>NC_044037.1:96217800-96894492 GCF_901765095.1 Microcaecilia unicolor | reverse complement strand
ACCCCACACACACACACACTCTCTCATCTGGCAGTGCTTCCTGAAATCCCTGCCCCCCCCCCACACACTCACTCATCTGGCAACCCCCCTCCCCCCCACCACACACACACACACACACACACACTCACTCTCTCATCTGGCAGCGCTTCCTGAAACCCCTGCCCCCCCCCCCCACAAACTCATTCACTCATCTGGCAGCGGTTCCTGACCCCCCACACACACACATACACACTTACTCACTCACTCTCATTTGGCCACACTTCCTGAACCCCACCACCACCACCACCACCACACACACACTCACTCTCTCATCTGGCAGCACTTCTTGAACCCCCCCCCCCCCCCCCCCCCACACACACACAAACTCACTCTCATCTGGAAATGCTTGATAAACCACCACCCCCACACACACACACTCACTGATCTGGCAGAGCTTCCAGACCCCCCACACCCCTCTTCTTCCAAGCTGAACTCCCCAACACACACCCCCACACCCCTCTAACACACACACACACACACTCTCTCTCTCACTCTCATCTGGCAGCGCTTCCTGAACCCCCCTCCCCCCACACACACTCACTCACTCTCATCTGGCAGCGCTTCCTGAAACCCCTGCCCCCCCCCCCCACACACACAGTCACTCACTAATCTGGCAGCCGTTCCTGAACCCCCCCCCCCCCCCACACACACACACTCACTCTCATTTGGCCCCGCTTCCTCAACCCCCCTCCCCCCACACACACACTCACTCTCTCATCTGCCAGTGCTTCCTGAACTCACACCCCAAACACTCACTCTCATCTGGCAATGCTTGATAAACCGCCCCCCCCACACACAAACTCACTCATCTGGCAGCGCTTCCTGAACCCCCCCACACCCCTCTTCTTCCAAGCTGAACCCGCCAACACCCCCCCCCCCCCGCAACACACACACACACTCACTCTATCTCTCATCTGGCAGCGCTTCCTGAACCCCCCTACCCCCCCCCCCCCCCCCACACACACACACACACTCTCTCTCTCTCTCTCATCTGGCAGCGCTTCCTGAAACCCCATACACACACACACACACACTCACTCTCTCTCTTATCTGGCATTGCTTCCTGAACCCCCCACAACCCTCTTCTTCCAAGCTGAACCCCTCCAACACATCCCCCCCACTCCCCCCCACACACACACTCTCTCTCCCCCTCCTCCAGCACACCAATTGCTTAGGTGCAGTGGCGGCAATCTCAGACACCAGAGAGAGAGGGGGAGGGAGGTATCTCTGTCACACACACTCTCTCTCTCTCTCTCTCTCTCTCTCTCTCTCTCTCTCTCTCACACACACTCTCTCACAGACAATGTCTTTCTGTCTCTCACTCTCACACACTCTATGTCTCACAGTGTATCACATTCACTCTCTATGTGTCACACAGTCACACACTCGCTTGGTCTCATACACTCAGTCTCACAGAGAATCTGTGTGTCACACACACTCTTTCTCTCGCACACACTGTATCTGTGTGAAACACACTCTCTCTCTCACACTGTGTCTCACATACGCACTTGCACACACTCTCATTCTCACACACACACTCTTTCACAGACACACTCACACCCAGACTCACTCTCTCTCTCACACACACACACACACTTTCACTCTCTCTCACACACAGTCACTCTCACATACACTCTCCAAAACATACACACTCTGAGGAAAACCTTGCTAGCGCCCGTTTTGTGTCAGAAACGGGCCTTTTTTTTACTAGTTATTAATAATACACAATGATGGTGAGTGGTGACAAGGAATAGTATGACCATGAACATTTGGTGTATATTGAAACATTTATAATTGTGAAAAAAGTGAAGGACAACATAAAAAGGCCAAAAGAAATATTAAATATGTCACACATACCGTAGCAGTCCAGATTAGTTGGTTTCAGAGAGTTTATAAATAGAAAGAACCATTGGAGCACTGGAGCGATCTACACTACAATAAAAAACGCAAATACTGATGGCTTGAAAATATATGACACCGTACATATGGGATTACTGGAGATATTCAAAAATTTGTGCAGAAGGTAGTAAGTGAATGCAAAATGAATGAATAAAAGATATGCTGAAACATAGGGGACATTTTAGAGTGGTAGAAAGCCCAACGTGGGCTTACCACTCACTCTTCCAGGACTACTGCCAATCCGACGTGGCCACCGGCAGTAGTCCCACCCTGAGCGCATGCCTTTTCCAGGGAAAAAGAAAACCCCAGAAATGGCTTGCATGACGGTAACCCAGCGGTAATAGGGCATTGCTGCATGCTGCCTGGTTACCGCCAGGTTAGCATGGGAGCCCTTATCGCCACCTTATCGCATGGCCATGTGTGCCTAGGGTCTTTTTACCCACTGCGGTAAAAAGGACCCTGGTGTGTGGGAAAATTGGCCCACGCTGCTAGCCCAGGGCCCTTTTTCTTGCAGCTTGGTAAAAGGACCCTGTTGTTATCAGAATACATTAACCAAGTGGACATATAATAAACCTGTGCCTAGTATTATGAATTAAGTGTTGACGTAATCATGTCAAGGATTTAAAAGCACATATTCTAGATTTACACTACTGAAGTGGAAAAGAGGCAGTAATTAAAAAGTGGCGCTCAGCTTGTAGAGACATGGGTGAAGCATATTGTTCTATAGTCTATTGAATATTGGCTTATACTATGCACAAGATAAAAAGAAAATCTCCGTCAATGAAACAAATTGACACATGAAAGAACCAGAGAGTTCTCATTCTTCTGAGTGTGTATCATAAGATAAACTAAACAAACTGAACATTATAAGCAACTAGTGAGGAAAAAACATTAGCATAAATAATAATAATATAAAAGAGCTTAAAAAGCTGACACCGCACTGGTTATGGCACCACCTCAGCCAGCATATAAAGATTTATAAATAAGTGTGTTTCTAAAAATATGAGGTATAAAATGTATTACAACACAACAGTGTAAGTGATGGTGAATTTCACAAGCAGTCTAGTATTTACGACAGTTTACCATTTTACAAAGTATAAAATAAAATGTGCTCTGGGTGCCCCTGCAAATGTTGAAAGGCTAAAAATACTCCAAGATAACACTATCAGCAAACCTGAAAATGCACAAAGGAAATAGAAAAAACTACTTGTGTGGCATGACACACAGAGGCTTATTTTCAAAGCACTTAGCCTCCCAAAGTTCCATAGAAACATATGGAACTTAGCCTCCCAAAGTGCTTTGAAAATATGCCCCACAGTCAACTCTCCAAGAATTAGATGAACCAAAAATTGCACCAAAATAAACAGTAGGAAAAAAGTGACATAGGAGTGTGCATCATGAAATTCTATGGAGTTTTCATATATGGAGTATATGATAATCTGAAGTAAAATGTAGCAACCCAACTGCACTGGGGGACATGATATTCATAAAGAAGTGATGTGATAAACTAAGAAACACAGTGATGAAGTTAAAATGCTGTGATAAAAAGGTGTGATGAAAAAAAGTGCTGTGATGAAACATACATTAAAAATGGAAAGGGAAGAAATATCTTTTTCTCAGTTCAAAAATTTTCTTAAATCCATAATGCAGATTGTCTCATTATAAATGCATGATGGTAGTCCTGGAAGCTGGGAAAATTCACTCCTCCATAATTCCTAGGAGCTTTAAGCTTTTTTAAAGCTGTTCGAGGCAGTGGCGTAGCCAGACTGCCAATTTTGGATGGGCCTGAACCCAAAGTGGGTGGGCACAAAATTTTCTCTCTACCCCCCTCCCCCAACAAAATTTAGTCACGCTAATCAGATGCATTTGTCACACAGGGTAAAGTGCTGCTTTTCAGTGCATCAGATTTCAGAAAATTTATTTAATAGCCTAACACCCTTTTCAATGAGCTTTCAGAGGCCAAAACCTCCTGCCTCAGGTCAGTATAATGCTGTTACGGTATCCTCGCCTGACCTAAGGAAGGAAGTATTGGTCTCTGAAACTTCATTAACACAGGTACCATATTACTTTATCCTAAATTAAAAATAAAATTATTTTCTTTACCTTTCTTGTATGGCCATTTACTTTTTCTCATTGTGTCGCTCCCAGTCTCTAGATTCTGCTTTCCTTCGTTTTCGCTTAACTCTTCTGCCACGGTTTCCTGGCCATTTTTCATTTTTCTCTCCTTTTTCTTTGCTTTCTTCAATATTTTTCTGCCTCTCTCTCTCTGTCCTGATTTAATTCATTCTTACTATCCATTCTTTAATTTCATTCATCTACTTATGGCTTTTCATCTTTTTCTCACCCTTGTTCTCCCCATGCCCCTTCCTCTTATTCTCCAGTCTTTCACTACTCTCCTTTTCCATCCAGCAGCTCTCTTCTTTCTCTCCCCATCCTTCCAGTCTCCCCTCTCTCTCCCCATCCTTCCAGTAGTCTCCCCTCTTTCTTTCTGCATCCTTCCGTCCAGTGTCACCTCTTTCTCCCTACCCTTCCATCCAGCGTCTTCCCTCTTTCTCTCCCCATCCTTCCATCCATCTATCCTCTCTCCTGATCCTTCCATCTAATGTCTCTCTCCCTCTTTCTAACCAGTGTCTCTGTATCACTCTACCCTTTTCTGTTCAGTGTCCCTTCTCTCTCCACATCCTTCCAGTCTCTCAGCTTTCTCTGCATCCTTCCAGTCTCTCCCCTTTCTCTCCCCATCCTTCCATCCAGAGTCTCTCTCTCCATCCATCCGTTTTCCCTCTTTCTCTCCCCATCCTTCCATCTGTTTTCTATCTTTTCTCCCCATCCTTCCATGTTTTCCCTCTTTCTCCCCATCCTTCCATGTTTTCCCTCATTCTCTGCCATCCTTCCATCTGTTTTCCCTCTTTCTCCCCATCCTTCCATGTTTCCCTCATTCTCTGCCATCCTTCCATCTGTTTTCCCTCTTTTCTCCCCATCCTTCCATGTTTTCCCTCTTTCTCCCCATCCTTCCATGTTTTCCCTCATTCTCTGCCATCCTTCCATCTGTTTTCCCTCTTTCTCCCCATCGTCCATGTTTTCCCTCATTCTCCCCATCCTTCCATGTTTCCCTCTTTCTCCCCATCCTTCCATGTTTTCCCTCATTCTCTGCCATCCTTCCATCTGTTTTCCCTCTTTTTCTCCCCATCCTTCCATGTTTTCCCTCTTTCTCCCCATCCTTCCATGTTTTCCCTCTTTCTCCCCATCCTTCCATCTGTTTTCCCTCTTTTCTCCCCATCCTTCCATGTTTTCCCTCTCTCTCCCCATCCTTCCATGTTTTCCCTCATTCTCTGCCATCCTTCCATCTGTTTTCCCTCTTTCTCCCCATCCGTCCATGTTTTCCCTCATTCTCCCCATCCTTCCATGTTTCCCTCTTTCTCCCCATCCTTCCATGTTTTCCCTCATTCTCTGCCATCCTTCCATCTGTTTTCCCTCATTCTCCCCATCCTTCCATGTTTCCCTCTTTCTCCCCATCCTTCCATGTTTTCCCTCATTCTCTGCCATCCTTCCATCTGTTTTCCCTCATTCTCCCCATCCTTCCATGTTTCCCTCTTTCTCCCCATCCTTCCATGTTTTCCCTCATTCTCTGCCATCCTTCCATCTGTTTTCCCTCTTTTTTCCCATCCTTCCATGTTTTCCCTCTTTCTCCCATCCTTCCATGTTTTCCCTCATTCTCTGCCATCCTCCATCTGTTTTCCCTCTTTCTCCCCATCCGTCCATGTTTTCCCTCATTCTCCCCATCCTTCCATGTTTCCCTCTTTCTCCCCATCCTTCCATGTTTTCCCTCATTCTCTGCCATCCTTCCATCTGTTTTTCCCTCTTTTTCTCCCCATCCTTCCATGTTTTCCCTCTTTCTCCCCATCCTTCCATGTTTTCCCTCTTTCTCCCCATCCTTCCATCTGTTTTCCCTCTTTTCTCCCCATCCTTCCATGTTTTCCCTCTTTCTCCCCATCCTTCCATGTTTTCCCTCATTCTCTGCCATCCTTCCATCTGTTTTCCCTCTTTCTCCCCATCCGTCCATGTTTTCCCTCATTCTCCCCATCCTTCCATGTTTCCCTCTTTCTCCCCATCCTTCCATGTTTTCCCTCATTCTCTGCCATCCTTCCATCTGTTTTCCCTCATTCTCCCCATCCTTCCATGTTTCCCTCTTTCTCCCCATCCTTCCATGTTTTCCCTCATTCTCTGCCATCCTTCCATCTGTTTTCCCTCATTCTCCCCATCCTTCCATGTTTCCCTCTTTCTCCCCATCCTTCCATGTTTTCCCTCATTCTCTGCCATCCTTCCATCTGTTTTCCCTCTTTTCTCCCCATCCTTCCATGTTTTCCCTCTTTCTCCCCATCCTTCCATGTTTTCCCTTTCTCCCCATCCTTCCATCTGTTTTCCCTCTTTTCTCCCCATCCTTCCATGTTTTCCCTCTTTCTCCCCATCCTTCCATGTTTTCCCTCTTTCTCCCCATCCTTCCATCTGTTTTCCCTCTTTTTCTCCCCATCCTTCCATGTTTTCACTCTTTTCTTCGACGAGGCCCGCCCTGCATGCCAGCGCCAGCCCCCATTGCCGGCCACTGCTGCTTTTCCTGTTGAGCAGCAGGGCCGGCGCTACAAAAAAGAAGAAGCGCTAACGGCGCTAAGGACGAGAAATGTTTAAAAAAAAAAAAGCACGGCACCGGCAGGCACTGTCTCGGCAGCCTTGAGGCATTGGCTGCTGGCTCGCAGGCTCCTCCCGTCTGCGGGAGGAGCCTGCGAGCCAGCAGCCAATGCCTCAAGGCTGCCGAGACAGTGCCTGCCGGTGCCGCGCTTTTTTTTTTTTTTTTTAAACATTTCTCGTCCTTACTCCTTAGCGCCGTTAGCGCTTCTTCTTTTTGTAGCGCCGGCCCTGCTGCTCAATAGGAAAAGCAGCAGTGGCCGGCAATGGGTGCTGGGGCTGGCGCTGGGCGGGCCTGGACTGAAATTGGGTGGGCCTGGGCCCACCCAGGCCCACCCGTAGCTACGCCCCTGGTTCGAGGAGTCTTGTTAGCCCATAAGAATTTCGCTAGAATTTGCTCAATTTTTTAATATACATTAATAGGAAACATAACATTGGCACTTGCATCACATCTGTTCCTGACTCACATTTGAACAAAGAATACTATGACAACCTTATAAATTGGAGAAATAATTTTGGCCACAGCTTTATTAACTAAACAAAAATTCATAACCAACACAAATAAAAATATTTTTTCAGTGCAACCTTCACGTTTCTTATTACCTTTTATAAAGCTAGTCTGTGCCAACCAAGCTGCACATATTTATTCCATCAACCATCTTGTAAAGTGAGGCCTGCGGTGATGTCAAGGTAAATCTGTATTTAAGCTGGTTAATATTTTCCTCCTCTTGATTGAACTGTTAAAACCTTTAACATTTAGAGAAATAATCTTTAAGGTCATCTTTACATGTAGTAATGTTATGATCAGTTGGCTGTAGTGATGTTGAGATTGCATTTATAAATACCCTGAGCAAAATGGTAATATGCACAGTATACCAGATGAAAACACCTCTAGACACAAATGTGTTAACATAACTTACCATCATGCTGAATTTAACTAACAATTGCATGATGGTAAAGAAAAAATACGGTTACTGAGTAAGCTGATGCGCTTCTCACCTCAGCTGATTCACTGATGTTATATAGCTTCATTTAGTATAGTTAGTAGCAGCCTATATGTATAACAGTAATTAGAATTATATATTTATGATCATATATGATAACCTTGTATTCAGTTAACACAATTGTTGAACTGTAGACTAACTGTGGTTTCCTTAGCATCCCTTCCGGACCGGCTCAGGGTTGGACTGATGGGTTGTGCTCGCCTACCAGCAGGTGGAGACTGAGAAAAAACTCTGACTCTAGCGAGCCAATAGGAGCCCTGGTCATGTGACCGTAGCCTCAGTATTTTCTCAGTTTCCCAGCAGGTAGGAAGTGAGCCCATTAGTCTCTCTTTTTTTATATGATTCTTATCTGTGATCTGTCTTCTTTTCTGTGCCTGAGAATTATTTGTTAGAGGCTTTTCAGAAATTCTGTGCATTGTTTGCAGCCTCTGGGGTGTTACACTAGGAGGATCCGGGTCCCTCCCCCATTCCTCCCCATCTCCCTCTGGTGAAGTATTTATGGCAAAATTAATTGTTTAAAAAAAAAAAAAGAGGAAAATATATATATACATATATATATAGAGGCGCAGAGGGAAGGGCCACCCTTTCTGAGGAAAGGTGTTCACCTTTGGGAGAGGCAGCCAGTATTGTTGAGCAAAAGGAAAAGAAAAAGTTCTGTTCCCCACAGACCTAACGAGCATTCAGCTCTGTTGGTAGTAGCTGTAAAATAAATAAATTAATTAATTAAAACCTACAGCAAACTGAAGGAAGGGGCACTCAGATTTGACCAGAACTTGCAGAATTTTGAATTTAATTCGATTTCTGTTGACTAATTTATTTAGCAAGGAAAGAGAAAAAAAAAAAAGACGCGCGAACCGCGCCAGCGTGTACACGAGTTTAGCCTCCGACATGTCGGAGAAGTTGAAGAGATGCGCGGTTTGTCAGCGTCGGGGGGTTAATTCCTCCGGCGTGTGTAAATACTGCACCGCACACGAGGCTTCAGCCCCTCCGACGGTTTCTGGGAACGGTGCGGCGGCTGGCCTTTCTTCCCCCTTGCTAACGTTGGCGCCGAGTGCGGAGGCCTCAGGCGCGGTTTCAGGGGGTGGCGCGGTGAATTTGGCGCGAACGCCGGCCATTTTGTTGCCTTCTCCGAGTTCTCCTTCAGCAGTGGCGGCTGGGGCCTGCGGTTCTCTGTCTTTGGCTGGTACTGACTCGGGGTCCTTGATACAGGCTGCAGGCACTCAGGGAGGGGGGTTTCCTCCTGAGTTTGTCCTGCAGATGTATCGCGCCTTTCTTATGCAAAATGACACTGCAGGGACTACAGTGCCAGGGGAGCCTGTTCGCTCTGGTCTCCCTCCTAAAAGACCTAGGGAGGGTGACTCTCAATTGGAAGTTTTTTCCCCCCAGGATCATGAGATGCCCTTGTTTGAGGAAGAAGAGGGCCTGCAGGATTTGGCAGATCACTCTTGGGAGGATTTGGCTTCCTTAGTCCCAGACTCTGTGCCTTTGCCGCAGGGGGAAGACCCCTCCGTAGCTAGGGTGTTCCATAAAGAGGATTTACAGGACCTCATCTCTATGGTAGCCTCTACTTTGCATTTTGAGGATCCGCGCCCTGTCTCTGAGGTCCAGAAGATTGATGTATTGATTAAGGGGTCTAGGGCTTCCGCTAAGACTTTCCCTATGCACCAGGATATTTGGGAGGTTATTAAAGCTCAATGGGAGGCCCCGGATGCGGGCTTTTGTCCCTCCAGAGCCATGTCTCGTCTTTATCCTGTCCCGGAAGCTGATAGAGCGCTACTTAACATTCCTGTGGTGGATGCCATGGTTTCGGCTGTTACTAAGCGAAATACAGTCCCTGTGGATGGAGGTACGGCACTGCAGGATACTCAGGATAGGAGGTTAGACACTCTTCTATAAAACAGTTTTCATGTTTCTTCTCTCGCGGTGCAGGCAGCCATCTGTGGTTCCCTGGTGGCCAGGGCTTGTTTTCGTTGGGCGGAAAAGGTTTTGGATAGATCTTCGGATGATATGGGTGCAATTGATGTGGAAGTGGCCAAGATTGAGATGGGATCCGCCTTTTTGGCTGATGCTTTATATGATCTGTTGAGGGCGTCTTCTAAGTCCTTGGCCTTGGGGGTCGCAGCTCGTCGCTCCCTCTGGTTGAAGGGGTGGTCGGCGGATGCGGCCTCCAAATCTAAGCTAAGTAAATTCCCTTTTCGGGGTTCCTTCTTATTTGGAGAAGATTTGGATAAGTTGGTAAATTATCTAGGTGTGGCTAAAGTTCCTCATCTTCCGGAAGATAAGCCTCGGCTGGCTAGTCGAGGGGCGCTGTTTGGTCGGCGTACCTTTCGCCCTTTCCGTAGGTTTCTATCTGATAGGGGCCCTCAAACGCAGAGGTCTCATTTTTTTAACAGAACTCAGTCCTTTCGAGGTTACCCCAGAGGGGGTAGATTTTCTTCTGCGAATTTTCGCTCCGCGTCGCGTGCTTCCCAATGAAGGTGCGAAGGGCTCTCCTCTGGTCCCTGTGGGAGCTCGTCTTTCACAGTTTTATCAGAGGTGGGTCCACATTACTTCAGATCAGTGGGTCTTAGAAGTTATTCGGGACGGTTACACTTTAGAGTTCGCAAGGCCTATTTCAGAAGCCTTTCTGGAGTCTCCCTGTCGCTCTCGCCTCAAGGCGGCAGCGATTCGGGATACTCTACAGAGGCTCCTGGATCTCCAAGCAATTTGTCCAGTCCCTCTGTCGGAGCAAAAGCGGGGGCGCTATTCCATTTATTTTATTGTCCCAAAGAAAGAAGACGCTTTTCGTCCCATTTTAGATCTCAAGGCCGTCAATTGAGCTCTCAAGGTCACAAGCTTTCGTATGGAGACCCTTCGCTCTGTCATAGTAGCAGTTCGCAAAGGGGAGTTTTTAACAGCATTGGATCTCATGGAAGCTTACTTGCATATTCCGATATGTCCGGCTCACCACAAGTTCTTACGTTTTGCCATTCTAGGGCAGCATTTCCAGTTTCGTGCTCTGCCCTTTGGTCTGGCGACGGCTCAGCGAACATTTACCAAGGTTATGGTAGTGGTGGCAGCGACTCTCAGGAAACAGGGAATTCTAGTTCATCCTTATCTAGACGATTGGTTGATCAGGGCGAAGTCTTATCAGGAAAGTTGCCAGGTTACTCAACGAGTGGTAGACTTCTAGCAGTCCCTAGGGTGGGTCATGAATGTAGCCAAGAGCAGGTTGGTTCCCTCTCAGTCGCTACAGTATTTGGGAGTCACATTCGACAAACAAAAGGGTCGAGTCTTTCTCCCGCAGGGACGGATTGTGAAGCTCCGGTCGCAGATTCTGGGGTTCCTCCAGCAGAAGGCTCCGGCCGCGAGGGATTATCTGAAAGTTCTAGGTTCGATGGCAGCAATGATAGAGGTAGTACCCTGGGCCAGGCTTCACATAAGGTCTCTTCAGTGGTCTCTGCTTTCCCGCTGGTACTCTCAGAAAGATCCCCTCACAATGAAGTTATTCCTCTGTCATCCGGAACGCAACTCTCTGGCCTGGTGGCTGCGGATAAAGAATCTCTCGGCGGGAATGCCGTTGGAGCCTCCTCGCTGGATACCGTTAACGACAGATGCCAGTCTCCGAGGCTGGGGAGCTCACTGTCTGGACAAGTACACCCAGGGGCTCTGGTCTCCGCTGGAAGCAACGCAATCCATCAACTTCTTGGAGACCAGGGCGATTCGGCTAGCTCTCCAACACTTCGGTCAACTCCTGGAGGGCAAGGCGGTGCGAGTCCTCTCAGACAACATCTCGGCTGTGGCCTATGTCAATCGCCAGGGAGGGACGAGATGTCATCTCTTGTATCGAGAGGCAGAGAGTCTCCTCAGCTGGGCGGAGGTTCACCTCACAGCCATATCAGCCTCGCATGTGGCAGGAATAGACAATGTGCAGGCAGATTTTCTCAGTCGCCACACGCTCGATCCCGGGGAGCGGTCCCTCTGCGATCGGACATTTCAGTTAATCGTGCAGCGCTGGGGTCTTCCAGTTCTAGATCTGTTCGCCTCCAGTCTCAACTCCAAACTCCGTTTCTTCAGTCGCCGAAGAGATGCCAGGGAAGCAGGGGTAGACGCCCTGTTGCAGCAGTGGCCCGCCGGACTGCTTTACGCTTTTCCTCCTTGGCCACTAATAGGGCGTCTCCTACAGAGGATCGAGGAGCACAAGGGACCGGTCATCTTGGTGGCTCCAGACTGGCCTCGCCGGCCTTGGTACGCAGATCTACAACGTCTAGCGGTGGGGACGCCTCTTCGTCTTCCAGTTCTCGAGGACTTGTTGGTACAGGGCCCAATTCGTCACCCAGATCCGGCTCGATTTTGTCTTACGGCTTGGCTCTGGAACGAGCTCGTCTAGCTAAGAGGGGTTTTTCGGCTCCTGTGATTTCCACCATGCTTCGGTCGCGTCGTCGTTCCACCTCGCTGAACTATATTCGTACTTGGAGAATTTTTGAGGCTTGGTGTTCAGATGCGGGCATTGTTCCTTTGCAGGCGACAGTGCCTCAGATGTTAGAGTTTCTACAATGCGGTTTTGATAAGGGACTTTCTCTTTCTTCACTCAAGGTGCAGACGGCAGCTCTGGCCTGCTTCAGAGGTCGGATTCGGGGTAAGTCAGTGGCTAGTGTCCCCGATGTTGTCCGGTTTTTGAAGGGGGTGAGTCTTCTGCGCCCTCCAGTTAGAGCGTCCTTTCCAGCTTGGGATCTCAATTTGGTTCTTACGGCTTTATCGAAACCTCCGTTCGAACCTTTACAAGCCTGTTCCTTGAAGGATTTGACACTTAAGGCAGTGTTCTTGGTGGCCATTGCGTCAGCTAGGAGAGTTTTGGAGTTGCAAGCTTTTTCCTGTAGATCCCCATTCCTGGAATTTTCTAAAGAACAAGTGGTACTTCGGCCAGTCCCATCCTTTTTGCCTAAGGTGCTATCGCGTTTCTATTTGGCTCAGTCTGTGTTTCTCCCAGTTCTGGGATCGGCCTCAGGAACTCAGGAGCAACAGAAGTTGCGTACACTGGATGTTAAGAGAGTACTTAAAAGATATCTTGCGGTTACTGCAGAATTTCGTCGCTCGGATCGTCTCTTTATTCTCTTTGCGGGGCCCCGCAAAGGTCTGTTGGCTTCTAAGCCCACTTTATCGCGTTTGATCAAGGACATGATAGCATCGGCTTACCTGTTGTCCGGCAGGCCAATTCCGGAGGCAGTGAAAGCTCATTCAACGCGTGGACAGGCAGCACCGTAGGCAGAGTGCTCCTTGGTGCCACCGGCGGAGATCTGTAAGGCAGCGACATGGTCCTCTCTTCATTCTTTCTCTAAGCATTACAGACTGGATGTTCAGTGTCATCGGGAAGCCATCTTCGCATCACGGGTTCTCACAGCGGGATTACTGGGACCCCTCCCTTAGGACTACTGCTTTGTTACGTCCCATCAGTCCAATCCTGGGCCGGTCCGGAGGGATGCTAAGGAAGGAGAAATTAGACCTCACCTGCTAATTTGCTTTCCTTTAATCCCTCCGGACCTGCCCAGGGCCCACCCGGGATATTCCAGTACACAGAATCGACACAGAATCGTCTTTATTCAGCTGTCAGGTTATATTTCAAGAGATAGTCTCCGTTACTATGTACAGGCTTTTATCTGTCATCTTCAGTCCTGTTCTGTTGCTCAGACAGTAGTAAGATAATACTTGAAGTTCTGTTATATTTCAAATGTTCTGCAAGTTCAGAAATTATATATGTTCAAATTGAAGCAAATACATAAGTCTGTACATAGTTGACCATACCTCAGCTCTGAAGCGAGTTGTAGGTGAGTCCAGTGTTACGGCTCAGCCGTAGTATAAGCACTTTTTTATCTTGGTGCTTTCTAGCTGCTTGTATTTCTCATGGCACAGAATATGGTTCTCTCCTTTTTTCCTTTCTGCTTTGTTATTCAAATACTGAGGCTACGGTCACATGACCAGGGCTCCTATTGGCTCGCTAGAGTCAGAGTTTTTTCTCAGTCTCCACCTGCTGGTAGGCGAGCACAACCCATCAGTCCAACCCTGGGCCGGTCCGGAGGGATTAAAGGAAAGCAAATTAGCAGGTAAGGTCTAATTTCTCCATAGTATATGCTTCTATACTTCATTATAAAAGAGTAGTATAGAAACAATTATACATAATATAGCAACCAAAAGTCCCCTTCACCCGCCCCCCCTCCGTCCACCACCGGGCCGGGCTCCCCTGAATTCAAATCATAGCGCCTCACCTCGACATTGCTCCATGTGAAAGAAGCGCAACAGCGGCAGTCTGCAGATCGCCTCCCTTCGGGCCTTCCCTCCCTGTGTCCCGCTTTTGCGCAAGTTGCGTCAGACGAGGGTGGGACACATGGAGGGAAGGCCCGAAGGGAGGTGATCTGCAGACTGCCGCTGCTGCGCTGCTTTCACACGGAGCGAGGTCGAGGTGAGGCACTATGATTTGAATTCAGGGGGGCCCGGCCCGGTGGTGGACGGAGGGGGGTGGCAGCGACAATGATCTTGGGGTGGGGGCCTGGGGGCAGCCTTGCCCCGGGCCCAGCCCAGTTTCTCAGCGGGCCTGCATACATTAGATATTACTGTTTAAAATACTGCCATTAGCGATAAATGATTCTTTATTATACCTTCTGTGTTAAAGAAGAATTCACTTATTATTAGATTCGTAAGATTAGGAAAGAGGGAAAAGATATATCAATATAGAATCTTATATTAGCTTTCCTGTTGAAATGCCATTAGCTGTATTAGGCATATCATTCACAACAATATATAGACAGAATTAATATTAACATCCATCATGATGTAGTTACAGACAAATGTTCATACCACATCGATCGCAGTGGGAGAGAGATCTTCAATAAACGACGCCATGGCGCTTGGATCTGTGAAATCCTTAGTGTGGTTGATGGTGAGGCGCATACGTGCAGAATATAATAGACCAAATCGTGCATTTAGGGGTCCTTTTACAAAGGCACGCTGAAAAATGGCTTGCGGTAGTGTAGGTGTGGGTTTGGGGCGCGCAAATCATTTTTCAGCGCACCTGTAAAAAAGGCCTCTCCCTCCCCCCCAAAAAATGGACGTGCAGCAAAATCAAAATTGCTGCGCATCCATTTTGGGTCTCAGACCTTACCACAAGCCATAAACCTAGCGGTAAAGAATTTGGGCGGTAATGACCGATGCGCGTCAGATGCCACTTGGCGCGTGTCCACTACGCACATCAGAAAATAAAAAATATTTTTTAGACGCGCGTAGCACACACACACCAAAATTGAAATTACTGTAAGGGCCACATGGTAACTGGGCGGTAACTCCAATTTGGCACGCGTTGGGCGTGCGTAGGCGTCTATGCGGCTTAGTAAAAAGGGCCCTTAGTTATTTAAGTTTGGGGCTTAATTCCAAAAATTGTTTACAAATTTTCATTGTTTTCTTGTGAAGGTCTGGTAAGAATTGAATCGTTGATCCATCTTTTTTAATCGGAGCACATATCTGAGAGAGCTGCATGATGTTAACCACGTGTTGGTATCAGAGCACTCTCATAACGATAGGCCTGGGGTATTTGTTTTGTGGTATAGGCCTTGATGGGATCCAATGAGCTCTTTCTATTTCAAAGCACCGTTCAAATTGTAAATCCAGTAGCAAAGGTATGAAGGATTCCAAATATTTAGTAATATTACTAGTAAAAAAGGCCCGTTTCTGACACAAATGAAATGAGCGCTAGCAAGGTTTTCCTCGGCGTATGTGTGTGTGAGAGTGTGTGTCAGTGAGAGAGTGAATGTGTGTGTGTGACAGAGAGAGAGTGAGTGTAGGTGCGAGTGTGTCTCCTCAGGGGGAGGAATGCTGGCTTCGGCCTAACCCCTGGTAAGCCTTTCCTCAGCTGAGAGGTGCCCACCTCTACCACTGGCTGCCTTTCAGGTGCTGTGGAGGACTTGCAGCTCATCTGCATATCCTTACAGCCTTCTCCGGGGTGACACCCAGGTCCACCCTGATCCACTCAGGGCCTCCGCTCTAGATGCCCAGCGCTCCCACCAGGTGCTGTGGAGGACTTGCAGCCCTTCTGCATTTCCTCACAACTGTATCCGGGGTGACTCCAGTTCCACCCCGATCTTCCCAGGGCCTTCTCTCCAAGTGCACAGAGTTTCCAGGTGCTTTTTGGCTAGGATCAGGCGACCCTCAGGGGGAGGAATGCTGGCTTCGGCCTAACCCCTGGTAAGCCTTTCCTCAGCTGAGAGGTGCCCACCTCTACCACCGGCTGCCTTTCAGGTGCTGTGGAGGACTTGCAGCTCATCTGCATATCCTTACAGCCTTCTCCGGGGTGACACCCAGGTCCACCCCGATCCACTCAGGGCCTCTGCTTTTTCTCTTTGTATCTAATCTTTTTCCAGTTGCTAAAGTACCTTAATCGTTTATGGCCCCTATTCACATTCTCTTCCTAGCTCTGTCCCTTCCTAATCTTTTCCCTCACCCCCTACCTCTCCCCGCTACAGGAACTCACTTCCCATCCATTGACTTCATCACCTCACCTTCTCTCCTACCCTCTTCCTCCCTCTTGGCTTTTAATCTCCGTCTCTTTCTTCCCTCCATTTTGCCTTCCCCATTCCACCTAAATACCTCTCGCCTTCGACGCCTTCGTGGCCACACCTCTCCTACTCTCCTCCGCTCTCTTTTACTCCTTCTCTTACTCTCAGCTGGTGACATCAATCCCAATCCTGGCCCTCCTCACCAACTATTATCCAAACTCTACAGATCTCACCGTGACCTCTCTAACCTCATCTCTATTCCTCTACTCCCCTCCTCTTCTCTGCCCTTCTCTTGCGCCCTATGGAATGCCCGCTCTATCTGTAACAAACTCCCCTATATCCAGGACCTCTTTATCTCGTGTCACCTCCATCTGCTCGCCATAACAGAAACCTGGCTCTGCCCTGATGACTCTGCTTCAGTCGCAGCCCTGTGCCATGGCGGTTATATATTTTCACATACTCCTCGCCCTGCTGGCCGTGGGGGCGGTGTTGGACTACTTCTCTCTCCCTCCTCCAGATTTCAACCCCTTCTTCCACCTCAATCTCACTGTTTTTCCTCCTTTGAAGTCCACTCTATCCGCCTTTCTCTCCTCTGCCTCTTCGAATAGCGGTCATTTATCGTCCCCCTGATAAGTCCCTTTCATCCTTTCTCAGTGACTTTGACGCCTGGCTTGCCTTCTTCCATGATCCTTCCTCCCCCTCTCTCATCCTTGGTGACTTTAATATTCCTGCTAATGATCCTTCCAACTCTTATATTTCCAAGTTACTCGCTTTAACGTCGTCCTTTAATCTCCAACTATGCTCCACCTCCCCCACTCATCAAAATGGTCACTGTCTTGATCTCATCTTCTCCTCCAACTGTTCACCTTCTAGTTTCCTTGCCTCTGATCATCCCTCCTCTGATCACCATCTTATAACTTTCACACTTAAATCTCCTCCCTCCCAGTCCCGTCCTATCCTATCTAATTTATCTAGGAATCTTCACGATATTGACCCTTCATCTCTATGCTCCCATGTTTCAAACCTCCTCTCTACTGTGGCACCATCCACGTCTGTCAACGAGGCTGTTTCTTCTTACAACAATACTCTATCCTCTGCCTTAGACACTCTTGCACCTTTGATGACCCGCCCTGTAAGGCGTACAAAACCCCAACCTTGGCTGACTTCTAATATCCGCTACCTACGTTCCTGTACCCGCTCCGCCGAACGCCTCTGGCGGAAATCTCGGGCCCTTGCTGATTTCTTACACTTTAAGTTCATGCTGACCTCCTTCCAATCTGCTCTTTTACGTGCCAAACAGGATTATTATATCCAACTGACCAACTCTCTTGGCTCTAATCCTCGACTTCTCTTCACCACATTGAACTCTCTCCTCAAGGTGCCCCCTCCCCCAGCTCCCCCTTCATTATCTCCTCAGACCCTTGCTGAATTCTTTCACAACAAGGTTCAAAAGATAAACCTTGCTTTCTCTACCTCACCACCTCTCCCTCCACTAGTCCGTTCCCCTCTCTCTCCTTCCCCTCATTCCCTTTCCTCCTTTCCTGAAGTTACTATTGAGGAAACTACACTTCTCCTTTCTTCCTCAAAATGTACCACCTGTTCCTCTGATCCCATTCCCACCCACCTTCTTAATGCCATCTCTCCTACTCTTATTCCTTTTATCTGTCACATTCTCAACCTCTCACTTTCCACTGCGACTGTCCCTGCTGCCTTTAAACATGCTGTGGTCACACCTCTCCTTAAGAAGCCTTCACTTGACCCTACTTGTCCCTCTAATTACCGACCCATCTCCCTCCTTCCTTTTCTCTCCAAATTACTTGACCGTGCTGTTCACCGCCGCTGCCTTGATTTTCTCTCCTCACATGCTATTCTTGACCCATTACAATCTGGTTTTCGCCCTCTCCACTCAACCGAAACTGCGCTTACTAAAGTCTCCAATGACCTATTACTGGCTAAATCCAGAGGTCAATATTCCATCCTCATTCTTCTTGATCTTTCCGCTGCTTTTGACACTGTCGATCACAGCATACTTCTCGATACCCTGTCCTCACTTGGATTCCAGGGCTCTGTCCTTTCCTGGTTCTCTTCCTACCTCTCCCTCCGCACCTTTAGTGTTCACTCTGGTGGATCCTCTTCTACTTCTATCCCTCTGCCTGTCGGCGTACCTCAGGGTTCTGTTCTTGGTCCCCTCCTCTTTTCTATCTACACTTCTTCCCTTGGTTCATTAATCTCATCCCATGGCTTTTCCTACCATCTCTATGCTGATGATTCCCAAATCTACCTTTCTACCCCTGATATCTCACCTTGCATCCAAACCAAAGTTTCAGCGTGCTTGTCTGACATTGCTGCCTGGATGTCTCAACGCCACCTGAAATTAAATATGACCAAAACCGAGCTTCTCATTTTCCCCCCCAAACCCACCTCCCCGCTCCCCCCGTTTTCTATTTCTGTTGATGGCTCTCTCATTCTCCCTGTCTCCTCAGCTCGAAACCTTGGGGTCATCTTTGACTCTTCTCTCTCCTTCTCTGCTCATATCCAGCAGACCGCCAAGACCTGTCGTTTCTTCTTTACAACATTCGTAAAATCCGCCCCTTTCTTTCCGAGCACTCTACCAAAACCCTCGTCCACACCCTTGTCACCTCTCGTTTAGACTACTGCAATCTGCTTCTTGCTGGCCTCCCACTTAGTCACCTCTCCCCTCTCCAGTCGGTTCAAAACTCTGCTGCCCGTCTCATCTTCCGCCAGGGTCGCTTTACTCATACTACCCCTCTCCTCAAGAACCTTCACTGGCTCCCTATCCGTTTTCGCATCCTGTTCAAACTTCTTCTACTAACCTATAAATGTATTCACTCTGCTGCTCCCCAGTATCTCTCCACACTCGTCCTTCCCTACACCCCTTCCCGTGCACTCCGCTCCATGGATAAATCCTTCTTATCTGTTCCCTTCTCCACTACTGCCAACTCCAGACTTCGCGCCTTCTGTCTCGCTGCACCCTACGCCTGGAATAAACTTCCTGAGCCCCTACGTCTTGCCCCATCCTTGGCCACCTTTAAATCTAGACTGAAAGCCCACCTCTTTAACATTGCTTTTGACTCGTAACCACTCGCCTCCACCTACCCTCCTCTCTTCCTTCCCGTTCACATTAATTGATTTGATTTGCTTACTTTATTTATTTTTTGTCTATTAGATTGTAAGCTCTTTGAGCAGGGACTGTCTTTCTTCTATGTTTGTGCAGCGCTGCGTATGCCTTGTAGCGCTATAGAAATGCTAAATAGTAGTAGTAGTAGTAGTGTGAGAATGAGAGTGTGTGGGAGTGTGTGAATGTGACATAGTGTGAGACATAGAGTGTGTGTTGGAGCTCCCCAGCTCCCTCTGTGTGGTTGCAGGACCCGCCCCCCCCCCCCTCTGGTCCTCCTCACCCCCTCCTCTGAGGTCTCAGGACCCCCTCTTCCCTGTTTGGTGTCACTACCCCTCCCCCTCCTCCCTCCCCCCTCTGCGCCCCCAAAGTCGTTGCCCCTAACCCCTACAGCCCCCCCAAGTTGCCACCACTACCACCCTCCCCCCCCCACACATGTGGCCACCGCTCCCCCTGTCCACCACCCCCCCCCCCCCGAGGTCACAGCAACCAGTGCTGCACCCTCCCCCCCCCCCCAGGTCGCCCCAGCCAGTGCTCCACCCTTCCCCCCCCCCCCCAAAGAGGTCGCTGGCGCTCCCCCCGCTTCTGTCCTACATCAGCTGAGCGCCGCTCCCCTCCCCCTCTCCGTATGTTAGAAAAATAAAAATAAAAAAGTTAACCTGCAAAATTGTTTTTACGAAGGAAGCGGGGCCCTGCAGCCAGGCATTGGTTCTGAGCTGTGCATCTGCCCCTCTTCTCACCTTCGACGTCAGTGCCCCTGGAGGTGAACCCCGTAGGAGCGCTGTGCGCAGTGACGTGAGAGGAAGAGCGGATGGACAGCTGAGAAGCGATGGCAGGCTGCAGGGCCCCGCTTCCTTCGTAAAGTCATTTGTGCAGGTTAAATTTTTATTTTTGTTTTTCTATGGGACGGAGAGAGGGGTGGAGCGGCGCTCAGCTGATGCTGGAGCGGGGGGGGGGGATGTGCGGCAGCAACCTGTTTGGGGGGTGGAGCAGTGGGTGGTGCGTCTTTGGGGGGGTGGAGCAGTGGGTGTTGTGACCCTGGGGGGGTGGAGGTGGGGAGCGGTGGCAACATGTTTGGGGGGGTGGAGGGTGGTAGTGGTGGCAACTTGGGGGGGTTTAGGGGTGGTGATTTGGGGGGCATGGCGTGTTAGTGGTGGGAACTTGGGGGGTATAGGTGTGAGGGGCGGTGACTTTGGGGGGGGCGTGGCCGGCCGACTGTATGTGCTCCGCCCTCTACATCATCACGTTGTGATGTGAGGGCGGGGCAGGCACTCATGGTGGAGAACTGATCTACACCATGACCAACTTAACTTGGAATGCTGGATAACTTTGCCTCACAGAACGTTGGAGGTGCATTTTACATATAGAGATTACCTTCAGCCACTTCTGGTATTCCCAAAATTCTGGTGTTATTTTTTCTCGCACAGTTATTCATATCTTCAATCTCTCTTTCAAGGATCCCAATACGTTTGTATTGTCTTTGTAATTGTTTGATATTATTGTGTGCAGCATCTTGTTTATTTTCCAAGATTTCAATACAAGATCTGAATTGAGATAATTCAGATTTATTGAAGATATGTCTTCTTTTATCTCCTGTAAGTCTTGTTTATTTTCTAGTAGCATTTCCTTTAAGGAGCGAATTTCTTTTAGTAGTGTTTCAGAGGCCTCACCTTCTGTTTTTTTGGCTTGATCTTTTTTTGGTGATGATGCCTGTATTCTGTGTGTTTTCCCTGACTTGTTCGCCAACATAATACATGCAAGTTAGCACTTTCTGAATTTGATATTAAAAAGAAGGATTATGATGCGATGTCGTTGGATGCTTGATTATATTCAGCGAATCAGCAGGAGCTCAGTTACCAAGCTGCCATCACTCTTCCTGCTCAGCAGCGCCCCCCTCAGGAAGAAATATGTTTAAGAATATTGTAACCAGGTACCTCTAAGTGCAGCCAAGGATAGAACAATCTCCTCCAGCCACAGGCTCCCGGTACAGTCAAGAAATAAATGTCCACCATCAACTTCACTCTTAAGGACTTTATTCCATGTAGGTTTCTAGTAGACCTGATACACAGTTCCAACAGCAGCATTCACCTTGCATCTTAAGCACATGTAAGCCACCTGAAAGTATGTGGCAAATAGTCCCCTTTAAGCAGTAGGCTACCAGTACATATCAGGATTCAATACAGGCTCACAGCTCCAGTCTGGGCTCTTTATCCAGTGCACAGTAACAGTAGTTCAATTCCAAATAAAAGCAGTTCATTCAGTTCAACATCACAGTTAAATCACAAAGCAGAGGTTTCTACCTTCTACTCTCTTTACCTTCATAATAGGTTCCATACTTTAGGGACTTTTCATACCCAAGGGATTCCACCCTGCATCTG
Organism: Microcaecilia unicolor; assembly: GCF_901765095.1. Lineage (NCBI taxonomy): Eukaryota > Metazoa > Chordata > Amphibia > Gymnophiona > Siphonopidae > Microcaecilia > Microcaecilia unicolor. The sequence continues at coordinate 96,872,834 of NC_044037.1, read as the reverse complement.
CTTCACTGGTAGACAATACTTTAGGGACTTCTCTTACCCAAGGGTTTTCAACCTGCATCTGCTTCACTCTACCCTCTTCTCTCCCCTCTCCTTGGACTCCTTCCCACCTGCCTAATCAATCCCTGGCTTCTGCTACCACAACCAATCATTCTCCTTCCATTAGCTTCCCCCACACCCATACCAGCTGAGTTGAACATTAGACTAACGATGAACTCCTGCACACAGGGTTTCCTATCTCTCTTTCCCCCTAGTGGCAGCCGATCTACACGTCCTGCCAGCTTACACCCATGTCTTCCCTTATTGCAACTAGGTGTCCAGTCTGGGTTCTTCATCTCAGCCCCTGGCTCCTTGCCTGCAATGCCTTCTGGGACTTGTATTTCAGACTGAAACTGCCTTAACCCAACTATCCTGGATGTGTCTCTATCACAATGTTAATTATAACTTAGAGGGGCATAATCGAACGGCGCCGGCCATCTCTATGGGCGGCCATCTCCGGAGCCGGCGCCGCAAGTAGGCAGAGCCAACCGTATTTTCGAAAAAGATGGCCGGCCATCTTTTTCTTTGCTAATACAGTTGGGCCCGACCAAATGTCAGATTTCGCCGGGTTTGAGATGGCTGGCATTGGTTTTCGGCCATAATGGAAAATAATGCTGGCGATCTCAAACCCGGTGAAATCTAAGGCATTTGGTCGTGGGAGGAGCCAGCATTTGTAGTGCACTGGTTCCCCTGACATGCCAGGACACCAACCCGGCACCCTAGGGGGCACTTCTAAAAATTAAAAAAAAATTTTTTAAATAGCTCCCAGGTGCATAGCTCCCTTACCTTAGGTGTTGAGCCCCAAAATCCCCCCCCCAAACCCACTCCCCACAGATCTACACCATTATCATAGCCCTTATGGGTGAAGGGGGGCACCTACATGTGGGTACAGTGGATTTTGGGGTTTTTTAGAGGGCTCCCATTTACCACCACAAGTGTAACAGGTGGGGGGGGGGGGGCCTGGGTCCACCTGTCTGAAGTGCACTGCACCCACTAAAAAGTGCTCCAGGGACCTGCATACTGCTGTCATGGAGCTGAGTATGACATTTGAGGCTGGCAAAAAATATTTAAAAAGGTTTTTTAGGGTGGGAGGGGGTTAGTGACCACTGGGGGAGTAAGGGGAGGTCATCTCCGATTCCCTCCGGTGGTCATTTGGTGAGTTGGGGCTCCTTTTTGAAGCTTGGTCGTGAAAAAAAAGGGACCAAGTACAGCCGGCGAAATGCTCTACAAGGCTGGCTGTTTTTTCATTATTGGGTGAAACTGGCCATCTCGTGAGCACGCCCCAGTCCCGCCCCGTCCCACCTTCACTACCCTACCGACACGCCCCCTTGATGTTTCGCCGGCTCCGTGACGGAAAGCAGTTGATCCCGGCCAAAATCGGCTTTCGATAATACCAATTTGGCCTGGTTCAGGAGATTGCCGGCCATCTCCCGATTTGTGTCAGAAGATGGCCGGGGATCTCTATCGAAAATGAGCTGGTTAGTGTAATGAGAACAATTAATATTCATATACATATACTTGTTACATTTATTTTTGACTGACCTGCTGTGAGATCTGCTTGCCTTAAACTACCAACCACAGTTGAAATGCTGACATATGTGCTCTTATATCTACCTTGCTTTTGGCAGTTCATATGCTCTCTTTAAGCAGCCACTCTATTACCTTTTTAAGATCTCTAGAGGTCACTGTTTGCCATCGAAAGATAAACTTCTGCTCTTTTCTTAGCAGTGCTGATACATTGCCACCTCTAGTTAATTGAACATGGAAAATGGTGACTCTGGGTCAGTATATTCACATTTCCTGAGTATTTTAGAAAAGGATCTGCTCAACATGAAGCCTTTTGTAAAATGCATACAAAGACAGCAACAAACACCAGGGACATTCCCGACTGGCTGTTGCTATTCTGTAATCAAGCTAGGGAGATCATGTCCAATTATGCGGCTTACAAAGAAGCCTACCCATCTGTGTCTGCATTATCCTATGACATGGAGAACACCTCTGCTCATCCTAGGTAAGAATATGTACTAAGAAGCGGTTAGCATAAACATTTACCCATCATCCCTCGTCGTCTCTTCGCCACCCTTAACTCCCTCCTCAAAGTGCCCTCCGCTCCCACCCCCCCCCCCCCCCCCTCACTCTCACCTCAATTACTGGCTGACTATTTCCACGACAAGGTGCAAAAGATCAACCTTGAGTTCACTACCAAGGCACCTCTTCCTCTTCACCCTTCAACCCTTTCCCTCAACCAACCAACCCAGGCCTCTTTCTCCTCCTTTCCTGATATCACCGAGGAGGAAACCGCCCGCCTTCTTTCCTCCTCGAAATGCACCACTTGTTCCTCTGATCCCATCCCCACCAACTTACTTAACACCATCTCTCATACTGTCACCCCCTCCATCTGTCATATCCTCAACCTCTCTCTCTCCACTGCAACTGTCCCTGACACCTTCAAGCACGCCGTAGTCACACCTCTCCTCAAAAAAACATCACTTGACCCTACCAGTCCCTCCAACTACCGCCCCATCTCCCTCCTACCCTTCCTCTCCAAAATACTTGAGCGTGCTGTTCACAACCGCTGCCTTGATTTTCTCTCCTCTCATGCCATCCTCGATCCGCTTCAATCTGGTTTTCGTCCTCTACACTCGACAGAAACGGCACTCTCTAAAGTCTGTAATGACCTGTTCCTTGCCAAATCCAGAGGCCACTACTCCATCCTCATCCTCCTTGATCTATCCGCTGCTTTTGATACTGTCAATCATGATTTACTTCTTGCCACACTGTCCTCATTTGGGTTCCAGGGTTCTGTCCTCTCCTGGTTCTCCTCCTATCTCTCCCACCGCACCTTCAAAGTACACTCTCATGGATCTTCCTCCACCCCCATCCCGCTCTCTGTTGGAGTTCCCCAGGGATCTGTCCTTGGACCCCTTCTTTTTTCAATCTACACCTCTTCCCTGGGCTCACTGATCTCATCTCATGGTTTCCAGTATCATCTTTATGCTGATGACACCCAGCTATATCTCTCCACGCCAGACATCACCGCGGAGACCCAGGCCAGGTATCGGCCTGCTTATCTGACATTGCTGCATGGATGTCCAACCGCCACCTGAAACTGAACATGTCCAAGACCGAGCTTATCGTCTTTCCACCAAAACCCACTTCTCCTCTTCCTCCACTCTCTATCTCACTTGATGGCACCCTCATCCTCCCCGTTTCATCTGCCCGCAACCTCGGAGTCATCTTCGACTCCTCCCTCTCCTTCTCTGTGCATATCCAGCAGATAGCCAAGACCTGTCGCTTCTTTCTCTTTAACTAATCAGCAAAATTCGCCCTTTCCTCTCTGAGCACACCACACGTACTCTCGTCCACGCTCTCATTACCTCTCGCCTTGACTACTGCAACCTACTCCTTACTGGCCTCCCACTTAGCCATCTATCCCCCCTTCAATCTATTCAGAACTCTGCTGCACGTTTTATATTCCGCCTGAACCGATATACTCATATCACCCCTCTTCTCAGGTCACTTCACTGGCTTCCAGTCAGATACCGCATACAGTTCAAGCTTCTCCTTCTTACCTACAAATGCACTCAGTCTGCAGCCCCTCATTACCTCTCTACCCTCATTTCCCCTTACGTTCACGCCCGTAACCTCCGCTCACAGGACAAATCCCTCCTCTCAGTACCCTTCTCCACCACCGCCAACTCCAGGCTCCGCTCATTCTGCCTCGCCTCACCCTATGCTTGGAATAAACTTCCTGAGCCTTTACACCAAGCCCCCTCCCTACCCATCTTCAAATCCTTACTCAAAGCCCACCTCTTCAATGTTGCTTTCGGCACCTAACCTTTATACCTTTCAGGAAATCTAGACTGCCCCTATTTGACTGACTGTACATTTGTCCTTTAGATTGTAAGCTCCTTTGAGCAGGGACTGTCCTTCTATGTTAAATTGTACAGCACTGCGTAACCCTAGTAGCGCTTTAGAAATGTCAAGTAGTAGTAATAGTAGTACTAGTATATAGCCCAGCTAATTTTATAAATACTAGGGTCAATATTCAAATTGATTTAACAGACCAGAAACAGCTCCTGGCAAGTTAGTTTTGGTAAGTGCCGCTGAATATCATCTTAGATCACTAAACTCAAAGCTGACTATTTTTTGGGTGGTCCAGGGGTGGATAATCTAATTACATATACAGTGGGGGAAATAAGTATTTGATCCCTTGCTGATTTTGTAAGTTTGCCCACTGACAAAGACATGAGCAGCCCATAATTGAAGGGTAGGTTATTGGTAACAGTGAGAGATAGCACATCACAAATTAAATCCGGAAAATCACATTGTGGAAAGTATATGAATTATTTGCATTCTGCAGAGGGAAATAAGTATTTGATCCCCCACCAACCAGTAAGAGATCTGGCCCCTACAGACCAGGTAGATGCTCCAAATCAACTCGTTACCTGCATGACAGACAGCTGTCGGCAATGGTCACCTGTATGAAAGACACCTGTCCACAGACTCAGTGAATCAGTCAGACTCTAACCTCTACAAAATGGCCAAGAGCAAGGAGCTGTCTAAGGATGTCAGGGACAAGATCATACACCTGCACAAGGCTGGAATGGGCTACAAAACCATCAGTAAGACGCTGGGCGAGAAGGAGACAACTGTTGGTGCCATAGTAAGAAAATGGAAGAAGTACAAAATGACTGTCAATCGACAAAGATCTGGGGCTCCACGCAAAATCTCACCTCGTGGGGTATCCTTGATCATGAGGAAGGTTAGAAATCAGCCTACAACTACAAGGGGGGAACTTGTCAATGATCTCAAGGCAGCTGGGACCACTGTCACCACGAAAACCATTGGTAACACATTACGACATAACGGATTGCAATCCTGCAGTGCCCGCAAGGTCCCCCTGCTCCGAAAGGCACATGTGACGGCCCGTCTGAAGTTTGCCAGTGAACACCTGGATGATGCCGAGAGTGATTGGGAGAAGGTGCTGTGGTCAGATGAGACAAAAATTGAGCTCTTTGGCATGAACTCAACTCGCCGTGTTTGGAGGAAGAGAAATGCTGCCTATGACCCAAAGAACACCGTCCCCACTGTCAAGCATGGAGGTGGAAATGTTATGTTTTGGGGGTGTTTCTCTGCTAAGGGCACAGGACTACTTCACCGCATCAATGGGAGAATGGATGGGGCCATGTACCGTACAATTCTGAGTGACAACCTCCTTCCCTCCGCCAGGGCCTTAAAAATGGGTCGTGGCTGGGTCTTCCAGCACGACAATGACCCAAAACATACAGCCAAGGCAACAAAGGAGTGGCTCAGGAAGAAGCACATTAGGGTCATGGAGTGGCCTAGCCAGTCACCAGACCTTAATCCCATTGAAAACTTATGGAGGGAGCTGAAGCTGCGAGTTGCCAAGCGACAGCCCAGAACTCTTAATGATTTAGAGATGATCTGCAAAGAGGAGTGGACCAAAATTCCTCCTGACATGTGTGCAAACCTCATCATCAACTACAGAAGACGTCTGACCGCTGTGCTTGCCAACAAGGGTTTTGCCACCAAGTATTAGGTCTTGTTTGCCAGAGGGATCAAATACTTATTTCCCTCTGCAGAATGCAAATAAATTCATATACTTTCCACAATATGATTTTCCGGATTTAATTTGTGATGTGCTATCTCTCACTGTTACCAATAACCTACCCTTCAATTATGGGCTGCTCATGTCTTTGTCAGTGGGCAAACTTACAAAATCAGCAAGGGATCAAATACTTATTTCCCCCACTGTATAGCAGAGATTTTATTGCAAATGAGGGAAAAGTCTCAACTACTACGGCTATTTTCACACATAGGTGTTCATTGTATAGCTCGTAGAAAAAGTCATTACTGACTCAAAACCCCTCAATTATTATATTTTTTTCTCTTTTTTATTTTCAAAATATAAATGTCTATTTCAGACTTAAAAACTGTTAACCATATCAAAAAATCACTTATCTTGCCCAGTGTTGCCGAATGTTTTTTTCAATGCTGTGCCAATTTTTTCTTAAAGAGGCGCTAGATCCAATTAAACATGGGTAATGCACTGGTTCCTACGGGGAACCTGCTTGCACCTGGAACACTGCGCCGTGACCGCTTTATCAACAATCTGGATCTTCAGTCTTCTGAAGAAGATCGGATCTTCTGAAAATATTCTCGGCCGTAGGAACCAGTGCATTACCCATGTTTAATTGGATCTAGCGCCTCTTTAAGAAAAAATTGGCACAGCATTGAAAAAAACATTCGGCAATACTGGGCAAGATAAGTGAACCAGTTCTGATTTTTTTGATATGGTTAACAGTTTTTAAGTCTGAAATAGACATTTATATTTTGAAAATAAAAAAGAGAAAAAAATATAATAATTGAGGGTTTTTGAGTCAGTGATGACTTTTTCTACGAGCTATACAATGAACACCTATGTGTGAAAATAGCCGTAGTAGTTGAGACTTTTCCCTCATTTGCAATAAAATCTCTGCTATATATATAATTAGATTATCTAGCACAGTAGCAGAGCATCTGTTGTTGGAATTGGTCCAGGGGTGGAGACAGCACTTATGCCAATATTCAGCACTTAACCGCCTAAGTTTTGTGGTTAAATTGGATCGCATAAAAGTCAGTCCAATCTTTATGCGGTGTCACTTAGGTTGTTAAGTCCTAAATATCACACTGGCTGAACATCTACCCTGCTATTTTTCACTTAAAATGTTGCTTTATCTTCAAAAATGGTATATAAACTCAAAGAACTAGGAATGCATACTTTTATCTGCAGGAAGAGTAGACAGTTTTCAAGGGGGTCCTTTTACACAGGCATGCTGAAAAATGGCTGTAGTGTAGGCACGGGTTTGGGGCGTGCACCGATCCATTTGTTAGCGTGCCTGTAAAAAAGGCCTCTTTTTTTGCCGAAAATGGACATGCAGCAAAATCAAAATTGCCACGTGTCCATTTTGAGTCTGAGACTTTACTGCCAGCCATTGACCTAGCGGTAGAGAATCTGGGCGGTAATGACCTACGTGCGTCCATTACACGTGCCAGAAAATAAAAAATATTTTTCAGACGTGTGTAGCGGACATGCGCCAAAGTTGAAATTACAAGGGCCACGAGGTAAGACCCTTCACTGGCTCCCTATCCGTTTTCGCATCCTGTTCAAACTTCTTCTACTAACCTATAAATGTACTCACTCTGCTGCTCCCCAGTATCTCTCCACACTCGTCCATCCCTACACCCCTTCCCGTGCACTCCGCTCCATGGATAAATCCTTCTTATCTGTTCCCTTCTCCACTACTGCCAACTCCAGACTTCGCGCCTTTTGTCTCGCTGCACCCTACGCCTGGAATAAACTTCCTGAGACCCTACGTCTTGCCCCATCCTTGGCCACTTTAAATCTAGACTGAAAGCCCACCTCTTTAACATTGCTTTTGACTCGTAATCACTTGTAACCACTCGCCTCCACCTACCCTCCTCTCTTCCTTCCCGTTCACATTAATTGATTTGATTTGCTTACTTTATTTATTTTTTGTCTATTAGATTGTAAGCTCTTTGAGCAGGGACTGTCTTTCTTCTATGTTTGTGCAGCACTGCGTATGCTTTGTAGCGCTATAGAAATGCTAAATAGTAGTAGTATTAGTAGTAACCAGGTGGTAACTCCAATTTTGCATGCCTAGGCACCTATGCGGCTTAGTAAAAAGGCACCAAATTTATTTACCTGGGTAAATGACTTTTGAAAATTGCCCTTATTATTTGTGTGAGTGTGATATACAAACACACTCAAAACAGATGTCTTAGGAGGGAATAGATTAGGGGCTTGAAAGTTAATTGGGGGGAAGGTTGAAGGTCTACCTAGGACACCAATGACATTGCATTAGCCCTGCCTTCCTCCCTCCCTCCCATCTCACCCCAAGACCTAAGCAAATTAGGATTCAAAGCCTGCTTCTCCCGGGTGCACTCCTTGTGACCTTGGGCAAGACTTGTGTACATCTACACACTCACAGGTATTTTGAAGGTCTTATTCAAAATGTTTAGTGCATTTTTAAAAGAACAGATGTTAAGAAAACGTTATAATGCCGTTTAAAAATATTTCTTTTCCTTGGGACCGCCCTAGACAGTGCAACATTAAGCAGATGCGGGCTTTGGACTTTGGACTGGTTAATACCTGTAATAGACATTGATAGTATCAATACCATGAAATTAGTAGCCATAGATAAAGGGTCAAATGAGGAGGGGGGTGGGGGTAGGAGGGGAAACTGTGAAATAAGGAAGATGATGTAAGATTTGATGCAGATGTACACTTGTGTTGTGACTGAATGTTTACACAGTGAGTGAATTTATTGGTTTATGTTTGACATGATGAATCATCAATAAAAATCATTAACAATTAAAGTATTGGGAGGGGGAAGGGGGAGGGTCTGTTCATACATGTCACAAAGCTTATCAATGAGGTAAAAGTCAGCTCTTGTTTAGACTGCTTTGTTTAAGGTTTTCGATCCACTGTATACTGAACTTGTGGGAAGCATTTTTTTGTTACATCACCAATAACACTTGTTGAAACGTAATTAGAGGGGGAGGGGTGGGTGGGGGGGAGGGAGGAGGGGAGGGGGGATAAAATGGAAAATTTGTAAAGTGACTGGAGTTATGGCATTGATAATTTGTAATGGTCTCTTTTCAAAGCATACTCTGTATCAGCTCTGTTACTATTAATAAAAAGATTTAAACATAAAAATATTTCTTTTCCAATAGATATGGAAAGCTGTGAAAAATGTCCAGAAGATCAATGGTCCAATGAAAAGAGAGATAAGTGTATCCCAAGAACCATAGAATTTCTTTCCTATGAGGAGCCTTTGGGTGTGACTTTGGCTTCTGTGGCTGTTATCTTTTCTATAATCACCTCTGGAGTGCTGGGAATATTTCTTAAATACAAGGACACGCCAATAGTGAAAGCCAATAACCGAGAACTGAGTTACATTCTCCTTCTTTCCCTGATATTATCTTTCCTCTGCTCTTTGATATTCATTGGTCATCCATCGAACGTGACCTGTCTTCTCCGACAAGCTGCTTTTGGAATTACTTTTGTAGTTGCTGTTTCTTCAGTTTTAGCAAAAACCATCACGGTTGTCATTGCCTTTAATGCCACAAAACCTGGTAGCAATTTAAAGAACTGGATGGGGACAAGGGTATCCGGTTCTATAGTCTTGCTGTGTTCACTGGTTGAAGTTATGATATGCATGATTTGGCTGATCCATTCTCCACCATTCCCTGACAAAGACGCACAGTCTGAATTAGGGAAGATGATATTACAGTGTAACGAAGGATCTGTAATTGCATTCTACATTGTAGTTGGTTACATGGGATTTTTGGCTCTTTTGAGTTTCACTGTTGCTTTTCTAGCTAGGAGCTTACCTGACAGTTTTAATGAGACCCAGCTAATCACTTTTAGCATGTTGGTGTTCTGCAGTGTTTGGGTGGCCTTCATCCCAGCATACCTGAGCACCAAAGGCAAATACATGGTGGCTGTAGAGATATTTGCTATCTTGGCTTCCAGTGCTGGACTGCTGGGCTGTATATTTATTCCCAAGTGCTACATTATTCTGCTGAGGCCTGATATCAACACAAAAGAGCACTTAATTGGGAAAAAGACTAACAAGTTGTTTTAGAGACTATTTCTGTTGAATAATGGATACAAAATGATTCAACAAAATATAAAACATCAATTACAGACATCACTGAATCTTGTATAAAAATGTTGAAAAAGAAATAGAATTTACACTACAAAAACAATAGTCAGTCAAAGGTAGATGAAAGATAAATAATCCTATATAATAAAACGCACCTCCAACGTTCTGAAGCTGACTGCGTGGACATAAGCCTTGAGGCATTTGTGCTTCTGTATCCATCTCCCGAAATGATTACGTCTCCCACTTCCGGGTGCGTCAGCAGCGACAGTGCCCAATCACAACATAGCAGCGCGAGCCAACTCCGTCGCGTACCTGTACTGACGGGGCACCCCAACCCCCGACAGCCGATATCCTCTTCTTGGCTGCCGCGGCGTTGCTTGCTGAATGATCTGATCAAGTTTCTGTGCGTGCATCTGACATCAGACGCACGCACAGAAACTTGATCAGACCATTCAGCAAGCAATACTGGCGCAGACGAGAAGAGGACTTCGGCTGTCGGGGGTTGGGGTCCCCGTCAGTACAGGTACGCAACGGGAGGGAGGGAGGGGGGTCTGGAACTCGGAAGGGAGGGAGGCGTGGGTCTCGGAGGGGACAGAGCGAGACAGTGAGGGAGGGTGGGGGATTACCTTGCTAGCGCCCATTTCATTGCCTACCGAAACAGGCCTTTTTTACTAGTATAGAAATAATGTATTCAAGCAAACACAAAGGGGTCCTTTTCCTAAGCTGCAGTAAGCACTAATGCGTGAAAACCACTACCACAGGGTATGCTCAGGCATCCTGCAGGAGTTTTTGGATCAGTGCGCACTTCTCATATACTAAAAAAATATTTTTTTATTTTTTAGCACTACGCGTGTTTGGGAAAGACAGTAGAAATGTTCCGCACTAATCGTTTAGCAAAGGTACATCGCTGCATGCATGTTAGTGCAGGAACCCTTACCACCTAGAAAACAGGTGGCAGTAAGGGTTCATGTGCCAGTAGCCACGCAATAATGGGGAAATTAGCACATTGCCACTAATAGAGAAAATGGAAAATGCGGCCATTTTACAGCCACGCTTAAGTGCACATGGGAAAGCCCTACGCTAGTGATAGCACAGGCCACTCTTTAATGCAGTTTACATATATTCTAAATCAAGTTAATGATTTAGAATATATGTAAACTAAGTGCAGTAACATGACTAGTTAACTGCTTGCCATCGTTTGCATCACTACAATTTTGAAGCTGATTTATTCAAATTTGCAAAAAATGTTAATGTGAGGGATAAAAACTGTGAAGGTGGATTTATCTTCTGGTTGGTTTTCTATATTGTGATATTTCTATGTGACTTTGGACTCTACCATAAAAATCAACAATAAAGTTTTTGTGCAATAGTCCATTGTAATAGTGTAAGCAAGAATTTCAGCCTTAGGCCAGGCCTTCTCAACTCAGTCCTCTGGGCACACCAAGTGCCATCGAGTTTTCAGGATATCTACCATGAATATGCATGAGATTGTCATGCACTTCCTCCTTGGTATGCAAAGCTATCTCATGCATAATCATGGTGGATATCCTGAAAATCTTATAGGACTTGGTATACCCCAAGGACTGGATTGAGAAGCCCTGTTTTAGCAAACAGCCAAACCACAGTTTAAAGGCAACAAATCAAATCTTTTATTCATTTAGGGGCCCCTTACTAAAGCTTTGTGCAACTTAGGGGCCCTTTTAGTAAGCCACGGTAAAAAGTGGCCCGTTGGATGGTTAGATCAGCAAAGGTCAGATAATTGAGATTGTACTGTATTCTATACAGAGGTTTGCGTTGTATCTTACATTTTGTCATTTTATATAACTGGTCAAAGATTCTAACCATATACTGATCTGTTATTTCTTTCCCTAATTCATCTTTTTATCTGTTTTATAATATGTCTCATCTTATTTCTGGGCAAATATTCTTTCTACCATTATTTGAATTTTGGCATACATTACTTATGAAGCAATGTATGTTGAACACAATCATTTATAATAACACATAAGATACATTTTGGAAAGATTGCAGTTGAAGACAATTGTACACAACTTGCTAGAAAAATAATTTTCCAGTACAGATACTTTCATCAAGTTTACAGAACAGATTACAACAACTTCCTGTGAAATGAACCTCAGAAAGCTTTAGGGTAAATCAGGACTATAACAGATGTCACGGAGCTTGGTTAACAATCCAGCTCAGGCTACAAGTGCCACCTTTCAATATCCTCTTTCTCCTCCTTAGTGAATGTCACTCTTGCCCCTAAACTCATCCAACCATCTTAGTATTAAGGAATGGAGAATATCTAGCCTCAACCATGCAGCCAGATTTTTGCCCTCCTTATTTGATATCTGTGCTCCCAAGTCATGGCTATATTGCTCATCACTTATTCTTACCATGTTGATGCTCTGCTGTTCATATGTTGTTTCAGTTGCTAATGTTTTGAGATTTTCATGTCCTTCTCCAAGATACTTCTCGTCATGTTCATTGATAGCTTCACTTTCTGTTAGATAAAAATAAAAAAGAGATCCTTAATTATTCTTTAACCAGTTGAGTTTGCTATTCAATTCCCTTCTATTTCCTTACATTTTATTTAAAATGTATATGATTTTATTAATCTTCTCTTCTCTCCATTCCATTCGCTAAAGAGTGCAGACTGTAGTTCGCCCCTGGAATGCAGTACTAATATATATATTTTTAGCAACCTAGTACGTGTCGCTAATATGGAATAGGAAACCTATCTGTACAGCAGCATTTCCCAAGTTGGTCCTGGAGTACCCCCTTACAGTCAGGTTTTCAGGATATCCACTATGAATATCCATGAGATTGATTTGCATACACTGTCTCCATTGTATGCAAATCTTTCATGCATATTCATAGTGGATATTCTAAAAACCTAACTGGCAAGAAAGTACTCCAGGACAGACTTGGGAAACACTGTCCTACGGTATCTCCATTACCTGATGGCTGAAGAGAAGATGTTTAGGAATTAAAATTGGTTCTCTTAAGCACAACATTGTGTCATGATTCAGAAACTGTAAGCCCTTGGGCCAGGTATTTGTACAATAAATTCCTATTTTCATATACGGTCTGCTTCATACTGTTTACTTCAGTATTACATACAATGAGGAGACCAGAATGGCCTTAGACAAATCCTGGGAAGGAATTTTGAAATGTCAAATGAGCTTCATCTATGAAGTTCCCACCTGCTCCAAGAAAATCTCAAAACTTTTTTATCTCTCAATTTGAATCGAGCACTTCTGGGACTAGGAATTGGGTACAAGGAGCCCCGGGGGCGGATCCAGCAGTACACCTCCGGCCAGAACAAGGCTTGAAGGTCCAGACTTGTCAGAGCATTTAAGTGCATAGTGTCCTTTCTCACCACAATAGAGGCATAAATTCAAAGTCAGACGCCTCTGCTTCTCCTGAACAGAAATAAGAGAGCATTCCACCTGAATGGGTTCCTCAAGATCATGGGGTAGACCCCCCCCCCCCCCCCCCCCCGGCTGGGGATGCAAGGATTTTGCTGATAACTAGGTGCCCAGCAGACTATCTTCCCAGACGACTGCTGCTCCCGGATTTGCTCTTGGAACTGGATATCAACCAGATTACAGAGACCAATTAGATCATCCAGAGCGGTAGGGAGGTCCCATCCTGCCCAGCTCATCTTTGATTTGAGGTGCCAACCCCTGCCAGAAGGCTGCAACCAGACTCATTATTCCAAGTTCCAAAGCTAAGGTGCAGAACTGTATGGCATAATTCCCAAGGGTCCACATTCCCTGCTTCAATCTAAGAAGCTCGGAAGCTGCTGACGTGACCTTCCCAGGCTCCTCAAAGACTCTTCTGAACTGCTCCAGAAAACTGTGAAGGTCTTGGAGCACTGGGTCATTCTGTTCCTAGAGTGGTGACCAGCATGCCAAAGTTTGGCCAGACAGCAAGGATATAATGTAGGTCACCCAGACCCTATCTGAAGTGAAATCTCTAGCTTGGAGTTTAAAATTATCTGACACTGATAGATGAACCCTTTGCAGTCTTTGGGGGGTTCTCGTCGTATCTCGATGGAGCCACGAGTCAAATACCTGGAGTTATGGAAGCAGCCACTGGGGCTGGGGCTGGACCTGGAGGAGCCAGAGCCTATTGTGCCAGCAATGACTGGTAGTGGGCCATGCAAGCAGATAGGTCTTGGACTGAGTCAGCAAGCTGCTGGACCCGGAGAGTCAGTTGCTGGAGTAGCTGTATCGTGGGTGACCCGTCTGAGATCATGGTCTTTGCAATCTATCACGTTTCAGGAAGAATAAGCCCTTGGGATGAAGCTGGGTTGGTACTACCCAGTCAATCAGAGGGTTAGCTGGGCTCCAACTGGAGTAGGGCAAGTCACCTGGATGGGGCACAAGACAGAGAACCAGGCACAACTGGAGCTGAAGACTCGGCAGGAGCTGAGGCAAGGTAGGGCAAGCCGGACTGGAGACAGGCAAGGCAAGTTGGTCTGGAGGCAAGGCAGGCTGGAGTAAGACACTCAAAAGACCTATTAAAAAGTCACCAGTAGGGAGACAGGGACTTTCTTAAATTGCCCCCAAACATGAAATGATGTTTTCAGCAGGTGCTCAGGTCTCCCCGCTGCAGGCCATTTAAAAGTGGGCCTGAAGTGTGCATCCACCTATGTGCACCAGGAGCAGGAGATCAGGAAGAAACAGCCTGCCCAACTGGCGGGAGTGTTCTGGTGTGCTGGGAGCCACAGCGCGGGCAGCCCACCATCTCAGGGAGCTGACCTGAAACCCTGCAGAGGCCAGTCCTGACGCCTCCCTTCGGCGCAAGGGTAAGCCATGATGTGGAGGGAGTGGACACAGCTGCGCACATGCCACACTGCTGCTGTACCATTCAATTCAAACACTCCATTACAATTTTGTTATGAAAGGAACACATAGTCAACAACTTTCTTATTTTTTAAACATGGCCAAGTAACTACATTCCAACATCAGTGATACAAACTAATGCATATGCAAAAACCCAGTGATAGGCAGATGGGTTGGGTTAGAATGATTAGTCTAGAGTTTGATTGCCTTATAGTTCCTTTCAGTGGATAGTTTTGGGTCCTATGAAGTAAATTGCTATGGGTATAATTAGACGATTATTGTCTAGTTAGGTATATTTATCATATGTATTTGTATTATAACTTTATTCTGTATTTTGATATTTGATTCTTGTAACAGTTTGTACTGCTTTTGTAACCCACCATGAACTTCCTGACAGAAAAAGGCAGGATATAGATTCCACTCTAAATTAAAATACACTAACAAGTCAGTGAATTCATTAATAGCCTTTATATGCTGATAAAGATCTAGTGATACTATAAGAGGACAGGTAGAAAATTCCATGATGCCGATTATACACAGAGACAAAATAAGAGTTTGCATTATTCATCCTATGAATATGCCACAAAGTATGGTAGTTCTAGGGCAATTCTGCATAAAAACAATTTTAAATTATGTGCGTATTTTAAAATTCTGAAACTCTTATTTGTCGCGATAGCACAGTACAGTATAATTAATCCCCCTGATATTCAGCCGGTGGTGATCAGTGTCTTTTGAAATGCAAACCGTCGCTAGTTGAATTAACCCCCAATATTCAGTGCCGGGCTATGTCCGGGCTTGGGAAATGAATACTGAGGGCCAAATGTGGGCAGGCAGGCTACCCGAGCTTATGCAGGTCCCAGCTGATATTCAGCCAGGCTCACATAAAACAATTATGCGGACCCTGGCAGAATATTTGTGGGGACCCACATAACTTTTCTTTTTGTTTTAAGCCCCTTACAAAACCCCTTCTTTCCCTCTCCCCAGCCCACCACAATGACCAACCGTTCTCCCACCCCTTCTACAGTATAGGTAGACCCTGCCTCTCCAGGCTTTCCTTATGTCCCTGGTGGTCCATGGGGTCATTGGGGGCAGGAGTCTCCTGATACTACACAAAGTACTACAACCTGCCACTAGAGGTTGCAGCAGCCATTTTTGTCTAGTGGTCGCAAGGGACAGGAGCGAGTGGCCTTCACTCCTTCCCCCAACAACACCATGGACCACCAGGGACATAAGGTAGGCCTGGGGGGGGGGGCTGCTTATACCGCTGGGTGAGGAGATGGGAGAGGGAAGGAGGGGGCTCTGAAAGGGGCTTGGAGGGGGGGCTTAAAACAAGCTGTCCTGAATTAGGCTGCTTAGCTATGCGGGTGCAGGCACTGAATATTGCTGGCACCCACATAACCCCGGGCTCCTCCCTAATGCCGGCCCTTGACCCACACACTTTTTTGTGATCGGTCAGAGGCAATATTCAGCAGACCTGCCTGGTTTAGTGCCACTGAATATCGGGGGGGGGGGGGGGGGGGGGGTTAGGCAGCCCCAGCGGGTTTAATATCAGCCCAAATGTCTAGGTCATAAATGCAAAAGTGCTATTTCTTAAATATGCAGGATTTAGAGTAGAATTTCCCACCGAGTATTATAATAATGGACCATAAGTAAAGATTATGGTTTTTCAGGATTTCATTTTATCATATCAGCAGAGATCGAAGACTTCTGAAAATGGCTAATTCTTGCAGCTGCCAATACTTGCAATAATACAGTGGTTGTTGTCAAAGATGACAGAAGATTCAAGAAGTCAGTGCTACTGGCAGCTCAGAGTTCCTCTTAGGCTCCATGAACTGTCAAATTATCACTTAGCCCAATATTTGTCTTCCTTCTTCCCCTGTTCCAACCCCCCCCCCCCCCCCCCCCCCCCCCCCCCGCACACAACACATACTTCCTCTCTACATGTGCAGTTTGTCCTCACTGGTCAGTCTTCCCAGCAAGCCTGTCACTGTATGATGAGTCATGAATTGTTGAATTATAGTTGTCAACAACTGTACCCCAGCATCCTTCACATTATAATCAAATCGTTTTTATTGGAAAGACCCAAATTATACATCACAATGTGTCATCATTTATTAATTCTTAAATTGTTCTTCGCATAGTTCAACACATCAAGTAACATTTTCTTTATTAATCGTAACTCCACTACTTATTTTCCCTTGGTAGTTCCTCTCCCCTCCCTTCTCTTCGTCCATCCTTAAATCCCTCCCCAGCCACCCTCTCCCTCCCTTCCCCCCTCTATCTCCATCCCCTCCCGCCCCCCCTCCCCCCTTGTCTCTTTGGGTTATTGTCCAGGGAATCCTGCCTATATTTAGTACTCTTATCTTGTTCAATGAATGGAGTTCTACATTGAGCAGTCTACTTCTTGCTGTTGGCGTCAGGGTAGCCCAGAAAGGGGACCATCTATCCTCAAACGCTTTCTCCAGTGCTGCTGGTGCTGAGTTCACTGCCATCCGCTCCATCCTCATTAGCTGTATCTTATTAACTCTCCACTGTTGCAAAGTTGGGGCGCTTTTTGACAACCAATTCAGTAGTATCACCTTCTTAGCCATAATCACCGCTCTTGCCACAAATGCCCGATAGCCTGCGGGTTGCGGGCTGCTCAAGGTTGGTTGCCCAAATAACAATCGTACTTCATAATGCCATCCCGTTTTCCACATTCGTGATACTGTTCTTAGTAAATTCGTCCAAAGGTTCTCTATCTTAGGACACCGCCAGAACATATGTCCCAACAAAGCTCCTTGCGACCTGCACTTATTGCATTCTCCATCTGGTGATACTCCCATGTAAAAAGCTCACGTTGGTGGTATGTATATTCTCATAGCAAACTTGTACTGTAATTCCCAATATGCGGAAAACTTGATGCTTTTCCTTATTGCTCAGGCACAAAAGAGAGGGTTTTGCAGCATACAGAACATACAGAAAAAAGCAACACTGGGCCTTCAAGAAAGAGATAACAGCCATCCTTTATTGTTACAAAGATCCGACACGGGCCGTGTTTCGGCGCACAAGCGCCTGCTCAGGGGTCAACCAAGGTCTTCGTATTGTATAAGCAGCAGTAATCAGACAAACGTTTCAAATCTCCAGCCAAAGTCTCCGTATGATATAGGCAGCAGTAATCAAACGTGTGAAGTCACCTAGTTCCAAATAAAGTAGTCTGTTAGGTTTACATTAAGTGGTGAAAGCTAAAGCTGGGTATCCGTTGGA
The DNA here is from genome assembly GCF_901765095.1 of Microcaecilia unicolor. Taxonomy (NCBI): domain Eukaryota; kingdom Metazoa; phylum Chordata; class Amphibia; order Gymnophiona; family Siphonopidae; genus Microcaecilia; species Microcaecilia unicolor. Next base: position 96,855,004 of record NC_044037.1, on the reverse strand, counting down.
TTCAACCATCCCTGTACCCTCAGGGACGTTCACATTAATTACTAAGTGAGCCAACAAACCGCCGACAAAATAATAAACAGCATTAAAGATTGAAATGGAGGGAACAAATAATATTAAATTGCGAACGTCGTGTGACTGTATGTGCCCACCACATTAATAAATATATAAGTAATAAAACAGCTCATCCACATAAAGTAAAAGTGTGTGTACTTTCCTAAATTAAAGAACACACTCTTTAAATGTATGCAGCGCTTGCAGTGTCCAGATACGTTCAAAGCAATTAAAATTCCTTCGTAAGTCAAAGTACTGGCTGGTACATAAAGGAAAGAGTGAAACAAAAGAACTTACTAGCTCACACCGAGTGTACGTTCAATCAGACAGGACGCTGTCCTCAAAAAACGCTATCACATGTGTTTTTAGTGTGTCACTCGTTATAAGTGTCCCTAATTCAGCTGTCTGGCTCGTTGCTAGCTTCCTGAAATTTGGTTCAGAATTGGAATCTCTGATATGTTGATGGTGCGACGAGAGCGACACTTTTTGCTGTGCCTCTAAGGAATATGCCGAAGACAATTCTTCTTGTATATCCTCCGTCAAATCCTTCCATGGTAAACTATCTACATAATGCTTTAACTGCTGGTAATAAAACTGGTCTCCTTCTCGAAGCTTGAATTCTTGCTGTAGTTGGTCAAATGTTTTGATCTTCCCTTCCTCTGTCAGTACATGCACCAAATATATCAAACCCTGATTTTTCCATCTTTGGAAAGCAGCATATAAACTTCCTAGAGGAAAGGCAGGGTTATCGCATATTGCCAAAAATAGTGTCGTCTTTGCAGAGAATTGATGGTGTCTGCATAGCCAGCGCCACACTGCTTTGGCAGTTGGTAGTATTAATGTAACTTTCAATTCTTGGGGGACTCGCCCTCCTCCTGTATGCAATAAACAGCTGAAGTGAGTCTTTCCCACCAAACTCATTTCTAAGTTGGTGTCAGAAAAATACTCCTTATTGTGGTACCAGTCCGTTATATGTCTCATTCCACTTGCCACTGTTAAATGTCTCACACTTAAAAGTCCCAGGCCTCCATGTTCCACTGGCACTTGCATTACCTGTAGTGGAAGCCTAGCCTTTTCCCCATGCCATAAGAAATGTTGTAAATGCCTGTTCATTTTTTTCTAATCTTTTGTCCTCAAGTACAATGCCAAAGACTGAAATGTGTATAACCATTTTGATATAAGAATCGTATTCCATAGAGTTATACGTCAAAGTAATGATATAGGGATGTCCTTCCAAGCTTTTAATTTTTTTTGCAGGTGACTTTCATCAGTTCTGTAACATTTCTAGTATCGAGCTGTGTCAAATCTTTGGGTAGATTAATTCCTAAGTATCTAATGCTCTCCTCTGCCCAAGTCAGGGGGAACTGTCTCTTCCATGTCTCGCTAGTTCCTTGTTGTACTTCCAGTCCTTGTGATTTTTGCATATTTAGCATGAATCCTGAGAACCCCCCCAAACTCAGACAATAGCTGTAAAACCTCTGCTAGGGAACTATCAGGGTCTTGAGTGATGAATGCTAAGTCGTCTGCAAATGCTAATGCTTTTATTATTTCCTTCTCTATTGTCACTCCAGTTACTCCCTCAGATTGCTTAATTGCTCTTAGGAGTGGTTCAATCGCTATCGCGAATAATAGCGGGGATAGGGGGCATCCCTGCCTTGTTCCACGCCCAATCTTAAAGGGTTCCGTTCTGACCCCATTAATCAACAACAAGGCTGGGCTGTTGTATATTCTTCCTATAGCCTCAAAACCCCACCCATGAAGCCCCACAAATTCTAGTGTGTTAAATAGGTAATCCCAGGCCACTGTGTCGAATGCTTTTTCTGCATCCAAACTATATAACACTGCCGGGGTCTTAGTGAACTGACAATGTGCTATCGCCAGTAAGAGTCTCCGGATGTTCCTCACAGACTGCCGACCTTGTATGAACCCCGCTTGCTCTTTCCCAATAAATTGTGGTAAAATAGGCCCTAGCCTGTTAGCTATCACCTTCGCCAGAATCTTAACTTCCACGTTTATCGGGGAAATTGGGCGATATGAATTTGCCTGGTCTGGAGCTTTACCCGGTTTTGGTATCAGTGAGATCAGTGCTAAATTAGCATGTATTGGGAACCCTCCCTTACTACCTGATCATAATACTCGATCAACGGCTTCAGGCTGGTATGAGGAAGCATTTTATAGAATTCCCCTGATAGTCCATCCGGTCCTGGTGCTGTGTAAAGGCCTAATTTACGAATAACATCTTGTACTTCTTTGCCTTCTAGGGGTTGGGCTAGTTCTTGTTGTTCCCGCTCTGACAGCTGGGGCATCCCTATTTTCATCAGATACGCGCGCAAGTCCTGCAAGTTTATTGGTCTTCGTGGGTTGTATAGTGTGGTAAAAAAAAATTTTAATATTCCCGCAATTTCTTCACTTTTATGTTTAAGGCCTCCCATATCATCTCTCATCCCTGTAATCACTCTACGTGGCTCCCATGGTTTAATCAGTCTCATCAGCAGCGGTCCCGAATGGGCACCGAACCGCTGTAGTTTATATTTATGGTAATAAATCGATCTTGTCGCACGTTCATGCAGCAGTGTATTAAGTGTTGTTTGTGTTACTGTTAAGTTCTCCCTGTTTCTTATTGTGGGCTCTTCATTATATCGGTTCTTTAGTTTTCTTAACTGTGCTTCTAAGCTTAATATAGCTGCTGACTGTTTTTTATGACTTCGGCTCATGTACGCTATAATTTCCCCTCGCAACACTACTTTTGCCGTTGACCAATACAGAATGGGGTGGTCTCTATGCACGTCATTATGCCGCTGGAACTCCTCCCATTTCTCCTGTATGTAGGTTTGAAAATCTGTATTATTGTACATGTAAGCTGGGAATCTCCATCCTGACTGATTTTGATAAAACTCTGGCACCTCCAGGTCCATCCACACCATGGAGTGGTCCAAGACTTCTTCCGGGCCCCACACAGGCCTCAGCCACCCAGGGAAAGGCTCTGGCATCTAATAAAATGTAATCTAGACGGGAAGATGTGCCGTGTGCTCGCGATGTGTGCGTGAAATCCCGCTCCCCTGGGTGCAGTGCTCGCCATACGTCCACCAAGTGTAGTGATCTCATAAGGGATGGCAGCACTCGAGCTCTAGCCCCCCCTCTATAGGCAGTTCCCGGCTCCGTGCAATCCAAGCTAGGGTCTGATACTAAATTGAAGTCTCCCATTAGGATTAATTTAAGGGATCGATAGGGCTGACACTTCTGCTCAATCATCTGATAAAATTTGGCATCGTAATTGTTTGGCCCATAAATATTAACCAGCAAGTATTCTCTATTTTGCACCCATAAGTGCACTATAACATAGCGTCCCTGTGCATCTTTCGACACAAGTTCTACTTTAGCCGCTAATCCTTTTTTTATTAAAATTGCTACTCCTCCCCTCCGCTCTGATGAGGAGGCAGAAAACACCTCTCCCACCCACATTCTTTTCAATTTCTGATGTTCCTCCTCAGATAATCTGGTCTCCTGCAAGCAGGCAATATCAATATTATGTCTTTTCAGACCTGTTAAGATCTTAGTCCGTTTCACTGGAGTGACAATCCCCCCCACATTCCATGTTCCCATTCTTAAGGTTTTACCCATCCTGTGCATCCTCATTATATTCCAACTGCTCATTTATCCTCAGGCTGCCCTCCAGGTGCCCAGCTTCACCCCAGGGCCAGCAATTGTTCTGCTCCTGATTCCCTTCATTAGTCCTATCTCTTGCCCACCTTCCCTCAACTATATCTTTATGCCCATGCTTCCTCCGTTCCCATCGAGACACTTCCCCTCCCCTCCCATTGTGGTCCCCTTCCCCTTCCCACATGTACCCTCGTTCTTCTCTCCAGTATGAGAGAAAGAATTGGGCTTCCTAACGTGTAGGGCCCCTCCCCCCACCCATCTCGTTATCCTAAGCACAATCATCTTTCATTTCTCAGTCTTATTAAACATATACTGTTCTAGGATATGGGACTAATCAGTAACCAATTAACTCCCTCCTATTAACAACATAAAGCTTTCTTAAACTGTTTGTAGTGACTTTGAGAAAATAAAGGCTAAAGAGTTCGCATTCCAGAAATACAAAAAAACTCAAGACGAGGAACACGGGGAGGAATACCGGAGGAAACTGAAAGAAGCCAAGAGAGAGGTACGTCTGGCGAAAGCGCAAGCGGAAGAACAAATGGCTAGAAAGGCAAGGAGGGGTGACAAAAATTTCTTCAGGTATATTAGTGAAAGGAGAATGACTAAAAAGGGAATTGTGAGACTAAAAGATACTGCAAACCGCTATGTAGATAATGATGAAGAAAAGGCAAATTTGCTAAATAGATACTTTTGTTCTGTTTTTACTGAAGAAAATCCGGGAGAAGGACCACGATGGACTGGCAAAAGTTCATTTGAGAATGGAGTGGATACAGCACCGTTCACAGAAGAGAGTGTGTATCAACAACTAGAAAAACTAAAGGTGGACAAAGCCATGGGACTGGATGGGATTCACCCCAGGATATTGAGGGAGCTCAGAGAGGTTCTGGCGGGTCCTCTTAAAGATTTGTTTAATAAATCCTTAGAAATGGGAGAGGTTCCGAGGGATTGGAGAACGGCGGAGGTGGTCCCTCTTCACAAAAGTGGTGATAGGGAAGAAGCTGGAAACTACAGGCCGGTAAGCCTCACTTCGATTATTGGAAAAGTAATGGAAGCGATGCTGAAGGAAAGGATAGTGAATTTCCTGGAAGAAAATGAGTTGCAAGATCCGAGACAACATGGTTTTACCAAAGGGAAATCGTGCCAAACGAATCTCATTGAATTCTTTGATTGGGTGACCGAAGAATTGAACCGTGGAAGTGCTATAGACGTAATCTACTTAGATTTCAGCAAGGCTTTTGACACGGTTCCCCACAGGAGGCTCTTAAATAAACTGGATGGGCTGAAGATAGGACCCAAAGTGGTGAACTGGATTAGGAACTGGTTGACGGACAGGCGCCAGAGGGTGGTGGTGAATGGAGTTCGCTCGGAGGAGGGAAAGGTGAGTAGTGGAGTGCCTCAGGGATCGGTGCTGGGGCCGATTCTGTTCAATATATTTGTGAGTGACATTGCCGAAGGGTTAGAAGGTAAAGTTTGCCTATTTGCGGATGATACTAAGATTTGTAACACAGTGGACACCCCGGAGGGAGTGGAAAACATGGAAAAGGATCTGAAAAAGCTAGAAGAATGGTCTGTTTGGCAATTAAAATTCAATGCGAAGAAATGCAAAGTGATGCACTTAGGGAGTAGAAATCCAAGAGAGGCGTATGTGTTAGGCGGTGAGAGTCTGCTAGGTACGGATGGGGAGAGGGATCTTGGGGTGATAGTATCTGAGGATCTGAAGGCGATGAAACAGTGTGACAAGGCGGTGGCCGTAGCTAGAAGGTTACTAGGCTGTATAGAGAGAGGTGTGACCAGCAGAAGAAAAGAGGTGTTGATGCCCCTGTACAAGTCGTTGGTGAGGCCCCACCTGGAGTATTGTGTTCAGTTTTGGAGGCCATATCTTGCTAAGGATGTAAAAAGAATTGAAGCGGTGCAAAGAAAAGCTACGAGGATGGTATGGGATTTGCGTTACAAGACGTATGAGGAGAGACTTGCGGACCTGAACATGTATACCCTGGAGGAAAGGAGGAACAGGGGTGATATGATACAGACGTTCAAATATTTGAAAGGTATTAATCCGCAAACGAACCTTTTCCGGAGATGGGAAGGTGGTAGAACGAGAGGGCATGAAATGAGATTGAAGGGGGGCAGACTCAAGAAGAATGTCAGGAAGTATTTTTTCACGGAGAGGGTGGTGGATGCTTGGAATGCCCTCCCGCGGGAGGTGGTGGAGATGAAAACGGTAACGGAATTCAAACATGCGTGGGATAAACATAAAGGAATCTTGTGCAGAAGAAAGGGATCCTCAGGAGCTTAGCCTAGAATGGGTGGCAGAGCTGGTGGTTGGGAGGCGGGGCTAGTGTGGGCAGACATATACTGTCTGTGCTGGGGCTGGTGGTTGGGCGGCGGGGATAGTGCTGGGCAGACTTATACGGTCTGTGCCAGAGCTGGTGGTGGGTGGAAGGGATAGTGCTGGGCAGACTTATACGGTCTGTGCCAGAGCTGGTGGTTGGGAGGCGGGGTTGGTGGTTGGGAGGCGGGGATAGTGCTGGGCAGACTTATACGGTCTGTGCCAGAGCCGGTGGTGGGTGGCAGGGATAGTGCTGGGCAGACTTATACGGTCTGTGCCAGAGCTGGTGGTTGGGAGGCGGGGTTGGTGGTTGGGAGGCGGGGATAGGGCTGGCCAGACTTATACGGTCTGTGCACTGAAGAGGACAGTACAAATAAAAAAAAGTAGCACATATGAATTTATCTTCTTGGGCAGACTGGATGGACCGTGCAGGTCTTTTTCTGCCGTCATCTACTATGTTACTATGACTTATCTGCGCCTCTCAGGTCAGGATTTTCCGGTCTCTTATAAACACTTGCACTGCTTCTGGTGTTCTGAAAGCATGCCAAACTCCTTCATGCAAAATCTTGAATGTTGCGGGATATATAAGCATGAATCTCTTCTTCACCGTCGCTAGGGTTTGGCAAATCGGGTTAAATGCTCTTCTCTTTTCTTGTAGCGCTTTAGAGAAATATTGAAAAATTTGTACCGGTGATCCTTCATACTTCAGCTGTTCTCTCTTCATCCTGGCGCCACAAAGTATCTCCATTTTATGAATAAAATTATGGACTTTAAGGATGACTATTCTTGGGCGGTTAGCCCTTTCGCCCTTACGTCCCACTCTGTGAGCTCTTTCTAAGCACAGAGGTTCAATACTGTCTGATAGGGAAAACTCCGTTTTTAACCACTTCTCTAGTAAGCATTGCAGGGACGAGTCCGGGATCGTCTCCGGTAATCCGATGATCCTTAAATTATCTCTTCGTGAGCGATTCTCCAGCTCATCAATTTGCTGCGCCTGCATTGCTATAGTTTTTTCCATGTCTTTTAGCTGAGTCACCATAGCTGAGTCACCATACTGCCGTCTTTATCCTCAATTGTGGAGACTCTCAGCTCAAGTTCACTCGTGCGCTTTTGAATATCTTCCAGGTAAGCCTCTAAAAGAGTCATTTGTTCCGATAACTGTGTAAATTGCGGTTCAATCGCCGCTTTCACCGCCATTGTAAGTTGGTCTAACTGCGCTTCCGAGAATCTTGCCGAAGGCTGGGCCTGAGCCGGGCTCACCGCCATTTTGGAATCGCTGACTCCGCGGGTTTTTTCTGCTTCTTTTTTTACCCCTTTTCCAGGCACAGCCGTTCCAGCTCTCGTAACAAAAGCTTCCATGCAAGTTGATAATGATTGCTGGGGCTTGTTATTGCTGCTTCGTTTTTAATTCCGTCTGCTTAGATCGAGCAGGAGGGTCAGGGCCCGGGAGGATTAGCAGCGCACGTCTGCTCTCCTCAACACATCACGTGGTCCCCCTCCTTCACATTATAACATCCAAAATTTACATCATGAAATAACAATATAAGGCAGAAAATTCTCAAATATAATAAATGGACAGGAATATAGATAAATTATCTTACTCTACACCCTTCAGGTCTCTCCCCTAATCCTCTGCTATGGATCTTCTCTGCCCTTGTAACAGAGATCTGACATCATGGAGTGCATTTGTATCAAAACAACCTGATTTTGCTTTACAGCCCAGTTTCAGCAATTTCCATGCACTAGATCTTGTTCAACAGAATTTCTTTGAATTTTTCTCCTGGAGCCCAAAGTCTGATGCACACCTGTAGGACTCAGGACTTCAAGTAAGTAATCTCCTACATACATGAAAAGCATGTGGCAGAAAGGGGAAATTCTGCATACTCACATCCATCAGCACTGTAGACAGTGTCCACAAGATCACTGAAACATGGTTCTACTTTCATAACCCATAATGAAAGCTCTGGATCAAATGTTGCAGAGCCTGGTGTTAAAAGAAAATTAAAATTTAAAATATAATTTAATTTATAACCAAATACTTATAAGTTATGAAATTATGGTTCACAACTGACCAAAAGGTTCTAGGCATCTGTGACTGGAGCATGCAGGGAAGGAGGAGGAAGTGCACAGTGCTTCCTGGTCCTTCTGGCTGCTCTATGCCCTATAATGCATATTGGGGATCACTTACTGATGGTTAGCACATTCTAACCATCTCTAAATGGCCCCCTTCCAGTTTAGGACCAGAGAAGAAATTCACTGAATCTCATCCCAAAAGCTGTCAGCTCTAACCATAGCAGTAGACGAAACCTTAACACTTCAGAATAGTGAGAGAATAAGAATTTGAAAATGGAAGAAAAGCTAGAATGAAAAAGAAATATGGAAAGATAAATAGGGTAAGAAGAACTTAAGAGAGCAGTAGAAGAGAAAAAATGGAAATGAAGAAGGAAGTATGAGGAACCTGGAGGGGACAGACAGAGCGTGACAAGAAAATTCTTATCTTCATTTTAACACTGAAAATAAATGAAAGGGTGTCACAGAAGTGCTCTAAACACTAGGCTACTCCGCCACTCCAGTAGAATGACTAAGTGCTCCTGTATAGTACTCACATTCAGTGGAAAAATTTTCATATACTCTTCCTTCATTCATCAAGCAATCAATCAATCACAAGTTGCTCCTCCTCTGGCTTTATGTTCATTAAAATGTCATTTGTCACTGTTGGGGCATTCACTGTTAAGACAAGACAGCAGAAGTGGGGAAGGGAGCCTAACTACAATCGTTTCAAAAAATTAAATAAAAGCAGCTTAATTCAACAGTTTAAAATCCTAAATAGAATTAGAAAAACTTAGAAATGTATAAGTAGAGGAGGGTAATTTTAATAAACCATTTTTGCACCTACAATGCTGTTCTAGGCACATAAATGGGCTCTTACAAAATTAGGCCATGCAGTGCAAGCTAGTGTGAACTTTTATAGTAGCTGTGCTTGGGGAGGAGTTAGAACATCATGGAGCTCATTTTCAAAAGAGAAAAACGTCCAAAAAGTGTCATAAAGCACCATTTGGATGTTTTTCTTCTAAAATTGTCCAAATTGGTATTTTTGAAACCTATTTTGCAGACGTTTATCTATGCAATTCAACTGCAGTGTGTCCAAATCACAAGGGGGCGTGTCAGGGCGTGCCTAGCACTTGGACGTTTTACAGCCACAATGGAAAAATAGAGGACTAAAACTAAGACATTTTTCAGAACAAATAAGACACAAAAAGGTGCCCTAAATGACCAGATGACCACTGGAGGGAATCAAGAGTGACCCCCCAATACCCCCCCAGTGGTAACTTACCCCCTCCCCCCCCCCCCCCCCAAAAAAATGTGAATAAACATATGACTTACCAGGCTCCATAACAGTCTCAGATGTTAAAAGGCTCCATGGTGCGACCGCACCTCGAATATTGTGTTCAATTCTGGTCGCCGCATCTCAAAAAAGATATAGAGGCTCATTTTCAAAGCACTTAGACTTATAAAGTTCCATAGCTTACTATGTAACTTTGTAAGTCTAAGTGCTTTGAAAATATGCCTCATAGTGGAATTAGAAATGATGCAGAGAAGGGTGACAAAAGTGGAGGAATGGCCTAGTGGTTAGGGTGGTGGACTTTGGTCCTGGGGAACTGAGGAACTGAGTTCGATTCCCACTTCAGGCACAGGCAGCTCCTTGTGACTCTGGGCAAGTCATTTAACCCTCCATTGCTCCATGTAAGCCGCATTGAGACTGCCATGAGTGGGAAAGTGCGGGGTACAAATGTAACAAAAAATAATAATAATAATAATAAAGGGGATGGGACGACTTCCCTATGAGGAAAGGCTAAAGCGGCTAGGGCTCTTCAGCTTGGAGAAAAGGCGGCTAAGGGGAGAAATGATAGAGGTCTATAAAATAATGAGTGGAGTTGAACGGGTAGACGTGAAGCGTCTGTTTACGCTTTCCAAAAATACTAGGACTAGGAGGGCATGCGATGAAGCTACAAAGTAGTAAATTTAAAACGAATCGGAGAAAATAGTTCATCGATCTACACAACAGATTCTACACTTTCAATGATAGAAGTATTCAAAAAGTAATTATGAATAAGAAACCAAAGAGTCTTGACTGCACAAATCTTCACACTTCTTGACTCAATACTTAGCAAAAGCCTCTTTTGCAGCAATAGGCAGCCATGAGTCATTTAGGATAATTGTTTACCAACTTTGTCTATTCTTCTTGCTAGCTCAAGGTCCTTCAAGTTGGCCGAGGATCATCTCTAGATGTTCTATTGAATTCAGGTCTGGGCTTTCACTAGATCCCTCAAGGACATTCACTGTCTTTTTGCTGAGGAACTCCAGTATTATTTTTGCTTTTACTTGGGATCATTGTCTTGCTCAATAATGAATCGTCTCCTCAAGTCTCTGGCAGATTGAAACACGTTTTGCTCCATGATCTGCCTGTACTTTGGACCATCAATCTTTCCAAGTCTCCCTGTTCACAATATAGTGTACTCACAGCAAAGAGTGGTGATAGGTCAGGGAAGTAAAGGACTTGTGAAAATGTCTTACAATTACCTTTCCAGCTGCTAGTTTTGCACATGCTTCAAAAGCAGATGCTAAAATGTACGGGAACAAAGCACCCACTTTAGTGTGGCTGCCAAAATGTTCAAAGGTAAACTGTGGGAAGCTCTCTATAAGCTGTTTCATTATTGCCCCCTAAAGGTCCAGACTTCTAGCCCTAATGGTGAAGGCAGATCTAGATATTTTTGTCACCACAAACACATGGCTCAGCGACTCATATGACCAGGATATGAACATACCAACTATATTTTCAGAAGGAGTAACGAAAGCACAAAAGTGGGAGGAGAAGTACTTTCCCCTGGATTATTTATAGGTTGCCCAAAGTTAGGCACAGTTCCCAGATCTGCATGCAAACTAATTAATGAGTCATTAACAATTAATTGGTGTTAATTGGCACTCATTTGGAGTTACATGCAGATCTGCCCTGCACCCTGCTCTATAATATATGCACCTAAATTTTATACCACGCAATTCAAAGGGGGCATGGCCAATGGGAGGGGTATGGGCTAGTCAAGGGCATTCCCAGGATGTGGGTGCCATGTTATGTTGTTTCCGTGCCTAAATCAGGTGCCGTCATTCCAGCAGGTTTCAGTAGGCATAAAGCCATCACCCAAAGTCAACTGCAAGATCCTTGCGAGTGCCCTTTGCAGAATACTAGTTTAGCAAGGATCTTTTCAGCACCATTTACTAAATCCAAGCCCATATGTAAACAATATTAAATCCACAAATGCAGGGGAAAGGAGGGATGCAACAAGTGCACTGGAAAGAAGAGATGATACTTTCTATACCAGAGTAGTGTACAGATTAAATAGAGATCTAGTCAAAGATATATATATATATACTGGTATAAAAGGCCCGTTTCTGTAGGCAATGAAATGGGTGCTAGCAAGGTAATCCCCCCTCCCTCCCGAGTGCCAGACCCCCCCTCCCTCCCTTCCGAGTTCCAGACCTCCCCTCCCTCCCTCCCTTTCGAGTTCCAGACCCCTCCCTCCCTCCCCTCCCTTCCTTTCCTTCCGTCTGAGTTCCAGACCCCCCCTCCCTCCCTCCCTCCCAGTTCAAGGCCCCCTCACGCCCCTCCCACCGAGTTCCAGACTCCCCCCTCCCTCCGATTTCAACACCCCCCTCCGCGTTACTGACCCCTGGACCCCCGTGCCGTGACACTCTCGACCCCCCCTTCCAGCAGAAAACCCTCCCCTGCCGCCATCGCATAACTGTGCTGAAGACAGCCAAAGTTCTCTTCTCGTCTGCGCCGGTGATGCTTGTTGAATGATCATCTGTTGAAGTTTCTGTGCGTGCATCTGATGTCAGACGCAAGCACAGAAACTTGAACAGATGATCATTCATCAAGCAACGCCCCGGCGCAGCCGAGAAGTTTGGTTGTCATCAGCACAGGAACGTGAAGGCGACAGGGGAGGGTTTTCGGCAGAAAGGGGGATCGAGAAGGTCGCAGCAGGGGGGTCCAGGGGTCAGTTACGCGGAGGGGGGGTGTTGAAATCGGAGGGAGGGGGAGTCTTGAACTCGGTGGGAGGGGCATGAGGGGACCTTGAACGGGATGGGAGGGAGTGACGTGTGTGTGTGGGGGGGGGGCGGGGGTGTTGATGTTCTTCGGGTGTGGGGGGGGGGTGCTTTGGTTATGCGCTGGGGGGGGGGTTCTGTGTTGTCCCGCTCCCTGTCACTTGCTCAGAAGTGGCAGGGAGCGGCGCACTGACAGCTGATTCCCTTGCCTGGGAATCAGCTGTCAGTGACGTTACTGACGTCAGTGTGTTCTAAGCTGCCTAGCAGACCACCTCTGAGGAATCCACGGTCCCAGGCAGGTTAGAATGTTGGAGGTGAGTATTATTATATAGAATATATATATATATATATATATATATATATATATATATATATATATATATACACACACATATATATAAAGCTGTAATGAAATGGGAGGTGTTACTTAATTGTAGATTTTAATTTGCCAGACATAAAATGATCATCCCATTTGCACAATAAAAAGGTAGAGAGAGCTGGGCTGGCATAGTAGCTTACTAATCGTGCTACCATATAAAAAGTCCCCAGTTTGATTCATAAATTAGGTCTTCCAGGTCAGTTGATGATGCTGTGCTTGCAGCAACATTCAGGCCACTAAAGGAATGGAGGATGGAAAAGGAGAAAATGGACAGAAATGGGCGGTGCCCAGTGATCCTGACACTGGAAAAATTCCTCGGTACTGTAGAAAGGCTGAATGGCATGGCCTGAAATTGAAAGTGCCTTTCAAATACTGTGAACCAAAGAAACCGTTGATGCGGAAGCCAAATAAAGATGTGAAGTAAGCCTCTTTTAGATCCAGGGATGTGAGGAATTCACCTGGATACCTCTATAACAGAACGAACTGTCTCCATGCGGAAATCTTTGGCCTGAAGAAACCTGTTGACCTGTTTGAGATCAAGAACTAGTTGAAAGGATCCCCCTTTTTTTGGCACTACAAAATAGATGGAGTAACGACCCTGCCCCTTTTCATGAGTAGGCATGGGAACAACCACCCCCAACTCCTGCAAGTTTTGCAGAGTGGAAAGCGCTGCTTGTTGTACTCCCAGAATTAAAATATGCAACCTGAGAGGAGAACTCTAAACTGTCGCCTTCTCTGATAATATCCAGCACCCAATGGCCTTGGTCCACTTCAGTTTGCAGCGGCGGCCAAAATAGCAAACAAGATGCTAGGAATTATTAGGAAAGGGATGGTAAATAAGACTAAGCTTCTGTATTGCTCCATGGTGTGACCTCACGGAGTACTGTGTTCAATTCTGATTGCCTTATCTCAAAAAAGATATAGCAGAATTAGAAAAGTTTCAAACAGCAACCAAAATGATAAAGGGGAGGAACTCCTCTGATATGAAGAGATTGGAAAAGGCTCTTCAGCTTGGAAAAGAGATAGCTGAGGGGAAATATGATTGAGGTCTACAAAATCTTGAGTGGTGCAGAATGAGAAGTGAATCAATTTTTTCACTCTTTCAAAAAGAACAAAGGGGTTTTGATTTACATTTATTTATTTATTTAGATTTTGCTCACACCTTTTTCAGTAGTAGCTCAACGTGAGTTACATTCAGGTACTCTGGATTGTCAATATTTATCCTCCTAGCGACCAACAAGAGTCTATTTTGGTGGGCTGTTCATGAGTTTTTGGAAGAAAAAGGTCAGGGGAATATCATCTTAGGTGCTGATTTTAATTTTTAATTTAATCCTAAACTGGACAGATCGCCCACTGCTGTATGTGGGCAGGGGAGTCCTACAAAGAGTCTTACTACTCTAGTGCGAGACAAAGCTGACTGAATTCTGGAGGACAGCACACCCTAGGGGTAGGCAATATATTTTTTATTCAGCTGTTCATGATAGTTATGCTTGACTGGACATTTTGCTTTAGATAGATAGTCGAGCACTGGTTCGGGTGAAGTATAAATTTACCAGAGAAGAGGCACAGCAGGACTTATTGGCACCTTAATGAAAGATACCAGAGTAGCTTATTACACAAGTCTTGTGCATTTATTTAGAGACAAATGATATGGGGGAAATATCTGATACAACATTATGGGGAAGGTCTCAAGGTGCTGATAAGGGGATCCCTGATAAAATGGGGAGCTAGGATAATGCGGGAGAGGGTGGAATGGGAGTGCTCTTTATTGACCCATTGAAAGGGGATAAATGGTATTTGGATACGTTGCGTAATGACTTACATACTTGGCATCTCCACACACTAGAATCTCAATTAAAATGGATACAACAAATTTACTTTAAGTTTGGGTTCAAGGCAGGCAGACTATTAGCCTGAAACTTACAAAAGAGACAGTCTCAAACCCAAATTCTGAAAATTAGAGATAATAAAGAGGACCTATTATTTAAGGAACAACAAATTCAAAACTACTTTTTGGGAATTTTATACACAATTATACTCTCAAGATTCGACTATTCGCCCAGACAATATTGTTAGATATCTAGATAGTATCAGCCTGCCTAGATTTGGTGACGAAGAAATGCAAACCTTGGAAAAAGAGATAACAGTGGATGAAGTGAGTGAAGGGATTCGTTTACTTCTGAGGGATAAGTCCCTGAGACTAGATTTCTTTTTTTTTTTTTTTACAAAATATATATCACTCTTGGATCTCCAGTTCTGACTAGATTTTTTTTTTACCACTCATGGATCTCCGGTTCTGACTAGATTTTTTAACTCTTGAGGGGAGGGACAATCTCTCACCCAACAGGACAACACATCAGGAATTACAATATTGTGTAAACCTGGGACAGCACAATGTGGCTCTTACAGGCCAATATCATTAATAAATGTGGATCTAAAAATTCTGGCTAAACTGTTGGCCAATAGGCTGGAAGGTTTGTTACCTTCTCTGGTTAAAGCTGAAGGGAGATATGATCAAGGTCTACAAAATCCTGAGTGGTGTAGAATAAGTAGAAGTGAATTGATTTTTTTACTCGTTCCAAATGTACAAAAGCTAAGGAACACTCAAGAAGTTAAATGGAAATACATTTAAAACAAATAGGAGAAAATATTGTTTCGCTCAATGAATAGTTAAGCTCTGGAACTCTTTGCCGGAGGATGTAGTAACAGCTGAACTCTTTACTGGAGGATGCAGTAACAGCGATTAGCGTATCTGGGTTTAAAAAAGGTTTGACAAGTTCCTGGAGGAAAGTCCATAGTCTGCTATACTGAGACAGACATGGGGAAGCTACTGCTTGCTCTGGGATTGGTAGAATGGAATGTTGCCACTATTTGGGATTCTGCCAAGTACTTGTGACTTGGCTTCTGTTGGAAACAGGATACTGGGCTAGATGGACCGTTAGTCTAACCCAGTATGGCTGTTCTTATGTACCGAGATGGAAGACATTAGACAATATAAAGCGGATCATTCAGCTTACCTGGGTGGGTGGCACATGAAAATCTCTCAGCCATGCTGTTGGCGGTGGACACGGAAAAAGCTTTTGACCAAGGCCACTGGCCACTCATGTTTGCCGTTCTGGACAGGTTTGTGATTTACATCTTGGCTCACAGCATTGTATAACTCTCCAATGGCTTGCATTAAGGTCAATGGAGGTTATGCCTCTTTTAATTTTTAATCTGGGGAAGGGCATGAGATAGGGGTGTCCCCTTTTACCACTCCTGTTTGCATTAGTGATGGAGCCTTTTGTCCAGAGAGTTAGAGAAAATCTAGATGTTAAGGGGATTCAATTGGTTGACTCGACTCATAAAATCTGTTTGCGGATTATGTCATTTTGTCCTTAATTTATCCCAGGGTATTGCTTCCAGTGATATTGCAGGAGATGAAGACATATGGGATGATTTCATGCTTTGAAGCAAATACTGACAAAACAGAGCCTCACTCTGAACTTAACGCAGGAAGAGTGGGATACCATATAAGAGTGGGTGAAAAATCAAATCAAATTAGGGGTTAGGATCACTCCTAATCATGAGGACTTGTATAAGGCGAATTATAGACCTTTGATGATTACACAGTTGCAAAGAGAATTGTAGGAATGGAACAGAAGCAACCACTCTTGGTTAGCTGAACAGCTATCATTAAGAAAAGTGTTTTACCTAGATTACTATATATTTTTTTCAAGCTTTGCCGATTTTGATTCCTAGGAAAATGCTATCCCAGTGGCAGCGATTTTACACAGTTTATTTGGAGAGGGCGTAGACCCAAGATGGCACATTCTGTCCTCTCCGCGACCCCCCCTTCCCGCCGAAAACCATCCCCCGCCGCCGTCCAGTACCTGGGCTGACGAGGGACCCCAACCCCCCGTCAGCCGCAGCCAGTCCTGTGCTGGCCTTCGCGCATTCGCGGCGTTGCTTTTGCTTCTTCAGTGATCTTCTGTTGAAGTTCCGGCTCTGCGTCCGTCTTCCGACGTCAGACGCACGCAGAGGAACTAACAGAACAAGACCATTGAGGAAGCAACGCCGTGAGAAGGCCAGCACAGGACGGACTTCGACTGACGGGGGTTGGGGCCCCCCGTCAGCACAGGTACTCCACGGCGGCGGGGGACAGTTTTCGTCGAAAAGTGGGGCACAGGGGTCCGTAACGCGGGCGGGCGGGCGGGGGGGAGGTGAAAACGGAGGATCCGTAACGCAGGGAGGGCAGAGTCTGGAACAGAGGGATGGCCTTTGGCCTTGCTATTGCCTGTTTCTTTCCCTTAAGAAACGGGCATTTTTTTACTAGTTGAACAATATTATCTGCAGAAGGTTACACTGGAGGGGGTTCAGTGGAGGTGTTGGAGCTCTTCATGGACAGCAGCGGTGATTAAGGGATGGGGTAAAAGCCAACCCCTTCATTAAGCACATCTTGCAGCTATGGCAAAGGGTATTATTACAATTATGGGGTAACCAGTGGTTATCAAGATGTATATCATTGACTTTGCTTATTGGGAAAGCCACTCCTATTTTTGACCTGAGGTTTGATCCTTGAGCAAAGGTAGGTTTGTGAACAGTGTATCACGTATATGAAAGTATGTCAATTAAGTCCTTTTTCTGAATTACAAAAGGACTATAATCTGGGTAAAAACGACTTCTTTTAAATATTTGCAGTCACGACACTGTTTAACCGGAGAGGGATATGATCATTTGAACTATCTTAATGTTCCTTCCATTGAAGAGTTATGGATTTTGCAGCCTTTGACTAGAGGGCCTATTACAGTTATATAAAATCATTGGGAAATATAGGTTTGTTAAGTTGAACTATATGCTCAAGTGGGAGAAGGGCCTGGGCAACTCCTTTACTGATGCTCAATGGGAAGCTATTATTCAAGCTGCTATTAAGTTTTCTATTTCAGCCCAGTTGAAACAAAATAGTTTGATATTACTTATGTAATGGCCAAGTGGTTACATCACTGGTCTTGTAATGCAGAGGTGGCTGGTTCAAATCCCACTGTTACTACAAAAAAAGCAGTGTGCAAAAACTTTTGATTTCCCTGTTCAGGGAGAAAGATGGCCATCAAGAGAAAGGCGGCTATTAAGGGAAGTGCACGTCAGGGACGGCCATCAAGGGAAAATGCACGGCAGGGACTTTTTTAATTTGTATGAAGTCTTTCTTGAACATTTCTCAAAACAGTATCACAAAATACAGCACTCCTGAACAAGTAAGTCATAACATAACTGATCGGCAAGATCTAAATATCCAGAAGTACCAGTGCACTACGAATGCTGGCCCCTCCCATGGCCAAATGCCTTGGATTTGGCCGGGTTTGAGATGGCCGGTTCCAGTTTCCATTATCGCTGAAAAACAGTCGGCCATCTCAAACCCGGCGATCTGTGGCATTTGGCCGGCCCCAACCGTATTATCGAAACAAAAGTTGGCCGGCCATCTTTTTCGATAATATGGTTCCGGCCAGCTGTTGCGGCGCCGCCAAAATAGATCGCTGGCGATCGATTTCGCCGGCGCCGTTTGATTATGCCCCTGTATGATACAATGAGAAGAAAGGTGAAAAATAAAAACAGAGCAGCAGCAGCTGCAAGGATCAAAAATTTACATCAGGCATGGATGCTGTTCAAAAATACCATCCTGGAAGCCCAGGCCAAATGCATTCCATATATTAAAAAAAGGAAAGAAGACCAAATCCCAGCTAGCATGATTAAAAAGTAAGGGTGAAGGAAGCTATTAGAGCTAAAAGAAAATCCTTCAGAATATGGAAGAAGGATCTGATTGTAAATAGGAAACAACATAAGGAAGGAAAAGTTAAATGCAAAGCGCTGACGAGGAAGGCAAAGAGAGAATTTGAAAAGAAATTGTGTTCAAGGCAAAAACATATAGTAAAAATTTTTTTAGGTATATTAAAAGCAAGAAGCCAGCAAAAGAATCAGTTGGACCGCTAGAAGGCAAGGCCATAGCGGAGAGATTAAATGAATTCTTTGCTTCAGTCTTCACCGAGAAAGATGTGGGAGAGATACCAGTGCCAAAAATCATATTCAATGCTGACGAATGTTTTTTTAATTCATGAAGGGAAAACACCCTTTAAAACCTCTATTTTTTCAACATTGGAAAAGCATCTAATTGGCTTGAAACAAACAAAAAAATACAAACCTAGAATTCCAATAATAAACACCTAGTATCAGAATCCCTAAATATTGCATTAAAAAAGGGCCTTCACTCTGCAGCTCCTCAGTACCTCTCCACTCTTACCTCTCCTTACACTCAACTCCATTCATTGGGTAAATCTCTCATAACTCTAGACTCTGTTCCTTTTATCTTGCTACACCATACACCTGGGATAGACTTCCTGAATCAGTACTCAAGCTCCAGCTCTAGCCGTCTTCAAATCTAGGCTAAAAGCACACCTTTTTGAGGTTGCTTTAAACGCCTAACTCCTATTCATTATCATTTCCTCCTTAAGTAATTCCTTTATTTGTCCTGTTTGATTTGATTGCAAGCTCTGTCGAGCAGGGAGTCTCTTACATGTTCACGTACAGAACTATGTACGTCTAATAGCGCTACAGAAATAAGTAGCAGTAGTGTAAAATCTCTTAGTAGCTGCAAATTAACAACTCATTGCACCGGACCCAGCCAGGCAAAGATCCTGGTACAAAAAAGTTAAAGTTTACTAAAGGATCCGGAGGATCCCGCAGTATCCATTGTTTAACTTTTACCATCCCCTACATCACATGTCCTGATACTATGAGAATCCATTCTATCCCACACGTAACTACCTACCTTTAACTCTTAAGAGTTTATGACCTTGCAGTTTTTAGTTCAGATGTCCTTTTCTTTTTTTTTTTTTTTTTGCGTATCCTTTCTTGCATAATGTATAACCTTCCCGGAATAGACATTGCCTATTATATTCTCTGTACCGCAAAAAAACACATCTACTATGGATTGATGAATACTTAATACATTCTGTACTTCACGATCTTGGGTCTACCATATAAAAGTAAAAACTCACAGCTTATCATCTCTCCTTTCGTAATCTACATTTACAATTAACACTGCCCACTACTGCCCTGGTCACCATGGTAATATCTAATTAGACATTACGAAAATCAGAGCCAATAAGCGTCATAGCCAAACAAACTTTATTCACCAAGACGACAACCAATGAGCTTCCACCACAGTATCTCAGGCATCAAAATAGGAAGCCTAGCCTGCTGCCTGCGCTTTATGGATCTGGGTTGTACCAACTGTAGGTTTTAAATAAAATGGCGGCCTTCTCTGCGAGAAGACATAGCAAAAACATCTCTAAAAACCAACTGCTGCCCTTCTTAGTTCTCCCTTATTCTCGGTACATGGCAAGGCTCCGCTGATCCTTCCTGGAAGGTTGTGACATCAGAAGCCAGAGCGGCGCGTTCGTAAAAGATGTTTAATGGCGACAGCCTGCAGATGCATTTTTGTAGCTGGTGTAAAGAAATGTCTAATTAAACCTCCTTGTTGGAAGCTTCAGGATGCGGAGTTGGCATCCCTAGGAAGGACAGCAAGAGACAGAAGTAGGAGGCCCTGCTAGGAAAGCACCAGACGTACTGTGAGGGGCAGTTTAACCTCCTTGGTCTAGTCTACGCAGGTAGTGGGCTTCCTGTCTGCTGTTTTCTGCTTCTCGCTTTCCTTCCTTCACCTCCAGTCCTTTCTTGTTCACGTTTCGTGGAATGTGATATACTTTTTAGAAACTGATCATTAAACTGCATGAAAGATTTTTTTTACACGTTGTAGCAATTATGTTAATATAGCAACTTTTTTTCTTTTGCTGTATTTATTTGTCAGATACGTATTAACTGTTATCTGGAAATCATTTGGTCGTACCCTGTGGTATTTTAAGTTTTTATATCAAAATACTTTAATTTATGCAGTCAGTATTCAAGGGGCCTTACCCAGATAGGGGCCTTTCTTATCCAGATAAGGCCCATTCACTAGGGCCTTTTGTTTATGTTTACTAGATTTGATATACTGTTAATGCCACCAAACATTCGGACAGACCACCTTGATATTACCATCTGGGTATTGTCTGAGTACTCTTGGGGCAAAGCTAAGGAGATGCTGAGACTTACCTGGTTAGCAGTGATATTTAGTTTGCTCGACAAGTAACTACGCAGTAAAGCGGCCCTTCCACTGTAGAGAAAAATGGCATTTAGCATGCCCCTTATATGGTCTTTCCCACATGCTAAGGCCATTTTTTATTGTAGTTGGAAAATGGCTGGTTTTCTATTTTCTTAATTAGTGGCCATTAAAAAATATTACTGTGTGTGTACTTACCACCTATTTTATAGGTGGTAAGGGCTCAAACGCTAATACTGTGCTAATCAGATACACTATCTCAGAGATGCCCACTCTATGCCCCCCCAGACACGCCTCCTCTGTGCTAAAAATAAGAGCGTTTTTTGGTGTGTAGTTTGTGCACAATTTAAAAAATTACCAAAGGACGCCTGTGCACATACTTATCGCAGCTTAGTAAAAGGGCCTCAAAGTTAGGAAAGCAAAAAAGTTGTGCTAATTATCTGAGTAGTTATCCATACTAGTCTGAATATCATTAGTACCTAGATAAGTATAAAGAGGCCTTTATAGCTGAACATTCAGAGGCGCATTTTCAAAGCACATAGAATTACAAGGTTACATAGGTTACTATGCGGCTCATTTTCGAAAGAGAAAAACAGACAAAAAATGTCATACAGCAGCATTTGGACATATTTATTCTTAAAATGTCCAAATCAGTATTTTCAAAACCTATTTTGCAGGTAATTTGCCTGCAATGCATCCATATCACAAGGGGGCATTTTGGGGGTGGGCTTTGACAGATTTATTATTTTGTTTTCACATAAACTTTTAGGCCCTCTCTTGAATGGGTTTTTTTTCGGGGGGGGGGGGGGGAGGGGGTATCTTTGTGCCTCTTATCTTTATTTTTTAACATTTAAATTTAAACCACTTAGTGGTAAACCTAGCTTATGATTGAAAACGTTTGAAAATATATTAAAGCCTCTGAAATAAATAGTTGAACGAATTATGGAGCCTGCAGCATGGATGTCAATGGGTAGAATCAAAAGCTATCAATCCCACACTGTTTTGTGATGCAAGTTCACAACGAGGATCAGCCAAAAACAATTGCTCCTGGAAGTGAGTAAGTTGGCATCTTTGCTTATCTCCTCTCTTGTCTTTCTGGTGGTTTAAGAAGAGATGATATGGCAAGTAGCAGAAATCCATTGCCCGAGGAATTAAAAAGAACCATTTCTCTGTGCAGTAGTACTTTTCTCACTATTCATTGATCTATTCTGCTCACAATAGATAGACTGTAGAAGGCAGGAGAAGCTACAGTGTTCCCAGAAGCACTTTGTATTGCTTTTGCATCTTCTTCGGTTCTGCTAACCACCTAGTCTTCTTCGGTTCTGCTAACCACCTAGTATTGGCTGTTAAACACTTTACTCCTGGGGGAGTTCTGCACAACTGTGAATGCAGAATTTGCACAGAATTGTGCACTTCTTTTGCAGAATTCTGAGAGAGCTGCTATCGAGTCTGTCCTTAGTTTCTCGCCCCCTGTTCCATAGACACAGAGCTCGAGCGTCAGGAGGAAGAGGAAGTGAACCCTGCACATTGGGTCACTTCCTCCTCCCCTGCTGGTTTAGACCCTCTGTGTATGTGAGACGTAGGGCTGTACTGAGCTCTGCATGGTTCACATACACAGTTGTCCTAAGCTGGCAGAGGAGGAGGATATGACTTGATGTGCAGTGGTTCACTTCTCCTCTTCCTCCTCCTGTCACATGATCTCTGTGTGGAGGGGGGGGGGAGAGAGAGCAGCTGATGGCGAGTGTGCCATGGGGGTGGGGCAGAGCAAGGTGAGAGTGTGCCGTGGGGGTGGGACAGATCATAGTGAGAGTATTCCACGGAGAGGAAAGAGCAGAGCAATGTGGGAGTGTGCCCTGGGGTTTGGAAGGAGCAGCAAAAGTTGTGTGTCTCACTGGTATGGGGAGAGATCAAGAGGGTATGCCATGGGGGAGGGTGGAGGTGAGATACTATGGTGGCTAGGAAGAGGAGGTGAAATAATGAGAGGTAGGGGGGTGTGTGCCTGGAAGAATGAGAGGTGGAAGAATATTCGCAGACAGAATTAGGTGTGTTGCTGGGAGTTGAAGGGAGAGATGAAACGAGGAAGCCTGAGAAGGGAAAAGGCAAAAAAGGATTTCTGGCCTTAGGATGAAGAAATTCTGTGCAAAATCACCACAAATCAGTGTAGAATTTTCAAAAAATTGTGCAGAATTCCATAATTAACACTATCGGAAAGGGGGGAACTGGAGAAAGACTAATCCACATGGTAGCTGTCACCAACAGCCACATCTCTGCTCTGCCTTGCAGTACCCGTGAGTAATAGTTCTTTGCTTTGTCTTTAATAACCACAATGAATAACTCCTATCTTATGGAATAGTATGTAAAACCTACATCTAATTATTTACACTTGTAACATCTATAAAAAATGTGACTATTTGAATCTTTTGTTGCCTCCTGTCATTCAAGTTTATATGATGAAGTTACTCACTGCAATGTATGAAGACATTGGTGTTTTTTATTGTTCTACTTTAAATTGTAATCTAAAATTATGTAACCAATAAAAAAAAAACATATACTTTAGAGAGCAAAAAAGCAGATTATACTTTTTTTTTCATCTAAATAACTCCAAAGTAAGGTACCCAGGTATAATGTCACTTGCTTTGAAAGCTGAAAACTTTTTTCCTCATGTCATTGTTACAAATCAGCTTCGCAATGTGACAGGGGCTATGATGGAAATGCTTCTAGTATAGTACCCAGGATTTAACTGAGACAACCAATTCATTTCAAATAATCCACTTTTTCTGTGTTTCAGCAACCTGATCTGGGTTTGAAGCAGTGACTAAAAGTGAACGGTTTAACTATGATTCTCTTGATTGAATGGTGGTCGTGGGGGGTGGTGGTCATTCTCTGTTAACCCAGGTTCTGAACCTATAGAACAACTGCTGGTCAGGGGAGAGATTTCCAGTGACAGTCCCTGATGATCTGTGCAAAAGCACCAGCAGTGAAACAAGCACATAGCTCTTTTCTTTTCTTCACAGGCATCTTCCAGTCTATAAACTCCTGTATCCCTGGTTTGGTTTTCGTCCCAGCTGCCCAATAAATCTGCATTTGAAAACTTCTAATAATACTGAAAACAATGTTTCAGCAGCTTTCTGATCAGGTAAAATGTAATTCCTTTACAACACAAAATAAATTAGTTTAATTTAGTGGACTGTGTTTTTCACTGTTCAGCTATAAAATTTCAGATCACATGGTGGAATTTATCATCGGACAGATGTTTCAAATATGCTACTAACGAAAAAAAAAAGAGAGAGGAACAAAACTCCACACCTCAAAATACAACAGGAAAATGGTGGAGATGGCCAAAAGAAACTAGAGTGCAGCCAGAAGTTCACAAAAGAAGTTTTTATTTGCATCGGTTCACATGAACATGATAAAGGGTACAAAATCTCTTGATGAGCTTGTGCAGTCACATATTATGGATGCGGCACAGGCTGTGTTTCGGCTGCAAACAACAAAGCCCAATGTGCTTGTGTGAGGTAAAAAATGCAATTGCCTTAAAGCGCTGAAAAGGTCTACATAATACTCGAGCTCTTTGCTGCTGCTGTTATAGGAACTGCAACCAGTGCAGAAACTATAGTATTAAGCTCTAGTAGCAGGGCTTGTGAAGACACTTCTGGCTACACTCTGGTTTCTTTTCAAATATGCTACTCCCATTAACTATATGGCAATTATCAATTTATTCTTTCTTTGCCTGGAGACTAGTCAAAACTCCATGCTACTGGTAGGTTTCTTATCCCTTTCTACCTGAATTGTTTTGTTTTGAAAATAGAGACCTGCTGCTGTTAATCCAGATAATCAGTTGTTGACAAGTAGATAAGCACCTTACTGGATACTTACCGTACTACCTGTTTCTTAGGAGCATTTATCACAGACACACAATTGCAGCATAACTTTCACTTTATCCTTGGAATTCACAAACTACAAAGAAAGTGCAGTTTTCATCTTAGCACATCCTGTTCACAAGAATGTAATCGAGCTGTCTTCATTTCAGGCTGCAGTCACATTCAACGATGTTGCCATGTGTTTCACAGAGGAGGAATGGAATGTATTAAATGATTGGCAGAAGGAGCTCTACAGGAATGTGATGAGGGAAATCCATCATGCTTTAATTTCTCTGGGTAAGTATTCTTTGCACTTGTTTGAATCTACTCTGGGGTTATTCCCAAAAATTTTAGAAAGGGAGTTAGATACATTGTCAGTGGATATAGTGGGGGCAAAAATGGTTAGAAAGGCACAGAGCAGACACTTCATTTTCCTCGGAGGTGAAGAAGCCAGGAGTGAAACCAAACCAGACCTTGACTCAAAAACCAAACTTTTATTTTACAGAACTAGAACAGAACCTAAACCATTCTTAGACTGCTGAACTGGCGTACAACTAGAGAAAACATTCATGTTAACAATTCAGAATTAGGGTTTGACTAAAAAATAAAAACTGATGGTATACACGTTGGCTTCAGAACCAGAATAAAGCCAGCATTGGAATGACTTTTTATTTGTAGCATCAAACTCAAAACCTACTGTATCCATTTCAAATTTTGTTATGAAGTACTTAGACTTTATTTGCTGTTTCATACATGCTCCATAGTACTTATGTCTAGACCTGTTAATTTGCACTGCTGTATTTTGCAAATGATCATTATAGCTGCCTTTTCTAGGTACTCTTCTCATGTGAGTCAAAACTGAACTGGCTGGCATAGTTTCGTACTTGTAACAGGGGTTCACTGCAACCCATAGGTCAGGAATTCTCCCTTGTGCAACAGACTTTTATCCTGCTTGTTAATGGAGAGCGTGCAGTTGCTTATCAGTATTGGAGATTCTTAGTCAACAGCTGTATAAATCAGTTACATACTCAGAGCCTCCAATACTCTCTTCTTCTACTACTACTTAACATTTCTAGAGCGCTACTAGGGTTACGCAGCGCTGTATAGTTTAACAGAGAAGGACAGTCCCTGCTCAAGGAGCTTACAATCTAAAGGACAAATGTACAGTCAGTCAAAATTGGGCCAGTCTAGATTTCCTGAATAGAGCCATAAAGGTTAGGTGCCGAAGGCGACATTGAAGAGGTGGGCTTTGAGCAAAGATTTGAAGATGGGTAGGGAGGGGGCTTGGCGAATGGGCTTAGGAAGTTTATTCCAAGCATTAACAAGCAGGATGCTCCTGGAACAAACAGCAAAGGGTGAATAGGAAGTTTATTCCAAGCATTAACAAGCAGGATGCTCCTGGAACAAACAGCAAAGGGTGAATAGGAAGTTATCTCTCAGGAAAATACCCTTTGGAGGACTTTGACGAAGCATATCTGCAGTGTGTTCAAATCACAAAAGGAAGTATTGAGGGTGTTTTGAAGGCGGGATTAGGGCGTGCCTAATACTTGGACATTTTACAGCCATAATGGCCCATTGCTCTCCTGGGACCAGTCTACTAAAAAATGTTGGCTCCTCCTACATCCCAAAGGCATGAATATCTACGCTTTGCACTTATTCGTTTTTGTTTTTTTTCTGAAAATGGACCAAAAAACAAAAAATAGTATTTTCAAAATAAAAAGACGTTTTTCGTATTCGAAAATTACCTTCTTGCCTATTCAGATTTTGGACATTTTGTGTAAAACTTTCAAAATTGTACTTAGACATCATATCGACAATGCTCCTCTATGTAACTTTGTAAGTCTAAGTGCTTTGAAAATACACTTCTATGGGGCTCATTTTCAAAACAGGAAAATGTCCAAAAAGCAGCACAAAGCGGCAGATGGATTTTTTTGCCAAAGTGTCCAAATCGCTATTTTCGAAACCCATTTTTAAGACAATTTTCTATGCAGTGCATCCAAATCACAAGGGGACATGTTGGGATCGGGATATAGGCATTTCCAAAACTTAAGTGTTTTTCTGCAGTAATGGAGCAAAGCAAAATTGCCCAGGGCTAAAAGTTAGGCATTTTGGTGTAGACCTGTTTGTCACTCCTAACTCACAAAAAGGTGCCCTGAATGACCCCCCCCCCCCCCCCCCCCTTACTCCCCAGTGGTCAATGATCCCCTTCTACTCCACAAAGATGTGAAAGAAACAGTACATACCAGCCTCTATGACAGCTTCAGATGTTATGGCCAGTCCCACTTAGTCGATATCCTAGTGCTTAAAATTACATGCATCCATTTACACCAACAAAAACATGGCTTAAATTCCGGTGTGTAGATTTAGGCGCAGAGGGCCATATTCTATAACAACACATGTAAATTATGGAACACCCATGAAATGCCCATTTCCCCACCCATAACCATACCCCTTTTTGCCTGTGTGCATTAAAATGTAGGTGCAGTGCGTTATAGAATACACTTAGGGAGTTGTGCGTGTAAATTCTAATTTTTTCCCATTAGTGCTCATTATTGCGTAAGTGCTGTTGACAATGCTGATTGGCTTGTTAAGGCAATTAAGTTACACGCATTGTTATAGTGTACACTTGGATTTCGGCCTGGACCGCTAGGTATGCTATATAGAATGTAGGGGATAATGTGTACAGTACTGAGTACATCTAGTAGTACTATAGAAATGATTAGTAGTGGTAGTAGTTTCCTAGGGTGTTGTATGAACTATCGATCATGTTTCTCATAATAAGTTTCCTGCTAACATTTATTGCAATATCAAATCAGACCAGTTATGTAAGATCTGTAAAATTAGTGGCACTGGGCATTTTTAGATACATACCATGTAGTCCAGTCTGTAAGATTGCTCAAACTTCTGTTTAACATGTTTTAATTCTAACTTCCAGGTGCTGGGACTACTGAACCAAGCTCCTGCAAAAAGGACAGGTTTATTCTGACCCCTAAATCCCTTACATCTCAAATTGACTGGCTTAGGTGCTGGGACTACTGAACCAAGTTCCTGCAAAAAGGACAGGTTTATTCTGACCCCTAAATCCCTTACTTCTCAAATTGACTGGCTTAGGTGAGAAACTACCTGATATTTTGTCCTAAATTTTTAAGGCTTGTTGCTTAATCAATTTAATTAGCACTGGGAAACCTCTCTTTCTGTCTTTTTCTTTCTTTCTTTCTGTTCCTGCCAAGCTCTGATAAAGGGGAGGGGCATTTTTACTTAGCTGAAACTGCTAGAATTATTGGCAATATCTAGATTTATTTAAAAGGAAAGTTATTAATATCTAGGGCAGTTTTAAAAGTTAAATAAACTGTAAGGTCCTTGATCAGACACTACCATTTGGGTCCATTAAGCTAGAGAATTCCCTTGATAGCAGCACTTAGCTGACATTTTGGGACTTAAGCACCCCCACAGCTGGGGGCAAGCAGGGTTGGCCTCAAACTAAAAGACATACTACTTTTACTTCTAACTTCCAGGTGCTGGGACTACTGAACCAAGCTCCTGCAAAAAGGACAGGTTTATTCTGACCCCTAAATCCCTTACTTCTCAAATTGACTGGCTTAGGTGAGAAACTACCTGATATTTTGTCCTAAATTTTTAAGGCTTGTTGCTTAATCAATTTAATTAGCACTGGGAAACCTCTCTTTCTGTCTTTTTCTTTCTTTCTTTCTGTTCCTGCCAAGCTCTGATAAAGGGGAGGGGCATTTTTACTTAGCTGAAACTGCTAGAATTATTGGCAATATCTAGATTTATTTAAAAGGAAAGTTATTAATATCTAGGGCAGTTTTAAAAGTTAAATAAACTGTAAGGTCCTTGATCAGACACTACCATTTGGGTCCATTAAGCTAGAGAATTCCCTTGATAGCAGCACTTAGCTGACACTTTGGGACTTATAATCCCACCCACCCCAGGGTTGTCCACTCATTTATAGACAAACCAAACCTCATTAACTTTACTCCTCAGTCATACACAGGCAGTCTTGCAGGCTGATACTCCAACATAGTACACCTGTTCATACCCATTTCAACCAATCAGGATGACTTTTATTCTCTGCAATAATTGTGCTGCTTTAGTTTCAAGGCAAATCATCTGGAAACTTAAAGCTTGTCCTATCTGTCTTCAGCTATCTACTTTAAAAAAAGAGCTCTATAAAGTAATGCAAGAATTAGATACAATTAAAGCAACTTATAGGACTGTGCAGAATCATAACTTCTCACCACTGCCTCAGAGAATAAAACCACAAAGGAACAGATGGCTCACAGTAGGCTCAGGCAGAATTCGTCATGTGACACAGAAGCATCCGCCCACACAAGTGTTGCCACTACAAAATTCTTTTGCTCCACTACAGCACTGTGATGTTCCTGAAACTAAAATTGAAGCAGAAAAAAAAGAAAAAGCAAGGAAGAGGGAACAAAAAGAGGAGAAGGTACCCAAAGAGAAAAGACACTCACAAATCACTAAACCCAAAACACATACTAGGAAATGTAGTTGGAAAGCAATGACCACAAATGCTCACAGTCTAAGCAATAAAATTCATGACCTTCAAGCCCTGATGTTGGAGACTGACTTGGACATAGTTGCAGTCACAGAGACATGGCTCCATGGTTCCTATGAATGGGATGTAAACATACCAGGCTATAATCTTTTTAGGAAGGATAGAGAGGGACGTAAAGGTGGAGGAGTAGCTCTGTATGTGAGAGATGATATCGCAGCAACTGAAATGACAGGAAAGTGGGGAAAGGAAGAAGCGATATGGATCACCTTAAAAAGAGAGGATAGAACCTTTGTCCACGTGCGTGTTGTCTACAGACCCCCGACACAATTGGAGGAACTGGATAAAGATCTGATCGCTGATATTCAGAAGTTGGGGAAGAAAAGAGAGGTTCTGTTGTTGGGAGATTTTAATCTGCCGGATGTAGATTGGAAGGTTCCTTCTGCAAAATCGGAAAGAAGTAGAGAGATTGTGGATGCTTTCCAAAGTGCTCTGCTCAGACAAATGGTGACGGAACCCACGAGGGAGGGAGCGACGCTGGATCTGGTGCTCACAAATGGGGATAGTGTGTCAAATGTCCGAGTGGCTGCGCACCTGGGAAGCAGTGACCATCAAACGGTTTGTTTTGATATAACAGCTCATGTGGTTAGCGGCCACTCTAAACTCAAAGTCCTGGACTTCAAGCAAACTGACTTTAACAAAATGGGGGAATACCTGAGGAAGGAGCTGATGGGCTGCAAGAACGCACAACACGTGGAAGGACAGTGGTCCAAGCTGAAAGAAGTAATAAACAGGGCCACAGACCTTTATGTAAGGAGGGTAAATAAAAGCAAGAGAAAAAGGAAACCGATATGGTTTTCAAAGAAAGTGGCTGAGAAAATAAAGGCTAAAGAGTTAGCGTTCCAGAAATACAAAAAATCTCAAGTAGAGGAACACAGGGAGGAATACCGGATGAAACTGAAAGAAGCCAAGAGAGAGGTACGTCTGGCGAAGGCGCAAGCGGAAGAACAAATGGCTAGAAATGTACGGAGGGGAGACAAAAACTTCTTCAGGTATATTAGTGAAAGGAGAAAGACTAAAAAGGGGATTGTGAGACTAAAAGATACAGCAAAACGCTATGTAGATACTTTTGTTCTGTTTTTACTGAAGAAAATCCTGGGGAAGGACCGAGAGGGACTGGCAAAAGTACACCTGAAAACGAAGTGGATAGAGCACCGTTCACGGAAGAGAGTGTGTATGAACAACTTGGAAAGCTAAAGGTGGACAAAGCCATGGGGCCGGACGGGATCCACCCCAGAATACTGAGGGAACTCGGAGAGGTTCTGGCAGGTCCTCTTAAAGATTTGTTTAATAAATCCTTGAAGACGGGAGAGGTTCCGAGGGATTGGAGAATGGCAGAGGTGGTCCCTCTTCACAAAAGTGGTGATAGGGAAGAAGCTGGAAACTACAGGCCGGTAAGCCTCACTTCGGTTATTGGAAAAGTAATGGAAGCCATGCTGAAGGAAAGGATAGTGAATTTCCTGCAAGCCAATAAGTTGCAAGATCCGAGACAACATGGTTTCACCAAAGGGAAGTCGTGCCAAACGAATCTCATTGAATTCTTTGACTGGGTGACGGGAGAATTAAATCAAGGACATGCTATGGACGTCATCTACTTAGATTTCAGCAAGGCTTTTGACACGGTTCCCCACAGGAGGCTCTTGAATAAACTAGAAGGGCTGAAGATAGGACCCGAAGTGGTGAACTGGATTAGGAACTGGTTGACAGGCAGACGCCAGAGGGTGGTAGTGAATGGAGTTCGCTCGGAGGAGGGAAAGGTGAGTAGTGGAGTGCCTCAGCGATCGGTGCTGGGGCCCATTCTGTTCAATATATTTGTGAGTGACATTGCTGAAGGGTTACAAGGTAAAGTTTGCCTTTTTGCGGATGACACCAAGGTTTGCAACAGAGTGGACACCTCGGAGGGAGTGGAAAACATGAAAAAAGATCTGAAGAAGCTGGAAAAATGGTCTAACGTTTGGCAATTAAAATTCAATGCGAAGAAATGCAAAGTGATGCACTTAGGGAGTAGAAATCCAAGGGAGGCGTATGTGTTAGGTGGGGAGAGCCTGATAGACACGGATGGGGAGAGGGATCTTGGGGTGATAGTATCTGAGGACCTGAAGGCGATGAAACAGTGCGACAAGGCGGTGGCCGTAGCGAGAAGGTTGCTAGGCTGTATAGAGAGAGGTGTGACCAGCAGAAAAAAGGAGGTTTTAATGCCCCTGTATAAGACGTTGGTGAGGCCCCACCTGGAGTATTGTGTTCAGTTTTGGAGGCCGTACCCTTGCGAAGGATGTTTAAAAAATGGAAGCGGTACAAAGAAAAGCTACGAGGATGGTATGGGAGTTGCGTTCCAAGACGTATGAAGAGAGACTTGCTGACCTGAACATGTATTCTCTGGAGGAAAAGAGGAACAGGGGTGATATGATACAGACGTTCAAATATTTGAAAGGTATTAATCCGCAAACAAATCTTTTCCGGAGATGGGAAGGCGGTAGAACGAGAGGACATGAAATGAGATTGAAGGGGGGCAGACTCAGGAAAGATGTCAGGAAGTATTTCTTCACAGAGAGGGTGGTGAACGCTTGGAATGCCCTCCCGCGGGAGGTGGTGGAGATGAAAACGGTAACGGAATTCAAACATGCGTGGGACAGGCATAAAGGAATTCTGTGCAGAAGGAATAGATCCACAGAAGCTTAGCTGAAATTGGGTGGCGGGGGGAAGAGGGGTTGGTGGTTGAGAGGCTAGGATGGGGGAGGGCAGACTTATACGGGGTCTGTGCCGGAGCCGGTGATGGGAGGCGGGACTGGTGGTTGGGAGGCGGGAAATACTGCTGCACAGACTTATACGGTCTGTGCCCTGAAAAAGACAGGTACAAATCAAGGTAAGGTATACACATATGAGTTTATTGTGGGCAGACTAGATGGACCGTGCAGGTCTTTTTCTGCCGTCATCTACTATGTTACTATGTATAATTCCTCTCATCAATTAATGTATCTGTATTTTGTTCCTTTTTTTGTACATCACTTTGAATGCATGATAGGGCAGAATATCAAATAAGCCTGAACTTGGAAGATGTCTATTTGGATCTGTGGTTAGACTAGACTATATCTTCTTATCTGTAAATAGTTTGTCTTTAGTCTTTTCTCAATTATATTCTGTCCATAGATTCCACCAATTCAAGTTATTTTGAATTGTCCCGTGCAGAAATTCATGTCACACAGTGTTTCACCTTTGGAATGAGACCTTCCAGGTGTAATCATTGTGTTAAAAATCCCTAGTAGGGACTTCTGCTCTAAAGACGTGAGGCAACTGAGACAAATTGACTTTTGTTTCTTTCAGAAGCTTCCAAGCTGGCCCTGCTTGTGAATGCCATAAAATAATTGCATGTCTCTTGTTTCTGAACCAGGCCATGTCATTGTGAATTCAGAGATTTTATTCAGATTCAGAAGAGATAAGGGCCCTTTCTTTGGGGGCCACTGTGAGTTGGAAGGAAAGGCAAGCATTGGTGCTACTGTCCCAGGTGAGTTAACAGAGTGAGTTTCTAAGTAGTTTGTTAGTTTTGCTGGGGAAGGGGCATCTTGGCTATCATCTTTAATGTTTTTATTTTTGTCAGTGATGCTTTTGTTGCTTAGTAATATAAAGTCTGTATTTGCCTTCACTATGTGCGTCAGAGATTCTAGTAGATAACCATAATTTTTGCGTCATGTGGCAGCTGCAAGAAATATTCTCCAGAGTTTCCCACAATGTAAATGTTTATGTGAAAAAGGGTCCTGATATTTTTAACTACATTTTTTCTTTGCTTACTTGGTTTCCCAATGGGGCACTGTAATCTGAGGTATTTCATTGTTTTCAATAGCGCTTACAGTTGGTCTTTGAATCAGTAATGAAAAACTTTGTGCAAAATGATTACTTTATTGGTTATCCAGGACTTATGAATAGAAATGTATGATACCTATTGAATACATCCAGCTCTGGGATAGGGGAGTATGGATATGGTGGGGTAGGGCCTGGTAATGGATTAACATGTCTTCCCAGGATAGTTGAGAACCAATGAGAAAGAAATCAAATTCACTTAGATGAGTTGTGATAGCCTACAAGTACTCTAGCTTCTACAGCTGGCAGTTGGGAATTATTTTTGTAGTGTGATTTGGAGTAAATGTGCAGACTGGATGGGTGGGTTGGTCTTTTTCTACCATGATCTATTATGTTACAGAGTTATCTAGTGTGATCCAGTGTTGGCAGAAGCCTTGATCATGAGAAATTATGTATGAAAAACTGCACTTACTTTGCATAATAGTCCAAAGAAGAATCTGCTTTGTGTAATAGATTATCCAGTTCTCAATCCTGACATTCTGTTACGGGTTAAGCAAGAGTTTGAGCCACCCTTTAGCGACTTACTGGACCCTGAGGGAAAAGGAGATGTTACTTGTTCCTCAATAGGTAAGTAAACGTAGACAGGAACAGAGTCTGTGAATATTAAACTTCCATCTGTGATAGTGCCCTTGTTATGTTGAGGGTCTATGATCCTGAAAAAAAAAATCCACAGATGCTAATGGAACCCAGATAAACTGCAAAACTGTTGTGTGTCTATAGACAGGCTTTGATCCTGGTGAACTGTGTTGAATTTCCACTGCAGCTCCTTGTGACCTTGGGCAAGTCACTTAACCCTCCATTGCCCCAGGTACAAAATTCAGATTGTGAGTCCAATAGGGACAGAGAAGGTACCTGCCTATAATATGTTCAGCACTGCGTAAGTCTAGTATCGCTATAGAAATGATTACTAGTACATAAGTAATGCCACACTGGGAAAAGACCAAAGGTCCATCGAGCCCAGCATTCTGTCCACGACAGCGGCCAATCCAGGCAGCGAGCTTCCCAAACGTACAAACCTTCTATACATGTTATTCCTGGAATGTGAATTTGTGGAGCTGGTTGTGTTTTCTTGTTTACAATAATTGATACTCTATAGCAGTGGTTCTCAACCCACTCCTCGGGACACACCCAGTCAGATTTATAGCACGCCCACCATGAATATGCATGAGAGAGATTGTATACAATGGAGGGCAGTGCATGTATATTACACCCATGCATATTAACTGTGGATATCTTGAAAACCAGACTGGCTTGATGTGTCCTGAGGACTGGGTTGAGAACCCCTGCTGTATAATTTAAAATTAATTTAAAAACGCACCTCTTTACCCTGGCTTTTGATTTGAATTAGTGCAGTCTTTTTGGGCAGTGACAGCAATCAGTAAGTCTTAGCTATGTATCTCTGTTTGTATATGTTTTGTAGCTATGTTTTTAGCTTTTTATTCTTCTCTTTACTATCTGAAATGGCGTTTCTTTTCTATGTATGTTTAAACTTTTCTGTGATTTTTAAATTATGTAAATTGCTTAGATTTGGCTTTGCCATGAATTGGGGATTAACCAAAAATCCACATAAGCATAATATGCTACTGTCTTTTAAATTTTTATGGACATTGTATTTGTTTTTGATTCTGATATTTAATTTATTTGGCAATTCATTTTGTACAGAGTATGGAAAAGTAGAATATCAAATAGGATTAAGGAAATTATTTTCTTAAGGTGAAGTCTTTAAAAGGGTAATTTTTATAACAAGGCACTTAGGCTGTCAAGGTGCACACTTCCATATGTTGCATCTGTTTTATAAAGGCAATGCGCACCGGTGTGCTTTTTTGTAAAATTACTCCACTGGAAAATAGGCGCATACATTTACATCTGCTCCATGCATAGTTCCAATCCTAATCCACTCAGCTCGTTCATTGCCTCAGGAGCGCATGCTTATATATCACTTCAAAGTACACAAAATGATTTTCAGTTTGCCTGGGGTATGTACACGTACAGGTTGGCAATTTTATAAGATCCTACCTGAGCATGTAAGGGGGTAATTTGTAAAGACTTTTTCTTACCTAAATTCCTCCTTATGTACACAATCCCCTGGATTCTTTATATAGCAACTAAAGTTGTGCATGCAAATCAGCACGCATAGCCGTTTTACACACACAACTTGATTAATGAGCCAATCAGCGCCAACAATTGGGTGCTAACCAATTATTGGCATTAATTGAGAGTTAACGCACACATTGTATAATGCTATGTGCAGACTCCTATAGCGCATAATTTCCAGGGGCATTCCCAGAATATCACACATTGTTACAGAATAGACTCAATTAGGCGTCTTTTATGTACTTACGCTGTTCTATAAAGGATGTGGATCCTTTATAGAGTAGCACTTAGCACTTACAATTTTCAGTGTCAAATTGTTTGGCATCATTTTATAGAATCTAGTCCAATATGGTTATAAAATCATACCCTGTATGAAAGTACACACAGTGACAAAGCGCCTACTTTTATGTTCAAGGGCATAGCGTGGGCATCATTTACAAACATGCGTTGACAGCTACTCATGAATAGGCAGAAATGTATATGGGTACTTTTACTCTTGATTTCTACAGGTACTATGCTGGTGTTCTATAAAGACACACAGGCACCTATGTCTTTTTATAACATAAGCCCAAAATAAGACACTTAGTTCACCCCCTACCTAGGTGACTTGTTATAAAATTACCCCCTTTTTGCTGAGGCAGTATGACCGCTTCATGGTGATTTGTTTGTTTTCATGTCTTAAATATCAGCTTATCCCCCTGCCAGTCCTGACATTCTGTGGAAAGTTAAAGAGGAGATGCCATGTTACAGGAGTGATTGTAAAACCACTGGAGGACCAAAGGGTAGTACAGGTGAATAAATATTCTGTTTAGCTTTGTTGAAGTTCACAGAATTAAATAATTTAGTAACATTCTTGGCCTAAAGACCATTATAAAGGACATGGGTCCAATCAGAAATACTATTAATGTGGCAGTGTAACTTCAGTTATTACATAGCCATGAGCAGCTTTCCATGCCAGTGTACATGAGGTTTGAGGATCTTCACAATACACACACGCCCCCTCTTTCTGTCTTAAGAATGTTTAGAGTTATGCCTGAGCCCCGATGCTCAGAAGCAGATGCGGACCTAGAGGCCATTAGAGCTGAACTAGCGTCCACATTTGCTAGTACAGAATGCTGAGAGCCAATGAGTGTGTGAACCAATGAGCTCACCAGCTCATGACGCAATGACCATGCAAATGCACACTGATGAGGTCATGCCCTATTTCTCCCCTGTGTTCAGCAGCCAGTGCGCCAAACAAAGGCACTGTTCCCACTGTAAACCCTATGGCAGCTCGGAGCTGGCGTTAGGGCTTTTGAAGAGGATTCAGACCCGGACAAGAAAAAGAGGAGGGGAGAGGTGCTTTTATTCTGTACTGCTGGACACCTGGCTGTCCTTCACACTCCCACTGACATCAGCTAGACTGCCCTGAGAAAATGCTGCTAGCCCTTGCAGCTCCGCTCACTGGCGGGCTAACCAAGTGGAAGTTTTGCTGTGGGCGCACTGGCAGAAATGGAGGCTGCAGCTGTCCCCAAGGAGATCGTGAGCAAACATCAAGGAGAACCAATGCAACGTGGAGGGGAAGAACAGACAACGGAAGAACTCTTCCTCCTCAGGGGATGTGCTCAAGAGCTGTGCTTAGCACACAACTCTTGAGTGCATGCACCAGACACTATCCTCCTGTCAAACTCCCTAATGCTCCAAGGTATGAGTGTACTTATATTTGCATCTCATTAGCATTGAACATTAGGGAGTTTTTCTTCTGTGCTGTTCAGTACAGCGCCGGGGTTTTGAGCATCTTCTTCTGAGTCAGGGCCCAATGTTCAAGACTCTCTGGTGCTGAATCAGCGCATCAGAACAGCTCCCTAATGCTCAACGCTAATGAGATGTAAATATAGTAACATAGTAGATGACGGCAGAAAAAGACCTGCACGGGCCATCCAGTCTGCCCAACAAGATAAACTCATATGTGCTACTTTTTGTATATACCCTACCTTGATTTGTACCTGTCCTCTTCAGGGCACAGACCGTATAAGTCTGCCCAGCACTATCCCCGCCTCCCAACCACCAGTCCCGCCTCCCACCACCGGCTCTGGCACAGACCGTATAAGTCTGCCCAGCACTATTCCTGCCTCCCAACCACCAGCCCCACCTCCCACCACCGGCTCTGCCACCCAATCTCGGCTAAGCTCCTGAGGATCCATTCCTTCTGATCAGGATTCCTTTGTTTATCCCACGCATGTTTGAATTCCGTTACCGTTTTCTTTTCCACCACCTCCTGCGGGAGGGCATTCCAAGCATCCACTACTCTCTCCGTGAAAAAATACTTCCTGACATTTTTCTTGAGTCTGTCCCCCTTCAATCTCATTTCATGCCCTCTAGTTCTACCGCCTTCCCATCTCCGGAAAAGGTTCGTTTGCGGATTAATACCTTTCAAATATTTGAACGTCTATCATATATAGGTGCACTCATAGCATTGAGCATTAGGAAGTTGTTTTGGAAGTTAGGGGGGGTGCCTGGTGCATGCGCTCAAGAGATGTGTGTTAGGCACAGCTCTTTATCACGTGCCCAGAATGCCAGAAGGGACGAGGGAAAGAGGAGCAAGAGTTGCTGACCAGAGATGGAAGCTGAAGGACCTCCACCCTCTCTTCTGTGCCAGGAAGTCCACCTTGGGCTCTATTGGGAAAAGCAGCTTCACATAGAAAAGAAGCAGAAGGCAGGGAAGGAAAATAAAACAGAAATTAGGGGACAGGAGAGTCAGCAGAAAGAAGAAGTGCATGGAAGTGAAAACAGAGACTGAACATGACAGGCAATGTGGCAAAGTGCGTCTTGAAGAAAACCTTTTTCCAGTTGGAACACACCTGATGGACAATGCTCGCATATGTGACATACTTCATACATGACCCTCTCGAACCTTTATTCTGATACAGTATGGCAGTTATGAATTAAATTTAAACAATTCAGACCATGGGGTGGGGTGGGGGACATGTCCCTTCTCTCTCCCCTGTTCCCTCAGCCAAGATCTGGCATATCTCCTGTCTCACACATCCAATACTTATTCCTCTGCTTTCCTCCATCTCTTCCTCATGGGTCCAGCATCTTTCCCTTCTTTCTCTGCCTTCCTCTATCTCCTCCCGATGAGCAGCACCTCTGGCTTCCCCCATCTCCTTTCCATGACTCCAATATCTCTCCTTTCCTCCCTGCCCAACCCCCACTCTCCACAATTTGATGTCCTCCTCTCCCCACTCCCGCCTCCCCTCCCCACTTGGTCTGACATGTCCCTCCTCTCTCCGCTGGTCCCTCAATCAACCTCTCCCTTCACCTTCCTCCACTTCTTCCTTCCCTCCTGGTAAGTGCAGTACCTCCTCCACCTCACCCCCCTGCCATGTCTGGTTCTTCCTTGTCCTCCCTCAGCGCTCCCCATCCACAAAATCCTGATTTCTTCACTGTGCCAGAAGTGGCAACAAGCTGTCTGGGCCGACCCAGTCCTCTCTGCAGCGTCCCACCCACACATAAACAAGAATTTACGTCAGAGAGGCAGAACGCTGCAAAGGGAAGGACCAGATTTGTCCCAGACAGCCTGTTGCCAATGCCAGTAAAGAAATAAGGTTTTTGTGGATGGAAGGATATGAAAGTGACAGACTGTGGAGGGGGGGGGGGGTGTCACTGGACTCACGGGTAGGGAAGGATGTGGCGCAGGATCTGCATCAGGAAGAGAAGAAAAAACAGGGAATTAAATACAGGAAAAAAAAAAAACACTCTCTGTGCTGGCCTCACGACACACTGGTTGAGAACTGCTGGCTTAGAGGGCTCTCCAGAATCTTAATTTTAAAACTTCTCCATGAGGTAAGATGGATCCCTGAAGAGAGATACTGTGCCCCTTCACTAGTTCCTAAGGAAAGTCTGTTTCACCTTTTACAGCCTTACCTATTCCTCAGCAGACAGACCATGGCTCGGCACAAACCTAACGCGGAGCTGGTGTAGGGTTGATGCCTTTGTTTGGCACTGTCTAGTGAGCATTGGAATGACCTCTTCAGCATGCATTTGCATGCTTATTGCGCTGTGAGCCGGTGAGCTTGGTTCACATGCTCGTTGGCTGTCAGCATTCAGCGCTAATCCAGCACTAATGGCCTCTAACGCCCACATTTGCTTCTGAGCATCGGGGCCTGAGTGTTGTAAGAGGAGACTCTGCTTTTACATTAAGAAGGAGGGAGGGTAACCTAACTCCTAAAGGGAATAAAATAGAATTGAGGGTTTGTTAGCAAGTGTAAAAGCTTGGGTTTCTCAGATCCTGACTCAGTAAAGCTTGCTAAAAAATCTGTATGTGCTAGCCACTGGAGGTTATGAATTCTAACTTCTTTTTTACAAACTACTTTTAAACTAAACTCCCAAATGTATTGAGGCAGTAATCAAACATTTTGTAAACATGTACCTGAAGCTTTTTGGCAACTGCATTCAAAATGTTCTTGGATTATGGATGTTTTAAACAAGTATTTTTTGTGTTTAATTTTCAGACCATCCATTTTTCACTTCCAGTGTTGCCTTAAACATTAAAGAAGAGCAAGTGCCATATTGTGCTGAGCACCTCTTGGGAAAAGCAGAAAGTATGAATTTCCCAGCAAGTGAGTACATTTTCTACTTTAAATTTCTTACTCATCTTAAAATGAGTACCTGCCTTATCCAATGCAGCATCTCAGAAGTGCAAATGGACAGCAATACTCCCCATACCAAGTGCAGTTCTAGTAGGTGTAATTTGTGGAAACAACTAGAATCTTAAGCTGATACTTTTTAAAGGACCAACAAAAGTTGTACATGAGTTTGAAGTGCAGATGTGAAGTAATAGGTCAAAATGTAAATAATGGGCACATCTGAAGAAAGGACCTATGTGGTTTCAAGCGCTCATGTTTCTGTAACATCTCTTTTTTCTTTTTTTTTTTGGCCTTCTAAAAGGTATCGGTCTCCTAAGACCCTTCATCAATATGGCATTTTACTTTTAAATCGTTCTTAAAGAAATTATGCTGCTGCTGCTCCTCTGCAATAACTTCTAAGTCCCTTGGAAAAACCATATCTGGTGCAGTGTCAAAATTACCTCATATAGAATGGCTTCTGATTTGGCTTAGGCCCTCATGAAAGTAATTTTTTATAAAGAGAGGGAAGAACTTTGGATTTAGCTGATGGCCTTTTCTAGTAATACCTCACGGTGAATTACATTCAGGTCCTGTGGGTTTTTTCATGCATATATGCCAGTATACACACATAAAAGACCTAAAAACATGAATATACAGTTGTGTGCATTTATTTGAAACTTTGGTGTAGGCATGTTCAGGGGTGGAGTTTCAGCAGAGCATGGACCAAGTCCCAATATATGCACATGCTTTCTAAAATATGAATGATTATACGTGTGTTATACATAACTGATGTAAAACATACACAAGTTCATTTTACCTGTGATTTGTGCTAGCATTTTATGAAGACACAAAGGGTCTGAGCCTTTGTAAAATAGGTGCTTTCTTACCCATCATACATAAGCAGCATTTTATACAATTTTTCTGTGTGCCCGGATGATGATGGAAAAAAAATGTAGACCTGTTCCCCTCCCCTTCATTGTCCACTTCTTCCTCCTCTCCCCACCCCCACCCCACACACTTATCCAAAGTGTTAAGGCAGAAGTAGTGGCAACTATAGCAGCAATCAGCACAGGACTCAGTATTTCAGGGTGTATTCAGATTAGAGACCTGCACGGGAGCGGGGATGGAATCAGTTCCTGCGGGATTCCCATGGGGATGGGAACAGTTCTTGTGGGGTTCCCGTGGAAGTGTAAGCTGCACCTGCACCAGCCTCTCATCTACTGAGTACCAAGTTCTTTGAGTGCTGTCTCCTCCTCCTTGCTTTAACAGCACAAATGCGGAATGTCTTCCATTAAGGAGGTGGTAGAGACACAAATGAAGACAGAATTCAAAAAGACATGGGCTGAACACAGAGGATCTCTAATTAGAAAATGGAAGTTATAAAAAAATGAAACTTATATGGCTGTATGTGTGTGGATGTGTTGACGCTTAGATGATGACTCTGGCTGTGATGAACTAGGGCCGATACCAAGCAGACTTGTATTGTCTGGTCTCATATATGGCGTCTGTGTCTCATATATGGCAATCTGGTTTAGGTGGGCTGGAAAGGTCTTAGCAACTTCAGTGGCTGGAACATGAGGACAGTTCTGGACAGATTTTTACAGTCTGTGTCCCACAAATGAGAAGACAAATATATTATATTGGAGTGGGCTTCGACAGCAACTCCAGCAGCTGGAACATAAGAGTAGGGCTGGACAGACTTCTATGGTCTATGTACCAGAAACACCAAAGAAAGACCATTCAGGCCTTTATTTGCCGTCATTTACTATGTTACTATTAATCCTCTTTGCTCTCAGGCTGATGCGCAGACCTCAGCTCTGACACAGGCACGAGTATCAGATGTCACCTGACCTACTGGCGCGTACATATGGTGACCTCTCAGCATAGAGTGACAGTGAATCAGAGACAAGTCTTACATGTGTGCACCAGAGTGTTCCAAGTTCCAGAGCACGTTCCTTCCTTGCAGTACAGTGGCTCAGATCCAAAGAGAGAGAGAGAGAACTGACCAGAATTTTCTTTTATGTTCCATTAAATTCTTGCGGGGATGGGTGGGGACGGGTTAAATTCTTGCGGGGACGGGTGTAACATACATAGTAACATAGTAGATGACGGCAGAAAAAGACCTGCATGATCCATCTAGTCTGCCCAACAAGATAAACTCATATGTGCTACTTCTTGTGTATACCTTACCTTGATTTGTATCTGCCATTTTCAGGACACAGACCGTAGAAGTCTTGCCCAGAACTAGCCCCACCACCCAAACACCAGCCCCGCCTATTCTTGCGGGGACGGGTTGGGATGGGTTAAATTCTTGTGGGGATGGGTAAGATTCCAGTAGGGATGGGTGGGGATGGGTAAGATTTCTGTCCCCGTGCAACTTTCTAACTCAGATTCCAGTATTCATCATGAAGCCCACATAGGAAGAGGGGCAGGGCCTGTGAACATTCATTGGTTCACAGGCCCCATGTTGACTGCCACTACTGGTTTTAGGTCAGTGGAGACCCATTGAGAGGGGGAGCAGCCCTGTGTTTATGACTCCATTCATGCATGATGTAATCTCATTTGGGGTCCCTACCCACAGTTTGGGAATCACTGGGTTAGGTAAAGTGAGTGCAAGGGACTAGACAGGTAGAAACAGATCATAAAGTATCCGGAGATGAACATGCAAACATAGGTGAAGAAGTAGTCCTTGTTAGTTTGGAGAGCTTCCTGTTGTCCATGTAGGCGGGAGGCGCCTGAGAAGAGGCCCCAATACTGGCGGAAAACTTTCTCAATCATCGCTGCTGCTGGAGAGGTACAGGGGCCTGGGGCTACGGAGGAGAGTGGGCTAGAGAGAGAGATGCAGGGGGAGGGGGAAGAGAGATTTGATTTGGAGGTGGAAGGTTGAAGGGTAGAGATGTCAGACTGTTCGGGGGGGGGGGGGGGTGCAGGCCCGGAAGAGAGAGGAAAAGACGTGGTACTCAAGTGGGGTAGGGTGGGCAGGGCAGGATAGTATGGGAAGAAGGGAAAAAAGAAGGGAGAAGCTGAATATGGGGAGAGACAAGGACAAAGGCAAGATGCTGGGCAAGGAGGATTGGGACAGGAAAAGGGGGAAATGGAGACAGAGGGGGCAGAGAAGCCCCCCCCCCCCCCCATAGGGCTGCTCCAGGGGGGAAAATGTGGAGGGGGGTGGAGACCTGTGTGACCGGGGTGGGAGGCAGTGCCATGAAAAAATGCTCTGACACTAAGGGTGCCGTGAACTGAAAAAGTTGGGAACCACTGGTCCACGGCATAGTTTCTCAGGGCTCCTGCTTGTTGCTGCTGCTTGTTTATTTCAAACCTTCTTTTGTGTTTCTGATTCCATGCAAGGTAAATTAACTTTTTCTATTTAAATTTAACAGAAGGAGAATTGATTTGTTGTAAGGCAGAGACGAATCTGGCAACACACACTGAATGCAGTGAGGGTGCTGCAATATCAGAAGCCACTGATGAACATCTTCTACACAACTTCCGTAGAGAGAGAAATTTAAATTTAACAGAAGGAGAATTGATTTGTTGTAAGGCAGAGACGAATCTGGCAACACACACTGAATGCAGTGAGGGTGCTGCAATATCAGAAGCCACTGATGAACATCTTCTACACAATCTCAGTAGAGAGAGAAATTTAAATTTAACAGAAGGAGAATTGATTTGTTGTAAGGCAGAGACGAATCTGGCAACACACACTGAATGTAGTGAGGGTGCTGCAATATCAGAAGCCACTGATGAACATATTCTACACAACCTCAGTAGAGAGAGAAATGTCGAGATAAATCAGTTAACAGAGCAATTAAAACAGTTCCCAAGATACAAGCAGGATAGACTTACTACAAGCGGAAGAAGTTTCAAAAAGGAAGCCAACGCTGGACAGGAAGAGAGAGCAAACATCACAGAACTGTTCTGTTCCTCAGAAGGTGAGGAACTGCAGAAGAATCACAGAGCAGGAAGGACATGGCAACTCAAGGAACATGATAGTATTTTTCAACATTTATTTCTGAATGTACAGCGCAGCATCCAATTATACGAGAGGCCATATAAATGTAATGAATGTGTAAAAAGCTTCCGAAGCCCTCAGACACTTAAACTTCACCAGAAAACACACAATAAAGGCAGGCTATATGTATGTACTGAAT
Source organism: Microcaecilia unicolor (assembly GCF_901765095.1). Classification (NCBI taxonomy): domain Eukaryota; kingdom Metazoa; phylum Chordata; class Amphibia; order Gymnophiona; family Siphonopidae; genus Microcaecilia; species Microcaecilia unicolor. The sequence continues at coordinate 96,811,197 of NC_044037.1, read as the reverse complement.
GTGGAAAGGTATTTAGTCAGAAGAATAATTTAATAAGGCATAATAGAACTCATACAAGGGAAAGACCCTATAAATGTTCCCAGTGTGTGAAGTCCTTCAGTTGCAGTGCATATCTCAAACTCCATCAGAGAATCCATACGGGGGAGAGACCTTTTACATGTGCTGTATGTCATAAAAACTTTTATAGGAAGCAAATCTTAACAGAACACATCAAAACCCACACAGGCGATAAACCTTTTAAGTGTAATGAGTGTGGTAAACGTTTCCTGAGACAACTGCATCTAAAAGAGCATCATCGAATTCACACTGGAGAAAAGCCATATAAGTGTACTGTGTGTGGGAAAAGCTTTACTCAGAGCCATCATCTTGTAGGCCATCAACGAATCCACACAGAAGAGAGGCCATACAAGTGTAGTAATTGTTTTAAAAGTTTCAATCGTAAGGAATCACTTACTCGACACCAAAGAATTCATTCAGGGGAGAAACCTTATAAATGTACTGAATGTGGGAAATGCTTTACTGAAAATCATCACCTTTTAGGACACCAGAGATCACACCTGCTTAAGAAAGAATTACAGGCAGTGACAATACTATAGTCAAGTCTGCCACACAGTATTAGAAAAAGATTGGATAATGGCAGATTTTATTATAGACTCACAAGCAGATGATCAAAAGCCCTGCGCTGTTGCAAAAAGCCCTCTAAAATAGCACTGGAACAGTGCGGGGCTTTACTGCACTGAGGATCAGAGATAATTGTAAGCAAATTTAAGCATGCAATTATCTCTGATCATGGGGTAGAAGTGCGAGAGAATTGTGCCTGAGCATGCGCTCAGCACAATCCTCCCGCACTTCTTTGACAGGTCTGGGCTATCAAAAGCCCAAACCTGTCAAACACAGGGGCTAGAGGTCCATGGGACCACCAGGCCCCAACTACCCCTGCCCCAAGCAATGGGGACTCCGGTCCCCCTGACGATCCCCCCCTCCCCCAGGTGGGCGACCAATCACCCCCCCCTCGCACTGGGCGGGGCTATACACTATATAAGGGAGTTTCACACGCTCGAGGGCTCTGATCATGGGGCGTTAACAGCCTCTAGCTTTTAAGACTAAAATGATGATATACAAAAAAAATTATATAAAATTTTTCATAGTAGTTTCCTTCCCTTGTGCTGGTAGGTCTGCCCTGAAAATGACAAAAACAGATCAGGATCAAATATGCCTGTATTACTATATTCATGTCATAAGCTTATGAGTGTAGGTGTTCTGTGTCTCATTGGGAAAGGAGAATACATCTTAAAACTGAACTGTAGTGAGTAACGTTGTTGGTTTAATCAGGAATTGATAATGAATGTGACTGTTGGGCAGACTGGATGGACCTTTCAGGTCTTTACTGTCATCTATATGCTATTTATGTAAAATCTACCTCGGCAGCAGAAAGTTACAACACAGTTGACGCTGAGGCAGATTTTGTCCTGAGGTATAAGCTAGAGGAGGATGCCTGCTCTCCTCTGTAATCCAGCTTTTTCAGCAAGAGCCCTCAGTTGGGTTCTTGGCCTGCAACTCCCTTGGTAACTCAGGTGTCCTTTTACAAAGGCATGCTAGCGTTTTTAATGTACGCTAATGATTAGTGTATGCTAAACGCTAGAGACATCCATAGAAATATATGAGCATCTCTAACGTTTAGTGCATTTCTTAGCATGTGCTAAAATCGCTAGCGCGCCTTTGTAAAAGGACCCCTCAATTCACGTGTCTTAATGCCAGGTATAGTTGATGGTGTTATGCATTAGTTGACATTTCCTCATTCTTGAAGCTGTGAACACTGCTGCTGCTCCTCGTCATGCCCCTGTGAACAAAAGCTGAACTGGGGAAACAATTCTAGGTCTCTGGCATTGAGAATGGATACGGATGATATATTTGTGTATGTCTCTGATGTGACAGCAAACGGCACAAGTAAGTCATTATTCACTGTATTTCGTTCTTGAAAAATTAAATGTCATTCCTTTTATATCAGTCTCAGTCTTAATAACTAAAGTATGCTTTCTCCTTTTGAGGCTAACACCAGTACGCCAAGATTTCACTTGTCTGGTGAGGAACCTGATCCTCTTGATATTGAACAACAAAGCTGCTGCTGCTCATTGGTTTCTCCAGGGTTGAGAGCTATTGAACATCAGGCACCGCATGTGTGAATTGTCTGCGGAAGCAATTTTAGCAGGGAGCAGGGGTGTTAGTAAATCAATATGTATGCCTAATGTTATTTTATTTACAAATTTATAGAAGGACCAAAATGAAGAAAAGAAGCAACATAAGCACTGGCAAATCAGATGCAAAGTATTAATAAAGAAGGCTAAAAGAGAATATGAGGAGAAACTTGCCGCAGAGGCCAAAACTCACAGTAACAACTTTTTTAGGTACATCAGAAGCAGAAAGCCTGCAAGGGAATCCGTGGGACCGTTAGATACCAAAGGAGCAAAAGGGGTGCTCAAGGAGGACTAGGTCATAGCGGAGAAACTGAGTGAATTCTTTGCTTCTGTCTTTACAGAAGATGTAAGAGATCTGGCAATACCAGAAATGGTTTTCAAGGGTGATGATGCGGAGGAACTGAAAGAAATCTTGGTGAACCTGGAAAATGTACTGAGCCATAGTGACAAAGAGTAGTAAATCACCTGGACCGGATGGCATATATCTAAGGGTACTCAAAGAACTCGAGCATGAAATTGCTGATCTGCTGTTAGTAATATGTAGCCTGTCGTTAAAATCTGCTGTAGTACCTGAAGCTTGGAGGGTGGCCAATGCAATGACAATTTTTTAAAGGGTTCTAGGAGTGATCTTGGAAATTATAGACCGGTAAGCCTGATGTTGGTGCTGGACAAAATAGTGGAAACTATTATAAAGAATAAAATTACAGAACACATGGGCAAACATGGTTTAATGGGACAGAATCAGCATGGGTTCAGCCGAGGGAAGTCTTGCCTCACCATTACTTAATTTCTTTGAAGGCGTGAATAAACGTGGATAAAGGTGAGCCAGTTGGTATAATGTATCTAGATTTTGATAAAGTTCCTCATGAAAGACTCCTGAGAAAATTAGAGTCATGGGATAGGCAGCAAGGTTCTGGTGTGGATTAGGAATTGTTATTGGACAGAAAACAGGGTGTAGGGTTAAATGGTCATTTCTGTCAGTGGAGGAGGGTGAACAGTGGAGTGCCACAGGGATGTGTACTGGGACTGGTACTATTTAACATATTTATAAATGATATGGAACTCGGAATGATGAGTGATGAGATCAAATTTGCAGATGATACAAACCTATTCAAAGTTGTTAAAACACGTGCGGACTGTGAAATATTGCAGGAAGACCTTAGGAAATTGGAAGTCTGGGCATCCAAATGGCAGGTGAAATTTAATGTGGACAAATGCAAGATGATGCACATTGGAGAGAATAATCTGAATCATAGTTACCTGATGCTAGGGTCCACCTTGGGGGGGGGGGGGGGGGGGGAGTCAGTGCTCAAGAAAAAGATCTGGGTGTCGTAGATAATATGCTGAAATCTTCTGCTCAGTTTGCAGCGGCGGCCAAAAAAGCAAACAGACTTGGGCAGACTGGGTGGCCCGTGCAGGTCTTTTTCTGCCGTCATCTACTATGTTAGGATGCTAGAAATTAGGAAAGGGATAGTGAATAAGACCGAAATAAATAAATAATGCCTTTGTATCGCTCCATGGTGCGTCCGCACCTTGAGTATTGCGTTCAGTTCTGGTCACCCTATCTCAAAAAAGATATAGCAGAATTAGAAAAGGTTCAAAGAAGAGTGACCAAAATGATAAAGGGGATGGGCTCTTCAGCTTGGAAATGAGACGAATGAGGGGGAGATATGATTGAGGTCTACAAAAGCCTGAGTGGTGTAGAATGAGTAGAAGTAAATCAATTTTTTTACTCATTCCAAAAGTAGAAAGACTAAACACTTGAGGAAGTTACATGGAAATACTTTTAAAACAAATAGGAGAAAATATTTTTTCACTCAACGAATAGTTAAGTTCTGGAACTCTTTGGCGGAGGATGTAGTAACAGCGGTCAGCGTATTTGGGTTTAAAAAAGGTTTGGACAAATTCCTGGAGGAAAAGTCCATAGTCTGCTGTTGAGACAGACATGGGACTTTCCCTGGGATTTGTAGTATGGAGTGTTGCCATGATTTGGGTTTGCCAGGTACTTGTGACTTGGCTTGGCCACTGTTTGGAAAACAGGATACTGGACCATTGGTCTGACCCAGTATGGCTACTCCTATGTTCTTATGTGGACCACTACCTGCTGCTCCACAGTGTCTCCATGAGAGCATAGAGAAGTATAAGGAGGGCCCTGGAATGGTGAGTGTGAAGCAGTGTCCCAAGGCCTTCAACATCAGGCATGTGCAAGTACCATACATAGGCAGGGTCAGATACAGTGACAATTGCAGGGAAGAGCATCAGGCCCCCTCCCCTCTGCCTATGTGCCACATCTGTTGAACAGCCCTGAATATGCACCCCCCCCCCCCCCCGACCATAACATGCAGAAATGAGGGGATGCACATGTCTGTCCCCCTCCCCCCAGCATACTGCACCTGCGCAAGGGGAGTGTTAGCAGCAGCTCTCAAATTTAGAGGTGCCCAAACCAAAGTGATACCTGTCATGCCCCAATGTATACACCCTCCACCTTCTAGGAAGTGCCCCCCTTGCTGTCACTGCCTATGTGTGGAGCAATAAACGTATCAATGGGAAAGCTGGTCTGTCAAGGCAAAAGGAGCCATCACCTGAACCCTGTCCCCATCCCATTGTGTGTTATAGGTGCTTTGGGATCCTTGGGACCTGGAAGCGCTCTGGCGCCGGGATCACCAAATACTGTGGGAAGATCTGGACCTAATCTTCCACATGGGAGAGCGCCTCAGGGACCAATGTGAGTACCATTACACCTCCATAACGGCCATGTTTTTTTTTTTTTTAGTAAGGTCAGAGCATGCAGATACCATCATCACAGTGTGCCCACAACCACCAGACCCACAACAATGTTTTGCATTGAAACAGAAAACAATGAGATGCCATAGCAAGGGGGGGGGGGGGGGGGTGCTATCGAACTACACACCTCAGTGCACTAAATCAAAGCATGCGTTACGCCACATAAAGTTGCCTTGCACATTGAAGCAGGTGTTACAGTCGGAAAAAAACAGCAGCTATCTGAAAAAGCATCTGTGGGAATTGAACCCATGCCCACCCTGTACATCACCCACACTCCTAACACATCACTCAGCATACATGCGTGGCAGTGGAGCAAGTGGAAAAGATAGCACAGTGACTATAGAAGCCTGTTACTGCATCAGCTGCCACCCAAAAAGCAGGCCCTTATGCCCCAGAGTGCACACACAATGGCTATGGCACGCCAAAGTTATGTGTGCAGCACTGACCAATAGCGCCACTGCTGCAGCCATCGCACCCCCTCCCCTTAGTCCCTCAAAGAGCATGCAGTTGAGTCAGGGTGGTGTGGAGGCACTGCAGGATGTCACTAGGTTACCATTATGACAACAGCTACATCCCCCACCCCAAACATATGTTTCCCCACTTAGCAGGTAGTACAGTGATCGCGGCATAGAGGGCGCTAGAAGGTGGCCAGAGGCATGGAAGGACAAACTGGGTGCCCTGCCAACTCACAGTCAGATGGTGGCCCCCTAGGCATGGGAACCTGCACACCTCTCAGGTGGGAAGAACTGGAAGCACTCTTGCTGGTCTGGAGTGCCCTACCATGTCAACAACTTTGTCATAGAGATCATAGCTATCCCCCAGGTGACAACACACAGTTCCCACCTAGCCTGGGACCTGCTTTACGCTGCACAGCTGCCCCACTATGCTAGCAAAATTGGATTTTGTGAACTGAACTGTGAACTATCTTCACACACACAGTCCACACTCAAGCAGCAGCCCAGGTGCCAGCAGAGCCACCAGCAGTGGCAGCAGAAAAGGTGGCTGTAGACATGGATCTAACTGTGGTGGAGGTGAACCCCACATATCAGGGACTTGCCACTCACCTCAGCATAGGGTCCCACCCAGCATGGGGAGGAGAAGGAGGATGCAGCAGCCATGCTGGCAGCTGAGTCCCCCCCTCCCCCCCATACAGGCCCCATATGTGGCCAAAATGCATGTTCCAAACTCTGTAATCCATACCACACTCCTACAGCTGATGGTGGAGGTAAGTCTCCTACCGGGAGCAGCACCAGCAGTGAAGTGGCCCAATAATGGCTGCAATTCAGTTTATATTTTCAGAGTTTACTTATTTTGTTATAAATACAAGTTAAATTTTATATATTGTTCCATACAAAAGTCTTTGCCTCCAATTCTTTCAAAGGTTCTAGGATGACATGAAATACAAGTTTAAAACAGCTTTGTACAAAAGAGTAATTGCACATCCCTGGGGAAAAAGAAAATGCAGATCTAGAGTTGGGAGCTAGGGGCTACTGGCTGTGTCTAAAGGGAATGCTTACCATATCCATACCTTGTATACCTTACTGCCAGAGAAGGGATTCAAACCTGCCACTGCTGGGTTCCTAGCCTATTGCAGAAACCATTAAGCTAAATTGGGATTTGAATTTCAAAAGGCGCTCCATAGTTTTTAAGCATAAGCATTTTTATCTTATTGCTTTTGGACCTGAAGGTATAAAAGTAAGTCGTGACTCAATTTATGTGCTAGCAAGACTGAAAAAAAACAAAGATCAATGCCAAGTCAAAAGACGCTGTAGCCATACACAAAAGCAAAAGTATTGAACCATGGTTTATTTCTTTGCCATAGCATAACAAAACCAGTGATCATAAACATGGCAAAAATAAGCTTAAAATGGTAAAAAAAGGTGTGCCTTCTGGCACAAATGACATTGGTCCTCATGATCAGTTTCCCCACGCAGTTCCAAACAGCACTGTAAAATTAGCACCAGAAAAGCATGGAGAAACAATGCTCCAAAGATCAAAACTTGATCTTAATTTTGATCATCGAGCTACTTCTGCAAGAGGATTGTGCCTGGCTGTGCGCCCAAGGCACAATCCTCACACAGAAATTGTTTGACAGGTCTGGGTTGTCAAAAAAAAAAAAAGCCCAGACCTGTCAAACATGAAGCTGTAAGCTGGAGGTTCAGTGGATCTCCAGACCGCACAACCCTGCCCCCAAGGACAGAGGCCCTGGTGGTTTGTCACCCCTGAACCCTGACCTGACCCCCCCCCCCCCCCCCAGCCCCCACCTGGTGGTCTAGCAGCCCTGATCTTCCACCTGTACCTTGAGATGAAGGAGGAGGGAGTAGCCCTCCCTCCTCCTTCCAGCACCACATCCAAAATGGCAGTGCCCTGCCCTGCCCAGTGCATCCTGGGATGCGCTGGGTGAGGCTTCCCTACCATATAAGTTTCTCTCTTATATGATGTGGAAGTCCCACTGGGCAGGGCAGTGTGCCACCATTTTGGAGGTGGTGCTGGAAAGAGGAGGGAGTGCTACTCCCTCAACTCAAGGTATGGGGGGGGGGGGGTTCGGGGCCACTAGACCACTAGGTGGGGGCTGGAGGTCCACTGTACCTCCGGGCCTCTCTTCTGTCGGGGAGTGTGGGTCGGGTCAGGGTTCCGAGGAGGGGGTGCTAGACCACCAGGGCCTCTGGGAGGATTTGGGGGGCTTGGAGGTCCATTTATGTATCAGTTATATATGTAAGAGATGCACGGACCACTTAGTAGCAATGCAAGTGGGGAGATTGGGGGAGGGAGGAAAGGGGATCGGGGTCCCTCTTTAATTTCTTCCCTGCCCCAGCATATCTAAAACCAGCCCTGTCTAAGTGCATAGGCACGTATATACTCAGTTATGCAAGCACTTTATAACTCTATAAAGCAGTGGTCTTCAATAATTATTAACTTAGAGCCACTCTGCATCTAAATGAGGCGAAGAAGAGTTGCCAAGCTTACTGGAGTAGCCTAGTGGTTACTGCAGCAGCCTGAAAATCTCAGAAGTGGTTTCAATTCCCATTGCTGCTCCTTGTGACTCTGGTCAAGTCACTTAACCCTCCATTGCTCCAGGTAGAAAATAAGTATCTATATATAATATGTAAACAACTTTGCTTGTAATCCCAGAAAGGCAGTATATCAAGTCCCCTTTCCAAATTAATTTCCATGTGAGGCATTGACACAGCTGACCAGTGACATCCATCCCTTGTAGCTCACCTTCAAACTTTTCATTGAGGGTATTTCCAATTGCTTTCTCTTCTACTGAGAAATGCCTTGTCCTTCAAGCATGTATCTCTTCCCTCCATCCACTTTCCCCTTTCTGTCACAAGCTTGGGTAAAGAGGCAGAGTAGTTTAAAAAACAAACAGAATGATGATAGGGGCTACCCCAGAGGTCTCCAGGGGCAGCATTGGCCCCTGGGCCTTGCACTGCTATAAAGAAAAGTAGGTGCACATAGGAGCACAGATATGGAATTACCCCTCCCCCCAAGGGGGATAATTGTATATAAAGCTGCCTAGATTTAAGTTGGCAAGAACACACATACATGCCCGTATTCTAGTCATTTATGCCTAGGCACATACTTAATAGTGCTTATCAGAAAATGGCTAGTTATACGTCTGTATTCACAACTGGCCATTTTCCGATTAAGCACTGTTCTGTAAGTATGTGCCTAGGCATTATGGCGTGTTTTTCACAAGTGGTCATTCACATAGGTGGCGTCTGAGTGGAGGTGCTTACGTACTTGCAAAGATTATAAGAATTTAGAATCTAGGAGCATTCTTTAACAATCTAAGGCCCTGATGATCAAAGGTAAATGTGGGTACTAGAGGCCACTAGCGCCAGACTAGCACCTGCATTTACCAGCGATGATCGGAGGGGTCTGGCCTGAGTGTGCCAGGGAATACCGCAAAGCTTATTTAATATGAGGAAATTTCTCCCTTACATGGTATGGAAGCCCTGCCCAGCGCATCCCAGGATGCGTTGGGCAGGGTGCTGCCATTTTGGAGGCGGCTCTGGAAGGAGGAGGAAGTGCTACTCCCTCCTCTGTCATCTCAAGGTACAGGGGGTTTGGGGCCACTAGACCACTGGGGGTGGGGGTCGGGTAAGGTCAGGGTTCGAGGGGGGGCGCTAGACCACCAGGGCCTTTGGGGGGAGGGTTTGGATCTGTCGGGGGGGAGAGAGGTTTTCCGTTGGGGGAAATGGGGTGGGTTGGGTCAGGTTGGGGTTTAGGGGGGCACTAGACCACCAGGGCCTCTCTCTGGGGGGAGGAGGAGGAATTGGGTGGTCTGGAGGTCCACTAGACCTCCAGCTTGCATCAATGTTTGACAGGTCCAGGCTTTTTTTTACATCCCGCACTGAGGAAACAACTTTCTGTCAGAGGATTGTGTCCTGGGTGCGCACGCCCAGGCACAATCCTCCCGCAGAAGTAGCCCGATGATTAAAAAGTAATAACATACATAAATTTGCATGCTATTAGTTTTGATCATTGGGGCATTTCTTCTCCATGCTGTTCCAGTGCTAATTTTATAGTGCTGTTCGGAAAAGCATGGGGAAACTGATCAGTGGGACCTAAGTGTGACCATTTACACCAGCTCTGTGGCTAGTATAAGTGATTGTGTCTACAATGAAGGCCCGTATTTGACCTGTTACACTAGTATTCTATAAAAAATAAAGTGGCCACTTACTTTTCTTCATAGAATAGGCTCCAAATAGATGCATTCTTGGTGCCTAAGAATAGATGCCCCTAGATAGAATTACCTCCACCGGGCCTATGCATCACTTTTAGCTTACAACAATAATTACTTCAAAGCAATCACAATTAGCAATGTATATTACAATAAAACTATAGCATTTTTAGGTTGATAGCATATGTGTATGCTAAATAAACATGCTAAGTCTTCTTTTCCTCATGAGTCCATCCCCTAGCTGTAAACCTATATGAAAGTGTGTCTGGTATATCGTGTTTCAGTTTAATTTGATATACCACCTATTAGAAGACTAGGCAGTTTACAATACAAAATTATAGGGCTGAATATCAGTGCAGAAGGTCGATGGAGAATACTTGGACCTCAGAAGAGGCAGTGAAAGAAACAAGCACCTTAGAAGGCTGCCAAGCAAGACTAACATCAGAAGGTTAACATCAGACCTCTTCAAGAAGGCCTACCACAAACATCCAGCTTAAATAGTAAATATTAACATGATACACGATCTATACCAATGCGAACTTCTATCACTTGACTGTTCAACCTCTTTGTCTCCTCCTCCCCCCTTCCTCCCCCCTTTTTTTTAGGGCAATAGGGGTCAGGGAGGAGGGTGGGAGGGGTGTAGGAGTGCAATTGCACAAAACACTGATGACGTTTACTCTTAAATATGGTTATCTGGTTTGCCAAGGTTTGCAATTGAACTATTGTTTGGTAAGAAGTGTTAATGGAAGCACACTATATGATACGCATCATCAATTAAACAACTGTTGAAACATAAACATAACATAGAGGGTAGGGGTGGAGCGGGGAGAAAATTGTTAAAAGCTTGATGATGGACTATAATTTTGTCTTTGCTGTGTATATTTTCTCATTTGATTCTTTGTATACTTATATTATCTGGAGGTATTTACTTTGACACAGGCAGATGGCTGAAACACTGTCTATGTTAGATCTTTTATGTTTCAACATTTTTTATTGATGACAGTTCAGAGGTCTAAAAAGCATATATTTTGATGCTATATATATAAGAAAGCAGTTTTAAAGAAACTTTAAGATATATTTAATTTTTTAAAATAAAGTTTCTGTGTCCAAAAACGCTAAGGTTAGAGTTTTTAATGGATCATGATATTGGTCTTGTTTTTTGAGATATGCATTTATTGAGCAAAGAGCCCAAAATTACTTGCCAGAAATAGACCACCTGATATTCAAAAGGATTTAACCAGGCAGAAGAGGCTCCTCTAGTCACCTATGCGCTAATGTTCAGCACCACTTCACTGGACAGTGTCACTGAATATCACTACAGATGTCCCCTGCACTGTCTTGAGTAATAACAGGGTGGTTCATGGACTGAGCTTGAGTGGGGACTGGGAGGAGCCAGGACTTAAGTGTTTAGTGGCCATATTCAGAACACTAACTGGGCACCGGTATGACTATTGGCCAGTGCCCAGTTAACTAGTAGTAACAGAATCAGTACTTCCTGATCCTCCTCCCTCCCCTCAAAAATATCCTGCACCAAGCCCCTCAACCCCCCCACTTCCACTCCTGTAGGCCTACCTCAAAGTCTATGGTGCTCTAGTAGGGGTTCTATGGACAGGGGTGATGTCCAGTCATTCCTGTCCAGTGTGGGTCCAGGCACAAAATGGCTGCCGCAATCCTAGTAGCACTGGATAATCATTGCCAGTGCCTGGTACGGAATATCAAAGGCTAATTCTTCCCATGGCAAAGTTTGAAAAAACACTGGCCGCTGCAGGCTGAATAGCGACTGAAGAGTTTTTTTTTGTAAGAAAAAATTTTATTATGTAGAATACATAAGTTTATTAATATAACAAGAGCATGCTTCATGTATTTTTGATACACAGGGATGTACCTTTGTGTACCAATACGTCTGTCCTTACAAGGAAAGCTTTCACAAATACAATTATAAACACCAATTTGTGAAACACACATCAAATATCCTGGCAAATACTGTGTTAAGCTAAACACTCAGGGGCCCTTTTACTAAAAGGTTGCTGCGTGGAAACCCAGAACTACCGCCAGCCCAATGTGGCCTCTGGCATCAGTTCTGCCTTGAAGGTGCACCATTTCCGGTGCAATGAAAAATATTGTAATTTTTACCACAGTGGTAATTGGGCAGCGCCATGCACAGTCCAGTTACCGTGGAAGCCCTTACTGCCACAATGGGTGACAGTAAGTGCTCCTTGCCGCATGGCCATGTGGTAAGAGTAATCTTATCGCATGACCATTTTTGTTTTAGGAACTTTTTAACCACAGGGCCCTTTTTAACACAGCTTGATAAGAGGACCCCTCATTGTTTAGTGTACCCCAATAGCCAGTTTAGCTGTTTTAGTGATCTTTTATGATGAATAACAATTAGTGGTAGGTTTATGTTTATCTTTCTTACCATTGTATCAGATGCACGTGTGGTGTTTCTTCCAATACATTCGGGCTGTGCAAGTCTGATTGCCCATATGCAAATCAAATTGGTAATTATATATTTTAACTTTGAATGTAATTTTTTTTACATTACATTATTTATATGTCACTCAAGCCATAAGTAGATCAAAGCGGCTTATAGTAAAAAAAAAAAATAGGACAATTTCCTAGAAAAAAACACAATACAGATTGAAAATGGTAATATGAAGAAAAAACAAAACAGTTCCTAGAGGAACACAATACACAATTTAGGTAAATTTACAGAGTAGTCATGTTTTCGGTAATTTTTGAAACAACAGATAACTAGTTTGACTACGTGTATATAAGGGTAATTCATTCCACCACCTGGTAATCTGATATGGGAATGTCAGTTCCAGCTCTTTCTTATAATCAGCCCCCTGGGGTGACAGATATTGACATTTTAAAAAATGCCTTGAGTTGCCCTTATAATTCTTGTCAAACATAACAAGATGTACAAAATATTGCTTATTGATTTTTTTGTGGTACTTACAAATGGGAGAGATTAAATTCTGTGTAAATGTATTATCTTTTACATCATTAAAAATCCTAATGAAATCCAAATTTAATTTTGAAAAGAATTTAAGAATTGCACTAGGCATGTAATAACTTAGCCAACAGAACCTTTATAGTACCATGGCAATGTATGTCTTAAAGGAGATATTAATTCAAGAGACGGTACTGTACTTGAGTTTTAAATTCATGCTGCTGAAATGGCAGCACACGGTTTAAATTTTCTTTTTTGCATATATTACAGCTGATATTCAAACCGATTTAGCTGGCCGCTGATTGGTTACATCAGGTGGGGCTAGCCGCTAATTTTCAGCAGCACTTCACTAGCTAAGTGCCGCTGAAATTTGTGGTAAGAGGTCCCTTTACTAAGCTGCAGTAAAAGGAGGCCTGCTCTAGCATCAGTGCTTGTTTTTACGCATGCTGAGGCCCTTTTACTATAGCAGGAAAAAGGCTGGCTTTTTTCTGGAAAAGAAATGATCATGCTGTAAGTGAACCACTTGCCACATGGCCATTTGGGGGGGGGGGGGGGGGGGGTTCTTACCGCCACCCACTGAGGTGGTGGCAAGGGCTCCCGCGCTAACCGGGATGCATGCGATGCTGCCCCGTTACTGCCGGGTAAGCACCGGCGCTAAAAAATAGAAAATATTTTTGTAGCACTGGAAATGGCGTGTACTACGGCAATGGTTCCGGATTGGCACACGGCAACAGCAGTGCCTAACTCAAAGCTGGCAATGTTGGGGGTGTTCCAGGGACAGAATCAGCACTTGGCCACTGATATTCAGCCCTTAATCCCCTAATCCTAAAGCTGTCAAAAAACTGTGCATGCAAATGTGGGCATGTGCAATTTACTTGAATAACGAGCCAATTAGTGCCAATAACTGGCTTTTTAACAAGCAACTATTGGCACTAGATTTAATTGGTATTTATGTGCGATCTGAAAAAGTGCCCACAGAAATGGGAGGGTAATGGGTGTAATGTGGGCGTTCCTAAATTAAACACATATTGTTATAGAATGAGGATACACACCTAACGTAGGCATTTAATGGCCGCACCTAAAGTTAAATGCAACTCCTGGGCATAAGAACTATAAGCCACGCCTAAGTTTGGGCTCTGTTTACTAAGCTGTATGTAGGTGCTTACACTTTTTAGCGCGCACTAAAAATTAGCACACGCTAATCACCCACAGGAGTATAATGGATGTCTCTATAGTGCACACTAAAAGGTCTGTGCGGCTACAGCATGGCTTAGTAAGCGGAGCCCTTTAAATGTGGCTTATAGACTAGCGTTTTGTTCAGCATCGATTTTTTAGGCACAATATATAGAACCTATCTCTAAGCGGCCAGATTTAGTGCATAAATGGAACCAAATAAAAGTCTGTCCTATCTTTAAGCGCTAACCCATGGCCCCTTAAGTGCTGAATATTGACTTAACCAGCTATGTGTTAGCCTGGCCCGGACAGGGCCAGGCTCTGAGGATCCGGGCATAATTTGGCAGTGAGCAAAACACTCACCATCGCCGGCTGAATATCAGGCCCATTGTTTTAAATACAAAGCTAGTCAGCTGCTATAGTTCTTAGCCAACATGTTTTGCACACTGATAAACACTAGCTTTTTAAAAATAAAATATTGCTTTAAATGCACAAAATTAAGTTAACGTAAAGACTGCCAATAGATTTATAGATGATGTTTTTGAAAGCTATTATTAAAGGCATGATGAAAAAACATTTAAGTTTTGTCTTCTCTTAATTATGCTTTTGATTAAAAAATTTTATATTATTTTTATAATTGGCTTGTTTTTAGGGCATTAATATTAGTTTGGAAGTTTATATTGAAAAATATGCTAGCTGGATGATTACTTAAGTCTTTCATGTTGTTCTTTGGTTTTCTTTAGTTAGATAAGCTGATCTGGTTTAAACATTAGCACACTGTGAGTAATGAGATTTTATGCGGTTTCTTTGGTGTTCTTCTGCAGTTGGATAGGTTTATATGACTTCCCTGTCATTTTACCTTTGAAGAATCTTGATAACGCCATTAGTGAATGGTATTGTGTCTTTTTTGTCTTTTATATTTTTCATGTCCTCTAAAAAGTTATCATTTCATATGTTAAAGTTTGAGCTTTTAAGTAATGTCTTTTTAATATTGTTTTTGATTTATATTTAAGTTATTTTACATATAAAACTTGTATTGTAGACCCCTGATGCAGGCAGTTGGCTGAAACACAGTCTGTGTCATGTCTTTCAATAAATTTTCCTCCATTATCCCCCCTGCAAAATCAGACTTAAGGAGGTAATTTTAACAAAGTAAATTTTGCACATATACGGCCAGCATAAAAGTGTGCACAATACCATGATAGCATGTACTTTGCTAGTAGGCATGGAAATAGGCGGACTTTGAATGGAGCACTGGCAGAGTTCACAAATATACACATAGATTATAAAATATGCTAATTTATAAACATATTTGCATAATCTAGGTGTGCACATACCAGCTCTAGAGCAGATGTAAATGTCTGCACCTGCAAAGTAAGTCCTATGTCTGCTACATACACTAATATTTTATAAAGACATATAGGAGCCTATGGAGCTCATTTACAAAGCATATGGATGCCTCAAAAGGCCAAAATGGAGGTCCATGTGCTTGAAACGTCCAAATCCCAATTTTGCAAACGCAGAACAGGGCCATCCAACACTGCAGTATGTCCAAATAGCAAGAGGACGTGTTTTACAGGGACGAGAGAGGGGCCTGAAATCTGGACATCCAACAGCAATTACTGAAGGGGAAGAAACATCCATGTCTAAAAAGTAGGAAGTCCATATTTAGACCTGTTTTGGGAACATCCAGGTATCAAAAAGGTGCTGATTGAGTAGTTGTCCACTGGAGGGATTAAGGCATGACACCTCCTTAATCCCCCCCCCCCCCCCCCCCCCCAGTGGTTGCTGTCCCTCTCCCTCTCCCCTGAAAGTGAAACCGGAAGTTCTATGACAGCTCCAGGTATTATGAGCTTTTTTAAAAGTGCAAGACGCAGCTCTGAGGAGCAGCCCAGTAGTTAGAGCAGTGGATTGGAAGTCAATGACCCCAGGTTGAAATCCCACCGCAACTTTTTTTTTTGGGGGGGGGGGGGCTCCTCAGAAACATTAAAATACCTACTGTACCTAAATGTGTAAGACACTTGCAAGCATGAAGGCTATTGAAGTGGTGTACATTCAGGTACAGTATTTTTCTGTTCCTGGAGGGCTCACAAAAACAAAGAGTTAAACTGGGATTGGAGCCTGGGTCCCTTGGTTTACTGTCCACTGCACTAACCACTAGGTTGACCCTATGCTCTGCAGGGACAAGTGTGTGGCCATTTTCTAAGAATGCTGCTATACAGACATCCATGTTCCTTGTTTTCTCCCTTTCAAAATTTGGATGTTTGTTTCTGAAATAGATGTTCATGCTGGACGTTTCCAGTGCATGAAAGTCCATCTCGTGCACTTTCAAACAGGCTGTACCCATTTCGATAATATATGTGAGATGCATGTCCATTTGGGATGTTCTGACTTGGACATCCCTATTCTGACTTTCAAAAATGCCCCTCTATGTGTTTTATAAATCAATGCCTAACTAGGTGCCTACTTGTGCCCTTCAACCAGGTGCTCTGTTATAAAATTACTCTCTAAAAGAACAACTCTATAATTTAGGCATTGATATTTCCTTGCACAAATGTCTACAATGCTAGCACTTCTGTGCATATGTGCACACATACCCATAAAAATATTAGCAAGGCACCTAACAGCTATTCTGCCAATACCCGCTTAATTTTCACAATGCATATTTGCAAGGAGACATATACACAGGTGGCGCAAGGGCAGGACATAAGCAGGGCTACCACATATGTGTAGAAGTTACGCACGTCCATGTCATTTATGCCAGCTCTACAGCTGTTTAACTGCAGAACCCTGTTAGGCACGCCAATACCGAGGTATGCTTGTATTCTATAATGGAACCTGGATACCCAGGCAAGCATCTCTGTACCCGCATTTTCAGTAGCAAGATCCAGATGGTGGCTGGCACTGGAAATTCAGATATACAGTGGGGGAAATAAGTATTTGATCCCTTGCTGATTTTGTAAGTTTGCCCACTGACAAAGACATGAGCAGCCCATAATTGAAGGGTAGGTTATTGGTAACAGTGAGAGATAGCACATCACAAATTAAATCCGGAAAATCACATTGTGGAAAGTATATGAATTTATTTGCATTCTGCAGAGGGAAATAAGTATTTAATCCCTCTGGCAAACAAGACCTAATACTTGGTGGCAAAACCCTTGTTGGCAAGCACAGCGGTCAGACGTCTTCTGTAGTTGATGATGAGGTTTGCACACATGTCAGGAGGAATTTTGGTCCACTCCTCTTTGCAGATCATCTCTAAATCATTAAGAGTTCTGGGCTGTCGCTTGGCAACTCGCAGCTTCAGCTCCCTCCATAAGTTTTCAATGGGATTAAGGTCTGGTGACTGGCTAGGCCACTCCATGACCCTAATGTGCTTCTTCCTGAGCCACTCCTTTGTTGCCTTGGCTGTATGTTTTGGGTCATTGTCGTGCTGGAAGACCCAGCCACGACCCATTTTTAAGGCCCTGGCGGAGGGAAGGAGGTTGTCACTCAGAATTGTACGGTACATGGCCCCATCCATTCTCCCATTGATGCGGTGAAGTAGTCCTGTGCCCTTAGCAGAGAAACACCCCCAAAACATAACATTTCCACCTCCATGCTTGACAGTGGGGACGGTGTTCTTTGGGTCATAGGCAGCATTTCTCTTCCTCCAAACACGGCGAGTTGAGTTCATGCCAAAGAGCTCAATTTTTGTCTTATCTGACCACAGCACCTTCTCCCAATCACTCTCGGCATCATCCAGGTGTTCACTGGCAAACTTCAGACGGGCCGTCACATGTGCCTTCCGGAGCAGGGGGGACCTTGCGGGCACTGCAGGATTGCAATCCGTTATGTCGTAATGTGTTACCAATGGTTTTCGTGGTGACAGTGGTCCCAGCTGCCTTGAGATCATTGACAAGTTCCCCCCTTGTAGTTGTAGGCTGATTTCTAACCTTCCTCATGATCAAGGATACCCCACGAGGTGAGATTTGCGTGGAGCCCCAGATCTTTGTCGATTGACAGTCATTTTGTACTTCTTCCATTTTCTTACTATGGCACCAACAGTTGTCTCCTTCTCGCCCAGCGTCTTACTGATGGTTTTGTAGCCCATTCCAGCCTTGTGCAGGTGTATGATCTTGTCCCTGACATCCTTAGACAGCTCCTTGCTCTTGGCCATTTTGTAGAGGTTAGAGTCTGACTGATTCACTGAGTCTGTGGACAGGTGTCTTTCATACAGGTGACCATTGCCGACAGCTGTCTGTCATGCAGGTAACGAGTTGATTTGGAGCATCTACCTGGTCTGTAGGGGCCAGATCTCTTACTGGTTGGTGGGGGATCAAATACTTATTTCCCTCTGCAGAATGCAAATAAATTCATATACTTTCCACAATGTGATTTTCCGGATTTAATTTGTGATGTGCTATCTCTCACTGTTACCAATAACCTACCCTTCAATTATGGGCTGCTCATGTCTTTGTCAGTGGGCAAACTTACAAAATCAGCAAGGGATCAAATACTTATTTCCCCCACTGTACCTTTAAACACAGAGGGAGACTTTTACAAAACCACACTGGCGTTTTTAGCTGGTGGTAAACGCTAGCACGGTTTTGTAAAAGGCCCCCTGAGGCTTGTATTTAAGAGAAATGTCAACCACAAAGCTTGAAATTTGACCTGGTGGTGTCCAGTTTTTAAGCTCAGTTTACACGGGTACATTGTTGTTGAAAATTGCCTTGCTGTGTGCAGGCTTTCACATACATGAATAAATCCCTTACTGAAAATGTACTCCACAATACATTTGCTGAGTGATGTCCCATAAGAAAGGCAGGTACTGGAACACGATAGAAGGTGTAACTTAAAAGACAATCTTTATCAGAATGTGGCTTTTCTGTACACTCAAGCTCCCCAACACAGAATGGGGTGAAACACTTGATAACCTGAACTTCTGAAAAACATTCCTTAAATTTATGAGTAACTTTTGAAATATTTCTTCTTCAGTATTCACAGTATAATCTGTTTGACAAAAAAACATATTCCATGCAACAAGGAAAGTCTATTCTAACCATTCACAACTGAAATTTGGATAAAGTAGTGTGTATTTTATTACACACTCTCAGGCTAGATGTCTCCAGATGTTATGACAGCAGCAGATTTGTATCACAACTTCAGCTTGTGAGGGAGAGTATCTTTATTTTACAATTTGGAGTCCCTCAAATTTATGTCACAAAACACCACATATTAACCTATTTTAAACACTCCAATGCCCTTGATCTGGCTTCTCTCTCCCACTCAATCACACCCTCTCCAAAGCTAAAATCCTACAATTCAAGAAAGGAGATGAAAGCTGAATACTGTAAATTAGGGGTGAATTTAACCTGAGCATACCACATAAGATTTCTGATTAGCTAAGGATGTGTCTGCAGGATTCTACATAGTATTTAGACTTCAAGTAATGTTACAAATTCCACACTTCATAATTTTCCAATTGCAGCTGCCTCTGCCATCTACTTTGCTTCTCAAGGACAGTTTCAGTGTTCACTGTTTGAAGAGAGATCAGCCATTATCAAACGTTCCTCTGTCTTTTCAATACGTGGGTTCTTCCCCCAATTTTTTTCTCAACTGGTGTAAGTATGCATCATATGATCCCAACTTATCGCACAGGAACGCTTTTATTCTGTGCAGTCCCACACAGCTAGCAACAATGTGGAACGTTGCTTTTGTTTCAGTGACTATAGTGGAAAGATCGTAACTTCTTGCTTCCTGTCCATTAGGAGGTTATTTATTTATTTGTTGCATTTGTATCCCACATTTTCCCACCTATTTGCAGGCTCAATGTGGCTTACAATATTCCACCCTGGCTATTGGTGATTTAGGGCCCTGTTTACTAAGCAGCGTTATAGGCACGTGTCTTTAACACATGTTAACCATGTACGCGCATTAACTCTGTATGCACCTACTATATCCTTAGAGGGACCTACATGGTTAACGCACATGCTAGTTGTAGGAGCGTTAAAACGCTAATGTACCTTAATAAACGGGCCCTTAAGAGTTTTGACTGAAAGATCACTCATTTGCCATGAACTTATATGGTCTCTTTCTCTCCTCTTTTGAGTTTCTACATGTTTGTTTTGTGTATATCAAGATAAGAACGAGAGTCAGTTGTAAGATAGGGTATAATCTCTGTCTTTCAAATTTATTGCTACTACTCTTCCTAATATTTGCATTGTGGCAAAGATTGTTTCTTTCAGTGTTAATAAGGTGTAATATATACAAGAAACAGTATTCCTGCTAAACTGTGCAGGCAATTCAGCCCCCCTTCAAACTAGCTGCTGCCGCTCCAGCCATTTTGTGGTTTGACCTACCACAGAGCCCTATAGCTTCCCAGGATCTGCTGAGCCCACACATGGTTTGAACTATGAGATAGCTGGAGTGCTCCCAGATACTTAGAAGGCAGTCAGAGGGTGTCATGCTGTCTGCTTACTAGGGGCCAGATGCACTAAATGTAACGAGCCAGCAAAGTGGTTTTTCAACTGGTTCTAGCCAGTTTAGCGCACAAGTAGTAAACCGGGACATGCACAAAAGGGATCTCCGAGCCATTTTCCTGTCATGGTAGCAGCTAACGAAAACAGAATGCAAATGAGCTAATTTTTATTATAATGTGAATGCGATGCACTATCGTTTCCAACCCCCCCCCCCCCTCCCACAGAGGGGCTAAACCAATTGGACAGCATCAGCCTGGGATGTCCCGCCTACTCATTACTGGAGGGGGACACCAGGAAGTTCAGATCCAATCAGTTCACAGCTCTAAAGTGATGTCATCAGGGAAGTCCTACAGGAAGGAGGAGTTAGGACAGCAGCCAGCCAAAGAGAGTCCATCTTCAGGGAGATGGGCGTTCTAGGATGTCAGCCAGCCAATAGAAGGAAGCAGCAGGAACAGCTGGGGGTGGAACCAAGCCCTGATGCTGCTGATTCCTCACAGAGGAGCGGAGAGCAGTAGAGCGAGGTTTTTCTCACTTTTTCCCAGCAGCCGGAGGCAGGGAGCTGCAATATAGGTATGCCCATCCAAAAAAAAGTGCTTTTGTGTCTGCCAAAAAAAAAAGGGTAAATCTACTGCTATCATAGACCCAGCTTGTCTGCGTGTATGAGAGCTGTCTGTAGCATGCACAGAGCAGCCACGCATAGCGATTGATTGTTCTGCGCATGCTCAGCTCACCGACTTGCTTCCCCCATATCGCATGCAAATGAGCTGGGTCGCAAAAGCAATGAGCAGCTCATTTGCATGCAATTTTCTTAGTGACTCCCTCGTTTCTAAATCGGTAAATTTTTACTGCATCTGGCCCTATGAAAAGCAATGTAATGACTTACTGCTGATGGGGCAAGCACTCAAAGGGGATGGGGGAGGTAAGGGGAATGAGTCAGAAGCCCTGGGCTCTCTGCTGGACTAGAACCACCCATATGATCACAATATGATCATACATTCTTCCTTCTCTGCAATTCCATTAAGGCTGTGATCTCTGTGTTTCTCCAGTGTTTACACAATTTTGGGGAGATGAGCTGTATCATCTTATTGTGCCTTCCTGGTGCAAGACTTCTGACAATAGCACACTGTAGCCAATCATGAGATGAGAAACCATCACCAGATTTGTGCTACATAATTTGCACACTTTTAGTTTTTCTATGCTAGCTGCCAACCATCCTATGCATAGTTTGCAGCTAACCATTCTTGCATCAGATTTTGATTTACATGTGGCTACTGAAGTAACGGACAATTTCTTTTTCCTATACTATATAAAAGGAAAAAAAATACAGAATCAGATCAATTTAGATACAAAAAAAGTGAAGGTGCTCAAAATCTTACATCTGTTTCAACTACTAACTGAAAACCAAGATTTCAATCATTGCCCTGGGCCCGTGAATATTTTAGATGTCAATTCATACATGGTTATAAACAATTACACTTAACTTGATATCGACCTTGAAGTAACTGTACACAGAAAGTCAAATACGTTAGCGTTTAACTTTAAAAAAGGAGACTATGATAAAATGAGAAGAACGGTAAAAAAAAAACTTAGGGGGGCAACTGAGAGAGTAAAAACTGTACAACAGGCGTGGACACTGTTCAAAAATACCATCCTGGAGGCCCAGGCCATACATATTCCGCGAATTAGAAAAGAAAGACGGAATTCCAAAAGACAGCCGGCCTGGTTGAAAAGTGAGGTGAAGGAAGCTATTAGGGCTAAAAGAAACGCCTTCAGAAAATGGAAGAAGGAACCGTCTGAAAATAACAAGAAGCAGCATAAGGAGTGTCAAAATGCAAGGCGCAGATAAAGAAGGCCAAGAGGGATTACGAAAAAAAGATAGCATTAGAGGCAAAAAAAAACCTAGTAAAAATTTTTTTTCGGTATATTAAAAGCAGGAAGCCGGCAAAAGAATCGGTTGGGCCGCTGGATGACCGAGGGGTAAAATGGGCGATCAAGGAAGACAAAGACGTAGCAGAGAGACTGAATGAATTCTTTGCTTCGGTCTTCACCGAGGAAGATTTGGGTGGGATACCGGTGTCGGAAATGGTATTTCAAGCAGACGAGTCGGAGAAACTTACTGACTTCACGGTAAACCTGGAGGACGTAATGGGGCAGTTCGGCAAACTGAAGAGTAGCAAATCTCCTGGACCGGATGGTATTCATCCTAGAGTACTGATAGAACTGAAAAATGAGCTTGCGGAGCTACTGCTAGTGATATGCAACTTATCCTTAAAATCGAGCGTGGTACCGGAAGATTGGAGGGTGGCCAATGTAACGCCCATTTTTAAAAAAGGCTCCAGGGGAGATCCGGGAAATTATAGACCGGTGAGTCTGACGTCAGTGCAGGGGAAAATGGTAGAGGCTATTATTAAAAACAAAATTACAGAGCACATCCGAGGACATGGATTACTGAGACCGAGTCAGCACGGCTTTTGTGTGGGGAAATCTTGCCTGACCAATTTACTTCAATTCTTTGAAGGAGTAAACAAACATGTGGACAAAGGGGAGCCGGTTGATATTGTGTATCTGGATTTTCAAAAGGCGTTTGACAAGGTACCTCATGAAAGGCTACAGAGGAAATTGGAGGGTCATGGGATAGGAGGAAATGTCCTATTGTGGATTAAAAACTGGTTGAAGGATAGGAAACAGAGAGTGGGGTTAAATGGGCAGTATTCACAATGGAGAAGGGTAGTTAGTGGGGTTCCTCAGGGGTCTGTGCTAGGACCGCTGCTTTTTAATATATTTATAAATGATTTAGAGATGGGAGTAACTAGCGAGGTATTAAATTTGCTGATGACACAAAGTTATTCAAAGTCGTTAACTCGCGACAGGATTGTGAAAAATTACAAGAGGACCTTACGAGACTGGGAGACTGGGCGACTGGGCGGCTAAATGGCAGATGACGTTTAATGTGAGCAAGTGCAAGGTGATGCATGTAGGAAAAAAGAACCCGAATTATAGCTACGTCATGCAAGGTTCCACGTTAGGAGTTACGGACCAAGAAAGGGATCTGGGTGTCGTCGTCGATAACACACAAACCTTCTGCTCAGTGTGCTGCTGCGGCTAGGAAAGCGAATAGAATGTTGGGTATTATTAGGAAAGGTATGGAAAACAGGTGTGAGGATGTTATAATGCCGTTGTATCGCTCCATGGTGCGACCGCACCTTGAGTATTGTGTTCAATTCTGGTCGCCGCATCTCAAGAAAGATATAGTAGAATTGGAAAAGGTGCAGCGAAGGGCGACTAAAATGATAGTGGGGATGGGACGACTTCCCTATGAAGAAAGACTAAGGAGGCTAGGGCTATTCAGCTTGGAGAAGAGACGGCTGAGGGGAGACATGATAGAGGTATATAAAATAATGAGTGGAGTGGAACAGGTGGATGTGAAGCGTCTGTTCACGCTTTCCAAAAATACTAGGACTAGGGGGCATGCGATTAAACTACAGTGTAGTAAATTTAAAACAAATCGGAGAAAATTTTTCTTCACCCCAACGTGTAATTAAACTCTGGAATTCATTGCCGGAAAATGTGGTGAAGGCGGTTAGCTTAGCAGAGTTTAAAAAGGGGTTCGACGGTTTTCTAAAGGACAAGTCCATAAACCGCTACTAAATGGACTTGGAAAAATCCAAAATCCCAGGAATAACATGTATAGAATGTTTGTACGTTTGGGAAGCTTGCCAGGTGCCCTTGGCCTGGATTGGCCGCTGTCGTGGACAAGATGCTGGGCTCGATGGACCCTTGGTCTTTTCCCAGTATGGCATTACTATGTACTTATGTACTTAAGATGCTCAAATCCAGGTACTGGCTGCCGGTTCCTTCAAACTTCACACTGAATCAGATATATCTTCAAATTACTTATTGTGATCGTGACACACTACAATATTTGACAAATACGTTCATTCCATTGCGTCACTCGTTTGCTGAGCTCAAAATAGTCCTATGTTTCACATATAGCATCTGTAGGACACCAGTTAAAATAACTTTCATTCCTTATTCTTGCAGCTAGGAGGCAAACCTGCCATGTTCTTACCCCTGAGCACCTTCATGTTTATTTATATATATAAAAAAATTTGCATCTAAATTGATCTGACAATGTATTTTCTCCTTTTATACAGTATATATGTAATCCACAGGGAGAATAATTAAAAATATATTTATCCCCATTATAATTAGGATTTGACCTTTTCCCTGTAATAGTTTTGCTTTTACTGTTTGCTTTTCTTCCTTATGTGGTCCTTTAAAAAGCCTTTTAATAGTAACATAGTAGATGACGACAGATTAAAAAAAAACTGTATGGTCCATTCAGTCTGCCCAACAAGATATGAGGCAGGGATTCTCAACCCAGTCCTCAGGACATACCTTGCCAGTCAGGTTTTCATGATATCCACAATGAATATGCATGAGAGGTTTGCACACACTACCTCCATTGTATGCAAATTTATCTCATGCATATTCATTGAGGGTATCCTGAAAACCTGACCAGCTATGTGTGTCCCAAGAACTGGGTTGAGAACCCCTAGCAGAAGGTATGATGCGATACTACATATGCATACTTGATCTTGATTTGCCCTTGCCATTTTCAGGGCACAGACTGTAGAAGTCTGCCTGGTTCTGGCCTTGTTCTCCAACCACTGAAACTATCACCTGTCTTTTTGCAAATACTGCTGCTTCTCTCTCTACAAGTGCTGTTAGGTTCCCACTCATTTCTTCTGTTCATCAGAATGTTTGTCCAAGTTTGATGATGGAAACTGTCTGCGGCTGTTTACTTTCGTACTTTAGCAGCCTTCAAGCATTTGGATCTGCTGACAGTACTCTATACTAGTTGTCTATATGTAATCTATTTCTCTAAGAGTCATACCTCCTTCATCTATTGAAATATACAATCTTAGCATATGCTGGCTCCATGAGTTTTTTGTTTTATATCTAACTCTTTCATGTCTGTCTGGCCAACCTATGACTCCACAGATAGAAGTACGAAAGTGGCATTGAGAACTTGTATCATTATATTCTGTTAAAACATTTTTTTTTTTACAATATTGGTTTCAATCTCCTTGATTTAGGAATTAATCTACTATTTCTTCTATCCCCTGCTCCTTTCCTTGCTTTCCTTCTTGACTCTGCTCCTTGGTCCTGTCTTCATAGCATTCTCATTTATTGGTGCCACATGATTTATGGTTCAGTTACCTCTTCTGGTTACTTTGGCTGCTCCAGCCTCTTCTTTCATTGCTCCTTCACTTTCTCTCCATTTCTCTTCCTGGAGCATCACATAGTTACTTTAAGACAGCATCACTTATATAGTTTTCTGTTTTATCGTCATAGTTACATTTTGCAGCTTTTTCTCCAATACTCACTCCTTCATTTTATTTTGGCAGGATGTCTTTGTGTATTCTCTAGGTTCAAATACTGGGTTTATTGTATAAAAGTGGCAGTAAGTTATCTCATTTTTATCTTCGGGAGACCATGAAATTATATTTAGTCCTCTTTAAGTTTTCCATTAACTGTTGTGGTCTGTTTCCATTAGCAGTGGATATATGGATGCTTCATCCTGACCTATAACTGTGGCTTGGGTGCTATTTTCAGCTAAAGAATGTGCACTGTTGCTCTGCCATCTTTAGCACTAGTGCTGTAGCTAAGAGTGGGCAACTTCTCATTCTGGTCAATGGGCAATCAGTATGGGCTTGATCTTTTTTTTATATTTTCATATTTAAATAGAAGTGGTCGTCTTGCTGAGGTTTGGTAATAGATGTTATACAACGAGGTCACCACATGAAGGTACTCAGCAAGACTTGGCAAGAGAATGTTTTTCACTTCAATTATTCTCTGCCCATCAGACCTCATGTCCCTTCTACTCCCGTTTTTAGTCTGTATAGCCCCACTTAGTGGTACTGTATACCTGGCAGTGGGCTGTTACTCCGTTTTCAGAGTTTCCAGAAGATAGGCTATGGCACTGTTTTTATCTTCCAGTCCAAGGTGAGTTTGTTGGTGCTTAATAAGACCAGAGCTCTGACTGAAGCTTCGTTCACATACTGTACATTTATATGGTCTCTCTCCTGTATGTGTTCTCTGGTGTTTGATGACAGTTGAAAGGTCAGTGAAGCTTTTCTCACAGTATGCACATTGGTACGGTCTCTCTCCAGTATGAATTCTCTTGTGTCTACCAAAACTTGAACTATCACTGAAACATTTATCACACTCTGTGCATTTATATGGTTTCTCTTCTGTATGGGTCCTTTTATGAACAATGAGATGCGAGCTTTTTGTGAATCTTTTCTCACAGTCTGTACATTTATAAGGTCTCTCACCTGTGTGTATTCTTCTATGTTTTTTGAGAGATGAGCTGTCAGCAAAGCACTTTTCACAGTCTGTACATCTGTAGGGTCTCTCTCCTGTGTGTGTTCGCATATGTTCAACAAGCTTTGTACTTCTAATGAAGCATTTCCCACAGTCTGTACATTTATATGGCCTCTCTCCTGTGTGAATTCTTATATGTAGAGTGAGATGTGAGCTATCATTAAAGCATTTCTCACAAACTGGACATTTATATGGTTTCTCTCCAGTATGTATTCGTGTATGTTTAATGAGACTTGAACTCACATTGAAACTTTTTCCACATATACCGCAACTGTATGGTTTTTCTCCCGTGTGGATTCTTATATGTTTAATGAGACTTGACAAGTTACTAAAGCATTTTCCACAGTCAGAACACTCATATGGTTTCTCTCCTGTGTGGATCCTCCGATGAGTGCTGAGACTAGACTTATGGCAGAAGTGTTTCTCGCAGTCTGTACATTTGTAAGGCCTTGCTAATATGCGCTGTCTTTTATGAACAATAAGCTGTGTTGTTGTACTCTTTGTCAGGCATCTATTATACTTTCTCTTCTTTTTGTGGGTCCTTTGATGGTTAATCAGAGTTGATATCTTTTTGAAGGCTTTCTCACATTCAGAACATTGGTATGGTCTCCCTGTATCACAGTGCCACTCACTGCCTGTACCACGGTGCCACTCACTGCCTGTACTATGGTGCCACTCACTTCCAAACGCTGTATCATACGGTTCAGGTTTCACAATTATATGCAGGTATGGCGCGTCAGTATTTGTTGGTTTCAGTGAACCAACTTGAGAATCTAGAAGTTCCTCCGTATTTTCCCCACATGGGTTTCCTTGAAGATTCTCTGCCTTTGGCTTCCTTCCATAGAGGTTCCACAGCTCTGAATCCTGGATAATGGTCTTATTGTCCTCCTCTGATACCTTCAGTCTTAATAAATTGCCTGCATATTCTTGCCAATCTGTTGGCTTGTCTGTGTCCACCGGTTTCCTCTCTGCAGGAAAATAGAATTGATTCAAGATGAAATCCACAATTATTACAACTATAGAGGTAAATTCTACATAGGTCACTAAAAGCTAGGTGCAAAAAAACTGGGCAATAAGCTAGTATTCTATAACAGCGTGTCAAATCTGTTATAGAATACGAGCGTACACTGACGTTTAGGCATGACCACCTAACACCATGTCTATGGGTGGCGGACATGCAACCATTCTACAAAGTGTGCGAAAGAATAGTTGGGAACAGCCCTGGAATGCCAATATCCCTTACTGCCCCCATCCTTCGTTACATTTTTTACACTGAATGATATATAGAAGTCTGCCTGGTCCCTGTAATTTATCCAGTTGCAAACTATGCCAAAATACTTCACAGGACCCCACAGTTGTCCACAAAGGAAAGATATTCAACATAAAGGGATCTTTCACTTGCTCATCTTCCAATGTGGTATATATCATTCAGTGTAAAAAATGTAACGAAGGATGCTATATTGGAGAAACAGGCCAGATGCTTAAGACAAGATTCAATTTACATAGACATCACATGAACAATACAGCCAGTAGGGCCCCCACCCCGGTGGGACAGCACTTCACAGAACCAGGACACTGTACCAGTGATTTCACAGTGAGAATACTGAAAGGTAACTTTAAAACCATATAAGAACGTAAGACCTTTGAAGTCAGAATGATTGAATATTTTAACACCCAACAGAAAGGACTTAACAAGGATCTGGGGTTCGTAGCCCATTATAAACCATAAAGCTGTATGTCTCTGTTGATCACCCCACCCCTCACCTATCCACACCCATCCTGTTAGAATATCAATCATATGCTTTGATGTCCCCATGCATACTTCCTACCCACCCCCATCCTCCCACCCTGTCAGACTGTCATAGTAATGCTTGAATGTTTTCACTTATATACACTGTCAGCTAGCACATTTGCTTATTTCCGATCTGACGAAGAAGGGCAACCTTCGAAAGCTAATCAAGAAATGTATTAAGTTATGTCCAATAAAAAAGGTATCATCTTATTTTCTTTTCCATGTTTTATTTTGTTTGATTTCTATTGATAAGGCTGTTCTTAAATCTTAAACCCTGGCTATTCCTCATCATACTTTTGCCAATGTTAACCATGTTTACTGTAGCAAACACACTTCCTCTTGTCTATATCTAAATTAGACTATAAGATTCACACAGCAGGAACTGTTTCTTATGTGTTATCTGCACAGTAGCACTACAGAAATGATAATAATAATAATAGCAAATAAATATCAAAAAAACTTTTAGGAGATTGCTCTCCTAGGGGTCTGTGCCCTGATCCATAATATTTGCTCACCTCTGAAAGAATGTTTAATATCTTTTCGTCTGGTTGAGACCCACAGTGGTCGCCCCTGCTCCATCCTTCTTATAATATTAGGTTTTGTAGTAGTGAAACCTGTGCATAGGGAAAGAAAAATACAAGGTCTGACAGAATATTTATTAAATATGTAAGACATGAGAGATTTAAACAATGTTGTCTCCCCAAATTTTCCCTTCATGATTTCAACCCAGGAAGTTAGAACCCATATCAGCCCTGATAGGCTAATCCTCATTTTGATATTTCCTCCTAGCATCTCTGGATTTCTAGTTCCAGTTTCTCTAACAAGGTCAGGCCACTTTCTATTTTAGGAAGTGTAGAGGGGTTAGGCCCAGACAGACCACTTTCAGCTTCAAAGAGGGGGGAGGGGGTGGAGTATTCCCTGCACTAACCAACCCATTCACTATGGGCCAGTTAGCACATGGAAAATGGAACTGCCCAAAATAATTGCTGTAACAGGGATGTAACTCTCTTAACGTTGACGTGTTACCGTAGCTACATTGTACATTTCATTAGCTTAGAACATTGGGACTTAAGTTTCACTTTAACATTTGCGTTAAAAACAGCTCCAGTTTTAAAAACAGGTTAGTGCGTAGATTGTACTAGCCAGCATACACACTTCACTCACCTGCCCAGTACACACTGGGCACACTGCAGCTCCTTGTCACTCGGGGTAAGTCACTTAACCCTCCATTGCCCCAGGTACAAATACTTAGATTGTGAGCCTGACTTTGTGAAGAGCAAGACATGAGCTGAAGTTCAATCTGTCAGAGCAAGGTGGAGAACAGTGTTCTGGAGACAGATAGGGGTACTTGGGAAAGGTCCACTATCCCCCTAATTCTATAAACGTGCGCACCCAAATTTATGCCTAGCAAGCAAATTTGCACACACAATTTATAGACAAAAGGTCAGTTATGCAGGCAACTCAATTCAATAATTGGCTAAGTGGAGTTAACAGCCAATTATTGTGCTTAAATTGGTGCTAATTGGCACCAATTAACAGTTGTGTACCCAACTACCCTTTGGATTTGTGTGTGCAACTTCTAGAACAGTGAATATCGTGCCTAACTTCTAGGGGGCGCAAATGTGGGAGGGCTGTGTGGGCGGGTCAGGGGCATGCCTAGAAGTTAAGCATGCAGGTTATAGAATATAGGAGTAATATGCCTGACTGTGCCTAACAGTTTAGGCCGCGAGCACTTACGCCACGTCAAAGGCGTGCTCGCACCTAACGTGCGAGCACGCCTTTGACGTGGCGTAAGTGCTCGCAGCCTAGTCATGAAACTGTGAACTTAAGCTAGTATGCTATAATGGCAGTTCCACATGGAACTGGCGTTATAGAATTTTTACTTTTAGAGTGCATTATCCCGGCGCCTACATTTTGGCACTCTTTCTTGAAGATGCCCCTATGAGTTCAGCAGAGGCACACTTCTAAAGATGACCTCTGGGATAAGGGTGAAACGTGAAGGGATACAAAGCTCCATGAATTTGCAGGGGAAAGGATGGTGGGGTCCTTTCTGATATATACACCCTTTTTGACTTATATTTTAAAAATATAGTAGGCAAATAGTTTTATTCACCAACTACCTCTTGATTTTGGATGAATCAAATCCATAGTATTCTAAAATAAAGCTGTAGAAAATACTTTATAAAGACTACATCAAAAAAATGTTATGGCGCTATTGAGCCTCTACCTCAAAGTATCTGGGAATCCTGTAGGATAAGGTACAGAGTGCAGAACACAAAATATCCATATATGTTTTACTAGTCTTGATCTGGCTTGACACTTCTGGAGTGGACCTGATGACGCTGATGGATGATTTTTGGAAAGGGCATTAAGCACATAATGTGCGGTTAAATGCATAGATACAGGCTTTCGCACAATTGTGTTAAGGGGTTTTGTAGTAGTTTGCCGGTTACCACATGTTAAACTACAGTTACTTATTTTTAATTTTTCAGTCAGGGATTGTGGCATGGGCAGAGAGGGTGTAGAAGGCATTTGTCAGTTAATGAGATAAACTTACTGTGTGCTAACTGCCCATTTCCTACCTCCTAAACACGAAGCATTAACTGCTTCTGCATTAATCAGGAGCTGGTTCCATGCATTAATCCGAATATTAACATGTGACTGCAATAAAAAATGGTGGGAACGCCCCTTTCTGATGCAGCTACCCTTTGGGCTTGCCATACATTAAAATCTCATGTTATTAGTGCGTAAAGCCCAAAATCTAATGCCCTTTAGCAGAAGTGCCCCTTAATGTTGATAAATCTGAGATTTATATATTAGGGGCTTGGCAGGTGTTATCCTCTTAGACATTATATATTCAGGGATTGTTATCCCTTCCAGGTTATGGGATCTCTATAAGGGTAACTACATCCCCAATTCTTAACACATGAGGAGGGAGGATAAATTTAATACAGATGACTATCCTGCCTCTGTTACTTCATCTGTTCCAGCATCTTCTCCGCTCCTCCCCAGATCAGATTTTTGAACACTAAATGGGAGGCTGTCAAGCATTATATGGCATAAGTCCTAGAAGTGGGTTCAGTGTTTTGTGTAGGAGCGAGGAGGAGGGGTGATAAGATTACCTAACTTGAAGATACAATTCTGGGCTTCAAGGTTGGTGCGAAAAAAGATTTGGTTTAGGAAGCAGATGTGATGAGTTGAGTCTCGCTGGAGGAGGCACAGGTAGTGAGCTTCTTCCTCCCCTTGTTGCTCACATTGCCATGTGAGTTACAAGCAATATGAAAGATCTTACATTTGAGCCCTAGTGACTCATTTGATAGGGGTGTGGTGGTAGGTAGGAGGGGTGCTAAGTATCCAAGAGGAGGTGATATCTCCAATTGCTCCTTTGGGAAAGAATCCATGATTATTCTACCAAATTGTGAGAAATATGTAGGCAGATATAGCCAACAGACGTGTGGCTGCTACTTTCTATAAAATACTTATAAGCAAGCCCACAGGAAGTAGACACCACTTACATGCATCAAAGGCACCATCAAACTGACAGGCACCTCTGTGTACTAGGCGCTATTCTATAAAGTACCACCTAAGTGCCATAGTGCCTAACTGCAAGAGGCAGAGCATGGAGGGCCATGGGCCTGTCTCCCAATTAGGTGTGAAGTTTACAGAATACTGTAGCCTATGCATGTCACCTGGCGCACTCAGGCACACCAACTTATGCCTGCCATTGACATGGAAAAGAGGTCATGCCTACAGATGGGTGTGTCAATGCTGACCTTACACTAGTATTCTATAATGAAATCTTGGTGCCAGGATGCGATTATAGAATTGGCAATAAGCACAAAGCAATGGGACACCTAGACTGAGGTGCCAATTAATAGAATTGCCCTTTAAGTTTGCACCTGAGGCAATGGAAGGTTAAATGACTTGCTCAAGACCACAAGAAGCCATAATGGGATTTGAACTGGCTTCTGTGGTTCTCAGCCTGCTACTCTAATTCCTAGGCTACACCTCTACAATTAAACAGTATAAACTCCAACACTGTAACTGCCGTAATATCTCCTGTGAGAAGGTTAAGACAGATAGATGAACATGACGTACCCATTAGGAAATCTTTTACATAGTTTTACAAGGACCTCGAAAAATGCAGAAAATACAGAGTTATGTACCTTCCACCTTTACCTCTGTGCTCCTTTTGCTCTGTTGGTAATAGAAATTACATGCTTATCTTTATTTCATGTTTGATATACTGCCTTTCAATGAATGCACCAAAGCGGTTTACAATAGTTAAAATATTGGAAAACAAAAAGGAACTACAAACACCATTATAGAAAAGGACAAAAAAACCAAGAAGTTGGAAGCGTGAGGTCACTATCAGGCGTTAATCACATGTGAAAATAGTATCTGTCATCAAACAGAGTAAAAAAAAAAAAGGATATTATCAGAATTTACAAGGTAATTCGTTCACACAAGCCCTGTATTGCAGCTGGTTCCTAAGCAGAAAAAAGCCATCCCCCCCCCCCCCCCAGATATTTAAAGCCAATTAACCGGCCAGGAATGGCTCCTGGCCAGTTAAATGGCACTTAACTGGCTATCCAGCAATGTTCAGCAGGAGATAGCTGGTTATCTCCCTCTGAATATTGCCGGTTAGAACTTAACAGATAACCAGTTATATTGCATGATATAACTGGCTACCTACTAATATTCAGCGCATCGCCAGCTAAGTTTGATGGCCAAATTAGGCCGCCAAAATAGCAGGAATATCTTTGGCTGGTTTAAACTTAACCATCCAGTGCTGAATATCAGTTTGGCTGGTTAAATTTAAAAACTGGCTAAATAAACACCTGGATATTCAGTGCCAATCAAAGGAAACAGCCCGACACTGAATATCCAGGCTCAGCGTCGACCCCGGGAGGCAGCCGGGCTAACTCCCGCAGTCTGAATATCGGCCCCATTGGGTTTACCAAGTCTGTACAGTTTAATTCCTCAGACCTCAGTTGGTCTCTAGCTTTCTCCTCACATCTTTGCAACTAAAGATCTGCTGTGCTTTTTCCATTGTATCTTGATTTCTGTTATAGTGTTTGTCTCCCCTGGGAGATTGTTCCACATGTGAATTAGAGCATGCCACCCCAGTGACAGTCACCATGGTTGTGTAGTAACATCACATATATATGGGGCAATTCTTCAACTGGGTGCCGCCATTTAGGTGTCCTGAGAACACACGCAACAGCTTATTATAATAGCACCTGGGCATCTAGGTTCTGTTATGGAACAGTAGTGTAATGCAGCATTGGCGTGCCTAACATTTACAGTCCCACAGGCACTGTTCCTTGTAAGCTGAGCAGGACTCCTCCAACTGCACTGTTGCCAATGGGGGGAGGGGTTTCTATCAGTAGGGACAGGCAGGTTCCCTGGAGACCTGAGAGTTTGCCTGTCCCTCTCTACTGAAAATGTGATAGTGAAACAGCAACCCCTACTGGTAGGACTGTACGTGGCGGACTGCTAAGCTTAGAGGGAACAATGTCCACAGGTACAGGTACACCAGCCACAGACCTGGTGTAACTGTGAGTGTGTACATGCGGAAGGTGAGCGTGTAACTTACACAATTCTGTAAATTACAAATGTAATGGGAGCCCTCCACACGTTCCGCCCAGGTATATGCCCATTTGTATTTACACCCACTGTCACCTACGTGCGTCATTACAGAATAGTGTTTAGGCATCCTGCTGGCATTTTCATTAGTAGGTGTAAGTGCTAGTATTCCATACATTTATGTGCGCAAAGGTTGTGTAAATATGGGTGCTTAGATTACAGAATTGCCATTTAACTGCATTAACACACTTTAATAAAAGGGAACCATAACTAATAATTTATGAAAATTGATTAGAATTTTGTTAAATATTATCCCCCAGATTCTATAAATGATGTGCAAATTTGCACGTGCAGAACTGCATATTATACGAGAAGTGTGCAAAACTAAATTGGCTAAGGAGCCAACTAGCACCAATAACTGGGTGATAACAATGAATTATTGGCATTAACTGGCAACAATTTGGATTTGCGCACACTTCTTGCTACATGCTACTCTGTAAAGATCTGAAATTGAAAAGGGGGTGTGGCTATGGGAGGGGTCTGGGTAGGTCAGGGAAGTTCACAACAGATACACACAGTATTACTTAATACTGGAGATCCGTATCTAACTTGCACGCCAGGATACACACCAGGTATCAGTTGGTGTAAATCCTTGTGCTCAAAGTTTGACGTAACTCAGCACAATTTACAGAATAGTGCTCTGTGTGAATTTTTTTCAGTGCCCAAATTTGGCCACCATTTACTGAATCTAGTCCTATATGAAAGTATGAATATACTTTTTCTAAACTTCTAATTAAATAAACTGAACCAAACAAACAAAAAAAATAGTTGAGTCTTCATAGATCCGTATTGTGACAATTAATGTGACCAGTTCCAGAGCTTCAAAGACAGGCTCTGGCAGCCTCAGTCACAGCCAATACTCCTGCCTGGAAGCCAGGACTATTCCAGAGCTCACAACATCACTACTAAAAGAGGAAATGCAGCTTAATTTTACCTAGTGATATTAAATTTTCATAGTTCTCCTTCATAACGCTCCTGTACAGTTCTTTCTGCTGTTTTCCTAACAGCTGCCACTCTTCCTCAGAGAAGTAGACTGCAACATCGTGGAATGTAACTGGTTTCTGAAAAATAAAGAGATTTCACATAACACTTAGCACTTTCCCTTAGTATTCCCTTTTAGGGTAATTTCATAAAAAGATACCTATGTGTGTAGGGCATTTTGGCACCTAATTGAAGACTATTTTACAAGGTCACATAAACACATGTTCTCCCCAATATTTAAAACAATTTAACCGGCTACCGGGCAATATTTCAATGGGAGATAGCCAGATATCTCCCACTGAATACTGCTGGTCAGTGCATCACCGGCTAAGTTTGGCAGCCAAATAAGGCCACCGAAACAGAAGGCCTATCTTTGGCCGGTTTAAACGTAACTGGCCAGCACTGAATATCAATTTGGCTGGTTATGTTTTAACCGACCAAAAATAAACCGGATATTCAATGCCGGTCACTGGAACCGGCCCGGCATTGAATATCCGGGCTCAGCACCAACCGCGGGAGTCAGCTCAGATAACTCCCGAAGTCTAAATATTGGCACCCCTGTCTCTTTATAAATTAGTAGCACAATCCTGCAGAAATTGCAGCTGAAACACACCCGTGTACATTTACTCAGGTACAGTTCATACGTAAATTGTGACGCTGCCTGGGCTCTGTCCAAACTCTACTCACTCCAAAACATGCCTACACCAAAAAGTCACATACAAGTACACATCTACTTATACTCGCAGGATAACTTTATAAGGTAAAATTATGTATAATCATACCTGATAATTTTCTTTCCATTAATCATAGCTGATCAATCCATAGACTGGTGGGTTGTGTCCATCTACCAGCAGGTGGAGATAGAGAGCAAACTTTTGCCTCCCTATATGTGGTCATGTGCTGCCGGAAACTCCTCAGTATGTCGATATCAAAGCTCCATCCGCAGGACTCAGCACTTAGAGAATTACACCCACGAAGGGACACTCTGCCCAGCTCACCACCGCCGAAACGGGGGAGGGGAATTAACCCAGCTCATCCCCACACAAGTGGGGGAGGGGAATCCGTCCAGCTCATCCCCGCGGAGCGGGGGAGGGACACCACACCCGCCGATGCGGGGGGATCTGGCTTATCCTGCAACCGCAACCGCGGGAGGAGCTGACTGACCCTAACACCGCCGAAGCGGGAGGGGTACAAAACTGCCCTACAGCCGCACGAAGCGGGAGGGAGTGCCGGCAGAATTTTAAGTCTCAATCCAGCCCCGTAAAACGGAGGGGAGAGGAATGCAGCAGCTCACTGTAACACAAACTCGTCTTAACTC
Organism: Microcaecilia unicolor; assembly: GCF_901765095.1. Classification (NCBI taxonomy): domain Eukaryota; kingdom Metazoa; phylum Chordata; class Amphibia; order Gymnophiona; family Siphonopidae; genus Microcaecilia; species Microcaecilia unicolor. The sequence continues at coordinate 96,774,808 of NC_044037.1, read as the reverse complement.
TTGAAGAATCCAAGTGAAAAAACTTGAACACGAAGTCTTTCTGAAGTAACTGAAGACTGAACTTGAACCTGAAATGCAACCAGAATAAAAACAGTACAGATATCTGGGAGGGGCTATGGATTGATCAGCTATGATTAATGGAAAGAAAATTATCAGGTATGATTATACATAATTTTACCTTCCATATCATCAAGCTGATCAATCCATAGACTGGTGGGATGTACCGAAGCAGTACTCACCCAGGGCGGGACATAGAAATCCCTGACCGCAACACTGAAGCTCCAAACCGGGCCTCCGCCCGAGCAGCCACAGTCAAGCGGTAATGCTTGGAGAATGTATGGGCCGAAGCCCAAGTTGCCGCCTTGCATATCTCTTCCAAGGAGACGGAACCGGCCTCTGCCATCGAGGCCGCCTGAGCTCTTGTGGAGTGAGCCTTCAGCTGGATAGGCGGCACCTTCCCCGCGGCCACATAAGCCGCTGCAATGGCTTCCTTGACCCATCTTGCCACTGTAGGCTTAGCAGCCTGCAGACCCCTACGAGGACCTGCATACAGGACAAACAGATGATCCGATTTCCGGAAATCATTGGTCACTTCCAAGTATCTGATGATGACTCGTCTCACATCCAGATATTTAAGAGCAGAGTACTCCTCTGGGTAGTCCTCCCTACGAAAGGAAGGGAGACAGAGCTGCTGATTCACATGGAAGCGAGAAACAATCTTGGGCAGAAAGGAAGGCACTGCGAATAGTCACTCCTGCCTCAGTGAACTGCAGAAAAGGCTCTCGACATGAGAGCGCCTGGAGCTCGGAAACTCTTCTGGCTGAAGTGATAGCCACCAAAAAGACTGCTTTCAACGTCAGGTCTTTCAGAGATGCCCTTGACAAGGGTTCAAACGGCGGCTTCTGCAATGCTCTTAGCACCAGGTTGAGATTCCACGCAGGCACCACTGAGTGCAGAGGAGGGCGCAGGTGATTAACTCCCTTGAGAAAGCGCACCACATCTGGCTGCGAAGCCAGGGAAGCACCCTTCAGGCGGCCCCTGAAGCAAGCCAGAGCCGCTACCTGGACTTTAAGGGAACTGAGCGACAGGCCTTTGTCCAGACCTTCTTGCAGGAACGCCAACACTGAAGAAATTGGAGCAGTGAAAGGAGAAAGTGAGCCTGCTTCACACCACGCTGCAAAGATACGCCAAACCCTGGCGTAAGCAGTAGAAGTAGAGCGCTTCCTCGCTCTTAGCATAGTGGCGATGACCTTGTCTGAGAAGCCCTTCTTCCTCAGACGCTGCCGCTCAATAGCCAGGCCGTAAGACCAAAGGGGGAGGGATCCTCCATCACCACGGGACCCTGATGTAACAGGCCCTGCTCCACTGGCAGCCGCAGAGGATCGTCGACTGAGAGCCTGATCAAGTCCGCATACCAGGGACGTCTGGGCCAATCCGGACCCACCAGGATTACCCTGCCGGGATGCTTTGCCACCCGGTCTAGCACCCTGCCCAACATGGGCCAGGGCGGGAACACATAGAGAAGCTCTTGTGTCGGCCACTGTTGGAGAAGAGCATCTACTCCCAGGGATCGAGGGTCCCGTCCTCTGCTGAAAAAGCGCGGCACTTGGCAATTGGCCGATGACGCCATCAGATCTAGGCTCGGCTGGCCCCAGCGCTTCGTGATGTCCAAGAACGCCTGAGCAGATAGCTGCCACTCTCCGGGCTCCAAGGTATGGCGACTGAGAAAGTCCGCCTTGACATTCATGACTCCGGCAATGTGGGCCGCTGACAGCTGTTCCAGGTTCGCTTCTGCCCACTGGCATAGACTCATAGCCTCCTTGGCTAGAGGGGCGCTCTTGGTACCTCCCTGGCGGTTGACATAGGCCACAGCCGTGGCATTGTCCGACAGGACCCGTACAGGCTTCAACACCAGTACCGGGATGAACTCCAAAAGCGCCAACCGAATGGCTCTGAGTTCCAGGAGGTTGATAGACCACTTTGCCTCTGCAGGAGACCAGAGCCCCTGCGCTGTCCTTCCCAAACAGTGGGCTCCCAAGCCCGACAAAGAGGCGTCCGTCGTGACGACAATCCACTCTGGGGTCACCAGAGGCATTCCCGCAGACAACTTGTCAGTCTGCATCCACCAGCTCAGCGCACAGCATAATCCTCCGACATCGGAGTCCAGCGCTGCAGCAGAGAGTGTTGAAGTGGTCTCATATGAGCCCTGGCCCAGGGCACTACTTCCATCGTGGCCGTCATAGAGCCCAACAGCTGCACATAGTCCCAAGCCCGAAGAGGAGAGGCTACTAGGAACTGGTCCACCTGAGCCTGAAGTTTGACAATCCGATTGTCTGGCAGGAACACTCTGCCCACTTGGGTGTCGAATCGAACTCCCAGATACTCCAGGGACTGAGTCGGGCGCAGCTGGCTCTTCTCCCAGTTGATGATCCATCCCAGGGAGCTCAAAAGAGCAACTACCCGGTCCACAGCTTTGCCGCACTCTGCATAAGAGGGGGCTCGGATCAACCAGTCGTCCAGATAAGGATGGACTTGTACTCCTTCCTTTCGCAGGAAGGCCGCTATGACCACCATTACTTTGGAAAAGGTCCGCGGAGCAGTAGCCAACCCGAAAGGGAGGGCTCTGAACTGGAAGTGTCGGCCCAGGACTGCAAAACGCAGAAAGCGTTGATGAGAAGGCCAGATGGGAATATGCAAGTGTGCTTCCTTGATGTCCAAGGATGCCAGGTACTCCCCTGCCTTCACTGCCGCTATAACAGAGCGGAGAGTCTCCATGCGAAAGTGCCGCACTTTCAAGGCCCGATTGACCCCTTTGAGGTCGAGGATAGGCCGGACAGAACCTCCTTTCTTTGGTACCACAAAGTAAATGGAGTAACGCCCCTTGCCAAGCTGACTTTCTGGCACCGGAACGACCGCACCCAGGCGGATCAGATTGTCCAAAGTCTGCTGCACTGCCACAGCTTTGACCGGAGACTTGCAGGGAGAGAGTACAAACCCGTCTCTTAAGGGTCGGCAGAACTCTAGCTTGTAGCCGTCTCTGATGACTTCCAGCACCCAAGCGTCTGAAGTTATTGTGGTCCACTCGCCCAGAAACGAGGACAGCCGTCCTCCAATCTGCACTGGGGCGTGGACCAAGACCCCGTCATTGGGTACGAGACCCTGGGGGAGGACCGGAGGGAGCACCTCCGGGACGGCGGTCTCTGCGAAAGGAATGCTGCTTGGGGGAGAAATTCCTCTTAAAGGAAGAGGGGGCAGAAGAACCCGACCTGCCCGGGCGGTACCGACGGGCTTCCTGAAACCGTCCTCTGGAGGTACCGGGACGAGCACTAGCCCGAGCCCTGACCTCTGGTAACTTCTTGCCCTTAGACGTGCCGAGATCGGTCACGATTTTGTCCAGCTCGACCCCAAAGAGCAGCTTGCCTTTAAAAGGCAATCTAGCCAGGCGGGATTTAGAGGCGTGGTCAGCAGACCAATGTTTCAGCCAAAGCCACCGCCGCGCAGAGACTGTCTGAGCCATGCCTTTAGCTGAGGCTCTCAAGACATCATACAGCAAGTCTGCCAAATAGGCTAAGCCCGATTCCAGGGCCGGCCAATCAGCCCTCAAGGAATGATCCGAGGGGGAAGCCCGCTGCACCATAGTCAGGCACGCCCTGGCCACATAGGAGCCGCAAACTGAGGCCTGCAAACTTAAAGCAGCCGCCTCAAAGGACGACCTTAAGGCCGCCTCCAATCTTCTGTCTTGGGCGTCCTTTAGGGCCGTGCCACCTTCCACCGGCAACGCCGTTTTCTTAGTCACCGCAGTGATTAAAGAATCCACGGTAGGCCACAGATAGGCCTCACGCTCACTCACAGCCAAAGGATAGAGGCGGGACATAGCCCTAGCCACTTTAAGGCTCGCTTCTGGGGCATCCCATTGAGCCGAAATTAAGGTGTGCATGGCATCATGCACGTGGAAGGTTCTAGGCGGGCGCTTCGTCCCCAGCATAATGGCAGAGCCAACAGGGGCTGAGGGAGAGACGTCCTCCGGAGAGGAAATCTTCAAAGTGTCCATGGCCTGTAACAACAGGTTGGGCAAATCCTCTGGGCTAAAAAGCCGCGCTGCAGAGGGGTCATCCGCTCCAACCGAGCGGGGATCCGTCTCCTCCAAGGAATCCGCAAAGGACCGTTGGGAGACCTCAGACACGCTGCCCTCATCTACATCGGAGGAGACAAATTCCTCCAAGGCCTGGGAATCAACCCGAGGGCGTTTGCCTCTGGGAACCTCAACCTCTTTACCAGACGAGGGAGCAGGGGCAGCGTTGTGCATGAGGAAGGCCTGATGCAGCAGCAAAACAAACTCGGGGGAGAAACCCCCCAGACTGTGCACTTCCGCAGCCTGGGCAACAGCCCTAGACGCACTCTCAACCAGCGCTCGAAATAGCGGGGGAGAGACATGCTGCGCATCCAAAATGGCGTCCGGCGCGAAACTCCGCGAAGGAGCCGCGCGGGAAGAACGGCTCTTAACATTAGCCGGTTTTGTGCCGTCGCCCAAATTAAGGGCGTTCATGGCATTAATGTCTCCAACCTCAAGGGCGGCCCCCGAAGAAGCCGTCCGAGCCGCGTGGCCGGCCGAGATGGCGGAGGCGAGGAGCGGGGGATGGGCGTTTATGGCGGGAAAAACCGCCACGCCGGAGGAAGGACCGGGACATTCATCGGTCACTAAACTGTCACCCATCAAGGGCGAATCAGGCTGTAAAACCCCCGCATCCCCTCTAGAAGCGCTCCAGCGATCCGGGGAGCGACCCTTTGCGCCCTCGCCCTCCGACGCCATATGCCACGAGGAGAAGAATCGGGGAACCCCCTGCCCGCTATAAAAAGGTAAAATTACCTGCTTGCCGCTCCGAGCTGTAACGAACTGGTGTCCCAGTGAGTAGCTGCAATGAACGTTTAAATAAACGTCAAAATAAACGCCTTTAAAGACGTTTAAAATTTTTTTTTTTTTTTTTAACGGAGCCAGCGGGAGGGGGGAGAAAAGGAGGGACCTGGCACCACCAGGTTTGCACTTGCTCAAAAGAGCCCTCAACCCCAGGCCTCAACAAAACCTAAGGATTAGGCTTGGAGGCCTAGCCAGAGCTGCTGCTGTGTGTGACCACCACCTGCTGAGATAGAGAACATACTGAGGAGTTTCCGGCAGCACATGACCACATATAGGGAGGCAAAAGTTTGTTCTCTATCTCCACCTGCTGGTAGATGGACACAACCCACCAGTCTATGGATTGATCAGCTTGATGATATGGAAGAGATATTTTACGCATGTATATTGGCATATACATGCAAAAATACCTCCATAAAATTACCATCTTTGGGAGTAATTCCATAAATAAAGAGATAACACTTACATGCTGAATATGCTTGTAAATGATTAGAATACCAGTTGATAAGCGTGTATGTGTAGACATACATACATAATTGCCAAAAATCTGCTTAAGTCAGGGATGGACAACCTTTATACACAGAGGGTCATCATGAATGTCAGTAATACCCCTAGTGGGCTGCAACATTACATAATGTTTGAACCAGAATTGCACAGAGCGCCACATACCTACTGTGATAAAATAAATAAATAAAGATTTAACTTAAAATGATGGAAACAAACTGCTGAGTGGCTATTCTGAAAATATTTGCAAAATACAGTATTTAATATCGCAAAAACTCTGGTTATTGACATTTTCTGTGTATACATTCCATGGTCTCGTGGGCTGAATAGAATTCAATGGCAGGCTGCATTTGGCCTGCAGGTCGCAGGTTGCCCATCCCCGACTTAAGTGCTATTCTGTAAATAAACCTATGTGTACTTAATAGGTGAGTATATACATGGATAGTGTCTGGGCGGCACTCACAAGTATGTGCTTAATTTACAGAATACTATTGTTGAGTTTCTCTGGCATTTAGACGTGAGCACTTACTCCAGCTCTACATCTGGTGTACCTGCTCATTCCTAAATTATAGCGTGTATTTTATCTGTTATGCCACTATTCTATAAAGGAAAGTATACACTTACTTTCTCATGAAAAAGCTGCCACATAGGTGCCTACACATAGGCACATTATTATAGGACTATCCTCTCTATGTAAGGTTACTAAAAGTTGTGGGATAAATAAAGCAAAGTTATGTAGCAGGTGTTCTCCGAGGACAGCAGGACATATATTCTCACAAATGGGTGATATCATCCAAAGGAGGACACTGCCCAGCATAATATCTCTTTAAGAGGCCTTTGGCAGTGTCCCACTGCACATGCGCAGGTGCCTTCCCGCCTGACGCACGAGTGTGGGACCAGTAGAGCGAATGCTACATACCTGTAGAAGGTATTCTCCGAGGACAGCAGGCTGATTGTTCTCACTGATGGGTGACGTCCACGGCAGCCCCTCCAATCGGAAACTTCACTAGCAAAGTCCTTTGCTAGCCCTCGCGCGCCCGCGCGCACCGCGCATGCGCGGCCGTCTTCCCGCCCGAAACCGGCTCGAGCCGGCCAGTCCAGTATGTAGCAAGACAATACACTTCAAGGGAAGACACAACTCCAAAGGGGAGGCGGGCGGGTTGGTGAGAACAATCAGCCTGCTGTCCTCGGAGAATACCTTCTACAGGTATGTAGCATTCGCTTTCTCCGAGGACAAGCAGGCTGCTTGTTCTCACTGATGGGGTATCCCTAGCCCCCAGGCTCACTCAAAACAACAACATTGGTCAATTGGGCCTCGCAACGGCGAGGCCATAACTGAGATTGACCTAAAAAATTTACCAACTAACTGAGAGTGTAGCCTTGAACAGAACAAACAGGGCCCTCGGGGGGTGGAGTTGGATCCTAAAGCCCAAACAGGTTCTGAAGAACTGACTGCCCGAACCGACTGTCGCGTCGGGTATCCTGCTGCAGGCAGTAATGGGATGTGAATGTGTGGACAGAAGCCCACGTCGCAGCTTTGCAAATTTCTTCAATGGAGGCTGACTTCAAGTGGGCTACCGACGCAGCCATGGCTCTAACATTATGAGCCGTGACATGACCCTCAAGAGCCAGCCCCGCCTGGGCGTAAGTGAAGGAAATGCAATCTGCTAGCCAATTGGATATGGTGCGTTTCCCTACAGCCACTCCCCTCCTATTGGGATCAAAAGAAACAAACAATTGGGCGGACTGTCTGTGGGGCTGTGTCCGCTCCAGGTAGAAGGCCAATGCTCTCTTGCAGTCCAATGTGTGCAGCTGACGTTCAGCCGGGCAGGAATGAGGACGGGGAAAGAATGTTGGCAAGACAATTGACTGGTTCAGATGGAACTCCGACACGACCTTTGGCAGGAACTTAGGGTGAGTGCGGAGGACTACTCTGTTGTGATGAAATTTAGTGTAAGGGGCCTGGGCTACCAGGGCCTGAAGCTCACTGACTCTACGAGCCGAAGTAACTGCCACCAAGAAAATGACCTTCCAGGTCAAGTACTTCGGATGGCATGAATCCAGTGGCTCAAAAGGAGGTTTCATCAGCTGGGTGAGAACGACATTGAGATCCCATGACACTGTAGGAGGCTTGACAGGGGGCTTTGACAAAAGCAAACCTCTCATGAAGCGAACAACTAAAGGCTGTCCTGAGATCGGCTTACCTTCCACTTGGTAATGGTATGCACTGATTGCACTAAGGTGAACTCTTACGGAGTTGGTCTTCAGACCAGACTCAGACAAGTGCAGAAGGTATTCAAGCAGGGTCTGTGTAGGACAAGAGCGAGGATCTAGGGCCTTGCTGTCACACCAGACGGCAAACCTCCTCCAATGAAAGAAGTAACTTCTCTTGGTGGAGTCTTTCCTGGAAGCAAGCAAGATGCGGGAGACACCCTCTGGCAGACCCAAAGAGGCAAAGTCTACGCCCTCAACATCCAGGCCGTGAGAGCCAGGGACTGGAGGTTGGGATGCAGAAGAGCCCCTTCGTCCTGCGTGATGAGGGTCGGAAAACACTCCAATCTCCACGGTTCTTCGGAGGATAACTCCAGAAGAAGGGGGAACCAGATCTGACGCGGCCAAAAAGGAGCAATCAGAATCATGGTGCCTCGGTCTTGCTTGAGTTTCAACAAAGTCTTCCCCACCAGAGGGATGGGAGGATAAGCATACAGGAGGCCCTCCCCCCAATCCAGGAGGAAGGCATCCGACGCCAGTCTGCCGTGGGCCTGAAGCCTGGAACAGAACTGAGGGACCTTGTGGTTCACTTGAGATGCGAAGAGATCCACCAGGGGGGTGCCCCACGCCTGGAAGATCTGTCGCACTACACGGGAATTGAGCGACCACTCGTGAGGTTGCATAATCCTGCTCAACCTGTCGGCCAGACTGTTGTTTACGCCTGCCAGATATGTGGCTTGGAGCACCATGCCTTGACGGCGAGCCCAGAGCCACATGCTGACGGCTTCCTGACACAGGGGGCGAGATCCGGTGCCCCCCCCTGCTTGTTGACATAGTACATGGCAACCTGATTGTCTGTCTGAATTTGGATAATTTGGTGGGACAGCCGATCTCTGAAAGCCTTCAGAGCGTTCCAGATCGCTCGCAACTCCAGAAGATTGATCTGTAGATCGCTTTCTTGGAGGGACCACCTTCCTTGGGTGTGAAGCCCATCGACATGAGCTCCCCATCCCAGGAGAGACGCATCCGTGGCCAGCACTTTTTGTGGCTGAGGAATTTGGAAGGGACGTCCCAGAGTCAAATTGGAGCAAATCGTCCACCAATACAGGGATTCGAGAAAACTCGTGGACAGGTGGATCACGTCCTCTAGACCCCCAGCGGCCTGATACCACTGGGAGGCTAGGGTCCATTGAGCAGATCTCATGTGAAGGCGGGCCATGGGAGTCACATGAACTGTGGAGGCCATGTGGCCCAGCAATCTCAACATCTGCCGAGCTGTGATCTGCTGGGACGCTCGCACCCGCGAGACGAGGGACAACAAGTTGTTGGCTCTCGCCTCTGGGAGATAGGCGCGAGCCGTCCGAGAATCCAGCAGGGCTCCGATGAATTCGAGTTTCTGCACTGGGAGAAGATGGGACTTTGGGTAATTTATCACAAACCCCAGTAGCTCCAGGAGGCGAATAGTCATCTGCATGGACTGCAGGGCTCCTGCCTCGGATGTGTTCTTCACCAGCCAATCGTCGAGATATGGGAACACGTGCACCCCCAGCCTGCGAAGCGCCGCTGCTACCACAGCTAGGCACTTTGTGAACACCCTGGGCGCAGAGGCGAGCCCAAAGGGTAGCACACAGTACTGGAAGTGGCGTGTGCCCAGCTGAAATCGCAGATACTGTCTGTGAGCTGGCAGTATCGGGATGTGTGTGTAGGCATCCTTCAAGTCCAGAGAGCATAGCCAATCGTTTTGCTGAATCATGGGGAGAAGGGTGCCCAGGGAAAGCATCCTGAACTTTTCTTTTACGAGATATTTGTTCAGGGCCCTTAGGTCTAGGATGGGACGCATCCCCCCTGTTTTCTTTTCCACAAGGAAGTACCTGGAATAGAATCCCAGCCCTTCTTGCCCGGATGGCACGGGCTCGACCGCATTGGCGCTGAGAAGGGCGGAGAGTTCCTCTGCAAGTACCTTCTTGTGCTGGAAGCTGTAAGACTGAGCTCCCGGTGGACAATTTGGAGGTTTTAAGGCCAAATTGAGGGTGTATCCCTGCCGGACTATTTGCAGAACCCACTGATCGGAGGTTATGAGAGGCCACCTTTGGTGAAAAGCTTTCAACCTCCCCCCGACTGGCAGGTCGCCCGGCACGGACACTTGGATGTCGGCTATGCTCTGCTGGAGCCAGTCAAAAGCTCGCCCCTTGCTTTTGCTGGGGAGCCGCGGGGCCTTGCTGAGGCGCACGCTGCTGACGAGAGCGAGCGCGCTGGGGCTTAGCCTGGGCCACAGGCTGTCGGGAAGGAGGATTGTACCTACGCTTGCCAGAAGTATAGGGAACAGTCTTCCTTCCCCCGAAAAATCGTCTACCTGTAGAGGTAGAAGCTGAAGGCTGCCGGCGGGCGAACTTGTCGAATGCGGTGTCCCGCTGGTGGAGAGACTCTACCACCTGTTCGACTTTTTCGCCAAAAATGTTGTCCGCACGGCAAGGCGAGTCCGCAATCCGCTGCTGGAGTCTATTCTCCATGTCGGCGGCACGCAGCCATGAGAGCCTGCGCATCACCACACCTTGAGCAGCGGCCCTGGACGCAACATCAAAAGTGTCATAAACTCCTCTGGCCAGGAATTTTCTGCACGCCTTCAGCTGCCTGACCACCTCCTGAAAAGGCTTGGCTTGCTCGGGGGGAAGAGCATCAACCAAGCCCGCCAACTGCCGCACATTGTTCCGCATGTGGATGCTCGTGTAGAGCTGGTAAGACTGGATCTTGGACACGAGCATAGAGGAATGGTAGGCCTTCCTCCCAAAGGAGTCTAAGGTTCTAGCGTCTTTGCCCGGGGGCGCCGAAGCATGTTCCCTAGAACTCTTAGCCTTCTTTAGGGCCAGATCCACAACTCCAGAATCATGAGGCAACTGCGTGCGCATCAGCTCTGGGTCCCCATGGATCCGGTACTGGGACTCGATCTTCTTGGGGATGTGGGGATTACTTAATGGCTTGGTCCAGTTCGCAAGCAATGTCTTTTTCAGGACATGGTGCAAGGGAACAGTGGACGCTTCCTTAGGTGGAGAAGGATAGTCCAGGAGCTCAAACATTTCAGCCCTGGGCTCGTCCTCCACAACCACCGGGAAGGGGATGGCCGTAGACATCTCCCGGACAAAGGAGGCAAAAGACAGACTCTCGGGAGGAGAAAGCTGTCTCTCAGGAGAGGGAGTGGGATCAGACGGAAGACCCTCAGACTCCTCGTCAGAGAAATATCTGGGATCTTCCTCTTCCTCCCACGAGGCCTCACCCTCGGTGTCAGACACAAGTTCACGGACCTGTGTCTGCAACCTCGCCCTGCTCGACTCTGTGGAGCCACGTCCACGATGGGGGCGTCGAGAGGTAGACTCCCTGGCCCGCATCGGCGAAGCTCCCTCCGCCGACGTAGTCGGGGAGCCTTCCTGGGAGGTGGCCGCGGTCGGCACCGCACGCGGTACCGACGTCGGGGACCTCAACCTGGGCGATGGGCCAGCCGGCGCCACGCTCGACGGTACCGGAGGCGCAAGCACCGCCGGTACCGGAGGGGTAGGGCGCAACAGCTCTCCCAGAATCTCTGGGAGAACGGCCCGGAGGCTCTCGTTTAGAGTGGCTGCGGAGAAAGGCTGAGAGGTCGATGCAGGCGTCGACGTCAGAACCTGTTCCGGGCGTGGAGGCTGTTCCGGGCTGTCCAGAGCGGAGCGCATCGACACCTCCTGAACAGAGGGTGAGCGGTCCTCTCGGTGCCGATGCCTGCTGGGTGCCGAATCCCTCGGCGACCCAGAGCTCTCGGTGCCGACACGGGGAGGAGACCGGTGTCGATGCTTCTTCGATTTCTTCCGAAGCATGTCACCGGAGCTCCCCGGCACCGACGAGGAGGACGTCGAATCCATCCGTCGCTTCCTCGGGGCCGAGACTGAAGAAGGTCGATCTCGGGGGGGCTGTACCGCAGGAGCCCTCAGGGTAGGAGGAGACCCACCCGAGGGCTCACCGCCACCAGCAGGGGAATGGACAGCCCTCACCTGCACTCCACCCGATGCACCACCGTCCGACGACATCAGCAGACGAGGTCCTGGTACCACCGACGTCGATGCAGCTATCCGATGTCTCGGCGCCGATGCAGAGGCCCGATGCCTCGATGCACTCGATGCAGGGGCGGCCGAGGAAGATGGTCTGGACGCTGACGACGTCGATGCACTCGAAGATCCCGGTGCCGATGCCGACGAAGAGCCCGAGAACAACACGTTCCACTGGGCTAGTCTCGCTACCTGAGTCCGCCTTTGAAGCAGGGAACACAGACTACAGTTCTGAGGGCGGTGCTCGGCCCCCAGACACTGAAGACACGACGAGTGTCGATCAGTGAGCGAGATAACCCGGGCGCACTGGGTGCACTTCTTGAAGCCGCTGGAAGGCTTCGATGTCATGGGCGGAAAAATCACGCCGGCGAAATCAAAAGCCGAAATGGCGAAATTTGGAGCACCAAAATTTAGAGGGAGAAAAAAATCTCGACCGAGGCCGAAAAGAGGCCTACCCCGACGACGAAAGAAAACTTACCGGGGCAAAAAAGCTAGAAGTACGGGGAGGATTACACGAAACCCGGCGAGGGGTTTCCGGAGCACTTCCCGACTAGGACAAAGCTTTCCCGAAGGAAAAAAACACGTTCAAAACAAATTGGACGCGCGAGGTCGACTTTCCGGGGCTCGACACGGCGAAAACACGACCGTACCGAGTGCGGACAAAAGAAGACTGGCCGGCTCGAGCCGGTTTCGGGCGGGAAGACGGCCGCGCATGCGCGGTGCGCGCGGGCGCGCGAGGGCTAGCAAAGGACTTTGCTAGTGAAGTTTCCGATTGGAGGGGCTGCCGTGGACGTCACCCATCAGTGAGAACAAGCAGCCTGCTTGTCCTCGGAGAATACAGTGCTATACAATACCAGGGGGAGGTGGGAAGAGATGCAAGAATACATGTCCTGCTGTCCTCGGAGAACACTTGCTACAGGTAAATAACTTTGTTTTCTCCAAGGACAAGCAGGATATTGTTTCTCACATAACTGAGTTCCTAGTTACCCTCACTGAAAGCAACAACATTAGGCCAAGAGAAACTTGCGAATACAAGTCTCTGGAAAAGCATATAACCCAAAATGCATTGAAGGTGCTGCCTGGAACAGAAGACAATGGGCTTAGGGGAGTGGAGTTGGATTCTAGACAGAACTAGACTGCAGAACTGTCTGTCAAACTGTCTGTCACACTGGTAACTCTGCTCAAGGCAGATGTGAGATAGGCATGTGTAGACAGAAGCCTACACTGCAGCCCTGTAAATCTGATCTATTTGACCTCAATGGGGATACCGACTCAGCTTTGGCTCTGACAATGTGAGACATGATATGACTCTCGAGTCAGCTCATCCTGGGCAGAAGCAAAAGAAACACAGTGCACAAGCCAGTTGGACAACATTGATTTATTAATGGCTGTCCCTGATCTGATTGGATTAAAAGTGACAAAAAATTTGGTTGACTTCCAAAAGGCTTTAGTCCTCTCCAGGTAAAACGTCAAGGCTTGCTAGCAGCCCAAGGCATGAAGGGTGCTCTCAACGGGATGGGCGTAAGGTCTGGGACAGAGTGTTGGTAAGACAAATAACTAATTAAGACGGAAGTCCAACAGCACCTTAGGAAGGAACTTAGGGTGAGTACAAAGAACTACGCTGTTGTGATGAACCTTCACCTAAGGCAGATATGTCACTAGAGCCTGAAGCTCACCAACTCCCCAAGCTCAAGCAACCACCACCAAAAACAGACCTTCCAGGTCAGGTACTGAAGATGACAGGAATTTAGCAGCTCAAAGGAGAAATTAGGTCTTACCTGATAATTTTCTTTACATATATTCTAGAACCTGTGGGATAGTTGTGTCCATCCACCAGCAGGTGGAGATAGAGAACTGAAAACTGAGCTGAGATCTCTATCTTGGCATCCAGACCAGCTCTTCAGTATTTATGTAGACAAGCAGTAAGGAGAAACTCAGAATAAACACAACAACCTTAACAACTTGCTAACCTAACACTACCCAGACAAGCAAACACATGTGGACCTCTCTCATCTCTGGCCAACTTCCAGAGAGCAAGAGATATGCAGGAAGCACCACGCAAGGTGACAGGCATTATTTAACTCATTACTTTGCACCGACCAAACATCTCATAATTTCTGGGTGGGCCTCTAGAATAGTGGGAAGGACTAAGGAAAAGAAAATTATCAAGTAAGACCTAATTTCTCATTCCATTACGTAGCTTCCCACTATTCCAGAACCTGTGCGATGTTCAAAAGCAATCCCTAGAGTGGGTGGGAGCCTGGTTAGAGTGTTGCACGGGGACATAAATCTTACCCGTCCCCACTGGAATCTTACCCATCCCCGCAAGAATTTAACCCGTCCCCATCCAGTCCCACAAGAATTTAACGATACATTAAAAAAAATTCTGGTCCGCTCTCTGTCTCTCTCTCTGGGTTTGAGCTGCAGCGCCACAGGCAAGGAAGGAACGGAAGACGGAACTTGAAACACTCTGATGTGCACATGTACGACTGGTCTCTGATTCACTGGCACTGTGTGCTAAGAGGTCGCCACATGCACGCGCCAGTAGGTAAGGTGATGCCTGATGTTCGTGCCTGTATCAGAGCCGAGGTCTGCGCATAGTAAATGACAGCAGATAAAAACCGGAACAGTCCATCCAGTCTGCCCAATAGTCACACTCATTATCAATACATGATTAAATCAACAATGAATGTGATATTATATACTTGATTATGGTCTTTCTGTGGCGTTTCTGGGACATATACCATAGAAGTCTGCCTGGACCTAACCTTATGTTCCAACTGCTGGAGTTCCCTCGAAGCCCACTCCAGCCTATTCATCTTCTCATTTGCAGGACAGACAGTAAAAGTCTGTCCAGCACTGTCCTCATGTTCCAGCCACTAAAGCTGCTGTCTAAGCCCATTTCAGCCCATCCTAAACCAGACTACCATATATGAGACACAGACCGTACAAGTCTGCCTGGTATCTGCCCTAGTTCATCACAGCCAGAGTCACCATCTAAGCGTCACTCAACACATCCACACACGTGCAGCCATTTAAGTTTAGGTTTTTTATAACTTCCATTTTCTAATTAGAGATCCTCTGTGTTCATCCCACGCCTTTTTGAATTTCATCACCATTTGTGTCTCTACCACCTCCTTAATGGAGACTTTCCGCATCTGTGCTGTTAAAGCAAGGAGGAGACAGCACTCAAAGAACTTGGTGGTAGGTGACAGGCTGGCGCAAGTGCAGAATACACTTCCATGAGAACCCCTAAGGAACTGCTTCCGTCCCCACGGGAAACCCACAGGAACTGCTTCCGTCCCCAAGGGAAACCCGCAGAACTGCTTCCGTCCCCGTGCAGATCTCTAATCCTGGTGTCACCGCTCTGAGGACCGAAGCCCCAAAACTGGCTTCCGAGTGTGACAAAACGTTCACCCTGTAGTGCTTGGCAAAAGTATGCAGTATCAATCATGTCGCTGCCTATGAGGCCACAAAGCTTGAGGAGCCTGCTTCCCCGAATGCAAATAAGTGGACACGATAGTCTCCTTCAGCAAACTAGCAATCGTGGGCTTGGAAGCCATGAGGCCAAGCCTCTGTTTACCAAAAAGCACAAACAGTCTGTCCGATTTGCAAAACTCATTCATGACTTCCAAATATCTAATGAGTTCTCTATGCACATCGAAAAGCTTCAAGGAAGAATACTGAGCCTCTTTGTTCTCTCTGCGAGAAGAAAGCTCCACAGATTGGTTGAGATGAAATGCTGATATCACTTTCGGAAGAAAGGAAGGAACTGTGCACAGGGAGACTCTCACCTCCAAAAAGTGAAGAAAGAGATCCTGACAAGAGAGAGCCTGAAGCTCCAAAACCCAACGTGCCGACGCAACAACCACCAAGAATGCTGTCTTTAGTGTAATACCTTTCAAGGAGGCCTTCTGGAGTGGCTCAAAAGGAGGCTTCTGAAGAGCCCATAAGTACTAAATTAAGGTTCCACTCTGGACATGGCATATGAAAAGGAATCTGCAAGCGGCCCACTTCTCGCCAGCATCGAACAATATCCAGGTGAGCCGCAAGAGATGTCTTCTTTAGTAAGCCCCTGAACCAGACTAAAGCCGCACCCTGAACTTTTAGAGAACCCAATGCCAATCCTTTCTGAAAACCTGCTTGGAGAAACACTAGGACGTCCGCAATCTGAGCAGAGAAGGGAGTAAGTCCGCGCTCAGAACTCCAGCCCTCGAACGGCCTCCACATCCTCAAATACGCCACGGATGTAGAGCATTTCCAAGCCTGAACCAAGGTAGCAACGACTGAATCAGAATAACCTTTTCGTCTTAACCGAGCCCTTTCAATGGCCAAGCCGTAAGACCAAAGGGGAATGGATCCTCCATGAGTACCGGACCTTGTTTCAGTAGGCCGTGTACCTGCGGAAGATGGAGAGGACCCCCATCCAGCAGTCGAATCAAGTCCATGTATCACGACCTCTACAGCCAATCTGAGGCTACGAGAATTATTCCACTCCGGTGCAATGAGATCCATATCAACACGTGGCCTACCATTGGCCAAGGAGGGAAGATATACAGGAGGGCATCGATCCCCATCAAGCCTGGTTCTTTCCAACGGTGAAGAACTTAGGCACTTCACCCCTAATATTCAGCACTATTTAACCGGCCAGGAACGGCTTCTGGCCAGTTAAATAGTGCTTAACCGGCAATCAAGGAATAGCTGGTTATCTCCACAGAATATTCCCAGTTAGCGTGGATAACAGGCTATATTGCGCGATATAGCCAGCTACCTGCGAATATTCAGCACATCACTGGCTAAGTTTGGTGGTCAAATTGGACCACCACAATAATAGGCCTATCTCTGGCCGGTTTCAACTTAATTGGCCAAGGTGGAGAACCCCATTGGTCCACTATTCAATGAAACCCCTGGCTAGATAGTTCCCATTCCCCTGGGTCCAAGGAGTGCCTACTGAGAAAGTCCATCTCTACATTCAAGAACTCCACGATGTGAGTTGCTGACAAGCAGAGAAGATTTTTCTCCACCCAACTCATGAGGGAGATCACGTCTACCGCTATCAGGCAACTGCAGTTCCCACCTTGCTTGTTGATATAAGCCACCGCCATCACACTGTCAGAGAAAACTTGGACCAGGGCCTCCGCCAGAAAGGAAGCGAAGTTGCATAAGGCATTCTGCATTGCCCTGAGCTCCAAGCGACTTATAACCACTGAGACGGCTTTTCCATCAAGGTGCCCTGTGTGAGATGGAACCTGTAATCATCTCCCCAACCTGATTTGCTACTACTACTACTACTTAACATTTCTAGAGCGCTACTAGGGTTACGCAGCGCTGTACAAATTAAACAAAGACGGACGGTCCCTACTCAAAGGAGCTTACAATCTAAAGAATGAAATGTCAAGTTGGGGCAGTCGAAATGTCAAGTTGGGGCAGTCTAGATTTCCTGGGTAGAGGTGTGGTGGTTAGGTGCCGAAGGCGACATTGAAGAGGTGGGCTTTAAGCAGTGATTTGAAGATGGGCAGGGAGGGGGCATCTATTGTCACCACCTCCCATTGTGTTATCAGAAAGGGAGCTCCGCTGGTCAAATTCCTGGGCAACAACCACCACTGCATAATCTGGCAACCAGCGTCCAAGGAAGATGAAGGTCGTACTTCTGGGACACCGGAGACCAGTAGCTGAGAAGAGAATCCTTTAATGGCCTCATATGAGTTCTTGCCCATGGCACCACCTCCATCGCCACCATCATGGCACCACCTCCATCGCCACCATCACTGACAACCTGGATGTAAACTCAGACCCTGGGCCTGCCTTGATTGAGGAGATGAATCTGTTTAACCAGCTTCAACCTCCTGTGCTCCGTGAGGAAGATCCTCTCCTGTGCTATGTCGAATAGAATGCCCAGATACCTCTGCAATGGAGTTAATCTGCTCTTCTCAAAATTGATCACCCAACCCAACTGCAGAAGAAGACAACTTTTTCTTTCGTTGCCATGCAGTCCGAATAGGATAATACACAATTGAGCCAGTCATTGAAATATGAGTGAAACCCAATTCCCTGGTGTCGAAGGAAGGATGCTACCACCACCATAACCTTGGTAAACATTCTTGGAGCCATGGCAAGACTGAAGGGCAAAGCCCTGAACTGAAAGTGACAGCCTAGCACCGCAAAACGTAGAAACCTCTAATGCGGCAGCCATACGGGTTTATGCAAGTATGCCTCCTTGAGATAGAGGGCAGTGAGAAGTTATCCTGCTTCAACTGAGACTATAACTGCATTTAGGACTAGATTCTATATATGGCACCTGAAAAATTGATGTCAAAAATATGTCTACCTAGGCATATTCTGTAAATCGTGCCTAGATTTAGATGCAGTTTATAGAATACACATGAAAGCCTTGCCTGCGCCTAACTCTAGGCACATCTATTTATGACAATGGCCACGCCCTCTTTTTGGTGGGACACATTAGAATTTATGGGCACCACTTTACAGAATATGCCTAGCAAGTTGTGAACGTAAATTCTAATTAATGCCAATTAGTGCCAATAATTGTTTCTTAAGTGGTAATTATCAGCACTGATTGGCTTGTTAAGTAATTAAATTGCATGAACAAATCCAGAATACAACCGGATTTGCGTGCGCAATTTCAGTCGCACTATATAGAATCCGGGGATTAGTGTCTCCATGCAAAAGCGAGACACTCAGAGGCAGCGGTTTAGAGCTTCTGAGATCTAAGACTGGACGAAAGGTGCCTGCCTTCTTTTGGACAATGAAGTAGATGGAGTATGTGCCTTGTCCTTGTTCAACCTGGGGAACTGGAAGAATGGCCCAGAGCACCAGCCTGAACCTCAACCAACTTGGTTCCCTTTCAACAAGGATTTGATGGACCACTGAGCTTCCTTCTCAGACCAGCACCCCTGTGCCACCTGTCCTAAACAATGTGCCCCCCAACTGGAGAGGCTGGCATCCGTTGAGACCACTGTCCACTCTGGGGACTGAATCCAGCGACCACTGAAGTCTGGTATGCATTGGGCAGGTGAAAGGAAGGTGACCTAGAGGTTGCCCGACAAGGGAGACCTCTGGGACTGCAAGGTGAGCAGAAGAAGATGCATACACACTCTGGCCCGCGAAACCACCTCTACCCCGGCTGCCATAGAGCCAAGCACTTGCATCCCAAGCCATAGGAGGACCTGAACAAAGCAGTCGGCAGATTTAAGAATGAAGTTTCTCAATCCGGTGGTATGGCAGTACACCCGGCCTAGAGAGGTATGGAACCTGACCCCCAAGTACTCCAGGGTCTGTGTGGGCTGAAACTTGCTCTTGACAGCACTAACCATTCAGCCAAGATGTGTTAAGAACTCGGCCACCTGGGATGTGGCCTGGCAGCTGTCGTCGAGGGCACTGATCAACCAGTCGTCCAGGTACGGATGAACCAGCAGACTCTCCTTGCAGAGGTGGGCTGCCACCATGACCATCGCTTTGGAAAATGTCCAGGGTGCCGTGGACAACCCGAAAGGTAGGGCCCAAAACTGATAATGATCTCCCAGGATGGTGAACCGCAGATACCAGTGATGATCCAGATGGTTAGGAATTTGTAAGTAGGTCTCAGACAGATCCAAAGCTGTCAGAAACTCCCCCCCCCCCCCCCCCCCCAGTCACTGCCACAATGACCAAATGGAGGGTTTCCATACGAAAGGGTGAAACTCAAAGCGCTCTGTAGACCCCTTTGAGGTCTAAAATGGATCAAAAAGAATCCTCCTTTTTGGGGACCACAAAATAGGTAAGAATACCTGCCATAACTTCGTTCTGCCTGAGGAACCAGAACTCTTTCACCTGCAACAGAAGTAATCTGTCCAAGGTCTGCCGAACACAGGCTGTATTTGAAGCCATTACGAACAGCAAGAGAACAAACCGATCCTGCATAGGATGGCGAAACTCCAGAAGATAACCAAACTGAATGATGTCCAGCACCCAACAGTCGGACATGATATGAGTCTAGTTCAGGAAGAAGAGCTGTAAGCGCTTTCCTATGGAAAGGTCCAGAGCCTGGACGCCCACAGCTTCATTGCACTGAGCAAGTGGGGGTGGCAGGTCCTTCAGCTCCGTCCTGGTCCCCCTGGCGACTGCCTCGAAAGGCAGGCAAGGTCTGAGATCTGGACCAGAACCGACCCAGAAAGGACCCTACAAATCAACTCTGGTGAAAACACCTGGCTGCAGCACCGGCTCCGAAAAGAGCCCCAGGACCCGGAACGCACTCTGTTCTCTGGCAACCACGACCCCTTGGACTCCCCTAAGTCCTTCACTAACTTCTCCAGATCCTCTCCAAACAAGTGCCCTGGAAGAGCAACTGACTTAGGTGCATCTTGTTGATGCGCGGATTAAATCATACAGGGTGTCCACCAAGAAGGCGATCCCCACCTCCAAATTAGCCAGGACATCTCCCGGACTATCCAAAGTTTCTCCGCCCAACAAAAGCAGGCACCACATATCTGCTGCAAATGGCGGCCTGCATAGCAAAGGCTGCAACCTCAAATGAGCGCTTGAGAAGAGCCTCTGTGCAGTGATCCTGAGGATCCTTGAGGGCAGCTCCGATCTCAACCGGAACCGTGACTAAGGCGTCCACCTTAGGCAACCGAAAACACTCCATGTCAGTGGCAGGCAGGACGCTGACATAAGCGAGCCATGGCTCTTGCTGTCCATAGTGAAGCATCGAGTTGCTGCCACTGTGTGTCATCTAGTTCCTTGAGGTCCTCAAGGGGGAAAACCCACAGCAGCTTACCCAAACCTTTCAATAGTGGGTCCCCTTTACAAGGAACCACAGGTTGATTATCATCAAGACCCAAGCGTTGAAGGTCTTGAGTGGTCAACCAGGGCAACTCCTGGCGGCGGAAGAGCCAAACCACAAATGGATCCTTACCCAGCAGAAACTCCAACTCTAGGTCTGCCGTGCCCCAGTCCTCCTCCTCCTCCAGAAACTCCTCCTTCATAAAGAGGGGGAGAGGAAGCCACAGTGAGATCCTGGAACCCCAAGCAATGATGCCTGCGGGCGCTTAGGGGCTAAGGGAATATCCAGGGCCTGAGACTCCATGGAATCCTAGGGCCGTATCTTTAAGTAATAAGCTTGGTGAAGGAGCACAGGCGGTTCTGAGGCCTCCTGATGGCACAGGACAGAGGGGCTCCCTGTAGAGGACTGGCCAGTGCGCTGCCACCCACATCTCCATGCTGCCAGGGAAAACCCCATCAAAGGTCCCCTGAGCAGCCTCGGATTCCTCCTCAAGTCTCCTCAATGACAGTGCAGCAATGGCAGAAGGACCCCCTTCGGTCAAAGCATCCTCCGCAGAAGCCTCGTTACAGACGTGGCAGAGAACACGTGCTGGTGCTGACAGGCCACATAGTGGTGCACCTTGGAAGCAGGAGCAGCAACGTGGCAAAGCGCAGGAACTGAACAACCCCTTCAGTAACAAATGCAGCTGAATCCAGCACCCTGAGCGGGAACTGGAGTTTAGAAAGATCACTGGCAAACTTGCACCACCAGCAGTGCTGCACACTTTGCGTGGTTTGTGTTATTTGTTTGTTTCCTTTTTTTTTTTCTTTAAAGCACTAGTGGTTGCTCCGTTCCCACCCCAGGAAGCCTAAAAGACCCCTCTCTGGGAGAGGGGGCCAAGATACATCATGACCATATGGGATGAGGAGGGGGGATCTAGAGGGGTGGGACCCGCAGAGCGGAGTATGCACCCCCGGGGTGCTACCAACAAAGACACCAAATGGGGGCTCCACAATAACAAGCAGCCAAGCACTCTGGTAAGGAAGCTATGCACAGGGCAAAAGACCCTGCAATTAAGCTACATCTGTGCTTTCTCTTCTCTGGTGCTTTCAGTTTGTTTGTTTTTAATCAATTCTCAGAGAATAGCTTCCAAATACTGTTGCCCCGTACAAGGAGAAGGGAAAACCCCTCCATTTAGATCCAAGTCTTTATGAGTACTTTTATATATAGTTATGCATTTTTTTCCCAAGAATCTGAAGTATCTAGGCAGAAAGAGAGACCCAGGCTGCACAGGCACCTACTTACCATCTGCTGAGGTGACTGAGAAACTGAGGGGTGCTCAGGGCTGCACAGGACTATATACAGTAATCTTTCAGTAAGTTCTTAGTCTCCCCATCTGATGGTAGGAGGGCATATACCCACTCGCTGGGAATAGTCTGGAGCAGACAGTCCTCTGAAGACAGAAGAATATCTTCTGTACTTGAATATAACTTTCTTGGAACTACTTTTGAGAAGCCATTAGCTAAATCCTAAAAAGTAGGTACAGAGAAACACATCTACTTGTATGAAATGTGGGCATAGTTTGGGCAGAGGTAAAGGTGTGATGTACACATGTACTTTATAAAACACGCACAGGCGTTAGCGCCGGACAAAATATGGTTGATGAAAATGTTCCTCAAGAATAAGGATAAAGATTTTATAGGACTTAAAATATGGATATTCCCAGATGTATCAAAAGAGACTCAAAAAAGACGACGTCAGTTCTTAATGCTTAAACCAGGGGTTCTCCAAACTGGTGCTACTTTTTTCCTACGCTACCCATGCAAATGTGTAGTCCAGTATCAGTCAATTAAATACATGTTTTTTGAGCTCTTACAACTTCCTGAATTTCTTGTAACCAGGAGATCTGGAGGGATAAGTTAATATCAATGTTTATCATTATATGTTTATGTTAACGCAACTCTATGAATGTAATAAGGCTCTTTAGGACTGCTCGGGTTATATTTCCTACAATTATGTTGATATATAATAATTCCACTTCTGCAATCTTGAATCTTAAATGGTGGACTTGAGGATAGTTATTAGCAAGTTTAATTTCTTTCATTATTATTTTATGTAAGTAATAGCAATAACTTACTTTTCTGTACAAGCTTTGCTTGATTGTAAGAATTTGAAATGAATAAAAATAATTTTTTTTTTTTAAAAACACGCACATACATGTATAGCATACATGCACCTATTTGCACATGCCGCAGAGCAAGTGTAAATTTATGCAAGAGAATTTATGAACTACTGAGCCTAGTTCTGGAAGCATATTTTGTAACACTGAAGATGACTCAAAAAAAGGCAGACGATGCTTCAGATGGTCTAAATGTTTATTATGAAGCAAATGAGACTAACCCAGCTGTGTTTTGGCCAACAAGGCCTGCATCAGGAGCCTCTTAAACTGCACTGAAATGTCCACTTGGAATGATGTCTATGATCAGTATGGAAAAAATGAACAACACATAAAGCGCTCCGTGCGCTAAAACAAGTGAAATCTCACATAAGCTTCTAGGCTACAAGCAAAGGCTCGTTATCTATGGTGGTGCAGTACTTGCACACCCCGCTAGCCATGAGTCCCCGCCACAGACAAACCGAACACCTGCGGAGTTTCTCTGCCATGGCGCTGCTGTAAGGCACTGGCGAGGCCTTTTTTTTTTTTTCCAAACTTTGCCAACCGAAACTATCAAAGAAACCAAGCAAATCGCCACAGACACAGGCGGACACAGAGCTGCCCTGCTCGCTCACACCTGACTGTAAATGTAAGGAGACTTTTTTTTTTTTTTTTTTTAAATAGCAGCTGCCTCTCCTGAAGCCTGAAAACTCTCTTCTCTTGAAGAGGTAGAGGCCAGCTACTAACCCGCAGCAGCGCAGAGCTGTGCAGGGAGACCAAGGTAGGAGTGGGGGAAGGACCCAGCCACCAGAGTTTGACATCCCCGAGGCTTAGGAAGACCCCCACGGGCCTCAGCCTCCAGAAACTGCAAGAGGCACCAGGGAACAGAATAAATAAAACTACAAATAAAGGCCAAAATACTCCCTACCCCAAACAAACTATTATATATTTAGTAAAAAAAATAAAAAGAAGAAAAGAAAGGAGTAGAGACAGAGAGACTCACCACCTTCCACCTGCTGGAGACTGAGAATACCGAGTCTAGTTCCAGTTAGCCAGGGCTCTTATTGGCTCTCTCTAGAGTCAGAGGTTTCAGTCTCCACCTGCTGAAAGGCGTGCACAACCCATCAGTCACATTCTGGGCCAGTCCGGAGGGACGCTAAGGAATATGAAATTAACCCCTATTATTGTTTTAATATGTGTACTTGATACTGGTTTAAGTATGGAGATGCTTTACATAAATTAACAGGCTTATTTGCAGAAACACTTCTACTTTTTGTATTTTAAAAAGTTGAAAATTTTCATACCATTTTTAACTGAATGCAATGTACAGTGTGTTTTTTTCTAGCAAAAAAAGGTGCCGGTACTCAAATGCTAGGCCACCCTTCACAAGGGTGGGGTGATCACTGAAGGACCCACCCCACAATAGCCAGGCCCCCTGCAACCTGTCACAGAATCTATGACAAGGCAGAATTGGTGCGTAGAACCTGAGCTCTTTCATTAAAACTTGGGGTCCATGGGTCAATTTTAGCAGACAATGGTAAAGGTGCCGGTACTCAGTAACCCCTCAAAACAAGCCCTGGCAATGTGCCTTCATACTGGTGCCTGGTTTTCACGATTTTCTAAAACCTATGGAGGTAAAGACATTGATCTACCATGGTCAGGTCACACAACCAATTTGTGCAGTCCTTTTCTATTTCTTCTAGGCCCTTCAGGATATATCCTGTTAACTGAAGGAGGTTTGTATGAGTTGATGCAGATGACTGGGCTCACATGCCCATCGAGTCTCCAAGCTCTGTGTACTCCCCTGATTCCAGCTGAGTATCTTAGCTATGTCTAAATAGGATATGCACAAGTCCAAACTTTTTGGCTTGTTTAGCCTTTTTACCCAGTTTATTTCACATTTTTCTTTTAATAGCTTTTCAAACAGAACTTTTTAATGTGCATAAGTCAATTGTATGTGAATTAACTCATACGTTAGTGCATATTAAATTTACTTTGCACTCACTAAAATTGTTTAAGTGAACACATACTAACACATGCATCTCTCTAATATCTATTGTATATAGTCATTCATCAGGGCAGAATTTTGTTGCAGCCATGAATCAAATATACAACTAAATACTGTAAATACTTTCAAACATCACTTTTCCTACCTCTCAGTGCCTCTAGCTTTCCTTCAAGTGTTCAGTCTGGCTTTTCCTTTGATTGCAGCTCTAGTGAATACCGATGTCTTAAAGATTAGCATCAACACAGATTTTGTCCCTATCTCCAGGTTGATGTTACAGGATGTTCTAATGGAAGTTAACGAGCTCATTTTCGAAAGAGAAGGACGTCCATCTTTCAACATAAATCGGAAGGTGGACATCCTTCTTCCAGTGACATCCAAATCGGTATAATCGAAACCCGATTTAGGAAGTCTCCAACTGCACTCCTTCGCAAAGACGGCCAAAGTTCAAGGGGGCATGTCGGAGGCATAGCAAAGGCGGGACTTAGGCGTGCCTAACACTTGGACATCTTTGACCCATAATCGAAAAACACAAGGACGCCTCTGACGAACACTTGGACGTTTTCACCCGGACCTGTTTTTCTTACGACTAAGGAACAAAAAGGTGCCCCAAATGACCAGATGACCACCGGAGAGATTCGGTGATGACCTCCCTGTCAGCAATCATTGTCAGCAATCCTGACACTCCCGTTACTCCCCCAGTGGTCACTAACCCCCTCCCATCCTCAAAAAACATATTTAAAAATGTCGTGCCAGCCTCAGATGTCATACTCAGGTCCATGACAGCACATGCAGGTCCCTGGAGCAGTTTTAGTGGGTACTGCAGTGCATTTCAGACAGGCAGACCCAGGTCCATACCCCCCCCCCCCCCCCCCCGTTACATTTGTGGAGGGAACAGCAAGCTCTCCAAAACCCACCACAAACCCATTGTACCCATATATAGGTGCCCCCATTCACCCATAAAGGCTGTGGTAATGTTGTACAGTTGTGGGTAGTGGGTTTTTGGGGGGCTCAGCACACAAGGTAAGGGAGCTATGTTCCTGGGAGCAATTTATGAAGTCCACTGCAGTGCCCCCTAGGGTGCCCAGTTGCTGTCCTGGCATGTCAGGAGGACCAGTGCACTACAAATGCTGGCTCCTCCCACAACCAAATGGCTTGCATTTGGCCGTTTTTTATATGGACGTCTTTAGTTTCGAAAATCGCCAAAAGTCAGCAATGTCCATGTCTAGGGACATCCAAATGTAAGGATTTGGACGTCTCTGACTGTATTTTCGAAGCGAAAGATGGACGTCCATCTTGTTTTGAAAATACGGGTTTCCCCGCCCCTGGATTTCGCCGTTTTGCAAGGACATCCAAATCGCAACTTGGACGTCTCTTTCGAAAATGCCCCTCCACATCATCTAGGATAAATTTAGGTGTATTGTTGAAGTTTTCTTTGTGTTTTAAAGAGCAAGGGCACCTGTTTACTAAGTTGTGCCAGCATTTTTAGCGTGCGCTAAATGCTAGAGTCACCCATATGTTCCTATGGGCAACTTAGCGTTTAGTGTGTCCTAATTATTAGCGCACACTAAAAACACTAACGCGCCCTAAGCACTGCTTAGTAAACAGGGCCTCAAGTGTGCAAAGTGGTTCAAACATGCTTTTACTATTTGCAATTGGTTATGAGGCTGAAACCAATGCTTACACAGCATATGATTTCTGGATTGTAGTTCAGTATTTGGTTTTAATATGTTGGATTTTTGCAATGCCCTTTATTTGGGATTGCCGCAGTCTAGAGTCCATGTCTTCCAGGCTATCCACAATGTTGCTGTGTGTAAAGTTTGAGCATGTTTTGCCAGCACTGAAGCACTTGCACTGTTGCCTGTAAGGTATTAGATTCAATATAAAGTTTTGCTACTGATGTATCAGAGTCTGCTTTGTACCTCTCCCGTTTATTTGCATAATGTTGTACAGCTTTATCAAGCTAATAGACCATTGAGATCTGATTTGTCTAGGAAGGTGGCTGTGAAAAGTGCCTTTTCTACTGCAGGTCCGCTGCTATGGAATGCTCTTCCGGGGCCTCTACAATTTTGTTCTTCTCTTTCACAATTTAAAAACACATCTTTTTTTGTGCAGGCTTTCCAAGCAGGGAAAAATCACTGATAATGATGTATTCAGGACTGTGGCATTTTAATTGTGAAGTTGTTTTTTATTGGGAGGTGCTCAGGTTTATAGGCGGGGTAGATAACATAAATAAATAATAGCAGAATAATATCAATTCTTCACTTTCAGCATCATTGTAAGATATTATTCTTTTTTTATGGTATTGGTTACATAGCTATATTTTCATTATGATCTACAGTAAAATGCCAATTATCCGGACTATCCTCTGCAGGGGGTGGTCCGGATAATCATAAATCCAGATAATTGGACATTCCTTTTTGAAAAGAGAATATACTTTGAGAGTTACATGTTGAGCATTATTTTTGTTTTCAATTATAAATGGTAAAAAATATAAAGCTATTTGTGATGTTATAACATTTTTTTTTACTGTATATCAGGTATAATGTGATAACTGTGCTACAGAGATTATGATTTAAAAAATGGAAAAAATAAGGAACAGAAGCAATCCGGATAATTGGAGTTCAGATAATCGGATACTCTCTAGTCTTTTCCTCAAGACTGCTTCTAAGAATACACAGTTATTATTTCATTCCTGCTCCTCAGCATTACTTACCAGCTTTAATCTTGGACTCCTTCTTCGGCCCCTCACTCTGACTTTGTTTTCTGCCTCTAATTTCCATTCCATCCCTTGTTCTCTGACTGTAGATCTGGTTCCGGATTCTAGCTGTTGTTGATTTCCTCCTCCATCTGTCCAAGCTTCTTCTCTTGATGGCATTCTCCATACTTGCCCTCTTATGTCATTTCTGCTTTGAGCCTCTAAGTCTTCACTTTTTTCTTCCTTTCTTGTCTCCAATTTGCTTCCTGGTTCTAATCCTTTCTTATATCCTTGCTCTTCATCCGCCTCATTCTTTCCTGCTTTTAATCTTGGTTTTTTTCTTTGTCTTTTGGGCTCATCGCTGTGTCCTTCCTCTAATTCTTGTTTTATCCTCTTCCCTTTGATCTTATTTCTTCCTTGCAACTCTAATCTTGGCTTTGTCTCTTGTCTTTTGGTCTTAGTTTGGCTTTTCAGCAGTAATTTTGGCTCCACTTTACTGTCCTCGGTCTCGGTTCGGTTATCTGGCTCCAGTTTCTTTCTAACCTGCTACAAAACACAGTGAAAGACGATTCATTACACAGGATATAAAACATGCAGTACAACAACCTAATGTTAGGCGTGAATGACAGATAAAGTCAAAGTCAAACATGAACATACCACAAATCGATCTGATAAATAAGATTTTTATATGGCTGGATTTAAATTTCTATTTGTGATCTGATCTGATCTATATCACCTCATTCAGATGCAAGTTTTCAAAAATGCAAATCAAATCAAAGAGCTTGGTATTCTAGAAAGAAGTCATTCCAGTTTCCATTATTTATTTAAAACTGCCTGCTGATCCCAAATTTTCAGCAGTTTACAATCAAAACATACATAAAACAAGGACTAACAAAAACACCATCCCACAATTGAAGAATATACAGTACATAAATAAACCATATAAAACTAAGAAGCTGATCACATAAAAGCTAATGTAAAAAGGGATGCTTTAATATGCCATCTAAAATCCCACATATCGGTCAAACCCTAAGTTCAACCAAAAGTGAGTTGTAAAAACTAGAACCAGCATAGGATAAAGCCATGTTCCTTGTTCTGGTCAATTTAGCAATAGACAAGAGACAGGGACCTAATTAAATGATAGTCTTGAGATCATAAATACCTCACTGGTTGATAGAAACATATAGATAGATGACAACAAAGGCACTTTCAAATGCAAATGCACACAAACCATCCAAAGAATCTTAAAGCAAACTCAATAGGTAGCCAAAGCAACTGGTGTAGTATAGGCAAAATGTAATCTCCACACCTCAACCAGGAAACTAGGCAAATCAGCCACATCTGGACCAACTGCAACACCTTAAGAGTTCTTGGCAGACCTAGATAAATATGTTACAGTAGTCAAAAGAAAACAATATAAGCTGTTGCAAAACAGTACAAAAACCATCATCAAAGGTAGAATTTCAACTCTTTAAGCATCGTCAATTTAAAGAAAGTAGTTTTTATTATTAATTTTAAGTGTGGAAGGATAATTCTCATCTATCCATATACATGTGGTAGATTTTAACTTGCCACTCACTCCAGCTAGACTTTGAAAGTGAAAACTTTGGACTCTTACTTGCCTTCATCAATATCTTCTTAGTAGCTCAACTGTACTTTTCTTTACATCTGTTTGAAATATGTTGTTGTTACTTTATAACTCATGCTTGTTCACTTTAAAACCAATAAAAAATATATATAGAAAAAAAGAAAGATAATGAGGATGTGGCAGGAAAGGGGGACCCTGTGAAACAGTTAGCCTTCCCTGATACTTGCCTTATTTACAGTGGAAAACCCCTTTCAAAACAGTCCACTCTTATTTTTGTAAGCAAGGCAGCAGGAGCTGTTCTGACCCTGGCAGAAGCCAGAGAGGAAATTCAGGTCCTGGACGGGCTAAACCAAACGTCTGGGCTGGATTTCCAGGATCCGCAGGGGAGGGAAGTCCCAGTCAGTTTCCCTGGGAGCTCAACTAGGGTACACTCTGGCTGCAGAGCTTCTGTCTGCTTCCGGGCGCTAGCCAGCAGAGCTTTAACAGAGAAGGGAGACGGGAAGGAGGAGGCCCAGCCAGCTGCTGTTTCAGGCAACCACATTGGGGTGATGTGCCCCTCTTGAGAAGATATTTTTTTTCTGCTACCATTGCTGTTGGACTGGGGAGGTAGCCCACTGGGTTGGACTCCTTGGTGGCTGTTTGGGTCCGAGGGAAGGAGATCCATAGCTGGGCGAGGCCGGATGCAAGTATTCCCACCTGGCCCCTTTCCCAAACTCCATAGGACAGGGCAAAGCCCTGGATTGCTCTGTTTGCCTGATTTTGAACTCTCGCACCAGAAAGGCAATAGCTCTGACTGCTTTAGTTTTGAACTAGTAGGGACATTATTTGTACAGAGAACAAGAACTGAGAACAGCCTGAGTTCGGACACTGGTCTGAGTTTATTTCTTTTGGAGGTAGCAGCGAGGACAGCCTGTGCTGTATTGTGGGCTGTGGGTTTTTTTTTCTTTTTAAGGAGGCACGATTTGGACCTGCTGAGTTTTGCTTTTGTTTGTTGCTGCCAGGCGGTCTTGGGGAGGGTCCTGCAAGTAAAGGATTAGGCGGAGACCTCCTTCCTCTTGTCCCTAATTTTTGTTTTGCCCCAAGAGGGACAAGAGGTTTATATTAGGGGCTGTTTTCCTTTTGGTGGTTAAGAATGTGAGCATGGTTTTGGGGACTGTTTTAAACTGGAATATATGCTTATTTTGGTCTGCTTGGGTTTGTGAAGCCTGCTGTCCTTTGAGTGAGGGCTAACATTGTGAACTGAAGCTTTATTGTTCTCCAATGATCTGAATGTTTAAAGTGATTTTTCTGGGACACTGCAGTGTTAAACTACCTGCTGAACTTCTTCCTGTTTTACCTGAGTTTCTGCCCTGCGTGCTGCTGGATATTTTCCCCTGACCATCCAGCTAACCATGCTTGGTGTGTCACAGAGGAATCAATCTCAACTCCCAGCTATCGTACTTCTTCATATACTACAAGTATAAGAGCCTTAATCTTCACCCATTACAGAGTGAATATTCAGAATCAAAAGCTTAGGTTTGAGACTCAGCTTGCCAATGAGATCCCTCAAATATGCCACAGTTAATAACCTACATAACTATAAAGTAACATCACCCTTCGAAGGAAGGAATAACATGACATCATCTGCATATATCTGATAATCCAAACCCAACATATGAAGTCACACAATGGATAAGTATAAATTAAACTGCAATGCAGACAGGGTGGACCCCTGTGGAACCCCCCCACCCCCCGGCAACATGAGCAGAGCTGACGTTTCACTGTTAACACAGATGTACTTTACTTGATTATTCAAATAAGAGGTAAACCATGCTAACAGAACCAAATCTAAATCCAAATATTCCAGTTGCTTAATCAGCCGCGAATGACTCACTGAATTAAATGCTGAAGAGATGTCCAGAAAGGCAACTACCACTGGACTTACTGCCTCCAGATGAATCAACCAGCTATCAATTGTAGTGGCTAATAGCAACTTGGTACTGTAATTCCTCCCAAACCCAAACTGATAATCATCAAGCAAATTACTTTTATCAACAAAGTTTTGAAGTTGGTTCAATACCACCCTCTTATTTACTTTGGCAAGAAAAGAAAGGCTGGAACAATTTCTAGGGTTAGAAGTCAAAACAGGCCTTGCAGCTTATCTTTTCAAAAAACAGACATTGTGAGGCTCATTTTCAAAAGAGAAAAACATCTCAAAAATAACATAAAGTGGTATTTAGATGTTTTTCTAAAAAAAAAAGTCCAAATCGTGATTTTCAAAACTGAGATTTGAGATGTTTTTCTCTGCAGTGCGTCCACATCACAAGGGGGCGTGTTGGAGGTGGGATCTGTGCATTCCCAAAACTTGGATGTTTTTCTGTCACAATGGGAGAAAATTTAAAAATGCCCTAGGCTAAAAGTTAGACATTTTGGTCTAGACCTGTTTCAATTATGCCTAAGTCACAAAAAGGTTCTCTAAATGACAAGATGACCACTGGAGGGATTAAGGCATGATCGACACCCTCCCCCCCCCCCCCCCCCCAATAAAAGGTTCATGGATTTCATATGCCACCCCTCTGTGGGTACAACCAAAGCAGTTTACATATATTATATGCAGGTAATTTATCTGTAATAAGTACCTGTATCAGTGACGTACCAAGGGGGGGGGCGGTGGGTGCAGTCCGCCCCAGGTGCACGCCGCTGGGGGGGTGCTGCGCGCCTGTCGCCTCCACTCGTTCCGTGCTCCCTCTGCCCCGGAACAGGTTGCTTCCTGTTCTGGAGCAGAGGGAGCATGGAACGAGTGACGCCGACAGGCGCGCGGCACCCCCCCCCCCCCAGGTAAAAATGCACCTGGGAGGGGGTGTCCTTTCGCCGGGGGGGGGGGGGTCGCGCTGCACCCGGGGGGGGGAGGCGCATCGGCGATCTGCCCCTGGTGTCAGCCACCCTAGGAACGCCACTGACCTGTATATAATATCAAGTCCCACCCCCTTTCACTAGTGGGCTCACAATCTAAGTTTTGTACCCAGAACAATGGAGGGTTAAGTGACTTGCCCAGGGTTACAGGGAGCTGCAGTGGGAATTGAACCCAGTTCCCCAGGGTCTCAGCCCACTGCACTAACTATTAGGCTACTCCTCCAGTGGTCAATGATTCCACCTCCCAGCTCCCCAAGGATATGAAAAAAACCAGTAAACACCAACCTGTATTCAGATGCTATGCAGCAAGCTGGTCCCTGGAGTAGCCTAGTGGTCGGTGCAGTAAACTGTAGAGAAGGGGACCCAGGTCCATATCCCACTCTAACTGTAGATTTATGGTGGAAAGTATGAGCCCTCCAAAACCCACCTAAAATCTACTGTACCTACATATAGGTGACACCTGCAGCCTTAAGGGTTATTGTAGTGGTGTACAGTTGGGTACAGTAGGTTTCTGTTGCGTTTTGGGGTGCTCATCATACAATATAAGGGGGTAACGGTGAGATGCATACCTGGGAATTTTCAAGTGAAGTCCACTACAGTGCCCCCCTAGGGTGCCCCACTGCTCTGCTGGGATGTCTGTGTGGCCAGTCTATTAAAAAGCTCAGTTTGTCCTGAAAGTAATCAAATTCACGGGGAATGTAGACACCCTGTTATAAAAATTACCCCATGTTAGCCCTCTCCTCAAGTCACTTCACTGGCCTCCTATCCATTTCCGCATACAGTTCAAACTCCTCTTATTGACTTATAAGTGCATTCACTCTGCAGCTCCTCAGTACCTCTCCACTCTCATCTCTCCCTACATTCCTCCCCGGGAACTCCGCTCACTGGGTAAATCTCTCTTATCTCTCTCGCCAGGCCCCCTCCCTGCCCATCTTCAAATCCTTGCTCAAAGCCCATCTCTTCAATGTCGCCTTCAGCACCTAACCACCATACCTCTATTCAGGAAATCTAGACTGCCCCAACTTGACATTTCGTCCTTTAGATTGTAAGCTCCTTTGAGCAGGGACTGTCCTTCTTTGTTAAACTGTACAGCGCTGCGTAACCCTAGTAGCACTCTAGAAATGTTAAGTAGTAGTATCTGCACCCTTCTCCTCCACCGCTAACTCCAGACTCCGTTCCTTTTATCTTGCTGCACCATATGCCTGGAATAGACTTCCTGAGCCGGTACGTCAAGCTCCATCTCTGGCCGTCTTCAAATCTAAGCTAAAAGCCCACCTTTTTGATGCTGCTTTTAACTCCTAACCCTTATTCACTTGTTCAGAACCCTTATTTTATCATCTTCACTTATCTCGTTTGTCCTGCTTGTCTGTCCTAATTAGATTGTAAGCTCTGTCGAGCAGGGACTGTCTCTTCATGTTCAAGTGTACAGCGCTGCGTACGTCTAGTAGCGCTTTAGAAATTATAAGTAGTAATAGTAGTAATGCTGGTCCCCCATACATCCCAAAGGCTTGTTTTTCTGCAACTTTCCCTAGAACAGGTTTGTTTTTTTTAATGGTCCAAAAAGATAGACATACTGAGAACAAAAACATTTAGCAAATGGCCATTTTCAAAACAAAAAGTTGGATGTTTTCCTGGTTTAAAAATGGCCACATTCACTACTGGATTTCTGGAGTTTTTCACAAAATGTCCAAAATCGGACTTAAGATGTCATATCGAAAATGGCCCACTATATCTGTGTAAAAGACAAATTAACTTTCTTGGTGAAATATTCAATGTGATCTTTCAGATCTTTAGGGACCCCAACCAGACAAAGGTCAAAAACACTAGTAGTACTTGAGATACAATGACAAAAGATAATGGGAAGTAACAAGCTGAAAAGCATCCCATAATGGTTGCTGCATCTCCAGCACCCCCTTATCAACATCCAACTGATTAACCAAATCAGAATTCATTTTGTTCTGCAAACAAGAAGACATCTGGTCACAGGATTAGAGAGTTGCATGAGAACGGGGTTTGTGGGAATCCCCCCCCCCCCCCCCCGCCAGGTCCGTGGGACTCCATGGAGACGGAAGCAGTTCCTACAGGGATTCCCATGGAAGTGAACGCAGCACCAGCCTCACCTACTATCCATCCAGGAACTAAGGGTCCACTTTGAGTGCCACCGCTTCCTTTGCTTGAATCAGCACAGCCGCACTGTCTAACAGATGCATGGGCCAGCAGCAGGTCATCTGATTTACTGGCATGTGCATGTGGTGAAGCAACATAAGTACATAAGTAATGCCATACTGGGAAAAGACCAAGGGTCCATTGAGCCCAGCACCCAGGCCACAACAGCGGCCAATCCAGGCCAAGATTCAACCTTGATGAATCTTCCAGAAGTTCCACATGCACTGACTGTAGGAGGTTAGTGCTGCAATGAAAGTGCTCACTCGCCTGCACACATAGGAAGAGCCTACAGCAACCTCTTCTCTGCTCAAGTAGCTTCTTATCCCGGTTTATATATTCTGACTGTGTGGTTTTTGAATCTACTGTGGCACTGGAATTTAAATTCACAAGTTACACTGGAAGATTTCTACCATTTACTTATTTTATTGCATTTGTATCCCACATTTTCCCACCTATTTGCGGGCTCAGTGTGGCTTACGATACATTGTGAATAATGGAAATACAATTTGTTACAAATCAGTTATGGATTACATTGTGATAAGTTAAGCGAAGACAAAGTCAAAGTATCGTTGGGGAATAGGACAAGGAAAAGAACAATGGAACAGTGGAAAGACACAACGGGAAATTGATAGGGTAATAGAACATTAGCAAAAGAACATTCGGTATAACATTTTCTGTGAGTGAAGGTATAAATGTGATAAGATTACGGGGGATGGGTGTTCAGGAGAGAATGTATTGGTGTATTTCTGAAACAGTGAGTGTGGGTTTCATGTGTATTGATCCTTAATAGATTTTATCAAACAGATGAGTCTTCAGTAGTTTGCGGAAGTTGATTAGTTCGTGGATCATTTTCAAGTTGCGTGGTAGTATATTCCAGAATTGCGTGCTTATGTAAGAAAAGGTTGATGCGTGCATTGCTTTGTATTTTATGCCTTTGCAATTAGGGAAGTGGAGGCTAAGGAAAGTTCGAGATGATCTTTTAGCGTTTCTGGGTGGTAGGTCTATTAAGTCAGACACGTGGATAATTTTGTGGACTAATGTGCATACTTTAAAAGTAATGCATTCCTTAAGTGGAAGCCAGTGTAGCTTCTCTCGTAAGGGTTTTGCACTTTCGTATTTTGGTTTTCCAAAGATGAGTCTGGCTGCTGTGTTCTGGGCTGTTTGAAGTTTCCTCAGTATTTGCTCTTTACAACCTGCGTATAGTGAATTGTAGTAATCCAGATGGCTAAGTACGAGGGATTGCACTAGGTTGCGGAAGATGGATCTTGGGAAGAATGGTCTTATTCTTTTCAGTTTCCACATGCAGTAGAACATCTTCTTGGTTGTGTTGTTTGCATGGGTTTCGAGTGTTAGATGGCGGTCGATAGTGACTCCAAGGATTTTTAAATTTTCTGAGATTGGAAGGTTTAGTTTTGGTGTGTTTAAGGCGGTAAATTCATTCATGTTGTATTGGGAGGTATTAGGCATTGAGTTTTTTCCGCGTTTAGTTTCAATCGAAATGCATCTGCCCAGGTGTTCATGATGTGTAGACTTTGGTTAATTTCATTGGATATTTCTTTGATGTCTTGTTTGAAAGGGATGTATATTGTTACATCGTCGGCGTATATATATGGGTTGAGGTTATGATTTGATAGGAGTTTTGCCAATGGGATCATCATTATGTTGAAGATGGTTGGTGAGAGGGGTGACCCTTGTGGTACTCCACATTCAGATGTCCATGAAGCTGATGTAGTTGAGTTTGATGTGACTTGATATGAGCGCAGGGTTAGGAACCCCTTGAACCAGTTTAGGACATTTCCTCCAATGCTAAAATATTCAAGTATGTGCAATAGGATTCCGTGGTCAACCATATCAAAGGCACTTGACATGTCGAATTGTAGGAGGAGTATATTGTTGCCGGTTGCGATCATTTGTTTGAATTTAGTCATTAGGGTAATTAGTACTGTTTCTGTGCTGTGGTTCGATCGGAATCCTGATTGGGCATCATGCAGTATTGAGAACTTGTTTAGATAATTTGTGAGTTGTTTTGTTACCATCCCTTCGGTTATTTTGGTTATTAGTGGTATGGATGCTACTGGTCTGTAATTGGTTATTACGCTTGCGCTTTTCTTTGTATCTTTGGGTATTGGGGTGAGTAAGATTTTTCCTTTTTCCTTTGGGAAGAGTCCGTTTTGTAGCATGAAGTTTACGTGGTTCGTTAGGTCTATTACAAATTGTTGAGGAGCTGATTTCATGAGATTGTTTGGGCATATGTCTAGTTTGCAGTAGGATTTAGCGAATCTTTTGAGTGATTCAGCGATGAGGTCATCTGATAGTAATTCGAATTCTGTCCAAGTTCTGTCTGCTGGGTATATTCCGTCTTCTGGGTCTAGACAGTCTAGAAGTGTGGCGTATTCAGTAGTGCTGGCGGGTATTTTGAGTCGTAGTTGTATAATTTTCTCCTTAAAGTATTTCGCAAGGTTGTCGACATCTGGTATATCTTTGCTGTTGTTTGTAACTGGTGTGGTGTCTAGCAATTTATTCACAAGGTAGAAGAGTTTGTGTGTGTCTTTGTAGTTGGGTCCTATCATTGTTTTGTAGTGTAGTCTTTTAGTCTGCTTGATGGTATATTTGTATTTCCTCCGAAGTAGTTTCCAGGCATTTAGTGTTTGTTCATCTTTCTTTTTGTTCCATGCGCGTTCTAATTTCCTGACTTGTGTTTTAAGTTTTTTCAGCTCTTCGGTGAACCATGGATTTGATTTTTTCCTATGTGATGTTCTGGTTTGGATTGGAGCGATTCTGTCTAATGTTGTTGTGCATATATCGTCCCATTCTTGGAGGAATTGGAAGGTGTCAGCATTTGTTGACCATTCGTTCTGGTAGATCTGTTGCCAGAATGTTGTGGGGTCTATTTTTCCTCTCGTGGTGTATGTTGTTCGTTCATGTTTGTTGATTGCGTTTATGTGTGTTTTTCGCCAGTTGAGAGAGACATGTGCTTTATGGTGGTCTGACCATAGTGTAGGTGTCCATCTTGTGTCAGTAAGTAGGATATTTGAGTCTGGGTCAAATTTGTGTGTAATGATGTCTAGAGTATGTCCTTTTGTGTGTGTTGGTTGCGTGTTAGGTACGTGCAGATCCCAAAGTTTTAAGAATTCTTTGCATTCTCGTGTGCCTGTAGAGGTGTCGTCTTTGAGGTGTAGGTTGATGTCTCCTATTATTAGGATGTTTGAGGCAGAGACACATGTGTTCGAGATGAAGTCCATGAGTTGCATTTGGGAGTCTTGCCATTTTCCTGGTGGCCTGTAAAATAGGATTGTGTTGAGGTGTCCTACTAGGTTTGGGTGAGTGATTCTTGTCGAGGCAATTTCAAGATGTGGAGAGGTGGATTCACCCGTGGTTGTGATGGTGAATTCGGGTTTGTAAATTATGGCTATTCCGCCCCCTCTTTTTCCATTTCTTGTCCAGTGGGTGATTTTGTATTCTGGTGGGCATGTCTCTAATATGGCGGGGTCTGTAGAGCTGTGGAACCAGGTTTCTGTGATGAAAAGAAGGTCTAAATTATCTGTGGTAATCCAGTCTAGTATGTCTACTGAGTTGCTTACTGCTGATCTTGCGTTGATGTATCCTAGTTGGATTAAGCGGTGTGGTTCTGTGGGAGGGTTTGATGTGTTTAGTTTTATTAGTTGTCTGTTTTTTCGGTGATTGGATTTGTTATTGTTGTTGTTTTTCTCTTTTTGTTGGTGGTGTTCGTATGCGTAGATTTTTTCTTTTGGTTGGTTATTGAGTTTTTGGTCTGGTATGTTGTTCATAGATTTGAATCAAAAATCCAAATTTTAAATACATAAATTATAAATTGATAAAGCCCTGGACACATATGGACCCTGAATGGCATTTAATGTTTCTCTGTTTAGTTTTTACCGAGTTTTAATAAAAATACAAAGTGAAAAAAAAAAGTAACTGCATTTGAAGGTTGTGGGGATGGAGGAGATTACTGGCGGGGATAGGTGGATGGAATGGATCTTAGCGGGGATGGGTTGGAGTCTAGTGGGGATGGGCAGGGCAGGGGTGAAATTTCTGTCCCTATGAAACTCTCTACACAGCATACGGCCATTTCCTGAGAGAACCCTTACCACCACCTATTTAGGAGGCAGTAAGGGCTCCCATGCTAACCTGGCACTAAAAAAAGAAAAATATGTTTTAAGCACTGGAAATGGTGCACAGTGGGTGGGAGGGTGGGGGAGCAAGAACTACCACAAGCTCCTGCAGTAGCCCAACAATAGTGCCAGATTGGTTTGCGGTTTGCTTGCCGTACCTTTGTAAAAGGGCCCCTATGGCAGGTAAGGTATTCCTGTTCTAACTCCAGTGACCAAGTAGAGCATCATTTTCATTACTGAATATTTGTACAGAAAATGCCAAGTATGAATCACGGACTGTATTTAATTTGACAAACTCTCAATAACATTATAGTTAAAAAAAAAAAAAGAAAAAACATTTGAAGATCTGTGCTATGTTTGAATGCTTCAAATCAGGATTCCCAAACTGTAGGTCCAAATGGCCTGGGAAGGCCAAAACAACCTTTTTGGCCTGTGTTTCCCAACAAGCCCACATTATAATTAGGCCAGTGTAGGGTCCATGGAAATGAAGACAGCATCGACTGCAATGCTGTAGCAAGGCCAAAACCAGAAGCATGGATGGAAGGTAGGTTTTCTGTGGCGGTGACAATGGGGTCACAGCTATAGAAATTTTGATAAACTCTACTTCAAATAATGTGAATCTGTGAACATCTGCATACATTTGAAACAAACAATCTTGAAAAAAAATCAGATTTTAGAAAAGGAACAAAATTAAAGTCAAAACTGACTGAATGAAGTCCCTGTTAAGTACCTTCAGATCCAAAACTGATTTACAGCCTGTTCACAAGAGGTCTGCTGATCCATATATAATGTTAGAACATAGTACAGTGTGTGAATAACACATACACACAAAAAAAAAACAAATCCTGAAGACATCCTTATTAAGAGAAGAAAGAAGAGAAAACAGGGCAGGAAAGATAGTAGACTTA
This sequence comes from Microcaecilia unicolor, assembly GCF_901765095.1. Lineage (NCBI taxonomy): Eukaryota > Metazoa > Chordata > Amphibia > Gymnophiona > Siphonopidae > Microcaecilia > Microcaecilia unicolor. The sequence continues at coordinate 96,735,805 of NC_044037.1, read as the reverse complement.
GCACCGAAAAAAGAATAGAGAAATGTAACGCACAGCTCTCCATATGTTCTCTGCACTGCTGCACACATACCGTTTCCAAACACTGCAGGTACTGTGTATCCTCCCAGCATGCAGAACCCATACTTCTTTGTAATCTTAGAAATCTCTTTAATGAAAACAAATACACTCCAGATTCAGGCCACAGCAGTCAACATTTTGTTTTTTACACACTGACTGCCAAAAGTAGAATTAACTGCAGATATTCAATTTCAGACCATGTCCGGATACTGGTCATTGAATATTCAGGTCTAATTGTTTAGGTGCTGGGTGCCAGATTCAGACTGGTACCCAGTTAACCTCGCCACTTAAAGTTAGGACAGCCTTTTTGCTGTCCTAACTTTATGCAGTTACATTGCCGGTTAGCGGACTGAATATCACTGCTAAGAGGCTAGGTCACCACTCCGCCCTAACTCTGCTCCAGCCCCCCCCCCCCCCAACCTTGACGGTTAGGGAAAGGCCGTTTAGAGAGGATATTCAGAGGTACTGTCTGGTTAAGTGCTGCTGAATTTCCCCGGATAGCTCCGCACAAGTGATTTAAATGGCCAAGAGCGTCTACTAGCTATTTAAATTGCTTTGAATATGGGGCCCTTTATTTTCCTATTGACTGTCAAAATATACAAGTATACAACACTATAAATCCACATATAAATGCTAAAAGCACTGCATCAATTCACCAACTGCGTGTTGATAATGTCTGTCTTCTAGTTCCATAAAATGGCAACCCGCGCAGGAACCCTCTTATATATAATGTGCATATGGCCCCCTGAGCCAATCCCAAAAAGTGTTTCACATCAGTGATGGCCAATCACATTCTAAATTAAGTCCCGCGGGAGCTACAGTCTTCAAATAGAACAGAAACCTACCGTGAAACAGCTTTCTATGATACATCAAGTGACTCTGATTCGAATGGGGAAGGATATGAACAACATCCTCCGAAAGCGGATCAGGGTTTTCCATCCAGCAGACGTCCCAGAGGTTGGAGCCATGAGGCCAGATTACTGGATCAGCAACAACAAAGTGGGGTGTACTGGGGACCCAGGACCAGAGCCTGGTTCTCCCAGGATCGACTGTGATAACTGTTGTTAATTGTCAGTTTACCTAATCCCAGTTGGACGTTTTGGAGCTGGGACTGGGTTTTGTTCCCACAATATATTATGACCCATTTACGATGCACATTGCATTATACAAATTTTTTCACAAATTACAGATAAGGAAGTTCTTTGAACACAGTAGCACTTATATGGATCTGTCTATTATTCGTGTGAAATCGATTTAGATACCTACAGTTCCGAAGGACAACTCACTACAGGTTTATCAGAAATTGATCCTTTGAGCTCTGGCAAACTTAGAAAATACACTGTACTCCCATAATAGAGCCAGGAATATGGATCAGGCACAGTACCAAGCTCTACTGGAATTGTGTGACAATCATGATTTGCTAATCCTTAAAGCGGACAAGGGTGGGGCCACTATGATACAACCAGTTCATAAGAACATAAGAATAGCCATACTGATGGTCCATCTAGCCCAGTACCATGTTTCCAGCAGTGGCCAATCCAGGTCACAAGTATCTGGCAGAAACCCAAACAGTAGCAATATGCCATGCTTCTAATCCCACGGTTGGCTTCCCCCATGTTTATCTCAATAACAAACTATGAACTTTTCCTCCAGGAACTTGTACAAACCTTTTTTAAATCCAGTTACGCTAACTGCTGTTAGCAGATTTATCGTAGAGAGGCCCTTCGCCAATTTGATGATAGGACACATATATTATTCTTCATCCTACTCAAAAGTTATGTCTCATTATTGAAGCAGTGGTTGGAGAAGCATTTTTAGCAAACACGTCGACCTCCACGGAAATGGTGTACTGGTGAGACTGAATTGAAGGGGGGGGGGGGGGGAAGGAGAGCAGAGATAAATGAAAGGAAGATGCTGGCTCAGGGTGAGGAAGGGGGTGGAGAGATGAAAGAAAGGGGAGATAATGGATGAGGGCAGATGAAAAAAGGGGTGATGTTCGACCAATTGGGAGGGGGGGGGGTAGAAGAAAGAAAGGAAAGATTTGTCTCTCCTGGTATACAACAGAAATCTGAGCTGTGAACCACATAGACAGAAAAGGCACTGGCAAAAGAGCAGATTAGAGAAACACTAGCCCAATGTACCCCCAGCTGTGCTCTCCTGATATCAGCTGGGACTGGACAACCTGGTGGGAGGGCAAGAGGGCAAAGGCAGTGTTTGTATATGGAGTGCCACAAAGGCAAGCTTTGGACCCCAGGAGCTGGAGACTAAAGGGATGCCACAGATGAACAGCTTGGAAGGGGCTGTGTTATGAGCATGGCCTGGGCAGGCCAGCAATGTATGTGTGTATTTCCACTTTTGCAATGGCAATAGATTCACACTTAGACATTTCCATATATACCTGCTCCAAGGCTGGCATAAGAATCAGCAAACTATTCATTTGGACCTTGGGTTTCCACCATTAATTGAGCAGGCAATTGTAATTACCTCTCTGCAGTTTTAAACCAGCTCATAAATTCAGGAGGTCTTTTACTAAAGCTTAGCTCGAGTTATCTGCAGCAGGGCCCATTTTATTCCTATGGGGCCTGCTGCAGATAACTCAAGCTAACTTTAATAACCCCCCCCCCCCCAAAAAAAAAAAAAAATTAGCTCTTCCTGGATTTACATGTGTAGGTTGCAAAATCGGCACCTAAATGTGTAAGTGCTGGTATATACACATTCAAAATGCCAAGTGTTGCGTACTAAAATGGCTGTTCATAGATGTGCTACCAAGAACATGTATTTCCCAGCATTCTTATATTAATCTTAGAAAAGGCTCTGAACTCAGGAAATCTGTTGTAAAATACTTAGGAACTGTGCACATCCCCACTTGGACATCCCAAATCCTACTGCAAAATCAGCTTTTACAAATAGGCCAGTGATTTTCAAATTTTTTATTATGGTGGAACCCCTAAAATATTTTTCTTCATACCCTGAGGAACCCTCAATTTATGTATTATATGTTCACACAGATTCTATAATTTAAATTTCTTGAATTCAAGGAACCTAGTTTGGGAATCACTGATCTAAGTAAATCAACAGCACTCCAAAACTTAGGGGATCATTTTAAAAGCACTTAGGCATACAAAGTTCCATAGGTTACTATGGAACTTTGTAAGTCTTTGAAAATATGCCTTTTAGAAACCTAAATTTTAAGATCCTAAATTTAGGAGGCTTTTCAGCTGAAATGAGATGCACTAAGCTTTTCCGCTTGCCCTAATGCTGGAAAACGCTGGGAAATCTAACGAGAAGTCTGTACCTCTCATTGGGGCTGCGGGGGCTTGGAAAACTTATAAAATGTAAAAAAAATCGGAATGGGGCAAAAACGACCAAGTGCACGTCAGAGCGTCCTTTATGGACGTCCTTGCCCCCCCCCCCCCGAGGTCGCCGCCGCTCCCCACTGCATTGAAATGCTTCCTGGGATGGGGGGCAGAGGATGGCGGGGAAGCTGTCATTTCAAGGAAGGGAGGGGGGCCGGGGCTGCGTAACGTTCTGATTGAAATCAGAACGTTACGCAGCCCCGGCCCCCCTCCCTTCCTTGAAATGACAGCTTCCCCGCCATCCTCCGCCCCCCATCCCTCCACCCGCCCCCTCCGTCTGCCACCGGGCCCTCACAGCGCCTCTCACCTCCGTGTGAAGGCACTGCACCGGCAACAACAGCTGATCACCTCTCCGGACTTCCCTCCTTTCCTCCCTGGCCCGCCCTTACGTCAGACGAGGGGGGCCGCATGGGCAGGGCCACGGGGGGGGGGGGCAGAGGATGGCGAGGAAGCTGTCATTTCAAGGAAGGAAGGGAGGGAGGGGGGCCGGGGCTGCGTAAAGTTCTGATTTCAATGCAGGGGGGAGGGGGAGCGGCGGCAACCTCGGGTGGGGGGGGGGGCAAGGCTGTCCATAAAGGACGTGTTTTTTTTTTTACATCCTTCGCATGCGCAGAGCAGCCAGCATAACGCTTGGCTGCTCTGCGCATTCTCTACCGGCCGATTATCCGACGGTTTTACGAAGGATTAGAGAATGCAAGTGAGCTGCAATGAGCAGCTCATTTGCATTCCCTTTCCTTCATGCATTGCCGTTCCCTACCGATTCGCTATGGAATTCGGTATGGAACGGCTGTAACGACGACTTTAGTGCATCCCCCCCTTAGACTTACAAAGTTCCATAGGTTACTATAATACGTTACTATGTAAGTAGCAGCTTGTCTAAAATCACATACAGCTTCTTGTATGAGTATATGGTGCCTACCCTTTGCTGAAAATACAAGTTAAACTTCTATTTCCCATGCACAAAATTGGTCCAACCCCCCCTTTTTTTTTTCAGAAGCCTAGTGAAACTAGGGTCATACATTCAGCTATTGAAGCCTAGTCAGTTTTCAAAGGGGCCAATTTAGGTTCTAAACTCCAAAAGATAGGGTTCGTAAACACTCTGAAAATCAATCTAAAGGTTCCCTTTAAGTAGGCACTTAAATGTAGGCCTGCTCTTCACTTGCTCAACTTTGAATGCCTAGCACTGAGTACTTAATGTGTCTCCTAACCTGGCCCTTCCCCTGCCTACTTTTTAAACATCTGTAAAGGGCCCTTTTATTAAAATGCAGTAAAATCTGGGCTTAGCATGTTCTAACGCAGAACTTTCACATGTACAAAGCCTAGATTTATTGGGGCATTTGTGTAAGGCTTCAAATTTTTTTTGTTTTGTTTTTGCAGGTTGTGCGCTAATGTTCCCATGAGTGCACGGGTACCTGGAAAACATTAATGCAGATGCATTTACTGCCTTCTATTTAGGAGGCGCTAAGTGCTCCTGCATTAACCCTCCGTTATCCAGAACACACTAGTTTGATCATGTGGGAATCCCCACTCTCCTACTCTTCCTAGAAATATTTTTTTTAAAATAGATAACGCGCAGATTACTGTGAGGAAACAAGCAAAATACTGTAAAACACTTTAATGTGTTCTGAAGTAGCCTGTTAGCGTGCACTAACTGTATGTTAAGGGCATAATGTCCTTAATGAAAAGGCCCCTAAATTAGGTTCCCAGTAAGACTAGGCATCTAAATTTAGGAACTTGATTTCAATTTGTCAGATTTAAGTCCTTAAGGGGCCCTTTTACCAAAGCCAAGGCCGCCGAGGGGGGGGGGGGGGCAAAATTCCCCAGGCCTGGCCTCCAAGGGGGGACCCAGGTCCAGCAAGCTTCTTCTTGCTGCCTACTTCCAGGTCTGTCCCCTGCTCCTGCATGCCGCCCAGGACCCAGATGATTGCATTAGCACAATATCGCATTAATGCAATCATCCAGATCCTGACTCTCGATACAGACAGGAGCAGGAGAGGACAGACCGTGGGAGCAGGCACACAGGAAGCAGCTTTCCAACACCTGGCCCCAGCCCCCCCCCCCCTGAAGGCAAAGACAGAAGGGTAAGGAGACGGACAGGAGTGGCGGTGCAAGTGGGGGGGGGGGGGGTCTTGCAGTGGTCCAGTTCTGCCCTGGGCCCGGCCATGTCCCTCGGCTGCCCTGACTAAAGCTTAGTGTATACCTATGAGCTTCTTAGCATTTCACACATGCTATTTTTGCTAGCAAGTGCTAAGCTTTAGTATAAAGCCCCTACATTAGGCACTTAGGATATTTAAAAGCATTTATACATATGGTGGTGGATCTGACAGTACATATTTTTTTATTTTAATTTGCAGCACTTCTACAGATAAATTTGGCCAATTTTTTCATAGAATGGTTAGGTTTACCTGTCCAGAAAAGGCACGATTTGCAGTAAGATGAAAAATTCAGCCACCTACAGTACTTGAATATCACTCACCTTGAACTACTACTGCAAAAAGATGTGACTAAATCCAAATCATTTCCACTAAACATATCATTTATCTGTCAAAATGGCAACAGGTAAACAGTTGGTATTATTCCTTTAAGTCTAACTAGCCACATAACTTTTAAAGACCAATTTATACGTTTAAAAGTTAAAAAGAGGCCACCCTGCTGAGTATCAACCTGTAAGGCTTTCTGAATGAGGTCGTAAAGGCACTATTCAAACTTCAAGTCCATGGGCCTGCTTTACTAAGCTTTGTTTTCCCCAGTTATAGAATGGGAGAAAGGCCTTATTAATGTATGCCTTTAAGAAAGCCAGACAAAACAAACGTCTACGCAAGCGCATCAAATCCAGCAACTCAAGCTCTAGCAATATTCATTGATGTTTAAGTAATAGTCTCACCCCTTAAAACAGGCTTTATGGCAAGATGTCATTGTTAAACAGTCTGAGCTATAGGCGACGTTCTTAGCAGCAGGTTTCGTGCCGAGTCCCTGCGGCCAATTTTAGACAAATCATTTCTGAAAACGGACATTTTCTTAAGCAGCTGCAAATACCAGTGGGCTTCTACTGGGAGGCAAGACATACTGGAGCTTACAAGCTGATTGGCTGACGGAAATATTTTGATTTCAAAATGGAAGATAATGGAAATATGATTCAATGATGACCGTTCTGCGGTGTTTCTGAATGACGAGACAAGGAGATTTTGGGGCTCTCCGGTATGCCTTGTAGCCGCTGCCAATAACAAGGCTGTATTAAATATTGGCAACAGAGTGGGACTGAAGGGGGACTATGTCCTCCTAAAGGTAAAACAATCATTTTGAAAAGCGATCTATGCCATATTGCCACAATCTCCCCTGAAATTCAGAGATGTGCTTTGGTAAACGACACACACAATCATGTTACTACGCAGGGCTCAACTAGGATACCGACTGTACAGTGTTTACTTGCGGGCGAAACATAGCGAACATTTTTTTTTTTTTTACCTGATCGGAATCCGATTCAGACATCCGGTCACTTAGCATCGGCCACAAGAACATTGAGGCGCAGAGCTGTCGTGTCCCCCTGCAAGAGGCAGTGTAATAAGAAAACGATCAGCTTCTTCTGCTGCAATGCACAGTGTAGCAGGGAAGAAGCTGTCCCTATGCAGTGCTCAGTGTAACAAGAGAAGGCAGGCACCTTTCCCCAAGGCTCACACAGTGCAGGAGGAGGGCAGCTATCTCCCTCTTGCCCCACAATGCTTTGTGCGGCAAAGCAAGAAAGCGGCTACACCTTCGCTTCTGTCCTCACCAAGCGATGCCTCTTGACTTGACCTTAGCAAAGAGATGCCACCAACCAAGAAGCAAACCTGTTTAGCACCAACCCCCGTCCTTCCCTTCCCCCTTTCAGCTTCCACGGCACAGCGGGCTAGGAAGGACTCGGAGCTGTCCACAGTCAGTCAGTCAGTCACCCTATACTGTAACTACATTCTTCCAGCTAGAAAACCCGCCCCTTCACCCATCGACGAATAAAACTATTCGAGACAATGTCTGGCGGGGACGCTTCCTGCAGTCTTGTCCAATCAGAGCGGCGCTAACATTGTATTTCTCTTAATAGACCGACTGGGTTCTGGTCTGGTGGTGGGCTGAGAGTGAGTGAGCGAAGGTAGGGGGTTTTGCAAAATATTAAATTTGCTTGTTACCAGACGCTATACAAAGGGAGGACCGTTTTCTTCGAGTATTATGAAGGTTCGGTTCCCGTCCACTGCTAGGGTACGGGTACCCTAGTTAATTAACACCCGGGGACTCTACACCAACACCTTGCTTCTGCCTAAGTCCTAACTAATAGTGGTCTCCAGCTCAAAATATTATGACAAAGGACTGAGAATAAGTACATGATGTCATAGAATCAAGGAAAGAATATAGTATCAGAGCTATATTATTGGCCATCTGATCGGATTAAGGTTGGGGGAGATCAAGAAAAAGAAGTAACAACAAACAATGGATGACCAGTTATTCTGACGCAGACTCGGTTGTCTATCCTTCCTGGAAGAAAAGTGGTATATTAAATGTGGAATGTAAACATATTTTCAGAGTATGAGAAAAAGATAATATTTGTGCACAGTATAAACGACTGCTCTTTTTTTTTTTTTTTTTTTTTATCAAGAAGGCAGTAGTAAGTAAAACAATTTGCTTCTGAGAAGCCCAGGGTCTGATTTTGGAGATAACTGAGACGCTGAGATAGGTTACCAAGATGTTGTCAGACCACAACAAAATATACGAGAAAAAAATTCATCCACAAAAATACATAACTTTAAAAAGGGGAACTACATAAGAAGAGGAAATAATTTAAATTTATACCACCAAAATAAAAAAAAAAACACAGGAAGTAGTCCAAAGTAATAAATACCAAAGTTTAAAAAAAAGAAGGAAGCTATTAGAGAACAAATGGCATCATTTTGAAAACAAGACACAAAGACTGGCTTGTCTGGGTGGCTAATGCCATATACTGCCATCCAGAAGACCTATGTTAATTTCCTGGACTCAGTTGGCCAGAGATTGGGATGTTGTGGAAACAGACTTTTTCATCTTGGTCATCAGTGAATGGCAATAGGTAGTGGCTGAATTTAGGGCCCAGGTTCTTGAAACTGTTAATCCAACAAGTTGATTAGAAGGGGGGGGGGGGGGTATAAAATAGGAATTTACAAATTAAGGTTCTTGCCAACAGAAGCCACTTCTGATGACAATGGAAGCCCAGGGCACAGGAAAGAAATTGTTAGGCCATAATGAGAGTAATCTTATAAGCTATTGTCATGTAAAAATGGTCTGTTATAAAATTCTGGCATGCCTAATAGTATGTGCACTAAGCTTTAGCTTAAGGATCCCCAAATGAGTAAAATGGAAAGGACAGTAAACTGACAAGTATAAAACCATAAGGCAGACTGAAAAACAATTTGAAAATATGGGGTGAATTAAGTGACTAAGAAAATTACAGAGCAATGGGATAATATTTGCAGCTCTTCATTGCCTCTTCCCTTATCTCTCCCTACAACCTTCCTGGGGGAACATCATATATTGATGTCACCCATATCTGTGCCGTCCTCCACTGTTCACGCCAGAGTCATTCCTTCCACCTTCCTGCACTGTATACCTGGAATAAACTTCCTGAATCAGTGCATCATGCCCCTTCTATGGCCCTATTTAAATGCAACCTAAAAGCCCATCTTTTTGAAGCTGCTTTTCCATCTTAACTCCTTATGCTGTTCATATCTATGTTTTTACCCATTTTCATAATAAATTAAACTCCAGGATTGTCTTAGTTGCCTGTTTGTGTGCCTTGAATAGATTGAAAGCTTCATGGAACAGGGACCATCTCTTATGTGTACCTGTATAGCACTATATACATCTAGTAACAATATAGAAATAATAGTAGTAGTAGCAGCACTAGCAGTAAAATAATGGGACTGTCCACTTGCTGCATCCAGAGTGCCAACCAGCCTCAAGTTTTCAAAGGGATGGCTATTTCCGTTTGAATATGTGCTTGCAGGCCCACAGTTTCATAGTCTCCACACTTTCTTCATAGTCTGTATTATAATTTTTTTAGTAAGCTTCTTTTAAATTTTCTCTTTGCCTTCCTTATCAGTGCTTTACTTCTAAGTTGCCAGCACTTTTTGTTGTTTCTAGGTTTTTGGGTTGTTTTTTTTTTCATTTGGATCCTTTTTCTGTTTAAAAAAAAAAAGCATTGGAAATCATTGCAGAGACAATATCACAGAGACTTTTCAGTAACAGTTCCAACTCAGTTCATGGTAGAGCTGGCCACAATTGCCTCGACACAAAACATTTTCTGTTTTCAAAATGTATTTTATGAACAGATTAAGGGTACAGCCATGGGAGCAACCATGGTTCCTTCCATAGCTAACCTTTACATTGCAAAGGTTGAAAGACAGCTTTTGAGTAAACATGAATTTGAGAAACACATTTTCTGGGGAAGCGCTATGCTGATGATGTTTTTATGATATGGAAAGGAACATGCATAAATTACATACATAACTAGGAGCCTCGCTCTTGTACGCCGTCTTGCATTTACATGCTATATAAATTAGGCACGCCATTACAGAATAGCATTTAGGTACCCCGCTGGCACTTTCACAGGTAAGCACATAGGAGACAGCTATGTGGGTGCTCAAGTACCCCCATTATTGAGCAACCTCCTTGACTATGCCCAGGAATGGTATAATTTCCATTGGGTTTAGCACCCCCAATCATTTTAAAAGGTTGGCTATTATAGGTAAGCATACACTTACCATTCAATTCTAGAAAGTTGCTTGCCCAAATTTCTGTCTAGTTTGCAACTTTACATGTACAACTTATAGTATAAGGTCAGTTGTGTGCGTAACTTAATAGATTAATTAGATTCTAATTGGCCTTAACAACCAATTATTGGCTATAATTGGTGTTAACTGGTGCTAATTGGCACTTACTCATGCAACTGCCCTTAGTCAGTATTCTTCAAGTTATGTGTTCAAATTCCAGGGTGCAAACTCCAAGGGGGGTGTGGATCTGCGAGTGGCATGGACGGGTCATGGGCATGTCAGGAAATTATGTGTGAGGTTATAGAATACTACCGTTAATGTGTCTAATTGCTCATGCTTATAGTTAGGAGCATAAATGCAGACTTACGCTATTATTCTATAATGGCAGTTGTGCACACAACTGCCATTATAGAATTCACGTTTAGCACGCATCATCCTACACCTAACTTTGGAGGTCTTTTACAAAGCGGCGGTAAACCCAATGCCTCTGGTTGAAACCCTCTGCTCATTGTGCAGCAGCAGTTAAGAAAAGCAAATAGTATGTTCAAATTATTATGAAAGGAATGGAAAGCAAAAATGAGAATGTTATAACGCCTTTGTATCATTCCGCACTTAGAATACTGTGCATCTCAAAAAAGATAGGGAAATTAGAAAAAGTACAGAGAAGGGCAACAGAAATGATAAAGGGAATGGGACAACTTCCCTATGAGGAAAGGCTAAGATGGCTAGGGCTGTTCTGCTTGGAGAAGAGATGGCTGAAGGGAGATTCAATAGAGGTCTATAAAATACTGAATGGAGTGGAACGGGTAGACAATAATTGCTTGTTTACTCTTTTCAAAAATACTAGGTCTAGGGGGCAAGCAATAAAGCTACTAAGTAGTAATTTAAAACAAATTAGAGAAAATATTTCTTCACTCAACGAGTAATTAAACTCTGGAATTTGTTGCCAGAGAATGTGGTAAAAGCAGTTAGCTCAGCAAGGTTTAAAAAAGGTTTGTATAATTTCCTAAAAGTCCATAAGCCATTATTAAGATGGACTTGGGAAAATCCACCACTTATTTCTAGGATAAGCAGCATAAAATTTGTTTTACTGTTCTGGGATGTTGCCAGGTACTTGTGACCTGGATTGGCCACTGTTAGAAACAGGATACTGGGCTTAGTGGACTTTAAGTCTGTTCCAGTATGGCAGCGCTTTTGTGCTTTACATAGTGGTGCTGATATTTAGACCATGGGAGGTAGCCAGGCTGCCTCCCAAGTTGGTGCTGAGCCCAAATATTCAATGCCAGGCTGTTTCCAGTGACCAGCATTGAATATCCGGGTGTTTTTTGTCCAGTTTCAACTTAACCGGCCAAGCCAATATTCAGCACTGGCCAGTTAAGTTGAAACTGGCCAAAGATAGACCTGCTATTTCATCGGCCTAATTTGGTCGCCAAACTTAGTCAGCAATGCACTGAATATCGGCGGATAGCCGGTTATATTACATAATATAACCGGCTATCCACTAAACGCTAACCAGTAATATTCAGCGGGAGATAGCTGTCTAACTCCCACTGAATAATGCCAGATAGCAGGTTAAGTTGGCCATATTACAGCACTAGAGGTTCTATTCCATCCTGTATAAACTCCATACCACTCCCATACGGAAGAATTAGTTAATTTATGCTGCTGAATAATTGTAATAATAGTTTTATTGGTTGACTCAGAGGCTTATTTTCAAAGCACTTAGCCTCCCAAAGTTCCATAGAAACATATGGAACTTAGCCTCCCAAAGTGCTTTGAAAATATGCCTCTCAGACTGCTCAGAGGTTTCTTTATTGTATAGAAGGCCCTTGGGATTTTTTTCTTGTAATGTCTTTATAACTAGTGTAAAATGTAGGTGGGAGGGCGGGGGAAGCGATGTGTGGGCATGTGAGTTTGACTTCCCCCCTGAATACCTGGCATGCCCCCTTGTTGCCACTCCATATACTTCTAACTAGAGACAACACTGAACACAGATGTCACTATAGGGCAGCAAGTGTCACCCCATAAATGTGTTGCCCCCCTCCCCACAACCCCAGTGGGTGTCAGTCCCTCTATAAAAAATATCAGTGTTACAGCTGCAGGAATTTATGTATGTATCTCTCATTACAGTTCCTCACAGCTGCTCCCATTGTCTCTGCCTCTGTCACTTTCATCCTTCTCCACATCTCCCCAGCACAATGACAGACCTGCAAATCATGTCTGAGAAGACTGCAGTGAATAGTAGCACATCATCCTCCCAGTGCTAAGCATAGCCATTCTCGTGGTATAAGCCAAATCTCATAGCTTAATCTATTTGGTAGGCAGATGTGAGGTGGAAGTAGAATCCCCACCGTCTTGCAGCCATAAGGGATTTACAAGTTTACACAGACCCGACTCCTGATGACGCGGATGTAGCGAAACACAGGCTGTGTAGAGTCTGGGGTATATCGGATGACTGTAAGAGTTTCAAGCACATCGCATGAGTGGAAGTGGATTGACCACAGGAGTGGAGAACTCTAAGCAAATGTTTGCATTTTCGTTTGGAATTCCTGGGACCCAGCACACATGAAAAGGATTGGGTTTTGTGTAGTGCTGTGACTATGATGGGAGTTTAAAGCAACAAGCACACCCTAGGGGGTAGTGCTGCACTAAAATTAGATGAACTTTTTGAACTTGCAGTGCTGTGACCATTATGGAAGATTAAAGCAACAGGCACACCCCGTGGGGGCAGCGCAGTACTAGCATCAGAGGAACTTTTTGAACAAATATCCTGCTGAGGTTACTGGGCATTTTGAACAGTTAGGATATAACATGTATTAGTGGGTTTGCTCCATTAAGGTTTTATTGTGAAATGTGTATGAGAGTACATTTGTAAGTGAGTGTGCATGAGTGTGTATGAAGGAATGATATGTTAAGGTATTAGGTTTTGTAAGCAAATAAATAATAAAGGTATTTTCTAAAAATGAATTAACTGGCAGAGAGATTTATACTCATAGCTTAATCTGTGAGATTAGCCCTGCACAGCAATGTGGATGATAAACTATTAAGTGCTGTTGTGCTATCTTTGCTGCCAACCCTGGGCTGGGGAAAGAGAGTAAAGGTAGGAAGAGCAGGCCATGTCCACATCATACCTGGAATCAGATCAAGGTAATGGAAGGAAGTGAAGGCCACAAGGAGATCAGAAACAATTTGAACAAGATGCATACTGAGGTACAGGACAACAAACTCTTCCAACTAACCTTTCTGCCACATCACTTACAAAAATATTGAATGCAAGCGTTTCCATGACAGATTACTGAAGCACATGAAGAAAGTGCATTTCCTGCTGAAAGATGTTGCCTCTGCTTTGGTCAGGTTTTGTAACTACCATGAATGGACTGAACGTCAGTCTTTTAATGTTAGATGTCTACCAAAGACTGGTTCTTTTGGGACTGGCGTCTCTAAAGGGATCTGTTCTCATGCATCCCACTCTAGGATCAAGCCATGCTTTGTTCTGTTTGAGCATAATTTTATTTGTAAATGTAGAAGATACATCCAGAACCAATAAAATGCAACTACAGTACCATGAAACTTCATTCTGAGTTTTCCCTTAATTTTTTTAATTAATTTTTATTGATTTATCAAAGAAAAACCACATAAGAAAAAGACTTTAATCTGTCAGCAATAGAGATCACAAGGAATATTACATAATCATAATGAATAATACAGAGGAAATGATCATTAAGAATCCCTAGCATCAAACATATTTAAAAGGAGAGGAGTCCAGGACAGAACTATATCCAAACAAAGATTAGTACACATTATAGCCCATCATAATCTCATTAGACCTAATCATTTATAGTAACTGCCTAATTACTGGCCAGATGGCCACTTCTCTGTGGAATTCAGGGGTAACTGACTTAACTGCTAATTCTTCTTGATATTGAATCAAAATGTAGGGTAAAAACAAAAGACATTACCTTTTCCAGCAAATCTAATCAAACATTTCCTGAGAAAACAAAGATAAAAAGTCACTGCCAAGGCCAGAGCATGGAGGAGTAATTACAAAAATTCCCTCCATAGCTCTTGTGTCCTAGGAGCTAAATCAGGGTAAACAAAGATCTTATGCCCATAAAATGGAACCACATACTTTCTTTAAAAAACAAAAAAAAGAAGTCCCACTCCTTGAGATTCTGAAAAGTAACCACAATAATCCCAGCAGAAGTCTCTACAATTTCAGTCAGATTACTCTCCATAGATTGTTCAGAGGCATCACCACCCAAGTTCTTAATATAACCGGGACATAATCCCACTCATTCCATAACAGGCTGCTACAACATTTTTTTTGTAACTTACATTTTTATTAGTTTTTCGTACGATACTATAACAGTGAAATGAGCAACCAATCCAAGGTTTATACACAGTACATGTAAATTTATAGATCTCTCGTAACACCTAGATTGACAGCACTTGCAAGGATACTACATTAGTAATGGCTTCTTCTCAAGACTAAGTAACCACTACCTATCTATTCAAACTTTGTCAATAAGACAAAAATAGTTCTGAATAAGGCCCTAACATTTCTCATATTTATACAAATGCCCAGCTCTTAGCAATGAAAGTTTCTCCATAAGTAGTATGTATCTTAACCTTTGGTGCCATTGTTCCAAGGGAGGTGGATTTAAATTTTCCAGTCACAGGCTATTGCACACCTCACCACAATGAAAGAACTTGCCAAAACATTTTGAGCTGTGGGGTTTCTTTTTTTTTTGCAAAAGACCATAGTCAGCATAGCTCTAGCCACACTGAATATATATAGACCTGATGTCAACTGTACTGGCTGTCCTATGATAGTACCTATAGCAGATGCTACTACTACTACTACTACTTAACATTTCTAGAGCGCTGATCCCAAAAGGACTGTACTATGACACATGACCACCACATATGAAAACAAGATCCCTGTTCTCCACATCCTCTCCAAAACCTAGAAGAGTAGCTTGAGTTGATTTTCTTAACTTGTATGGGCGTCAAATACCATCGCAGAAACACTTTAAGATGATTTTCTTAACTTGTATGGGCATCAAATACCATTGCAGGTTCCTCTTCATAATTCTCTAAAGTTATCCCTTGTCAGGCCATGCCTGACTTGTAAGTAGAAATACAAATCTGAGGTTTCAAGGTAGTACTCCTGTGTTAAGTCCCCAAATGTTTTGAGATGTCCCACTTGATACAGTTGGACATATAGTTCCTTTTTGTCCCATCTTTGATAGAGTTTATAACCCTCCCCTGCTGTATTAGCTATAGGCACCAGCCATGAATAAACCACTTGATTCTCACTGTGATGAGACTTTTGTTGCCAGAAGCTCATGATGTGGTATACAAATGGGTGAGTTGTACAGGTTGGCTTATTGCATGTGCCTTCCCATGGAAGGAATGGTAACTTGATCAATGGGGTATAATATTGCTCAATTTGAGTGTAAGGCTTACATTGTAAGGTGGCTGTCCAGTTCCACACATGTCTAATTTGTGTCACCACATAATACCCTTTTAAGTCTGAGACCCTTAGGCCCCTAACTCTCTGTGCATCATCAAAGTGGAGTTGACTATTTGAGGGTTTTTGCCTCCCCTCTCCCAGATGAATTTATTTGCCAACTATTCAATATTCCTGACTTTATATGCATTGGCTGAGTTTGAAATAGCTAAAGTAAGTGAAGTAGTATATTCCTTTTCACTATGGCAATTCTATCTAACCAAGAAAACTCGCCTTTTCCCCATCCCTTAGCTCACCTTGTATATTTTTAAGCAAGGGAGCGTGGAGGGGCATAATCGAAAGGCGCCGCCCATCTCTATGGGTGGCCATCTCCGGCACCGCAAGCAGGCAGAGCCAACCATATTTTCGAAAAAGATGGCCAACCATCTTTTTCTTCGCTAATACGGTTGGGCCCGGTCAAATGTCAGAGTTCACCGGGTTTGAGATGGCCAACATTGTTTTTCAGCCATAATGGAAAAAAATGCCGGCGATCTCAAACCCGGCAAAATGCAAGGCATTTGGTCATAGGAGGAGCCAGCATTTGTAGTGCACTGGCCCCCCCCCTGACATGCCAGGACACCAACTGGGCACCCTAGGGGGCACTTCTAAAAATAAAAAAAAAATAGCTCCCAGGTGCATAGCTCCCTTACCTTGTATGCTGAACCCCCCAAAACCCACTCCCCACAACTCTACACCATTACCATAGCCCTAAGGGGTGAAGGGGGGCACCTAGATGTGGGTACAGTGGGTTTTGGGGTTTTTTGGAGGGCTCAACATTTACCACCACAAGTGTAACAGGTGTGGGGTGGGGGATGGGCCTGGGTCCACCTGTCTGAAGTGCACTGCACCCACTAAAAACTGCTCCAGGGACTTGCATACTGCTATCAGGGAGCTGGGTATGACATTTGAGGCTGGTATAGAGGCTGGGAAAAAAGTTTTTTTTTGTTTTATTTTTGGGTGGGAGGGGGTTGGTGACCACTGGGGGAGTAAGGGGAGGTCATCCCCGATTCCCTCCGGTGGTCATCTGGTCAGTTGGCGCACTTTTTTGAAGCTTGGTCGTGAGAAAAAAGGGACCAAGTAAAGCCGGCGAAATGCTCGTCAAGCCTGGCTTTTTTTTTCCCGTTATCGGGCGAAGCCGGCCATCTCATGAGCACGCCCCCTTCCCGCCTTCACCACCCTACTGATACACCCCCTTGATGTTTCGCCGGCTCCGCAACGGAAAGCAGTTGAACCTGGCCAAAATCGGCTTTCGACAATACCGATTTGGCCAGGTTCAGGAGATCGCCGGCCATCTCCCGATTTGTGTCGGAAGATGGCCGACGATCACTTTCGAAAATGAGCTGGATAACGGCCTAAAATAATGAATCTGTATCTTTGGTCACTTTAATTCCTAAGTATTTTAATTGAGCGAGGATCCATTTAAAATGAAAGTTAGCTTTAGTTCTATTCTACTCATCTCCCTCTAAACTGATATTGAGAGCTTCTGTTTTGTCTAGATTGATTTTAAACCCAGACACTTCTCCATATGCCTTCATCTCTTGGAAAGCAACAGGTAGTGAGATACATGAGGCTGTATTATTGAGGAAAACATCATCCACAAATAAGGATATTTTATGTGCATGATCTCCTATGGACACCCCTCTAATATCTGCAGTGTTTCTTATTTTCTGGGCAAATGATTTCATAACCAGGACAAAAAGAAGTGGTGAGAGCAGGCATGCTTGTCTGGTACCTCTAGCAAGCTGAAAGCTATTTGTATACATGCTGTTTATTTTTATACAGGCTACTCGGTTTGCATAAAGCACTGAGATCCACCTGCAGAAATTC
The DNA here is from genome assembly GCF_901765095.1 of Microcaecilia unicolor. Classification (NCBI taxonomy): domain Eukaryota; kingdom Metazoa; phylum Chordata; class Amphibia; order Gymnophiona; family Siphonopidae; genus Microcaecilia; species Microcaecilia unicolor. Next base: position 96,718,283 of record NC_044037.1, on the reverse strand, counting down.
TGTCCCATTCCAATATTCCCTAGGACTGCAAACATAAAGTTCCAATGTACTCTGTCGAATGTCTTTTTGGCATCAACTGCCAGAAGCATAGTCAGTATTTTCTCATGACAAGCTACAGTGGTGGAAATAAGTATTTGATCTCTTGCTGATTTTGTAAGTTTGCCCACTGACAAAGACATGAGCAGCCCATAATTGAAGGGTAGGTTATTGGTAACAGTGAGAGATAGCACATCACAAATTAAATCCGGAAAATCACATTGTGGAAAGTATATGAATTTATTTGCATTCTGCAGAGGGAAATAAGTATTTAATCCCTCTGGCAAACAAGACCTAATACTTGGTGGCAAAACCCTTGTTGGCAAGCACAGCGGTCAGACGTCTTCTGTAGTTGATGATGAGGTTTGCACACATGTCAGGAGGAATTTTGGTCCACTCCTCTTTGCAGATCATCTCTAAATCATTAAGAGTTCTGGGCTGTCGCTTGGCAACTCGCAGCTTCAGCTCCCTCCATAAGTTTTCAATGGGATTAAGGTCTGGTGACTGGCTAGGCCACTCCATGACCCTAATGTGCTTCTTCCTGAGCCACTCCTTTGTTGCCTTGGCTGTATGTTTTGGGTCATTGTCGTGCTGGAAGACCCAGCCACGACCCATTTTTAAGGCCCTGGCGGAGGGAAGGAGGTTGTCACTCAGAATTGTACGGTACATGGCCCCATCCATTCTCCCATTGATGCGGTGAAGTAGTCCTGTGCCCTTAGCAGAGAAACACCCCCAAAACATAACATTTCCACCTCCATGCTTGACAGTGGGGACGGTGTTCTTTGGGTCATAGGCAGCATTTCTCTTCCTCCAAACACGGCGAGTTGAGTTCATGCCAAAGAGCTCAATTTTTGTCTCATCTGACCACAGCACCTTCTCCCAATCACTCTCGGCATCATCCAGGTGTTCACTGGCAAACTTCAGACGGGCCGTCACATGTGCCTTCCGGAGCAGGGGGACCTTGCGGGCACTGCAGGATTGCAATCCGTTATGTCGTAATGTGTTACCAATGGTTTTCGTGGTGACAGTGGTCCCAGCTGCCTTGAGATCATTGACAAGTTCCCCCCTTGTAGTTGTAGGCTGATTTCTAACCTTCCTCATGATCAAGGATACCCCACGAGGTGAGATTTTGCGTGGAGCCCCAGATCTTTGTCAATTGACAGTCATTTTATACTTCTTCCATTTTCTTACTATGGCACCAACAGTTGTCTCCTTCTCGCCCAGCGTCTTACTGATGGTTTTGTAGCCCATTCCAGCCTTGTGCAGGTGTATGATCTTGTCCCTGACATCCTTAGACAGCTCCTTGCTCTTGGCCATTTTGTAGAGGTTAGAGTCTGACTGATTCACTGAGTCTGTGGACAGGTGTCTTTCATACAGGTGACCATTGCCGACAGCTGTCTGTCATGCAGGTAACGAGTTGATTTGGAGCATCTACCTGGTCTGTAGGGGCCAGATCTCTTACTGGTTGGTGGGGGATCAAATACTTATTTCCCTCTGCAGAATGCAAATAAATTCATATACTTTCCACAATGTGATTTTCCGGATTTAATTTGTGATGTGCTATCTCTCACTGTTACCAATAACCTACCCTTCAATTATGGGCTGCTCATGTCTTTGTCAGTGGGCAAACTTACAAAATCAGCAAGGGATCAAATACTTATTTCCACCACTGTACCTATATCAGGTTTAACACTCTTTTTATGTTATCAAAATGTGTCATCCTGGGTTATATCTCACTTTATCAAGATGAATTAGGCTAGAAAGAAATAGAGCTAGCCTAGTGGCCAGGATTTTCACCAGAATCTTTTAAGCTACATTGATATGTGGCATAGGATGGTATGAACCACGGCATGCATTATCTATACCTGGCTTTCATAGTATAGTAATTCCCACTGTGTTCATATTAACTGGGATCATCTGGGTATCTCAGAAGGCATTAAAAACCTTGGCCAAAATTGGTAAAAGGGAAAAAAAGCGTTTAGGGTAGCCATCTAGACTGGGAGATTTTCCAGATGGTAAAATTTTGATCACTGATTGTATTTCCAAGGGAGTACTGTCAGCATCTAATCATTGCACCAATTCTTTGGTTAATTTGGACAATTTACCCCCATGGACAGTTTTTGAATAATACGGTCTATGGCATACAATTTACTATAGAAGTCAAGAAATCATTGTTTCATTTGGATAGCAAGAAAAGGTCTCAAGAAGAATGAGGTTTCCTTTATTGACTTTGTATACAATCCATCACAAAGTTTATCTGGACAGACAAAACTTCACACAAACAGCTCTCCACTGGGTTCCTGGCTTTCAGCCAGGGAGAGTGTACCCAACCTTTTGCCAGTTAGAGCCCAGGGGCTTTGTGTCCTGGGCTAAATTTGGAAGGATGGAGAGATCCTACCCTTTACAGAATTAGAGAAGGAATATGGCGGCTAAATGGCAGATGACGTTTAATGTGAGCAAGTGTAAGGTGATGCATGTGGGAAAAAAGAACCAGAATTATAGCTACGTCATGCAAGGTTCCACGTTAGGAGTTACGGACCAAGAAAGGGATCTGGGTGTCGTCGTCGATAACACACTGAAACCTTCTGCTCAGTGTGCTGCTGCGGCTAGGAAAGCGAATAGAATGTTGGGTATTATTAGGAAAGGTATGGAAAACAGGTGTGAGGATGTTATAATGCCGTTGTATCGCTCCATGGTGCGACCGCACCTTGAGTATTGTGTTCAATTCTGGTCGCCGCATCTCAAGAAAGATATAGTAGAATTGGAAAAGGTGCAGCGAAGGGCGACTAAAATGATAGCGGGGATGGGACGACTTCCCTATGAAGAAAGACTAAGGAGTCTAGGGCTATTCAGCTTGGAGAAGAGACGGCTGAGGGAAGACATGATAGAGGCATATAAAATAATGAGTGGAGTGAAACAGGTCGATGTGAAGTGTCTGTTCATGCTTTCCAAAATTACTAGGACTAGGGGGCATGCGATTAAACAACAGTGTAGTAAATTTAAAACAAATCGGAGAAAATATTTCTTCACCCAACGTGTAATTAAACTCTGGAATTCATTGCCGGAAAATGTGGTGAAGGCGGTTAGCTTAGCAGAGTTTAAAAAGGGGTTGGACGGTTTCCTAAAGGACAAGTCCATAAACCACTACTAAACGGACTTGGAAAAATCCAAAATCCCAGGAATAACATGTATAGAATGTTTGTACGTTTGGGAAGCTTGCCAGGTGCCCTTGGCCTGGATTGGCCGCTGTCGTGGACAAGATGCTGGGCTTGATGGACCCTTGGTCTTTTCCCAGTATGGCATTACTTATGTACTTATGGGATCCACCATCAAGACAAATTTCAATATAGGTAAATAAGAGACTATCAGGCTTATTTTCGAAAGAGAAGGACGCCCATCTTTGACACAAATCGGAAGATGGACGTCCTTCTCCCAGGGCTGCACAAATCAGCATAATCGAAAGCCGATTTTGGACTTCCCTAACTTCTTTCCATCGCGGGGGATGACCAAAGTTCCTGGGGGCGTCGGAGGCATAGCGAAGGCGGGACTTGGGCGTGCCTAACACATGGGCGTCCTCGACCCATAATCAAAAAAAAGGGCAACTCTGACGAGCACTTGGACAACTTTACTTGGTCTATTTTATGTTACGACCGAGCCACGAAAAGGTGCCCCCAGTGGTCCCTAACCCCCTCCCACCCTCAAAAAAATTGTTTAAAAATCTTTTGTGCCAGCCTCAAATGTCATACTCAGGTCCATCGCAGCAGTATGCAGGCCCCTTGAGCAGTTTTAGTGGGTGCAGTGCACTTCAGGCAGGCAGGCAGGCCCATCCCCCCCACCCCACCTGTTACACTTGTGGTGGTAAATATGAGCCCTCCAAAACCCACCACAAACCCACTGTATCCACATGTGGGTCCTCCCCTTCACCCCTTAGGGCTATGGTAGTGGTGTACAGTTGTGGGTAGTGGGCTTTGGGGAGGTTTTGGGGGGCTTAGCACACAAGGTAAGGGAGCTATGTACCTGGAAGCTTTTTCTGAAGTCCATTGCTGTGCCCCCTAGGATGCCCGGCTGGTGTCCTGGCATGTCAGGGGGACCAGTGCACTACAAATGCTGGCTCCTCCCACGACTAAAGGCCTTGCATTTGGTCGTTTCTGAGATGGGCGTCCTTAGTTTCCATTATTGCCAAAAATCAGAAACGACGAAGTCTAAGGACGACCATTTCTAGAGATGACCTAAATGTCAAGATTTGGCCATCCCCATCCATATTATCGAAACGAAAGATGGACGTCCCTCGTTTTGATAATACGGGTTTCCACGCCCCTTCGCCGGGACATCCTGCGAGGACATCCTCAGGAAAACTTGGGCACCCCTTGCGATTATGCCCCTCCATGTTCTATGTAGGGCAAATGGGGAACTGTGATTGAAGGAAATACTATTAGAGTAGGCATTGTGGGGAGGGAGTGGGAGGGGATGCATTGCCTGCATATACAATGCACTCCTGGTACAAAAGACCCCAATACAGAAATACATTGCTAGATGGGAAGCTGACCTCGGCACTTTGTGGGAAGTGCAGATCTGGGAGAAAGCTTTTCAGTACTTACTAAAAGTATCTATTGCTAGTAATTTGATAGAATATGATTATAAAATCTTATCTACCCCTCCCCCAATACTCATCTACCCCTTACTCATACCTCTCATACTCCCTTCACCCTTCCCCATCTCTACCTACCTATCGCTTTTATTACTCTGCTATAATTAACTTATAATTTCTCTATCAATACTCTGTAATCCATATTATTATGTAAGCCGCATTGAACCTGCTTTGAGTGGGAAAATGCGGGGTACAAATGTAATAATAAATAAATAAATAAATAAATATAGATGGTACTATACATCAATGAGATTGTTAAAAATGTTTAACAGTGGTATAGTTGTCTGTTGGAGGGAGTTTGGGTCCTTGGGTGATATGTATCATATTTGGTGGGCATGCCCAAATGCTCAGTCCTTTTGGGAGGCCATACTCTGGATTGTGCAATATATAACAAAAGTAATATATCCCAAATGGGCTGATCATTGCTTGCTGCATTTTAGGCCTATTGTCTTAAAGCCAGATATTCATAAACTGGCCTTCTGCTTATTTACATCTAGCAAGCTGACTATGGTTTCAGCCTGGAAGCAGTCAACACTACAGTACAGTCTCAATTATCCAACGTAAATGGGACCAGCCTGTTGCCAGATAAGTGAAAAGTCAGAAAATATGGAAAACACTTTATAAACTCCTCAAACAATATGAGGCATATTTTCAAAGCACTTAGCCTTCCAAAGTTCCATAGAAACCTATGGAACTTTGGAAGGCTAAGTGCTTTGAAAATATGCCTCCATATAACCAAAGGCATAGAGTTCCAAATTTTCAAAAATTGTTCTAAAACATAATGTCATCACTAGGGTGTCTGTCGGATATGCCGGATGGTCGGATTAGCAAAGGTTGTATAGTCAAGATTGTTCTGTACTTCCAATAGGCAAAGTATTGCAGAAATTCATGTATACCACATGACTCAACTCACTACTTTGAGACAAGGCCACCTAGTCAAATTCCACAAGATGTAGGATATCTACCAAGGTTGGAAGAACCAGGATGATGGATAAAGATTGTTAATCGATTAGTTAGATACCTAAGCTACACTATTACAGACTATTCATGGACTGGTTGTTTAAACATGATTAGCCTTCAATGTATTCACAGAATAGGGGGATGGGAGATGGGAGGGAGGGAGGGGAGATCATTGTATATTGAAGTAAGACAATTTGTAATTTGTATTTTGCACAAAAATTTAAATAAATAAATATATAAAAAAGAAATCTTTGTTGAATTTGCTCTTCCCTTATAAGTAAGTTCCCTGTTTCATGCCGTATTTTCAAAATGTTAGTTCTTAGTTGTTTTTCTTCAGTTTTTTGGCCAATAATGCTGGGTTTATCCCCCGACTATATCATGTTGTAAGTTATGTAGTTCTTTCTTAGATTTAGCTAACTCCCTTCATAATGCCTTAGTTTTTCTGCATTGGCATTCCCCATCTAAAAGTTTAATCTTGTGGTATAGCATAGTTTCTTTTGCAAATTACTCATTTCCTTTCATTCTGTTCACTTAATTAAAACACCACATACGACTACATTTAGCCCTTCTCATAATGCTTGTTTTGGCACTTCCCTTGTCCCATTTCATTTTAAGGGCCCTGTTTACTAAGCCTCGCTAAGGGCGCACTAGTGTTTTTAGCGCATGCTAATGATTAGCACGTGCTCAACACTAAGTCATCCATAGAAACATATGGGTGACTCTAGCGTTTAGCGTGTGCTAAAAACGCTAGCACAGCATAGTTAACAGGGCCCTAAATAATTAAAAGTTTCTCATTGAACCTCTTCTCACACATTCTCATCATTTAAAAGCCCCTCATTCGGGTACCCAAAGGAACACCTCTTTTTCTGTTGACCCCAGATGAAGGTTCCTCATACCAGAGCATGGTCTGACTAAGTAGGAGATTGTATGTTGATATCTTGTAGATTAGGGAACCAAAAACCATCCCCAAATGTCACATCAATACAAGAGTAACTATCATGAACAGAGGAAGAGAGGCTATATTCCTGCCCTTGAGGATACTGCACTCTCCAGAGGTTGGTGAGATTATATTTCTGTAGTCATTTTGTAAGTATCCTACTTGGTCCTAACTCTTAGTAAGTATGCCAACTCCCAAGTCGCTTATGGAGGTAAACCCCAGAGAACGCCTAACATAAAAGGAGCGTCCTCCACCACCTTTCCTGTGTTCTCCCCCTCTATTACACAGACTTATCAACATATATAGCATTTCAATACAACTCTTGTTTCTAGCATTCAAACATTTTAAACAGCTACTAGAAAATCTATCTTACTAAGCAAAACTGAAAATAATGTTGTAGGATTTGTGTTATGGAGTTAGGTTGCTGAAGTTGACTGCTCGGTATCTGCTGTATTAGTACAGCAGTCTGAAATCTGCATGAGCCTTTTATCTTTTACTACCCGACTCCATCTCAGAGTCACTTGTGGTGGACAGCATTTGGCTAGGGAGCGCTTCACTTCTTCAGGTATATTATTCACTTTGAGTTATAGTAAAGCCCTTCATGTATCCTCTGATGACTGCATTCTTTTTGTCACACCATTTGTTGTGAAAATTAGTCCAGATGGAAAGCTCCTCTTGTATCTAATATTCTCAGAATGGAGAAATAGTGTTACTCCCCAAAATCCAACTTCCCCTCTGTAGAGTAATAGGAGAGACATCTTGAAAAGTTTCAATTTCAGTGTTCTTCCATGGAATAGGACCCAGTTTCCTCACTGTTGCTTAAATTCTTTATTTCATTCCATAATCATGGAGACAGGCCACAATGTCTCTGTTGCAGTTTTCTTGTCTGGGGCCAAAGGCCCTATAAACCCTGTCCATTTTCACTCCATCCAAACTGCCATCTCTGGGGCCCCACGATCCTAGTACGATTTCGGCAATATCCTTCACCACAGCAATACAGTCTGTATATTGAGCTGCTTTTGGGATTCCTGTTATTCAAATGTTGTGTCTTCTCAAACAGTTTTCTAGATCTTTGATCTGCAAGTCCGTACTTTTAGATTCATATAAAGTTTGCAGATTTCCTCATGTTCCTCTTATCATGTTAGCAATCAATCTCCATAATTCAAGTAATTTCTTTAGCGGGAGACAGCAGTATCAAACCTCCATGACTCATGCTACTAAGAAAGGTTAGAGGCTTTAGACTTGATTGTACAGAGACAGTACCAGTATTACTCAAATCAGTGGAAGGTGTTTCCTCATTACCCTTACAAATCACAGTGACCGATGGAACTCGGGGCCAGTACCACCATTAGTCCCCGAGTCCAATGATGATGTCATCACATTCTGATCATTCCCTCCAGAATCCAACACAGGTCCTGAGGAAACTACTGAATTACAGTATCAAATATACTAGCTGGCTGCAAAGCCGGTGAGCAGGGGTTAGGGCTGAAGGAGAAACCATCCTCAGTGGTGGAATTTATATTAAGATCATCAAAGCCACTCAATCCCTCTTCCATAGGGCTCTTAAAAACAATTAAAGAGTCTATGGGGCCAATCTTACCCTCAAATGAAATTGAGGGAAGAACTGTGGACTTAATCTTCCATTTCCCTATCAACAGAAATAAAAAGCAGGAAAAAGCAGAAATTTACTTGAAATCTCAACCACAGTACTTCAGTCACCAAATAACTACTCAGGTGGCTCCTCTGTTGGCTGCAAAGTGAGCAGGCATGCCTGTTTGGTCATGCTTCTTGGGTCATGCACCCACGGGCATGCAAACACAGCCCACATTCTGTAGCAAGCTCAAGATTTCATAGAGCAGAGCTGGCGCTCTGGTGATGTCAGGAAAGTGCTGCACACCACAAAGACCCCAAGGGTTGCTCCTCTGCACTTGTTCAGGTCAGTCTTCCCCTTCTTCAGGCCTTCTGCAGCAAGCTCAGATTTTATAGAACGAGGCTGGTGCACCGGTGACATCAGAAGAGCATCATATGCCAAGAAGACACCGAGGGCTGTCCCTCTGCACTCTTTTGGCTCATCCAGATAAGACTTCTCCTTCTTCAGGCATTCCATGACAAGCTCAAAATTGTAGAACAGGGCTGTTATTCTGCTGACATCAGAAAAGCATCACATGCTGGAAAGACCCCAAGGACTGTCTTTCTGGGGTTTTCTTGTTTGTTTGTTTTTTTAATCATGTAAATGCACAACTGACCTAGAACCAGGTCAGTACTCTTCTCCTTCAGGCGTTCCAAGGCAAGCTCATGATTTTATAGAACAGTTCTTAACTAAATCTTGACTTAGCACTTGAAAATGTTTATCTTTTAATCCATCTGTTTCACCATTGTAAACTGCTTTGGGTTCAATTTTGTTGATTAAAGGTGGTCTAGCAATGTCAATATTAGATTACATTAGGGCCTGCACCCTGGTAATGTCAAAAGAGTGTTGAATGCTGCAAAGACCGAAGGGCTGCCCCTCTGCACTTCCTTGTCTTGTCGAGGTCAGTCCTCTTCTCCTTTGGTTTCCTTCTTATTTTTAACCTGTCCCATATAGCCCAGTTACTGCAGTGAAAATCCTCAACTATGTGCCACATACCTTCTGGAGTCCAGTTTTCACACACCCTAATTCCAACCAGCAAGTTTCATGTTTGTACAATGCTTGGGAATCATTTTCCTACTGTACTGTGAATGTTGTCTTTAGGGAAAGGGAAATGGGACTTGATACACCACCTTTCTGAGGTTTTTGCAACTACATTAAAAGTGGTTTACATATATTCAGGTACTTATTTTGTACCAGGGGCAATGGAGGGTTAAGTGACTTGCCCAGAGTCACAAGGAGCTGCAGTGGGAATTGAACTCAGTTCCCCAGGATCAAAGTCCACTGCACTAACCACTAGGCTACTCCTCCACTCCATGAACCAGACTCAGAAATCAAACCCAGATCAGTTATATAGCAATGTGCAGCACCATGACCGATTCTTGAGTGCTAGCACTGTTTCTCCTGAAGCTGATCAGGAGTTATGGATACAAGTGGCACCCAAAACTGCAGGGCTTATCTCTTTGTCTTTCTGTGACATTCACTTTTTATGCAATTGCATCTATCAATGTATGATATTCTTATGTCTCTGCATATATATCTGAGGGATGGCAAAGAGCAGCAGCTCACAGCAAAGCAACTAGCCCTGAGAGTCATATAAACTCAAGGAGCTGTCAAAGTGCTTTAAATTGGTGGTTCTCAACCCAATTCTGGGGGCACACCCAGCCAGTTACATTTTCATGATACAATAAATATGCATGATATAAATTTGCATACAAAGGAGGCAGTTTGTAGCATCTATCTGTAGTAATTCGTGCTTTTCACTATGGCTTTTATTTATTTTTTTCTGATTTAGGCATTTCAACTTTAATGTACTTGACTCATGCAAAGGACAATTCTATAACAGTGGGAATGCCCCAATTTGCCGATGACCCTTCCATGGCTGCACCCCTTTTTTGGAGCCATACATAAATTTTAATTGATGCAAACTAACACCAATAATTGATTAAGACCCTATTATTGGTGCTAATTGGAGTGGAGGAGTGGCCTAGTGGTTAGAGAACTGGTCTTGCAATCCAGAGGTGGCCGGTTTAAATCCCACTGCTGCTCCTTGTGATCTTGGGCAAGTCACTTAACCCTCCATTACCTCAGGTACAAACTTAGATTGTGAGCCCTCCTGGGACAGAGAAATATCCAGAGTACCTGAATGTAACTCACCTTGAGCTACTATTGAAAAAGGTGTGAGCAAAATCTAAATAAATTAATTAATTAATTAAGGGAATTGGAACTTGCTATATCACCTTTCTGTGTTTTTTGCAACCACATTCAAAGCAGTTTACATGGTATTTATTTGTACTTGGGGCTATGAAGGGTTAAGTGACTTGCCCAGAGTCACAAGGAGCCACAGTAGGAATCAAACCCAGTTCCCTAGGATCAAAGTCCGCTGCACTAACCACATCTCATTAATTAATTTAGTTGCATGCACATTTTGGATCTGCGCTGAAATTTCATCGCCAATATTCCGGCACCATTTATAGAATCCAGGGGAATGTCCTTAGTGTTCGCATTTATTGCTTTCATTGGTCCACGTGGGCCTGGATTCTATACATGGTATCTAAAATTGCATGTAGAAATTTGGCAGTGCAGATTAGTTAACAAGCCAACTGGCACCAATAATTCACCAATAACAAGCAATTATCTGCACTAATTGGCAATTTATTCTGTAAAGTGGTGCTTGTAAATTCTAATTTGCAGATCTTAAAAGAGGGCATGGCCATGGGAGGGGCATGGGCATTCCTAAATATGGTGTGCACTGTTATAGAATAAGCCCAATCTACGCTTAAGTTAGGCAAGGGCTTTTACACCAGATTTAATTGGCGGTCGCACCTAAATTTTAGTCACAGGGACAGGTGCTACATATATTCTATAAACCATGCCTAACTTTAGGCGAGGTTTATAGAATAACGCTATGTGCAGGGTTTTTTTCGGCACCATATATAGAATCTGGCCCATGATGTTTCAAAGTACCTTTATTATATGAAGTTTGCAAAGAATAAATATCACACAACATATTTGTTGCTCCATCATAGGCCTATTTGTGAGCCAAGTTTTATTATTGTATACCCAGGCATTTATTTGCTATGGAGCAATACCTAGCTTAACTGGGTATATATGTGTGTATGTGTTTAGGCATAGAGCAGGTGTGTCCACATCTAGCTGCACCCCCCCTTGCTCCACTCTGCCACCTTGGGCAGTCATGGAACAAGCTAAGGGCTGTGTCATGCTCACAATCTCTGCGATGCTTCCTCCCCCTGCTGTGCGTGCTTCCAATAAAAGAGGATGCCTCAAGTATTCTATAACCAATGTGCTTAAGTCAGAGTCCTGCCGATGCTCTGCCCAGACTTCACTCGTGTACGCCTACCTGTAAAATGCACACTCTGTAAGATATGCATATATTTACATAATAACTTTTAGGCACATTTTTGGCATTTATGTGTGTATGTGCACATATTCTAAGGGCTCGAAATTCAGCTGGCAGCTAAACCTGGAGATTCAGTGCTAGGCCATGTCCGGGCACCGGCACTGAATGTCCAGGTTTGCACAGCTGGCTAACACATAGCGATATTCAGAACTTAACCAGCTATGGGTTACTGCGTAAAGATAAGACTGAATTTTATTCGATCCTATTTATGCAGTTAACCTGACCAGTTGTGCTGAATATCGGTACTTAACTGGCCAATTGCTGACTCCACCCCCGGAACGCCCCCAAAATAGCTGATTTTCAGTTTGGTGCTAACTAGTTAAGTGACACTGAAAATGACTGGTTAGGCCTAAACAGGTAATTTAACCAGGCAGGAGTCATTTCTGGCTGGTTAAATAATGTTAAATATTGACCCCTAAATGTTTACATGTATAATTGGTGCGAAAATGTTAGCGTCTACGGTATAGAATTACTGCTATGCAGGGCAATTCTATAACATGTACATAAACAGTATCAATTATGCAGATATGTCATTAGAATAACGGGATATACATGTTTCTATGTACACATACAGGCAGGGCTCGCTCAAGGGATAGTGGTGCCCTTGGCCAATTTGGTTTGGTGGTGCCTCCATCATTACATCACTTCCAGCTTCCTTTCCCTCCCTCCCCCATGGGTTTTTGATATCTCTCCCTCCCTTGAGCTGGCATCTTCCCCACTCCCGGCGGGAAGGACAGAGGAAGGGGAAAGAGAGACAGGAGGGGGGGAGAGATGCCAGTCAAAGAGAGGGAGAGATGCCAAACCCATGGGGGGGGGGATAGAAAGACAGCCAGGAGCGATGTGATGGGGGGGGGGGCAAGGGTGATATATATTGAATCTAGTCCTATATGAGATACACACATATTTACGAAATAGCACTTAGACAGAAATTTGGTATGTGTACGTATATGCAGGGCCGGCTTAACCACTGAACCAGGTGAGGCTCTGTCCCAGGGCACCGACAACTAAGGGTGCCAGCACACCCAGCCTCTGATCTCACCTGGTCTACAGGTTAAGTTTTTTCATCCCCCTCCTCCCGGTCTGGTCTCTCCCCTTTTCTGTTCTCCCTCCCCATAGGTCCAGCACTGCCCCCTTACCTTTCTCATTCCCTGGGTCACTGGTGAAAGCAGCAGCAGCAGCAACAACAGCATGACAGGCTGCCTTTGGCCAGTCCCTGGGTTTTCCCTCTGCCATGTCCTACCCACTGGAAATTGCATCAGAGGAGACTAGACATGTCAGAGGGAAGACCCAGTGACCAACATAAACTTTACAGGACTGCGGGGGAGTGAGAAAGGTAAGGGAGCAGTGCTGGACATATGGGGAGGGAGAAGAGAAAAGAAAAGAAAAGGGGAGAGACTGGCTTTAGGCACGATTCCTGGGTATAACACTTATACCCAGGAATTGTGCCTAAAGCCATTTGCACCAACTTAAATGTAGTGCAAATCTATACACCTAAATTAGGTGTGTATCCCCATTATTCTATAAAAAATGCAAATAAATGCTAGCAATGCCCCCATTCTGCCCATCACCCTCACATTTATGTGCCTATCTTTTACTCGTGTCTAAATTTACGCATGTATATTCCAATTAAATGTAATTAGTGTCAATAATTTCTCGTTAACAAGCTAATTATTGATGCTAACTAGTTCATTATTCTATTAAATTACATGCGCAAATTCGGCAAGTGCCCAAATTTGCATGCACAATTTTTGACAACTTTTATAGAATTAGGGGGATAGCGTGTATTTTACAGGTAGGCATACACCTAAGTAGAGTCTGGGTGCATCAGGGGTGGGACTCACACATGCATATTTTAAAGAATTCTATAAGTTACTCATGTGTCTCTGGCACTTAGGCACACAGATTAAAGTTAGTTCTGTGGCTGGCATAAGTGCTCACTCCTAAATTCTAGGTGTATATTTTCACTGTTACACTGGTAATCTGTAAAGGATAGTAGGTGCTATGTTCCTTCACAGGACAAGCTCCTACCTTGTGCGCAGTTACAGAATCCGCATGGCATGGCAATTAGTGTGTGCTCTAAGGCCAGCATGATAACAGTTACCGTGCAATAATTCATGTGATAACTGCTTAGCACGCTTTAGTAAAAGATACCCTTAGGTTTGTTTTTCTTAGAGGATGGATTGAGAGGGATTATTAGTGTATTTATTTTAAAATTATTGTTACTCACCTTCGGCAGTGTCCAGTGAAGTGACTAATCAAACTAATTAAATAAATTCTAATTGTAATATCTGACAATGGTGGTGTTCTATTCTTGTTACCTCTATGTCCTGTAATTTTAGGTAGGAGGTCTGTTGTTCTGCACACTTTAACTTTCTTCTCTCTTCTGTACCCCTCACCCATCTTCCTGAAATCCACAGTCCAAACCTATGCTGTCTGATGTGGCAGGCTGGAAGGGGTGGAAAAATGAAATTATTATGCCCCCTTCCCTCTCTTTCTCGCCCCTTTCTATGGCACTCCCTAGCTCCACATTGCCATCTTGGGTGGTCATAGAACAAGCTGAGGGCTGTGTTATGCTCACAATCTCTGTGATGCTTTCTCCCCCTGCTGTGTATGCTTCCAATAAATAGGACTAGGCAGGACTACATGGCCACAGGAACTGGGAGAACAAGGCAATTCACAGTCCCCACATTTAGGCTGTGGTGACTGTCCGATGCACATTTGAGGAGATAAGCAGATTTGTTAGTAGTGAGAGGTCTGGAAGGAATTATCAGCCAGGGAACAGGTGGAGGTAGGTACACTGGACACCATCAACAGGGATTATGGGGAGGAGGCATCTCCAGCAGTGGTATTGACCAGGGAATGGTAGAATACCAAATTCTAAAGTCACACAGGACAGTGAGAAACCTTGACTTGCTCTGAACTGACTTTTCCCAATAATGGCCAGAACAAAAATGAAAACACAGTAAGAACACAGGCCTTGTCCTGGGCTTTCTAAATAACAAAGTTCAGATAGAACCAGGTTAAAAGTTGTTCTCTGCTCTGGTAACCCTTGTCTTCTGTGTTTAAGTTCAGTAAATCCCTAGCTGTTCTGCATGGCTTGGTAATGGTTTCACCACCAACTGGCTGCTTTCTCCATGTCTGAATAAAGGCTTTTTTAATATAGGAAGGAAAAAAGTGAGGTGCTGTGACTCAGGAAACTTCATTAGTTCTACTCTGTGGGGTTGTATTTTTCATGTTATGACTTCTTGCACTGCACTCTTTCTTTAGCTGTTTGGAGTCAGGTCTTAGTCTATATTTGACTGAAGCAGTAGAGTTTTGCACTTACTTTTGTATTTGCAATTTTTATTGATCTATTTCATATCTTTCGATGCTTTGCAAATTCAGGGTTTTTTTTAAACACGTGTGCTAGCAAGTTATCATTCGTCTATGATTTTGTTTTTTGAAAGCTTGTCCAAGCATGATGATGGATGTTGCTTGAGGCCTTTTTTTTCATTCAAACTGTAAAATGTTTTGAACATTTAGATTTTCTGAAGATGTAACCATGTATGCCTATTCTATTTCTACAAGAGCTGTACCTAAGCCAATATACAATCATGAACTGGCTGTTACACATCAATTGATAATCATGTACTCAGTCTAAGTCAATTCTGATGTCTGTCATTCCAAAGTTGTGGGAACTGGCTTCTTCTGTTTAAAAAAAGCACAAGCATATATTGGTTTCAGTCTTCTATAGTGCTCTTTGCTAAACTTTTCTTTCATTGTTTTAATATTAGATTAATGCAGCATTGTACACCCATGTTTATACGTCATGTTGCAATTCTGAAGCAGCCAGATGTTCTGATTATGGGTTAATTTTCCTTTGTTACCAGGTGCTTGGTTAAGTTTGTCTAGATCAAAAGGTGTCTTGATGTCAAAGACAGTTTCCATTGATGATAGCAGCTGGAGCACTTTAAATATCATCCAAAGCCAGCAAATGAGATGTTACCTGTGATGCTTCTGTGTTTCTGCAACCAAGACTAAACTCAGCAGTAAAAAGGTAGTGAAACAGCTCTGAGGGATTAGTGCCAGGTTTAAATAGGAGCAATGATGAAATATCCCTGGAATATCCCTCCACTTGGATATGCCATAGTTCAAAATGAGGTATTTCACTTTGAATTTTCTTTCCTTGCACAATTTTATTTTACATATCTAGCAAATGTGGAAGATATTTGCTTAAACCAATACCAGAATTCTCACTATTTGTACTACATTCCCCCAAAAAAGGGGTGCATTTTTATTTTAAAAGTCGGCTATGAACTACATCTCAGTTGAAAATAAGATTCCTGGTGCTGTTCTGGCATGGGGATGCTTTAGTGTTTCATGAGCTTCCAGTGGAAGTCTTGGTACTTTGGTTCATGAATCTTTTTGTGTTTATTAAGACCAGAGCTCTGACTGAAGCTTTTACCACAGTCCTGGCAGTGATATGGTCTTTCTCCAGTATGGGTTCTCTGGTGCTTGATGACTGTTGAAAGGTCACTGAAACATTTTCTACAATAGGCACATTTATATGGCCTTTCACCTGTGTGGATTCTCTTGTGCCTAATGAGACTCGAGCCATCACTAAACCTTTTATCACACACAGCACAATTATATGGCTTTTCTTCAGTGTGAATTCTCTTATGCACAATGAGATGAGAGCTTTCACTGAAGGCTTTCTCACACTCCATGCATTTGTATGGCCTCTCACCTGTATGTGTTCTTTTATGCTTACTGAGGGTTGAGCTGTCACTAAAACTTTTCTCACAGTGTGTACATTTATATGGTCTATCCCCTGTGTGAATTCTCTTATGTTCAATG
Organism: Microcaecilia unicolor; assembly: GCF_901765095.1. NCBI lineage: Eukaryota > Metazoa > Chordata > Amphibia > Gymnophiona > Siphonopidae > Microcaecilia > Microcaecilia unicolor. Next base: position 96,701,818 of record NC_044037.1, on the reverse strand, counting down.
AGATGTGAGCTTCTACTAAAGCATTTAGCACAATCAGTACACTTATAAGGTCTCTCTCCAGTGTGTATTCTCTTGTGCAGAATAAGGTGGGAGCTGTCACTGAAGCTTTTCTCACAGTCATTACACTTATATGGTCTCTCTCCTGTGTGGGTTCTTTTGTGCACAATGAAACTTGAGCTGTTACTGAAGCTTTTCTCACAATAAGTGCATTTATATGGTCTCTCCCCCGTGTGTGTTCTTTTGTGTACTATGAGACTTGAACCATCACCATAGCTTTTCTCACAGCAGTCACATTTATATGGTCTTTCTCCCGTGTGAGTTCTCTGGTGTGTTGTAAGGCTTGATTTATGACCAAAGGTTTTTTACATTCCTTACAAGTGTATGGTCTCTCTTTTGTATGGGTTATCAGGTGTGATGTGAGTCCGGATTTTTGACTGAAGCTTTTCTTACAGTCTTTACACGTATGCCATTTCTTTAATTTGTGCTTTTTCTGGTGTGCAGTAAGTCTTGCTTTAGTATTGAAACTTTTCACACAGTCTTTACATTTATGTTGTATCTTTGGGTGTGTTTTCTGGTGTTTAATAAGCCTCAGTTTGTAGCAAAAGCTTTTATTACAAACAGTACATTTAAATGGTTTCTCCCTTTCATGGGTTCTTTGGTGCTTCATGAGAGTTGAATTCTTTTTGAAGCTTTTCTTACATTGAGCACATTCATAGGGTTTCACTCCTCTGCGGCTTGGGTGAGGCATCCTATTTTGGGCTCTGTTGTAGATTGTTTCCTGCAGAACAGTAGCTTTTTTTCCTTTCCAGGAATTTCTTTCATGCTTTATGGATCTATCCAGACTTTCTCCCATAGAATTTCCTTGATGCTTTTTCTGCTTTTGCTTGTTTCCATTGATATTGGCCTGGAGTAAACAACGATGGACTTTCATTTTGAGTTTCTCTGAGAACATCTCCTGCCTTTTGGGTTTCACTTTTTGCCTTTGGTGAAGCTTGACCTTGTTTATGGTCCTCGATCTAAGTTCTGCTGGATTCAAATGAGAGCAAGGTCAGTATCTATGTTATTTAATTATGACATGGAATCATCCACTACTCAGGCCTGGATTAATAGGCAACATAAACAACTGCCTAGAGCTTAGTCCCACCCACTTTAGGGTCATGTGCTTGGGCTGCTTCAAAGAAGCACCACACTTGTATGCAAATAAAATGGGCCCTGGGATTTTTATTACATATCTCATAGTGCCAACTTCAGGTCAGGCGCAGGTTATTGGTGTATCTGGGTGCTATCAGCTTATTTGGTAAAGTTGCAATAAAAAAAAGCCTGTCTCATTTTTTGTTCCAAAATTGTACTCAAAATGGCAAGGAGAATAAAACAAACCAAAAAAATAAGCAAATTCAATGTACTGTGCCCTCAAAATGATCTCTACTGAACCATAATAAACCCCTAAGATTCTCCAAGATGTGGAGGTCAATTCTATAAAGGGTGCCTATAATTAGGAACCTGTTGGAAACCCATTCTATAAAGGAAAGTAGGCGCCTACTTTCCTTCATAGAATACTATGAATACTAGAATACATTTTACTGGGCAGAATGGATGGACTGTATAGGTCTTTATCTGCCGTCATCTGCTATGTTACTATCAGGCTCATTTTTGAAAGAGATGGCTGTCCAAAAAGTGACATAAATCGGCATTTGGACGTCCATCTCACAGAAACGTCCAAATCGGTATAATCAAAACCCGATTTTGGACGTCTTTCTCTGAAATCCGTCAGAAAGATGTCCAAATCTCGAGGGGGCGTGCCAGGGGCGTGTTTGAGGTGGGACTTGGGTGTTCCTAAGACTTGGACGTCTTTGAGCCATGATGGAACAAAGCAAATACGTCCAGCACTAAAACTTAGACGTTTTCAGCTAGACCTGTTTTTTTATGAATAACTAAGGCACAAAAATGTGCCCCAAATGACCAGATGACCACTGGAGGGAATCAGGGATGACCTCCCCTTACTCCCCCAGTGGTCACTAACCCCCTCCCAACCCATAAAATTGCTTGCCAGCCTCAGATGTCATACTCAGGTCCATTACAGCAGCATGCAGGTCCCTGGAGTAGTTTAGTAGTAGGTGCAGTGCACTTCAGACAGGTGGACCCAGGCCCATACCCCCACTACCTGTTACACTTGTGGACGAAACTGCGAGCCCTCCAAAACCCACCAGAAACCCACTGTACCTACATATAGGTGCCCCCTTCACCCTTGGCTATGGTGTACAGTTGGGGGTAGTGGGTTTTTTTTTTTTGGGGGGGGGGGGTTGGGGGGCTCAGCACACAAGGTAAGGGAGCAATGGTCAGATGTGTACCTGGGAGCTTTTTATGAAGTCCATTGCAGTGCCCCCCTAGGGTGCCCGATTGCTATCCTGGGATGTCATGGGGACCAGTCTACTACAAATGCTGGCTCCTCTCACGTCCCAATGGCTTCAGTTTGGATGTTTTAGTCTTGGACGTTTTTGTTTTCGAAAATGGCCGAAAATCAAAGATGACCAAATCGCAAAACGTCCAAATCGCAGGACAACCATGGTATTTTCGAACACAAAAGATGGACATCCATCTTTTTCAAAAATGACCTTCCTCCCGGTTCGGAATTTGGACGTCTTTGTAAAACGTCCAAATTCACATTTATACGTGTTTTCGAAAAATGCCCCTCCACGTTACTAGCTTTAACACTTAAATATGTGAGTAAAAGTTAGACAACAGGTCTTAATGCCAGCCATATTGCTGGTGTAAGTATTAGTGCCTAACTGCCATATGAAAAACGTTGCTACTGATGTCCACAAGATTGTTTCATGGTATGTTGTTGTGAGAAATTGAGTTTCTAGTGTTGGGTGATGTGGAGGGGCATAATCGAACGGGGATGACCATCTCTAAGGGCGCCCATCTCTAAGGATGACCTGGCGAATGGACAGGGCATCCTGTTTTATCGAAACAAGATAGGCGTACTTCTTTCGTTTCGATAATACGGTCGGGGACGCCCAAATCTCAACATTTAGGTCGACCTTAGAGATGGTCGACCTAAATGTTGAGATGGTCGTCCTTAGAAATGGGCGTCCTCGGTTTTCGCCGATAATGGAAACCGAGGACGCCCATCTCAAAAACTACCAAATCCAAGGCATTTGGTCGTGAGAGGAGCCAGCATTCGTAGTGCACTGGTCCCCCTCACATGCCAGGACACCAACTGGGCACCCTAGGGGGCACTGCAGTGGACTTCACAAATTGCTCCCAGGTGCAGCTGCCAGGTGCATAGCTCCCTTACCTTCGGTGCTGAGCCCCCCAAAACCCACTCCCCACAACTGTACACCACTACCATAACCCTTAGGGATAAAGGGGGGCACCTAAATGTGTCTACAGTGGGTTTCGGAGGGCTCACATTTACCACCACAAGTGTAACAGGTGGGGGGGATGGGCCTGAGTCCGCCTGTCTGAAGTGCACTGCACCCACTAAAAACTGCTCCAGGGACCTGCATCCTGCTGTGATGGAGCTGGGTATGACATTTGAGGCTGGCATAGAGACTGGCAAAAAATGTTTTTAATTTTTTTTTTTTGGGTGGGAGGGGGTTGGTGACCACTGGGGGAGTAAGGGGAGGTCATCCCCGATTCCCTCCGGTGGTCATCTGGTCAGTTTGGGTACCTTTTCGAGGCTTGGTCGTGAAACAAAAAGGGACAAAGTAAAGTCGGCCAAATGCTCGTCAGGGACGCCCTTCTTTTTTCCATTATCGGCCGAGGACGCCCATCTCTTAACCACACCCCCGTCCCACCTTCGGTACGCTGCCGGCACGCCCCCGTGAACTTTGGTCATCCCCGCAATGGAAAGCAGTTGAGGACGCCCAAAATCGGCTTTCGGTTATGCTGATTTGGGCGACCCTGAGAGAAGGACGCCCATCTCCCGATTTATGTCGAAAGATGGGCGCCCTTCTCTTTCGATTATGCTCCTGATAAGGTACATTTTTGAACTAGCTCCCTTATTGAATTTCTTAAGGTGGACGGTGTATTTTATTATTCTAAACATTTACACAGGTAATCGTCACCTAAATGTTAGCACCCGTGTTATAGAATTATCTATTAGTTTCTACTCTTATCACCCCCAAATGCTATATATGGCAACTTCATTGATGAACAAGTCAATTGGCGCCGATAATTGGCCAATAACAAACAACTATTGGCACTAATTGGCACCAATTAGAATTTACATTAGCAACTATTCTGTAAAATGGAACGCGTACATTCTAATCCGCGGATCTCGAAAGGGGGCATAGCCACGAGAGGGGCATGGGCAGGCTGTGAGTGTTCGTAAAAATTATGTGCACTATTACAGAAGATGCCCGATCTGCGCCTAAGTTAGGTGTGAGCATTTATACCAGGTTTTAATTGGCCCTCAGTGACTTACCTTTGGTGGGGCGTCCAACAGCTCTTCTTCCTTTTGAGCCAGAGGGACTGCTGACCGAAGGCTGTTTCCCTTGCTCAATCTTTGATATAACATCAGGTTTTACAGTGGTATATCCTGCATTCAATGAAAAATTAATGTAAGGAAAGATGCCAAATATCAATATCCATGGATCATACTGTCAGTGGAGTTATCTTTATCTTTTAGCAGGGTTTAGATTATCTAATTGTGTTTTGAGTATCAGTTGTGTTAAAATGGAAGACCATCCTAGAAGATTCCCAAACTTTTTATCAGCACTGTGTAAAGCAAAAGCCTTACATAAGTCCTTTTGTTCACTGTTTTAAAAAGGGAAAGGCAATGGATCTAATACAGGAAATGCCATTAATAAAGGGGAAAATATTACAAATCCATTTACAGAAGGTTACTTGCAAAAGATTAGTTTGCCTTTTTATATTTGAGAGGAGGAGCAAACAGTAAGGAAGACATAGTAAAAAACATTTTCGTTATATTAAAAGCAGGAAGCTGGCAAAAGAATCGGTTGGGCTGCTGGATGACCGAGGGGTAAAAGGGGCGATCAAGGAAAACAAAGACTTAGCGGAGAGATTGAATGAATTCTGTGCTTCGGTCTTCACCGAGGAAGATTTGGGTGGGATACCGGTGTCAGAAATGATATTTCAAGCGGACGGGTCGGAGAAACTTACTGACTTCACGGTAAACGTGGAGGACATAATGGGGCAGTTCAGCAAACTGAAGAGTAGCAAATCTCCTGGAACGGATGGTATTCATCCTAGAGTACTGATAGAACTGAAAAATGAGCTTGCGGAGCTACTGATAGTGATATGCAATTTATCTTTAAAATCGAGCATGGTACCGGAAGATTGGAGGGTGACCAATGTAACGCCCATTTTTAAAAAAGGTTCCAGGGGAGATCCGGGAAATTATAGACTGGTGAGTCTGACGTTGGTGCTGGGGAAAATAGTAGAGGCTATTATTAAAAAGTGGAGGAGTGGCCTAGTGGTTAGAGTGGTGGACTTTGGTCCTGGGGAACTGGGTTTGATTCCCACTGCAGGCACAGGCAGCTCCTTGTGACTCTGGGCAAGTCACTTAACCCTCCATTGCCCCAGATACAAATAAGCACCTGTATATAATATGTGAGCCGCATTGAGCCTGCCATGAGTGGGAAAGCGCGGGGTACAAATGTAATAAAAAATAAATAAAAACAAAATTACAGAGCACATCCGAGGACATGGATTACTGAGACCAAGTCAGCATGGCTTTTGTGTGGGGAAATCTTGCCTGACCAATTTACTTCAATTCTTTGAAGGAGTAAACAAACATGTGGACAAAGGGGAGCCGGTTGATATTGTGTATCTGGATTTTCAAAAGGCGTTTGACAAGGTACCTCATGAAAGGCTACAGAGGAAATTGGAGGGTCATGGGATAGGAGGAAAAGTCCTGTTGTGGATTAAAAACTGGTTGAAGGATAGGAAACAGAGAGTGGGGTTAAATGGGCAGTATTCACAATGGAGAAGGGTAGTTAGTGGGGTTCCTCAGGGGTCTGTGCTAGGACTGCTGCTTTTTAATATATTTATAAATGATTTCGAGATGGGAGTAACTAGCGAGGTAATTAAATTTGCTGATGACACAAAGTTATTCAAAGTCGTTAACTCGCGACAGGATTGTGAAAAATTACAGAAGGACCTTACGAGATGGTGAGACTGGGTGGCTAAATGGCAGATGATGTTTAATGTGAGCAAGTGCAAGGTGATGCATGTGGGAAAAAAGAACCAGAATTATAGCTACGTCATGCAAGGTTCCACGTTAGGAGTTACGGACCAAGACAGGGATCTGGGTGTCGTCGTTGATAATAAACCATCTGCTCAGTGTGCTGCTGCGGCTCGGAAAGCGAATAGAATGTTGGGTATTATTAGGAAAGGTATGGAAAACAGGTGTGAGGATGTTATAATGCCGTTATATCGCTCCATGGTGTGACCGCACCTTGAGTATTGTGTTCAATTCTGGTCGCCGCATCTCAAGAAAGATATAGTGGAATTGGAAATGGTGCAGCGAAGGGCGACTAAAATGATAGCGGGGTTGGGACGACTTCCCTATGAAGAAAGACTAAGGAGGCTAGGGCTTTTCAGCTTGGAGAAGAGACGGCTGAGGGGAGACATGATAGTGGTATATAAAATAATGAGTGGAGTGGAACAGGTGGATGTGAAGCATCTGTTCACGCTTTCCAAAAATACTAGGACTAGGGGGCATGCGATGAAACTACAGTGTAGTAAATTTAAAACAAATCGGAGAAAAGTTTTCTTCACCCAACCCGTAATTAAGCTCTGGAATTCATTGCCGGAGAACATGGTGAAGGCGGTTAGCTTGGCGGAGTTTAAAAAGGGGTTAGACGGTTTCCTAAAGGACAAGTCCATAAACCGCTACTAAATGGACTTGGGAAGAATCCACAATTCCAGGAATAACATGTGTAGAGTGTTTGTATGTTTGGGAAGCTTGCCAGGTGCCCTTGACCTGGATTGGCCGCTGTCGTGGACAGGATGCTGGGCTCGATGGACCCTTGGTCTTTTCTCAGTGTGGCATTACTTATGTACTTCAATTTCAGTGTTCTTCCATGAAATAGGACCCAGTTTCCTCACTGCTGCTTAAATTCTTTATTTTATTCCATAATCATGGAGACAGGCCACAATAAGGCATATTGGAAACCTATGGAACTTTGGAAGGCTAAGTGGACAGGATGCTGGGTTCGATGGACCCTTGGTCTTTTCCCAGTGTGGCATTACTTATGTACTTATGTACACTTATAGGGAGTGTGGGGATAGGGACCAATTCAGCAATAGTTGGGAGAGAGGCACCCCAAACTTTTCTGGTGGGTACTTGAAATTCTAATAAAAATGGGACCTGATAGTGGACACTCCAGGATACTAAATAGCTCAAGAATGTGCTGATTGCATCCCTCGCACCTCTGTTCAACTTCCCAGAGAGTGAACGAGAGCTGAAGTAATCCCACTACCCATAAGCAGGAGCAAAGAGAAGGCAGAGAAGTAAACACTTGTTAGTCTAACTTAGGTGCTGATGATCAGTTCCCCGCACGTTCCGAATAGCTTAGGGAAAAATACCACTGGAACAGCGCAGGAAATTAACTTCCCAGTGATCAGCACTAATAGCATGCAAATTTATGTGCACTATTAGCACTGATCATAGGGGGACTTCTGCGGGAGGACTGTGCCCGGGCATATGCTCAGGCACAATCCTCCCACAGAACTGCTTTGACAGGTCCGGTCTATCAAAAAAAGAAAGCCTGGACCTGTCAAATCTGAAGGCTGGTGGTCCGGTGGACCTTCAGACCCCCAAGCCCCCCAAAACAATAAGCCCTTCTCTACCACATTTCCAAAACTCCCTTATATGGAAGTTAAGACCCACCCAGTGTATCCCAGGATACACTGAGCAGGGCAGGGTGCCACCATTTTGAAGAGGTGCACGCAAGAGGAGGAAGGAAGCACTAGTCTGTTCCTCCACCCTCCCTGTATGGAGGGTTTGGCTAGCCCATGGCTAGGCGAGGGGGTAGAGGTGGGGGGGGGGGTCTGTTAAGGGTACCACTGAACCACCAGGTGTTTTGGAAATATGGTTTTGGGGGTAGGTGGTCTGGAGGTCCTCCATGCCACTGTGCTTGGGAGGGGTATGGGGGGTCTGAAGGTCCACCGGACCTCCAGGTCCCTGTTCTTGGTGGGATAGGGGTTCTGGAGGTCTGCTGGACCTCCAGACCCTTGTGTTTTGGAGGGGGGGGGGAGCCTGGAAGCATGCAAATGCATGCTGGACAGGGTGTCCCCATTCCTCTCCAATGCCCTGGCAAACTTTAATGCCAGCTTCGAGCTGGTATAGGGTTTGCCGTGGGAGCAACACCCTTGTTTGGCACCCTGCCCACTGAGCATTGGGGAGGAATATTAATTCCCCTGTTTAGCTTGCATTTGCATGCTACTTGCACTCAAAACCAGCAAGCTTGTTGTTTCACATGTTTGTCGGCTCTGAGCATTGTGTGCCAGTAAATGCAGGTGCTAGTCTGGCGTTAATGGCCTCCAGCGCCTGCGTTTACTTTTGATCAATGGCACCTGAGCTAGTGAGTAAAACAATGGAAATAATTCTAAAGCTAGTGTATCACCTTGAAACAAGTAGATTACAAACACCAGACCTTGTGGTTTCACAAAGGAAGGATCTTGTCAGACAAAATGTAATTAGTTCTTCAAAGAGCAAACAAACATAGCAAATTGGGAGGTTGCAATAGCTATTGCCTAGCTGTACTTTAGTAAAGCTTCTGACTAAAGTTGCACTGGGACAGAAATTTGACCCATACCTGCCTATCTCCACCTGCAATGGAATCTATCCCATATCCACTTGTACCTGCTTTAATCCATTCCATCCCCACCTATCACTGCAATTAATCTCATCCATCTCCACCATACCCACAGGAGTTGACAGTATTACTTACTGTCCTCCATTTCCTCCCAACCCCACCATCCTTCTATGGTTTTTTGGACGGTATTAACTATTCAGCCAATGAGTGTTTCAAGCCTCTGTCTGGTGTTCTGGTCGTCTTTCTGGGTATTCCAAGCCTCATTCTGGCTTCACCAGAGATTTTGACTACACTCCCACGGGACTCCTATAGCAACTTCTTCCATCCCCCGCAGAATGCCTTGGCAATTCTTCCATCCCCGCGGTAATGTTGCAGGTTCTATACGATTCCTGTGATCCCCTTTCCCATGCAGAGCTCTACTTCTGACACTGTTTTGTACAGTAGATTGGTAACTAAACTGACTAGTATGGGAGTAGGCCAGAAAGTTATAAACTGGGATAGCAAATGGTTGAGCAATGGAATGCAAAGTTGTGGAATTCCTTGGTGTTAGTGACAACCCTGTGCACTGCCACATGGAAGAAATGGGTTTGATTCTGGAGTCAGCTTCTCCTTTTCCTGGGCCAGTGCTAGCTAAAGATCTGCAGTGGTGGTGGTATTCACAGCCTCCGAGAGGAGGGAGACCCAGTCATTGTGCAATACTGACACCTAGGGGCTCATTTTCAAAGCACTTAGACTTACAAAGTTCCACAGGTTACACCTAATATTGCAAGCCTAAGTGCTTTGAAAATACACCTCCTAGTGGTCATACTTAGTTCTATGACTGTACAACCCTGAAAGGATTTCTGGTGTTTGGCTCCTAGGTTGAGGACTATTGCTGTGTTAACTAAGCATCCCTGTGTAGTTGGATGCTAGCCCCAATTTTATTTGAACTGGAAGCAGGGGGTGTAGCCAGACACCCAATTTTGGATGGGCCTAGGCCCAAGATAGGTGGGCAGAAGTACTCCGCCCTGTCATAGGTGTGCTGCTACTGGGTGACAAAAATGAAAAAAGGATTGAGAAAAACAGAATAATCAAGGGATTACAAAAAGTAACTTGAATTAGGAGTGATATCTTGTAAGCGGTCAAGCCTCCTTAGCTCCTAGCTGAGATACATCCATTCTGTACAGCAGCAGACTGAATGGTTCAGATGGTCCTATCTGCCATTAACTATTAAGCTACTCTACTGAAATTCATTCAGACTTGTCAGAAATGGTGAAACCACTAGTGAAATAGAAAACGTTGTGACTTTACCCAGAGACGTTAGAGTTGTGTAATTCTCCTTCATCACATTCCTGTACAGCTCCTTCTGCTGTTCCTCTAACAATTGCCACTCCTCTTCAGAGAAATAGACAGCGACATCACTGAATGTAAATTTCACCTGGAAAGCACAGGGTTTCATAATCATTAAGTCCTGTATAATCTCATTAAATCAGCTGACGATACAATCCAGCCGACGTTTAAATCTATTTAACTGGCCAGGAACAGCTCCTGAGCAGTTAAATAGCCTTAAGCCGGCTTAGTGCTAATATTCAGTGCGAGATAGCCGGCTATCTCGGCTGAATATTAATGCTTAGCGGTTAGCCTCGTCACCGTCTTTGTCGTTTGACACAGCCAGTTAGCGCCAATATTCATTGACTGACTGGCTAAGTTTAGCAGCCAGATAGACCCACGTAAATAGCAGGTCTGTCAGCTAGATACCAAAATGATTTACTCAACATTTTAACCTAACTCCCCAAAAACTTGGAAACAGTAAGGTATAGGAACGTATAGAGTGGAAATACCACCCTCTAAATAACATAATTAAATATTTAGATAAACAAGCCGAATTTTGACATACTAAGGTTTTAAAAACCATACAAGCTTTTAAAATTTGATACATGAATGAACCGGTAGCCAATGCAGTCTTTTAATAAGAGGAGACACTCTCTCAAATCTACTAACTCTAAAAATCAGTTGAGCAGCTGTATTCTGAAGGAGTTGTAATCTTCTCAAAAGCTTCAATGTAATCCCCCCATACAGGGAGTTACAGCAATCTAAATACGGTAGGAGGATAGCCTGGGCCAAACCCCTAAAGCTTTCCACACTCAGGCTAGACCGAATTGCTGTCAGTTGGCGTAAAGGAAAATAATTTTTTTTTACAAGAACTGTAATATGTTTATCAAAAGATAATCTTGAATCCAATATTACACCCAAAAACGTTGACCTTAGCATGTGGTAATGACCTGCATAAGGACTTGCTAAGGCCACTTTTTACCACAGTTTGGTAAAAGGGCCCCTTCATGTGTAGGTGCTAGCTGTTGCACACAGAGGGGCATAATGGAACAGCGCTGGCGAAATCGATGGCCGGCCATCTTCGGGGCCAGCACCGTAAGCGGGTGGAGCCAAGTGTATTTTCAAAATACGCTTGGCACCGGCCAAATCGCTCGCCGGGTTTAGAATAGGATCACCGGGTTTAGATGAGATGGCCGGCTCCGATTTTCAGCCATAATGGAAACCGGACCCAGCCATCTCAAACCCGGCGAAATGCAAAACCCACTGCCCACAAGTCTACACCATTACCATAGCCCTAAGGGGTGAAAGGGGGCATCTACATGTGGGTACAGTGGGTTTTGGGGTTTTTTTGGAGGGCTCAACATTAACCACCACAAGTGGAACAGGTAGGGGGGGTGGGCCTGGGTCCACCTGCCTGAAGTGCAGTGCACCCACTAAAAACTTCTCCAGGGACCTGCATACTACTGTCAGGGAGCTGGGTATGACATTTGAGGCTGGCAAAAAATGTTTTGGGGGTTTTTTTGTGTGGGAGGGGGTTGGTGACCACTGGGGGAGTAAGGGGAGGTGATCCCTGCTTCCCTCTGGTGGTCATGTGGTCAGTTGGGGCTCTTTTTTGGGACTTGGTCCTAAAAATACATGGACCAAGTCCAGCCAGCGAAATGCTCATTCGAGCCGGCCTTTTTTTTTTTCATAATAAGGTGAAGCCGGCCATCTCATAACCCCGCCCCCCTTCCCGCCTTCGCTACCCTACCAACATGCCCCCTTGAAGGTTGGCCGGCGCCACGACGAAACAGCAGTTGAAGCCGGCCAAAATCGGCTTTTGATAATACCAATTTGGCCGGGATTGAGATATCGCCAGCGATCTCCCGATTTGTATCGGAAGATTGCCAGCGATCCCTTTCGAAAATAAGCCTGATATTTACCCAATCTCAAAAAAGTGCACATATAGGTGACAGCAAATGATTGCAAAGATGTCAAAGGTTTTATTTGTAATACTTACATATAAATTAAAATATGGGGGATTAAGAAGAATTATTCCCTTAGGGGAATAGTTATCGGCCGTGTTAGGGCGCTAACTCGTGTTATTTGCTCCATAATGTCTGCTAAAGGGTACTAATGCTGTTCGCAGTGACCTAAAGCAGTGATAATTAGGTCACCCTGCATTACATAGTAAGGAGATGCAAAACATGCAAATGCATGTAAAGCAGCTGTTTATCGTGTAAATGCTATACTTCAGCTTGACATTGCAGACTGCGATATAGTTGGTAAATTAACCAAGCCATGGCCTCTTACGCTCCTGGACTATCTCTTAAAGGAGCCGGCATCCATTCCCAAAAGCAAGACTCCCCTACCCCCACTCTCGGCTGAAAGCTACTCTCAGGCTTCCTCCCAAACGACCCCTCCTTGTGCCATCCAATCCAGAACCCCCCATCCCAAAGGGCACAGCCTAGTGGCTGACCCCCTTACCTGCAAATTTTGCCTCCCCCAAGTGAAGGGCAATATGGAAACATGACCCCCCCCCAGCAGTTGTACCATGAGGTTACTGCCAGGGGTCGCTGGCACCATTTTGGAAAAAGGCACTGGTAAGGAACTGGGGATCACTTCTGCCCACACCACTAGACACCAGAGATATCAAGTAAGGTAGGCCCAGGGGGGGCCTTGGGGAGGGTGGAGAAGCCTTGGGGGAGGGATCACTGCCTGCGTTAGGGGGCTTCAGTGGGGGGGGGGGCCCTTGCAGGCTGCAATATAGCTAGTAATTTAACCAAGCCATGGCCCATCGCTCCTGGGCTGTCTCTTAAAGGAGCCAGAATCCATCCCCAATAGTGGTTTAAAAGCAAGTAAGGTAGGCCCAGGGAAGCCTGGGAGAGGTATCACTGCCTGGGTTGGGAGAATTCAGTTGGGGGGAGGTGAAACTTGCAGGTAGGGGAGTTGGCTGCTGGGTGGCTCTTTGGGTTGGGAGGGGTCTGCTTGCAGCAGAACAAGGGGGGGGCCCTTCTCTTTGTGGAACCTAAGAAGAGCTTTCAGCCTGTGTGGGGGTTGCTCTAGCCACCTCTATTGGGGATGGGTGCTGGACCCTTTAAGAGACAGCCCGAGAGCATCCAGCTATGGTTTAGCAGCCTGATGCTCTGAAGAGTAACAATAACACTGCTTGAGAGGTGGCTTGCAAGCATCATTATTTTTCTACCATGGGAGTCAGCAATCTGCATTGCTGAGACACGATACCACAGGTTGGTGACCCCCATGGTAAATCGTGGTGAGGTAAAAGTCTGTCTTTTACCACACCCTGATAACTTCCCCCCTTAACCCCTGTGTAAAATCTATGCATGCCTCTGAGCTGGTGCAAAGGCTGAGGGGGCATCTTTTTAAAAAACACGTGTATTTCCCATTGTAAAATGAAAAATAAAAGTATAAATTGTTGTCACTCCCAAACCAGGCTCCTTTGGAATCTCTGCATCCTAACCACCTACACATGTAGGATTCAATTATGTAAATGGCGCCCAAATTTGGATACTGAAAAATATGTGCACTAAGTGTTATTCTATAAATGATGCTCCAGGTTGGGTGCCGTTTATAGAATAGCGCTTAGTACTGGGATCCAACTAAACCCTGGTGTATATCCTCATGCCTAAATTAGGCGGATCCCCCGAATTCTATAACACTGTATGCAAATCCTAGAAATGTCCCTGACCTTCCCATGCCCCTCCCATGGCCATGCCCTCTTTTCAGATCCACATGGAAACATTAATGTGCACATCTTTATAGAATAGCGATTATAAAGATCTGCACCTAAATTTCCAATTATTGCCAATTAGCTCCAATAATTGTTAGAGCCCAATTATCAGTGCTAACTGGCTCATTAAGGGGTCCTTTTACAAAGTGGCAGTAAAAAGTGGCCTGCGGCAGTTTGGGCACATCTTTTAGGCACACGCTGGGCCATTTTTTACCGCAGCTGGGAAAAAGGCTATTTTTTTTAAAGCATGCACCTATTTATGGCCAGAGCCGTTACATAAGTACAGATCTACTATAACAATTTGCACCTCCAACGTTCTGAAGCTGACTCCGTGGCAGACTGCAGTGAAGGGTTCGTAACTCTGTAACCATCTCTCTCTGTCCCGCCCTCGTGTCAAAACATGATGACGTCGAGGGCGATACAGTGAGAGGGAAGGGAACGCTGCAGAGTTGCTAGGCAAAGGAACGCGACATCACCAGCATGAGGGATGTATCAGAGACTGTTCTGCGCATGCGTCATTTCACAGGTCTCTCCCAAGCCTCCCAGCGATTCTCCTCCCTGCTCTGCCCCCCCCCCTCCAGCCACCCAGCGATTCTCCTCTCTCCCCTGCCACCCAGTGATTCTCCTCGCTCCCCTGATTACCTCCATCGAAGCGGCCGCGTCATTGAAAGCCCTGCCCGTCTCCAGCCTTCCCTTTGAGTTTGTTCCCTCAGAGTCCCGCCTTCCGACGTCATTTCCTCTTTCCATGAGGGCGGGACTCTGAGGGAACGAACTCGAAGGGAAGGCTAGAGGTGGGCAGGGCTTTCAATAACGCAGCCGCTTTGACGGAGGTAATCAAGGGAGCGAGGACAATCGCTGGGTGGCTGGAGGGGGGGCAGGGGAGAGAGGAGACTCGCTGGGTGGCTGGAGGGGGGCAGGGGAGAGAGGAGAATCGCTGGGTGGCTGAAGGGGGGGCAGGGGAGAGAGGAGAATCACACACACTCTCTCTCTTACAGACACACTTGCACGCAGTCTCACTCTCTCTGTCACACATACACACTTGCACATTCACTCTCTCTCACACAGTCACTCTCACACACACACACTCTCTCAAACATACACACTCTGAGGAAAACCTTGCTAGCGCCCGTTTCATTTGTGTCAGAAACGGACCTTTTTTACTAGTCGCACCTCCAACGTTCTGAAGCTGACTCCGTGGCAGTGAAGCCGTGTAGTGTTCATAGGGTTCGTAATCGCCCCGCCCTCGAGGGAACTCTGTATAGTTGCCAGGGAAAGAAACGCGACGTCAGAAAGAGAAGGGACCAACCACAGGCCTCGCACTCGCTCTCAGTGCCCCGCCCTCGGAGGGAAGGGAAAGCTGCATATAATATTCACTCACTGGAAGTTCGCTCCCTCCCTCCGAGTTCCAGGGTTGTCGTCCATCCCCCCTCCCTCCCAATTCCAGGGTCCCCCTCCCTCCCAGTTCCAGGGTCATCGTCCCTCCCTCCCTCTCTCCCTTCCAGTTCCAGGCCCCCTCCCTCCGAATTTTAAAAGTCATCCTGACTTACCTCACGCGGGAAAAAGCATGCAGGCTCGGCACTTACTTCAGTTTTCCCTTCTCTGTCTCTCGGCTCTGGTCCTGACCTTGCGGAAACAGGAAATGAGGGTGGGACCAGAGCTGAGAGACAGAGAAGGGAAAACTGAAGTAAGTGCCGAGCCTGCACGCTTTTTACCACTGCTGCCGGCCGCCGTAACCCCGACGAGGTAAGTCAGGATGACTTTTAAAATTTGGAGGGAGGGGGCCTGGAACTGGAAGAGAGGGAGGGAGGGACAACGACCCTGGAAGTGGGAAGAAGGGAGGGGGGACCCTGGAACTGGGAGGGAGGGAGGGAGGAAGGGAGAGAGGGACCCTGGAATTGGGAGGGAGGGGGGGACGCTGGACTTCCCTTAAAAACATTAATGGCAGAAGGTGATTACCTTGCTAGCGCCCATTTCATTTCAACGAGAAACGGGCTTTTTTTTTTACTAGTAAGTACATAAGTATTGCAATACTGGGAAAGACCAAAGGTCCATCAAGCCCAGCATCCTCTTTCCAACTGTGGCCAATCCAGGTCACAAATACCTGGCAAGATCCCAAAAAAGTACAAAACATTTTATACTGCTTATCCCAGAAATAGTGGATTTTCCTCAAGTCCATTTAATAATGGTCTATGGACTTTTCCTTTAAGAAGCCATCCAAACCTTTTTTAAACTCCGCTAAGCTAACCGCCTTTACCACATTCTCTGGCAACGAATTCCAGAGTTTAATTACACATTCTGTGAAGAAAGAATTTCTCCGATTCGTTTTAAATTGGAGAAAATTACCAATTGGGCGCGCGCTACCCACGCATTAGTCCTCCCTCACCTTTGTGAAAGGACCCATTAGAAATTAAATTGCATACACAAACTGAGGTGCATGCCCAAATTTTCATGCACAGTTTTGAGTGCTATTAGGGGGTACTGGTTTTGTGAAACCTCCAATTACATGCGTAGCCAACTTAACACATATAAATGCCACTGTTTACATGTGTAGATGCTTCTACAATGACCTCCTTAGAGCCCCACTTTATATTAATATATAACAGATTTTCACAGAAGCACCAGATTATTTCAAGTAAACCTTAAATTTGAATACAACAGAAAACATCACTGCTCAACAGCCTGTACCAAGGGCTAAGTAAGCAGTACAACTGCACAGGACAGAAATATAGAGGGGGGCAAAAACTGCTCCCACCCAGTCCACCATTTCCTCTCATTGGTGGTGGTGATTGAGTCACGAGGGTGTGAGGGAATCAGTATAATCTCACAGGGGGTAACTATAGCGCAGTATGGTCCTGCTGGTCAAATTACCTTCCATTTTAATATGGATATATTTGGCCCACTCTTAAATATAACACCCACTGGAGTGGATATATTAGGCCCATTCTCAAAGCTACTTGCCATCTATCAGCAATCTGCTGGACAATCTCAGGAACTCAGATTGGTACATTTTGCTGAAGTCTTAGAATAGAGTTCATTACTAAATGTGCTGGCTAGAGGCTTGAAAGACTGCAACACCTTTGCTGATCTGTTAAAGCAGCAGAATTCATATCCGTAGCATTATAGAATATTATTCAGACTGAACTGCAAAATATTTATCATCTGACTTCAGCTTCTTCTGAATATGCCGATCCAAAGATCCATTGTGCTTACATTCATTCATCACAAATGATGTCCCGTCTTAATTCAAAGTGCTTTATCTAGAGAGGCTGACTGCGGCAGTCTCATTTCCACCCCAGCGAGGAATACCACTGGGATTATACCTCATTGTCTCAGACTCAGCTGCTTCCATGCTTTCTGATCTAAAATATGCTGTTCGTATATAGTAAAGGCAGATTAAATGCTACTTAAAGACTGATCTGGCGCGACATGGCTGTTCTTTCCTTCCCCCGTTTGCCCAGCACACTATTGTTTAGTCTCTGTCTGCTGCACTAACCCTGCACATTCCACACATACAGACACAGGGCACTGCTCACCCTATCAGACATCTTCCTTTCTGGCTTCTTTTACAATACTCTCAGTGTAGGATCTCTGGCAGCAATCAGGAAACAAAGACAGCGAGAAAGAATGTCCCTCTCCCTCTGCGTTCTGCTCCTATGCAGCGTCGTAGCACCCGCCCCGACCCACAGCAGACAAGACAGAGATGGGCCAGCCCCCTGATCTCCCTTCAGTGACCCGCCCGCCAATAAAAGTCCTGGACATGGTCCCTCCTGTGGGAGCTTCCTGCAGCCTCCTCCAACCAAAGAGCCTTGTCTCTTGCCCCTCCTGCTCTGAGATTTACTGTGCTCATTAAAATGAGAGACAATGCTTTATCCAGACAGAGCCCTGGGAATGTGGGAATGGCAGATGTAAGAGAGGAGAGGTGACTGTACATGGCCGATTTGAAGAAGCGGAGATGAGGAAAGAGGCTACTGACAGTAACAATTAAATGGCAGCCACCCCAATCCCCTAAAACAAGAGGGGGAAATTTTTACAGCTAATTTTAATCAAAATCTAGGCACTGGATATAGCTATAACAAAAATAGACACAGCCACCTGTCAGTTAACTCTGACTGCCTAGATGTTTGTTTCCTATGGCCAAACAACTGACTGATTAAGGCAGTTTGCAGGTTTGCTGATCCTACTAGCAACGTTGAGGGGGGCACTAGCCTCTCTGAGAAATCCTTAGAGGGCTTGAGCCCACTGCCTCTTCTTCCCCACTTACCAAAGTTTAGGTCCCTGTACCAAAAGAACTAACACACTTAAAATAGCTATACCTGAATTCCACTGCATCTCCTTGTGACTCTGGGCAAGTCACTGAACCCTCTGTTGCCCCAGGTACAAAATATTTCCCTATATATAATATGTAAATTGCTTTGATTATAACCATAGAAAGGCGATATATCAAATCCCATCCCCTTTCCCCCTAAATACATTTTTAGTGTGCATATTTTGAAAAGATGGGCACTCTTAGCCGCAGAGCACATTTTCTGGGGGAAGTATAGGGAGTTCAAAGACAAGGCTGCAAGCTAGGCACACAGGAGCCCTCTTACTAAGCATGGGTAGCGTGCGCCAAATCGGCACTACCGCTGGGGTAGCATGGGCACCCAGCAGTAATTCAAAAGTTGGTATACGCTGTTTCCCGTGGTAGAAAATAATTTTCTACCACAGAGGCGTTCCTGGTGGTAATAGGCAGCTTGGCCAGAGTGGCACACACTGCCTGATTACCGCACGAGTAGCGTGTGAGCCCTTACTGCTAGGTCAATGGGTGATGATAAGGGCTCAGGCAGTAAATAGCCACGCACTACTTTTAATTTTACCGTACATCCATTTACTGCCCCTATTTTTAAAAAGCCCCTTTTCCCAGCCACGGTAAAAAAATAGCCCAGTGCGCACCAATTTTACACGTCCACACTACCATAAATCAGACCGTGACTGTGAGATTCAATAGCTAAGTATTTAGAGCTTTTTTTTTTTTTTAAATAAGCTTTTGTCTGTTTGAATTTCATGATTTCACAATTTGCAACTAGATTTACAAGGGAGGTTTTTGGCCAATGATGAAGCCCTGCTCTTTCAGCTATTAGCTGGAAGCGTCTTGAGGCTTTTTCCTTCCTTTCTATAATCAATCTCACTGCTTACGTATATTTAAGAATCTTTTTTTATTTATATGGTTAGACATTTTTTGGATTCTTTTTCCCTTGTTAGCATGTGCTAATGTTGCCATTAGCATGTGGCCATATTAAAAAATTGCTATGGGAGCACTTACTGCCACCTATTTAGGAGTCAGACTGGTAGCGCTATAGAAATGATTTGTAGTAGTAGTGGTAAGGACTTCCACATTAACTATGCACTAATCAGTTAACATACGGTAATGAAGATGTGCTAACAGGTTAACACAGGAATGCCACTCTCTGCCCTTGATATGCCCTCTCAAAAAAAAATTACTGCACAGTTAGTGTATGGACACGTATGCCAAAACTAACACGAAATGCTTTAGCGCATCCAGGGCCGTGCCTAGGGTCTCTGGTGCCCCCCTGCAGACTATCAGTTGGCACCCCCCCCCCCCCCCCCCGGTGTGGCACAAGATGCTAAGGAAATAGGAGCTAAAAGATGGAGTGCATCTTTGTGGGATTGCTGAACAAATAGAGGGTTTACAACCACTTAGCTTTTCGTGCTTTCATGTTCACGAAATTAGTAATTAAATCTTTGATATCTAACTGGGCACATATATCATTCTCAATAGCAATCATGGCAAGGCTTACAAGCCTTTCTTGTGAAATACTTGATCGCAAATAATTTTTTATGATTTTTAACCATGAAAATGATTGCTCACCACTTGCTACACTGACAGGAATTGTCAGCAATATTCTTAGAAACAAATTGCTATACATTGCAAAATAAGATAGCAGATGTAAATTCTCAAAGTGGACATATTCCAAACACTAAAAAGAAAATAAAATGATTTTTTTCTACCTTTGTTGTCTGGTGACTTGATCATGCTGGCCCAGCACCTGATTCTGCTGCTATTTGTCCTCTTAACTCCATTTCCAGAGCTTCCTTTCCATTTATTTCTTTACTTTCCTCCTTTCTTCTTCTTCATTTCTTGCCTTACATCCATAAGTAAAAGCTGGGTCCTCTGCAGACTGTCCAGTGGATCCAGCTTCTGCCTATTTTCTCCATCCATATGCAGGTTTTCTCCCTTTTCCCTCATCTCATCTCCTTCCTCTCTCTTCCCTCCCCTCCATCCATGCCCAGCATTTCTCCCTTTCCCTCCATCCATGTCCATCCTTGTCCCTCTCTGCCCTTTCCTCCTCCATCCATATCCAGCAATTCTCCTCTCTCTCCTCCCCTCCATATCCAGCAATTTCTCCTCTCTCCCTGGGCCTGGCCTCCTATCCATGTCCATCCTTGTCCCTCTCTGCCCTTTCCTCCTCCATCCATATCCAGCAATTCTCCTCTCTCCCCTCCCCTCCATTTCCAGCAATTTCTCCTCTCTCCCTGGGCTCTGCCCTCCCATCCATGTCCATCCATGTCCCTCTCTGCCCTTCCCTCCTCCATCCATATCCAGCAATTCTCCTCTCTCCCCTCCCCTCCATTTCCAGCAATTTCTCCTCTCTCCCTGGGCCCTGTCCTCCCATCCATGTCCATCCTTGTCCCTCTCTGCCCTTCCCTCCTCCATGCCTCCTTATCCAGCAATTTTCCTCTCTCCCCTGCCCTCCCATGTCCACCTGCCCGCCCTCTGAGTCTGGTTTCTTGTATTTAATTTAAATTTACCTCCATCATGGCAGCAGCTGCGCAGCATCAGTGAAAGCGCTGCCGACATCTCCAGCCTTCCCTTCGCGCTCGTTCGTTCCCTCAGTGTCCCGCCTTCTTCTGACGTCATTTCCTTGCGAGGGCGGGACACTGAGGGAATGAACGAGCGCGAAGGGAAGGCTGGAGACGTCGGCAGCGCTTTCACTGACGCTGCTCAGCTGCTACGACGTCGGAGGTAAATTTAAATAAAAGGGCTGCTGTCGGGGTCCGGGAGCTGCGGTAAGCGGCGAGGGTAAGCATGGCGTGGCGGCGCCCTCCAGAGGTCGGCGCCCCCCTGCGGTGCTTACCCCGCTTACCTTGTTGGCATGGCCCTGAGCGCATCTCACATTAGGCATTAGTGCTTAATGTAGCTTAGTAAAAAGACTCTCTTGTGCTACTACTGAAAATAATAATTAAGATTTTTGAGGTAGCTATTGATTCTGCCTTCAGTATGGAAAAATATGTTAGTGCATTGATACAGAAGATATTTTACAAACTTAAGAATATAAAACAAATTAAGGGGCCCTTTTACCAAGCTGAGATAAAAGAGGCCCTGTGCCAGCAGCAGCGTGTATTCTTGCCACACTCCGAGGCCCGTTTTACCACAGAAGGTAAAAGGCTGAGGGGTCCTTTTACTAAGGTGCGCTGAAAAATGGCTTGCGGTAGTGTAGGCACCAGTTTTGGGCATGCGCCGATCTATTTTTCAGCGCGCCTGTAAAAAAAGGCCTTTTTTAAAAATTTTGCCAAAAATGTGTGGCAAAATCAAAATTGCCACGCATCCATTTTGGGTCTGCGACCTTACTGCCAGCCATTGACCTAGCGGTAAAGTCTCACACAGTAACCGGGCAGTAATGACCTACGCACGTCAAATGCCACTTGGCACACGGCCGATATGCATGTCCCAAAAATAAAAATTATTTTTTGGCCACAAGCCAAAAATGAAATTACCACAAGAGTCACACAGTAGTCGGGCGGTAACCCCATTTTGCTGCGCATTGGGCATGTGTAGACGCTTATGTGGCTTAGTAAAAGGGCCCCTGAAAAAAGAAATGGCCGTGTGGTAAGTTTGCACTTGCCATGTGGCTATTTCAGGGGGGAACACTTACCTCCACCCATTGAAATGGCGGTAAGGGCTCCTGTACTAATCCTGTGGTAAACATATGGAAATACATTTCTGTAGCACCGGAAATGGTGCGTTCTGGGCTGCTGTGATAGCCCAGTGGTAGTTCCGGATTGGCACGCAGCAAGCCTATTGCTACAAGCCAACCCTTTAATAAAAGGTTCCTGCCAAAATTTGAATTTGTGTCCAATGAACTTTCCCACCTCAGTTTCCTGCAGAAAATTTCACACCCTTTAGAGTTTAAACTGTAACAATGAATCTTCACTCTCCAATGAAACTGCCCATCTTAAGCCCCAGCCAGTCAAGTTTGAGGACCCACTATATAAAGACAACCTTGCAGACTTCACACTAGGGGCATAGCCAAACTTCGGCAGGAGGGGGGTCCAGAGCCCGAGGTGAAGGGGTACATTTTAGCCCCCCTGGCGCCGTCGACCCCCCCTGTACCATTATCGACCCCTCCCCCACCGCTGACGCCGGCCCCTCCGCCATTGCCGACCTCCCCATCGCCAACTTTGACGACCCTCTCGACCCCCTCGTGCAGGACGTCAGAAACAGAACAAAGTCTTCGCGGGAAGACGAGGACCTCCTCGGCTGGCGGGGATTGGGGTCCCCCGCCAGCAAAGGTAGCCCATGGCAACGGCGGGGGAGGGTTGGCGGCCGGGGGGTCCAGGGCCAAATCTACGGGGGCCCAGGCCCCCCTGGCCCCACGTAGCTATGCCACTGCTTCACACCAACATGAAGAAAGCCACAGCATCATTTTCACTTACCTGGATGCAGCACAACCTGGAAAGCCGCAATGATCATGACTCCAGCCTCGGAAGGCTAAGACAACATATGGAACCAAATTCTATAAATAGCACCAAAAAAATCAGTGCCAAAAAAATTACATGCTAAACCACTATTCTATAAACAACGCTGAAAGTTAGGCACCATTTATAGAATACACTTACCCTGGGATTCTATATATTGCACTGAAATTTCTGTACGGAAAACAAAGTGTATTCCATAACAATGTGACAATGTGCATAACTATTAACAAGCTAATCAGTGCTGACAATTGGATGTTAACAGCCAATTATCAGCCCAAATTGGCATTAATTAGAATTTACGCACATTACTTGCTAAATGTATCCTGTAACGTGGTGCGTGTAAATATGTCGCATAGTTGAAATGTGAGCATGGTTATGGGTGTGGAAGGGGTGGGTCAGGTCATGGGTGTTTCTAAAATCTATGTGTATTGTTATAGAATACACCCGCTCTGCACCTAATTTAGGCATCAGGATTTACACTAGCTTTTACTTGGCGTAATTGACCGCAACTAAATTTAGTCAGGTGGACCAGCGCTTGGCTTATAAACCACGCAGAAATTTAGGCTTATTCTATAAATATGCCTATATTAAAGTATACTTTATAGAATATGCCTAAGTGAATTTCATTTTGGCGCTGAATTTTTAGGCATGATATATAAACTCTAGTCCTTAGTGCCTAACTTTACATGCGAGGATTTATTCCAAGTAAACCCTGATGTAAATCTTCGCTTCTAAATTAGGCACATATTCCCCCTTATTCTATCACATTGTGCATAAATTCTAGGAATGCCCCGATCCGCCCATGATCCTCCCATGGCCATTTCCCTTTTTAACAGTTGCGCACAAAATTTATGCATGGATCCATGTGACTACAAATGCGCACATAAATTTCAATTAAGGCTAATTAGTGCTGATAATTGATTATTCTTCATTAGTTGTTATAATACTCACTGTAACCAAGTACTTAACATTTTTTTATGGGGACCATCAGATGTTATAGCAACTCACACCATAGGGAACTTTCTGTTCCTTTTTCAGTTGAGAAAGAAAAAATGGTTGTGGTGCAAATCTTTATCGGATCACCCTTCACATTTTTTTAAAATGTAAATATAAGTGTTTTTCTCTTTAGCAAAGATACTTTCTGGTGCAGTAAAATAGATATCATAAATGTGCATAGTGGCTCCACACTTATCTTAAAGAATGGCAGCAATTTCAATTCGCAGGACGTTCTCCTGCAAATTGAAATTGCTGCCATTCTTTAAGATAATAGATAGCATAGGGTGTAAGCAAAGAGGGAACATATAGATAGCTAAGTTAGATTAACAGGAGTAAAAAAATAAGGGACTAGTTCAAAGATAGTTGCTTGAACATTATCTTGGCTAGGGTAGGACTGGGTAGATATATCCTGCTATAGTAAGTGCAGCCGGTGTCATTTACTTCTTCCATTAAAGGCCTGGTTGAAGAGCCAAGCTTTCACCTGCTTCCTGAAGTAAAGATAATCTTGTCTTAAGCGAAGCCTTTCAGGGAGTGCATTCCAGAGCGTGGGGGCTACTCCGGAGAAGGCTCGCTTGCAGGTATCACATCTTGTGATGTCCTTTGGAGAGAGTAAGGTTAGGGAAACTCCTTGGGAGGACCTTAGTGACCTTGAAGATGTGTAGAGAGAGATCCTGTTCTTCAAGTAATCTGGGCCATTTCCTTTAAGGGCCTTGAAGGTCAAACATAGTTTTAAATTTGGTTCTGTATTGTACTGGTAGCCCAGCACTGGCCTTACTTTCCAATTACTGTTCCTGTCTAGGCACCACTGTTTTATTTTGATAACATCCTGTTTCCATATAGAGATCCTTTATGTCTATCCCATACCAGGGCCGCCGAGAGACACAGCCAGGACACCACTGCATACTCCTTTCTGTCTTTGAATCACTTCTGTGCTGCTCCCTCGTTCTGTCCTCTCCTGCTCCAGTGCTCCTGTGTTCCAGGAGTCGGGACCCAGATGATTGCATTAACGTGATATTGCATTGATGTAATAATCTGGGTCCTGAACGGCACATGTGCCAAGCAGGAGCAGGTGAGGACAGACCCAGAAGCAGGTAGGAAGAAGTTTGCTGGCATCAGGCCCAAGGCCGGGTCTGGGGAATTTTGCTCCCACCCCTGTCTCCCCTCTCGGTAGGCCCTGTCCCATACATTTTCAAATTCCGTCACTACTTTTGTCTCTACTGCCTCCCCTGGGAGGCTATTCCAGGCTAAAGGGCCCTTTTTACTAACGCGTGTTTACTGCAGCAAAAAATGACTTACCATAGGGTGCACTGAGGCATTCTACAGTAATTTTGGGACGTGTGTAGACTACCCACATGCTAAAAAATAAAATTTATTTAATTTTTTTAGCACTGGATTTGGGTCTGGGGGCAGAGAGTGGGCATGTTCTGCACTAATTGGTTAGCGCAGACACATTTCCGCATGCTAACTGATTAGCACTTGCTTAGCACATGAGCCCTTACTGCCTAATAGCAAAATTAGCACATGGCCATTAATAAAGAAAAATAGAAAATTTGGCCATTTTACTTTGGTAGTAAAAATTGTCTTAGCGCAGGGTAAAGACCCGTGTAAGGGTACACTAAGGCCACTTTTTACTGCTGTTTAGTAAAAAGGCCCCTAATACTGTTATTTAGGCATGTAAACATGTGATGTGCCCATACTCCACCCAAATTCCACTCATGCAATGCCCACCAGCAATCTATGCGGCATCAAAACATGCGGTTAGATTCAGTAAATGGCGCCTAAAAAATTGGCGCTGAAAACCCCCCACAAGAGGTATTCTATAAGCTGCGCCTAAAGTTCAGCATGGTTTATAGAATAGCGCTCAAGTGTTATGGTCAGGGCTGCCGAGAGGGGGGGGGGGGTAAAATTTCTGAGGCCCAGCCTCCGAGGGGGAGCCTGGGCTCAGGCCTAGTGCCAGCAAGCTTTTTCCTGCCTGCTTCCAGGTCTGTCCTCCCCTGCTCCTGCGTGCCGCCCAGGACCCAGATGATTACATTAACGCGATATCACGTTAATGCAATCGTCCAGGTTCCAACTCTCGGCACGTACAGGAGCAGTGCAGGAGAGGACAGAGCAAGGGAGCAGACAGAAAGGAGCGGGGCAGTGACCCAAGTGTGGAGGAGTGGTGGCGTAGTGCAGCGGGGCTCGCACAGTGGTCCAGTCCTTTCCCCCGGGCCCGGCTGTGTCTCTCGGTAGCCCTGGTTATGTTTGTGCCTAAATTTAGGCATGACCATTTGCACCAACGAAAATGTGGTGCAAATACCTGCACCTAAATTTACATGTGGGATACCCTTATTCTGTAATTACACATGTAGCTCAAAACCATGCTGCCTTTCAGCCCAAAATGCCCATGACTATTCCATTTTCTCACCCACTTTTTTTGGGCCGTGTGTAAATTTTAGATGTGGATCCTGCACCTAACTTTACTAACACCCAAATAAATCTAATTAGTGCCAATAACTGCTTGTTAAAAAGCCAACTATTGGCACTAATTGGCTCATTACCTAATAGGGACCGTGCCTACATTTGCATATGCAAATTTTTACAACCATTATAGAATCATGGGGGATGGAGCATAGTCTTCTGTTAGTCAGTAATCTATAAGAGGCCACTTACGTGCATAGAATACTACCATTTAAATGCTCCCCTGCCATCCCAATACCATCTTTATAGAATAATCCCCATTGTGCTGACTTTTCATGATTTTAACTATGATATTCTGATTGGGTCATGTAATAATTTATATTTTATTGTTTACATCACAGATATATACACTGTATAGCCAAACATTCATTGTAGTATAATACAGCACACATTTGCATTCAAGAAAACCAACAACACACAAAAAAAATTATGTACTTAGAACACAGGGCTATGAGTCTGGAAACCCCACTTCCAGTCCCTCTCTACCACTCACTGCATGAAAGAAACTATATACCTGGGGATTATCTTGTGCAATACCATATACAAAGATAGCACTTGCTGACTAATAAATAGGAATTGTAGATAGACCTAAACACAAATGGGATTCAAGGTTACAAGATAATCATAACAGTGTTCCACTTCATTAAGGTGTCATTTATACATGTCATACAGATGGTTTCACAATCACATACAGGCTACATACAAAAAATGATAAAATACATCAACACACTTGTACACATCAGTCAAGAATTAGCAGATGCAAAGAAAAACTTAAGACCTGCTATACTGGCTCACACCAAATGTATCTGGAAAGATCCCAAAATGTAGCAAGATTCCATCTGCATACCTCCAGATATAAGCAGTGGCTTTCATCAGGTCTACCTTAATAATGGTTTATGAACTTTTCTACCAGGAATGTGTCCTTTTTTTTTAAACCCAGCTATGCTAACTGCTTTTACCACATCCTTCAGCAACAAGTTCCAGAGAAGAGAGTGTTGAGATAAAGGTTAGTGAGAGAGCTGGGGAGGTAAGGTGACCCAGTTAGCTCATTCCAGACACAGAAGGCATCAGTAAGAAAAGGAAGTGCCTTCGACTAATGGTGGGCTGTTTGTGAAAAGACATTACTTAGAAGAGTGAATAAAGACCATGATTGCACATTGTAAGCCACTTTGGGTCTGCTTAACGTGGAAAAAAGTGGGGTATAAATGTTCATAAATAAATAAAATAAATAAATAAATAGAGAGGATAAGGGTTAGGCCACAAAGGCAGAAAGTAATAAGTGGGTTGGAAAACCCAAGAAAACAGACTGAGAAAAAAAATAATGGGCTGATGGCTTGAGCCAGGAAATTGTTAAGACAGAGTTTAGAGTGTGGATCCTATAGAGATGCATGTTCATGAAGGAGTCTGAAAAGGACAAATTTGATCTAATATTATGATAAAAAAAGGTTCCTTAGAGCCAGTCTCACAGCTTAAGTCACTGCATTATAGCTTCTTAGTAGTAAACTTAGGGTTCTTCTCTGAAAAATCATCTTAAAGGAAGTTTTCTTTCAGCCCTTGGTACTAGCAAGGGTTCTCAGTGCCAACCATGCATTCCAAATGAGGTAGAAGCATTAAAGAAACTAAAGAATGCACACATCAAAAAGTTCCAAACAATAACTATGTTAAATAATTTTTGTATATTTAAACCATGTCTCAATAGGGCTTGATTCAATTTTGCATTTATACATACTTTATCCTATCATTTGTTAACTCATTTCATTCTTATCTTTGTTGAGCCCGTGATCTTCTCTTTTAAGTAGCATCCCAATACCATATCATTTATTAGAAGACGATACAAAGTGGGGTTCATATACAATGGCCTGCCAGTGAGCCACCTCTCACAGCTTCTTCAACACACTGAAGCAGCTTCACTTCATCATAGCCCCTCTCTGCATATTTGAAAACAAAAATACATCTCAAAATATGTCAAAAGAACACTTATATGATAGTTCTTATGAATGTTCATATGTCATGGTCTTCCGGACATCACAAACTAGAAGTATTCAAGACAGGAAAATTGGTGGGGAGAGGGGAAGAGGTAGATTCCTTCTGAGGTGCTGCAGTACTGGAAGACCTTTTCGATGTTGTACCTATGTGGACAATGCTTCACTCTCTGTCTTCATTTACCTTCTGGCTCATTGCCGTAAGTCAGAGCAATAAGGAAGCTTTAAACTGGTAGAATAAGTCTGCTAATATCTTTATCATTTATATAATCCTAGAATTCTCAGATTCTGGTACAAGAGCACCAGTTCTAATTCATAAATTATTATTGTTGTAGTTCTGTCAATTGTATCTTCTGATATTTGTTCAGCTATAGCACCACTACAAACAAGAACCTCACGAAGACACAACTCGATACTATGGTATAATGAAGAACTGAAAAAACTAAAAACGCAAGCTAGGAGGCTTGAACGAACATGGAAAAAAAAAAAAGATGTACACACACTCAATGAATGGAAACAAATGCAAAGAAAATACAAATATGCAATAAGACAAACCAAAAGGTCTTATTACAAAACCAAAATAGGTCCAGACTACAACGACATGAACAAACTATATCAACTTGTGAACAAATTACTAGATGCCACACTGGTTACCACAACCAACACAGACACCCCATCTGCAGACAAACTTGCTAAATACTTCAATGAGAAAATATTAAACCTACGCAGCACGTTATCACAGAACACCACTGACATCGATACATTCATTGACTGACTGGACCCAATCCCAGGTGAATACCCAGCAGACCAAATCTGGACAAACTTCGCCCTCCTTACCGATGAAATCGTCACCCAAGTGATTAACAAGTTCACCAAGACCCACTGTAAACTGGACACATGCCCCAACCACCTAATAAAATCTGCCCCTCAACGCTTCATAGCAGACCTCACATCACACCTAAACTACATGCTGCAACATGGCTTCTTTCCTAAGGACAAAGGCAACATACTACTCACCCCAATACCTAAAGACACAACGAAAAAAGCAAATTAAATCACCAACTACCACCTGGTAGCATCTATCCCCCTGGCAGTCATACTGCTGGAAAGCATGGTAACCAAGCAACTTACTGACTACTTAAACAAATTCTCAATACTACATGAATTACAATCAGGATTTCACGCCAACCACAGCACTGAAACAGTACTCATTACTCTCCTAACCAAATTCAAACAAGAAATTGCAATTGGCAAAAGCATACTTCTCCTACAATTCGACATGTCTAGTGCGTTCGACATGGTAAACCATAAAATACTACTAAATATCCTAGAATACTTCGGGATCGGTGGTAGTGTACTTAGTTGGATCAAGGGCTTCCTAACTACAAGAACATACCAAGCGATATCAAACTCGAACATATCATCACCATGGAAACCAGAAAGTGGAGTACCCCAAGGATCACCATTATCACCGACCCTTTTCAACCTAATGATGACCCCACTAGCCAAATCCCTATCCAATCAAGGCCTTAACCCATACATCTACGAAGATGATGTCACGATATACATCCCATTCAAACACGACCTAACAGAAATCACAAAAGAAATCAAACTCAGCTTCCAAATCATGAACTCATGGGCGGACGCATTTCAACTAGAACTCAACGCAGAAAAAACACACTGTCTCATCCTCTTATCCCAATACAACACGAACAAACCCACCAATATAAACATCCCAGATTACACCCTTCCAGTTTCAGATAGCTTGAAAATTCTCGGAGTAACAATTGACCGAAATCTCATGCTAGAAAGTCAAGCGAAAACTACAACAAAGAAAATGTTTCACTCAATGTGGAAACTCAAACGAGTAAAACCTTTCTTCCCGAGGGAAATATTCCGCAGCCTGATACAACCAATGGTACTAAGTCACCTAGACTACTGCAATGCAATCTATGCCGGATGCAAAGAACAAATCATTAAGAAACTCCAAACTGCCCAAAACACCGCAGCCAGACTCATATTTGGAAAAACGAGATTCGAAAGCGCCAAACCCTTATGAGAAAAACTGCATTGGCTCCCAATCAAAGAACGAATTGCATTCAAAATCTGCACCCTGGTTCATAAAATCATTCACGGTGAGGCCCTGGTGTACACGACAGATCTCATAGACTTACCAACCAGAAACACAAAAAGTTCATCACGCACATACCTAAATCTCCACTACCCAAGCTGCAAAGGACTAAAATATGAATCAACCTATGCATCCAGCTTCTCCTACATAAGCACGCAACTATGGAATGTAATACCAAACATCATGAAAACAATGCACGACCTAACAAACTTCTGGAAATCATAAAAACCAACTTGTTCAAAAAGGCATACCTTAACGATCCAACTTAAACATCCTGAACCCTGCAACACAAAGAAGCCTATACCAGAACTGGACAAAACTTAACTCTCCCTCCCTGTTTTCCTAATTTACTCACGTCACTCATGAACTCTAATGCAATACCACTCTGTATTTCTCACACCGGAACTGGCGATCACCATCACGGTTCTGTGTAAGCCACATTGAGCCTGCAAATAGGTGGGAAAATGTGGGATACAAATGCAACAAATAAATAAATAAATTTAGCATTGATACTTCTATTACCAAAGTCTTAATGTGTTTTTTAAAATCATGGTCTTACTATACAGTATAGAGTATCAAGTATCATTTTTCTTCTTAGGGGTTCATTATTGGAATGATCTTCTGCTTGAATTACGTCTGATGGAGCGTTATTTGTTATTTTGTAAAGCTTTAAAAACTTATTAGATTGAAGGAGTTTTCATTTTTTTTTAAATGTTTTTTTTTAATTTCAAAGTTGGAATATGTTTTTTTTTTGGATTTGTAAATTCCTAACATTTTGTGTCAGTCTCTTTGTTCATTACTGATTGTAACTCACCTTGAATCTAATATTGAGAATTAGCGAGAGATAAATCCTTGATAACATAATGTATAG
The DNA here is from genome assembly GCF_901765095.1 of Microcaecilia unicolor. Taxonomy (NCBI): domain Eukaryota; kingdom Metazoa; phylum Chordata; class Amphibia; order Gymnophiona; family Siphonopidae; genus Microcaecilia; species Microcaecilia unicolor. The sequence continues at coordinate 96,670,791 of NC_044037.1, read as the reverse complement.
GGATGCCACATGGAAACACCACATTTGTATCCCTTGTAATGTTCTCTGGATTGTGGCCTACATTAGTGATATCCAGGTCTTGTGTGCTTTTGAGTGGTCCTGTGGTTTGCACCCACAACACACCGTGAATCAAAAAGCTGGCACTGCTACACAAATTAAAATGAAAAAGCGGGGAGGAAAAAAACCTCATACTACTGTGGCCAACCACAGTCTGTGAAACCGATCTGCAAAAATCAGCAAATTCTAGAGCACACAGTAAAAAAGTAATCATCGGTTGAAAAATCCTCCCTTTAAAATCTGATTTAAAGTTCAGTGTTCTTTTGTCACAAAACTTCGATGTACATTTGACAAAAAACAAGAAAAGACAATTATCTTCAATCGTGCTAGTCCACTTTCAGTCGCTCAGTGCTGACAGGGTCAATGTCAAAACAGCGAGGTCCCGACAGACCCGTTTCGCTCCAACTTTCTCCGGAGACCTCTACTGCACCCCAATGTATCAGGGTAGGTACATGATGAGACAGCCAGCAAGCCAGTGAATCTGATCTGTTATCGTTTTACTTTGGGCTCCTGTGGTTTGGACAGGAATAGAACTGCAGAAATTAAGGGATGTCACCCTATCCCTGTAGCGCACCACGCCTCACTTTATTAAGTAGTTATAGAGGACTTTGAGGCAGTTGTAGAGGACAGGCATCAAAGTTGATAGCCAGACTTTTCAATTTAGTATGCCTGTTTCTGGAGTATATGAATATAAATTGTTAATTCAAAATTGACACAAAGCAAATTTTGCTCATTTCTGGTCCAATTTCACTTGTATTTCATCACACACATTCGAATTAACAATGCATTAGATCCAAAGATGTGTTGCCTTGAACTTGTTAAGCCTGAATGCTAAGCTGGATAAGGTAAAATACTGAATAGCAGATGAAACCTTATTCAATTACATTTTAAATAATTAACACCAATAAGCTAATATCTCACTATGGCTCTAATTTCTCTTCCTTCCCCTTTTATCTTCTTTGTTTTTTATTTTCTGAGTTGGTACTTAAATTTTTATTTTCAGTTTTCAAACGTTACTGTGGTATCTGGATAGCTCCATTCCTCTTGGCCCAGAAATATTCCTTTTCTCATTGTGTGGGCATTAGCACTAGATCAGATTTCAAACTTAGATCTCATTTAATGCACAAAGCAAAATGACTGTGGAAACAGGACAGTTAGTACTGGATTTCATTTTGCAACGGCTAAGTCTTGCTGCCTTCTCTTGATCATTATCGCCTGTGGATCCTTTGGTGTTTAATAAGTGCAGAGCTCTGATTGAAGCATTTCTCACAGTCTTGACACTTGTATGGTTTCTCTCCCGTATGGATTCGCTGGTGCTTAATAACACTGGATAGATCCCTGAAGCTTTTCTCACAGTACACACATCTGTATGGTCTCTCCCCAGTGTGTGTTCTTTTGTGTCTGATGAAGCTTGAGCTGTCACTGAAACATTTCTCACAATCAGAACACTTATATGGTTTCTCTTCTGTGTGTGTTCTCATGTGTACAGTAAGGTGCGAACTTTTAATGAAGCCCTTTTCACAGTAAGTGCATTTATATGGTCTCTCCCCTGTGTGGGTTCTCTTGTGCTTAATGAGAGTTGAGCTGTCGCCAAAGCTCTTTTCACAATATGCACATTTGTATGGCCTTTCACCCGTGTGGGTTCTCTTGTGTTCATTAAGATGTGAGCTTCTACGGAAGCATTTTTCACAGTCTGGGCACTTGTATGGTCTCTCCCCAGTGTGTGTTCTCTTATGCAAGATGAAATGTGAACTGTCACTGAAGCTTTTCATACACTCTGTACATTTATATGGTCTTTCCCCCGTGTGTGTTCTTTGGTGTGTAATAAGACATGATTTGTGGCCAAAGGTTTTTTCACATTCTGTACACTGGTATGGTCTCTCTCCTGTATGGATCCTGTAATGGGTAATCAAGCTTGATTTGTGACAGAAGCTCTTATCACAGTCTTTACAATGAAATGGTCTCTCTCCAGTATGTTTTCTCCTGTCAAAAATCCAATGTGGGCTTTTAATGGAGCTGTTTTTAGCATTCTCACGCTCCTGTTGTCGTTTCTGGGCATGAGCTCTCTGATGATTGAGAAATGTGGAGCTGTGACAAAAGGTTCTCTCACACTCGGCACAGTCATATTTTCCACTTTTATTCAGGTGCCTCTGAAAGGTGAATCTTTCTATATCTGTGTCTGGAGTTTCATCTCTGCAGATTCCCAGTTGCACAGTGGGCATGGATTGTTTTATGGCTTCCCTTTGGTAGTCACTGGCTTTCTTCAGCTTGCATTCTGCAGGTTGCTCTTGATGCCTCCTTGAGTTGTATAGCTGTTTGCAGGTCTTTCCCTGCTCTGAACAGAGTGCAACGTTCCTTTTACATTTTCTCTTAAATTTCAGATTTTTTGAACATTGTTTGTGATTTTTTACCTTGTTGGTGTTCATGGCGCTATCCTCTGTTGAATTAAAGGATAACAGTTAGTATTCATGTCAAGTGCTAATTTTCGATAAACATATTATTAGAATCATCCAGAAACAACAAAACATGTTTAGCTGCCGGGATTGTCCAGAGTAAGCATAGATAAAACAACCTCAGATACATTAGTGATTAGAGATAGGTGTGTAGCTGATTGCTTAGTATTTTAGGGTACTAACTCATCAAGCTGTCTATGGTACAACACCTTGGTACTTTGGGCAGATTTTGAAAGTGTAGAAACTACTGCACTCATTGTGGTCCGCAAATACAAAATGTCTAGAGGAGATTCCTTTGGGAAGGATACGAAATGCAGACTGAAGGGCAAGTGCCTTTTCGACTGCAGAGCCGCATCTATGGAACCATTTGCCTGGATACCTTCATCTGTGTAAGGATTTAGGGCAATTTACAAAACTTTTAAAGACCCACTTGATTTTGCTGGCATATCCTGGGGGTTGAAGCAGAGTATGGCCATGAGATATGTATAGCGCACTCATTTATTATTTTTTTGATATGTGCTGTTTTGATGTTTGTTTTTGATTTATGGATTTTTATGTATGCTTTATTGCACTCTGCTTAGATTTTTTAGGCCGAATATAAATCAAATAAATAAATAAATGTTAGGAAAGCTCAATGTATTGGGACAGATCTTCTAGTATGCAGTTTTTCAGACACAGACCCTTCTATTCCTGCATTATTAACTACAATATTCAGCCGTGGCTTAGTCCAGTTTCACCACTTGTTCTTTTCAGACTGTAGATCTACTCCAGGATTAAGGGGTCTCTGAACTAAAGCTTAGCCTATGCACTAAGCCTGCGTACACCACCTCATGAAAAGGAAAGGGTGCTTTAAGAGCAGAGACAGTAAAAATTCCTAATGTGGTGGGCAGTTCATTGTTCTGTGCTACACAGCCTTCTTTGAGCAGTCTAAGAAGGACCATTACATCATAGGATGGCTTCTAGGTAAGTATTCCTTTACCTTATGCATACCTAATCCACACACTTTTTTTATAGTTTCCAACCATACCACAACATATTTCATCCAGCATAGTCATGCAAGCCTAACAGATCGACAAGGAGACCCTTCCCTGGTTGAAACCAAACTAAGGGGCCCCTTTACTAAGCCACATAGGCGCCTACGCACGCCAAATTGGAGTTACTGTCCAGTTACCGCCCAGTTACCACGTGGCCCTTGTGGTAATTTCAATTGTGGCGTGCATCCGCTACGTGCATCTGAAATGTTTTTTTAATTTTGTGGCATGCGGCAGCTGCACGCGTCAAGTGGCATTTGACGCACATAGACCATTACCGCCTGGTTACCACATGAGACCTTACCGCTAGGTCAATGGTCTCAGACCCAAAATGGACGCACAAGAATTTCCATTTTGCCGCACACCCTTTTTTGGCAGTCAACAACCAGGAATCTCAATGTTCAAATGCCGATGTTCAAAACTATTTAACCAGCCAAGAATGGCTGCTGGCCAGTTAAATAGCATTTTAGCACTTAACTGAGAATATTCAGTGGGACATAGCGGGTTAAAATATCACGCACCATAGCCAGTTAGGTGCGGATATTCAGTGTCAAACTAGCAATGTTTAGCAGTTAAAATAGACTGCATAAATAGCAGGCCTATCTTTAATCACTAAAGGGTCCTTTTACTAAGGTGCACTGAAAAATGGCCTGTGCTAGTGTAGGCACGTTTTTTGGACACGCGCAGGTCCATTTTTCAGCAAGCCTGCAAAAAAGGCCTTTTTTGCCGAAAATGGACGTGCGGCAAAATAAAAATTGGTGTGTGTCCATTGTGGGTCTGAGACCTTACCGCCACACATTGACTTAGCGGCAAGGTCTCATGCGTTAAATGTGCGGTAATCGTCAGCGTGCATACACTGCTGATTACTGCCCAGTTAGCGCCATGTGCCAGAAAATTAAAAAATATTTTCCAGCGCGCATATCGGCCGCATGTAAAAATTAGAATTACTACCCGGGGCACGCGGTAGCCGGGTGGTAGTTCTAATTTGATGCGTGTTGCATGCGCATAGGTGCCTACATGCCTTAGTAAAAGGGCGCCTTAGCACTTAACCGGTTAGTGCTGAATATCAGCTTAACCGGTTAAGTTGCCGCAGTTGAAAATAAAACCAGATATTCAATGCTGGTCGCCGGAAACAGCCCGGCATTGAATATCTGGGTTGAATGCGGGCAGTGGGCAGTCACAGTGCTGCCAGCTGAATATCAGGGGAGGGGCTGAAGTCTGTCACTGCCAGGGGCATAACCAGACTTCGGTGGGAGGGGGGTCCAGAGACCGAGGTGAGGGGGCACATTTTAGCCCCCCCCGGCACTGCCGACCCCCCCCCACTGCCATTGCCGACACCCCCCGCCGCCGCCAGCACCGCCATGAACAACTTTGAACCCCCCCCTTGCCCGCCCCTGCCATCGCCTACCTTTGCTGGCGGGGGACCCCAACCCCCACTAGCCGAAATCTTCTTCCTTCTTCCTTCGTTTGGTTTCCGAGTCTGACGTCCTGCACGTTGTACGTGCAGGACGTCAGACTCGGAAACCTAACGAAGGAAGAAGACTTTGGCTGGCGGGGGTTGGGGTCCCCCTCCAGCAAAGGTAGCAGATGGTGATGGCGGATTGGCGGCGGAAGGGGGGGTTGAGAGGGTCGTCAGCAGGGGGTCCAGGGCCAAATCTATGGGGGCCCAGGCCCCTGTGACCCCATAGTATCTACGCCCCTGGTCACTGCAGTGGTTAGTCTGTCCACTGAACCCTACAGGCACTCAGAGGCTTGAGCCACTACAGCAGTTCTGGCTTGGAAGGTATTTTCCTGTTGCTAGTTCTTTTGAAAATCTTTACTGACAGCTATTGCTTCCAACTGCCACCCTTCCTATTTTTATGCATCAGTTCCCTATGAGCCCCGGCACAGAAAAATCTTTGGTGATAGAATTCCTAACTATATTGATAAGCAGCAGAGATCGGTATCAGCCTCTGCTGCAAGATCCCTGCATGAAATTTTGTGACACACTACCCTGCAAAGCCCATTGAGGCCATGGCTACAGACTCCTTATTATACTGGGTACACAAGTCCACACGTCTGGCTAGACCTGGCCAAGGTCACTCAGCATTTCCTGTGCTACCCACCAACCAGCATGCCCAGTGAATCTATTTTTTCTATGGCAGTGAATATAGTGAGTCTACATTGTTCATGGCTAGTACCTGACTTGGTGGAAAAGCTGGTCAGGCCAATATTCAAAGAGAGTTAACTGGCTAGGAACGGATGCTGACCATTAACTTGCTTGTATGTAGTTATCCAGTCATTTTCAGTGACACTTGATTAGTTAGTGCCACTGAAAATGACTAGTTAGTGCCAAAGTGGAAGCCAGCTATGTTGGGAGCATTTCAGGGGCGGAATCTGGTTAGCTCTCAATATTCAGAGCTAACTGGCCATATTTAGGGCATAAACAGCGGTCTATCTTTATGTGCCAGCTCATGGCCAGTTAAGTCTGAATATTGGATTAACCAGGCATGCACTAGCCAGGTTTAAAAAAAAAAACGGAAATTCAATGCTGAAGCCTGCACAGGGCCTGGCATTGAATTTTCGGTTTTAGCGCTGGCAGCGGACAAAAAACTGCTGTCTGCCGCCAGCTGAATATCGGCTGGGGTGTTTCTAAAGACAGACTTTTCTTTGCTTGGCTCCCCTTCAATTTGCATGCCTAGTTGCCCACACTCTATGCCCTCAGTATCCTGCTGTTTTTGCCAGTTTCCAGTGCAGTCGATACTGCCTGCTAAGACCTCCTCCTCCTCCTCTAACTCTTTCCAATGCCTGCCCTATTGCTGTCCACCTTGCTCCATTGCTCTGCTGTATTGTTGTTAGTGTCACTTTAGCTGCTGCCCTGTGTTACTGCTTCCAGGACCATGCCAAGCAATAACCACACTCTGTGCAGCTTGCCGCCTGGTGTCCCTGGCGCAAACCCTATGCCACAGCCAAGAAGAAATTTTGGTGCCCCCATGGTATGGCCCTGGCTGTTTCCACCTATATCATTGCCTGCCCTGCCCTCCCACTGTCTGGCCTGCTTACCTTTTGTTTGCTCCCTCCCCATATTTCCTATCTTTATTGGAGTTCTGCCCCCCCTTTCCCACACTATCTGTCTTGTGTTAGATCTGCACTCCTAACCCATTCTTTTTATTAAACTGCAAGACCCTTAGATGGTTCGTCCATAAGGCAGGATAGTGTTTGTATTTTTTTCCCAATGGACACCTTTATCTCCCCATTCAAAATAAAAAAAAAGAAAAATCTCCATTTCCACTGCTCTTAGATGCAGCACTGCTTGTATTACTGCTGCCACCTGTGTCAGTGCCCAGCCTGCTCTGTTTATTGCTGCTAGTGCTCCTGTTGGCCAGCGCAATCACCTGCCCTGACACTCTTCCAGGGCTTTTTTTGAGGGGGTACTGAGTACTGGCACCTTTTCCATTGTCTGTTAAAATTGACCCATGGTCCCCAAGTTTTAATGAAAGAGCTCAAGCTCTATACACCAATTCTGCCTTGTCATAGATTCTGTGACTGGTTGCAGGGGGCCTGGCTATTGTGGGGTGGGTTCCTTAGTGATCACCCCACCCCCTGAAGGGTGGCCTGGCATTTGAGTACTGGCACCTTTTCCACTAGAAAATATGCACTCTACCAGAGCATTTTGTCTCCCAAAAATGTTTTAAAAAAAGATTGAAACCCCCCAAAACCTTTTCCTTCTTTAGGTTTACTGCTTTAGCATTGTTCTAATGCCTTGGGGTTTCTCCCTCTATAGCAGGGATTCTCAACCTTGCCTCGGGACATACCTGGCTAGTCAGTTTTTCAGGATACTCACAATGATTATGCCTTGAGGTCTCAGTGCCAATGTGGTTGCTTTGCCCCTCTCTCAATAGCTTGAGGTTTTATGCCAATGTTGGTGCTACATAACATTTCACCTACGCCTTGGAGTCTTCCTGACACTTTCTTGTATTTGTTCCAGAAGTTATGTTGGGGAGCAGTCAATAGTAGCTCTTTTAAGGTAGATGAATATTTAGACTGCATTCCAATCTTCCTTTCAAACAGGGGCCTTAAGTCCTTTCATTTGATCTTTATGGAAGTCTGAAAGAAAGTAGTCTTTCTGTCAAAATCTCCCTGGTAAACCTGTCAGTGGAGACACTTGGTTATTCCTTCTTGTATTCCTCAAAGGGGCTCATTTCCCCAGAACACTAGGACCCTGACTGGATCCTCTTGGTGCTTCTATTCTCCATACCCACAGAATTTGGGATCTTCATTCCAATGTCAGGGCCACTTTACCTCTTTCCTGGTGTTTTGGAAATCTTGCTGTTGTTTCACTCTGTTCAAATATTTTGGGGTCTTCCGGCCTATACTGTTGCTGCTTTAGCTCTGGTTCTCTGCACTGGGGTCTTCCCTCCACTCTGTACCACTTTGTTCCTCTCAGGAGTTGATGCCACTCTCAGGAGTCGATGCCACTCTTAGGGCCCGCTGCCTCTCTTTTGGTTCCATGTGTCTTCATGCCACGCTTAACATTACATTACATTACACTACTTCTTAAATTCCGCCACTACCCATAGAGTTCACTGCGGATCACAAGAAAGAGCAAACAGGCAAACTCTATGAACTAACAACAAGCAAACAATGCATAATCCAAATTTAAATCAATATCAGCATAAAAACTAGCCAAACTCATCATTAACATAAAAAATATTTTTAAAAGAAAATTTTGTAATGATTTTCTAAATTCAAGATAGCTTGGGGTTTTTCTCAAATGTCATAGAATTGAAATCCATATTGCTGGTGCTTGATATATGAGACTAGTGGAAAAAATAGTCTTATGTTTCAACCTGCTGGGGTTAGGATAATGGAACTGTAGATTATCACAAAGACTTCTATTTTTACTAGTAGTCTGGACCCAATTTGACAAAAAGGCTGGAGCTAATCTGAAGAGAATCATATGGACCATTGTACAAATCTTAAATTGAACACATGCCTCCACCGGTAACTAATAAAGGCCCAACAGCAAACTCATCATTTTTATGGGCTGAAAAAATTAAGCATGCTGCCGTATTTTGAATGGCTTGAATTTTCTTCAAAAGATTCTTTTGACAGCCTGCACATATGCTGTTACTAAAGTCCAGAACTGACAAAAGTAAACTTTGGACAACCAGTTGAAATGTGTGGTTCTCAAACAAATTACGATTTCTGAGTTTTTTCTTCAGAAGGAAAGATTTCTTAATAAGTGAATTCACTTGTGATTCCAACGTTAGACAGCCAGATATTGTGACTCCTAGATCCTTAATATTTTCCTCAAAAGAAAAATGCTGGCCACTCAATTTCAAAAGATTTTGTCATTGTATATATCATTTAATTGACCTAGAAAAAAGAACTTAGTTTTGTCCTTATTAAGTTTCAAAGAATGGATTTTAATCCATATTTCAATTATTGATGTTCTGGTGCTCATTATTCAATTTATTTGGACACCAATTTTTGAGCGCCATATATAGAATCCAGGGCCAACGCTAGGGGGTGCCAAGCAGGGCAATTGGATTAAGAGAATTTGCAGTTTCAAGCACTTTTTGATAAACAGTGTGATATTGTGAAAAGAATTTCTTCATAATATTTAACAAAATTTCTTTTAAAAAAGGAACGGTGAGGAATATATGGGCCTGGCCTGTTTACTAAGCCACACTGTAGACGCGCTAGCAGTTTTAGCACACACTAACTCTAGAGACACCCATATATTCCTATGCGTGTCTCTAGCGTTAGCAAGCACTAAAAACGCTAGCACACCTTAGTAAACAGAGCCCTAAGTGTTGGTGTGCGAGTGTTCTCATCCACGCTCACTTGGAATACACCCACTTTCTAATGGTCCACCAAAATTTAAAAATATTATTATAGGGAAACATGCTCTATAATTTTTCTCTTTAGTAACATTTCATGTCCCCTCAAGATAGCTTTAGTTTTAGACCCTCAAGTCTCTGAGAAATGTATCTAAAAATTGTCTTAGATTTGTTTTTTTCATTGGAATAAGACAGGTTCATAGTCTGAATTGTATGAATTTGTACAGTTCTTGTTTGTTAAGATTAAATTCCAGCCATAAGTTATTAAGGTGCCCTTTTACAAAAGGGTGGTAGGTGTAGTGCTGGCTTGATGTGCAGCGATCTGGTCCTACTGCCAGGCTCCTGCCGCATGCCAATTCAACAATGAAATGGGCCCTAGGAAGGCTGTCAAGTAAGCTTTTTTTTCTCTCTCACCTGCCCTCCCCTCCATGTCCAGCGATTCTTCCCTCCCCTCCCCTCCATGTCCAGTGATACTCCTCTTCCCTGCCCTCCCATCTGTGTCCTGCGATTCTCTCCTCTACTGTCCTCCCTTCCCCTCCATGTCCATCAATTCTCCTCTGCCCTGCCCTCCCCTCCTTTTCCCTTCCTCCCTCCCTCCCCTCGATGTCCCGCGATTCTCTCCTCCCCTCAATTTGTACCTGAACGTTCTCTGGCTGGCTGGCGCTGGCTTCCGTTCCGTTCGTAACATCCCTCCTGACGTCAGCTCACCTCCAGCGTTTCCTTCCCTCTCAGTGTTCCGCCCTCTGACGTCATTACATCTTGACGCGAGGGCGGGACAGTGAGGGGGAATGGAATGCTGGAGGCTGGCTGATGTCAGGAGATGTTATGAACCCAGGCAGCCAGACATGGAACGTTGGAGGTGCAAATTATTATATAGGATATATCTACAATGCATTTTCCTCATATTCCTCAATAAAACTCTTAGGGCCTCTTTTACTAAACCACGCTAGCGAGTCCCAGTGCAGCAAATGAGAGGAAGCCCATTCAATTCCTATGGGCTTCCTCTTATTCACTAGCGCAGCTTTGTAAAAGAAGCCCTTATATAGGAAAAGAATATTGCTCCTGCTGATAAGGGGTGAACAGATGTTGTACATTTTTGCTAACCTATAGTAGTATCCCTCATCATGTACATCCATGTATAGCACCTGTGCCACATGATATATCATAAAAAGGTGTTAAAAAAAACCCTGGGCCTGATATTCAAACTTTGAGAGTTATGCTCCTAAATTGGCCTCTTTGAAATTTTACTAGGGCCGAGTGCCATCATTTACTTTGTTACTGTGTCAATATGAGTCAGAAGATCCTTTTCTTGAGTAAGTTAGAAAGAATCCACGTTTTAAAATCACAGAGGGGTCCTTTTACTAAGTCGCGGCAAAAGTGGCCTGCAGTAGTGTAGGCATGTGTATTGGGTGCGCGCCAGGCCAGTTTTTAAGGCATCTACAAAAAATGGGTTTTTTTGTAATGGGATGGGAAAAGGGTCTGCAGTAAAAAAGAAATCAGAGCGTGTCCAAAACTGACCTGAGCCCTTAACACCACCCATTGATCTAGCGGTAAAGGCTTATGCGTGGTGACCGGTTGGCACACGCCAAGTGCCAATTACAGCCAGAACCAGCGCGCGTAGGAGGAAATAAATAAATAATTCATCCAGGCATTATGAGTGTGCATCAGATCTAAAATTACTGCCAGGAGGGCATGCTGGCCTGGCGGTAGTTTCATTTTGGCGCATGCTGCACGCGTGTAGAGCCTACTGCGGCTTAGTAAAAGGGCCCTAGAGTTTGCTCTGAGTAGCATATCTGTAGTTAGAGTAGGATATAAACCATTAGTAGGAAGAAGCCTGTAGTGAATTTTAAAATTTACCATCTCGGGAAGGCTGTGAGAAGCAACATGTTTAGTGATGTAAATCTTTTGATCTCTGTACTGGAACTTAGTATAACCCACTGGTTCAGTACAGAAAATCCTAGAACTGCATATACTGAGACTGTACCTTTGATACAACATTGATTATTTTATGGAAATATAAGTCAGACAAGCTGAAAGAACAACTTGGGAGTTGTCCACTATTTGTTCTGGCTCCAGCTATCATTGCTGCCACAGAGAGGATCTGATCAGCCTTTTCTTTGAAGGTTTTCACCTCAGTCCACGAAACCACTTGATCAGCCACTCTTTACATGATTCTTAGACCATCTGGAATTGCTTTCCTGGCCTCCAGAGGTCTTAATATTTTATCTTTCTCTATAGGAATATGTTAACAGAGCATTGTAGTTGACTGTAAGTGAGCCAGTGGTACCTACAGTAGGTAATAAGCAGCAAAGGCAAAAATATTATAATGATGTTATTATTATTATTATTGTTTGTTTATTGTGGACTTTCTCTACCACCTTTCCAAGACACACACACACACACTTTTAATGCATCACATCCAAAATGGATGATAGAAAATCAGATTTCTTTTGTCTAAGAGGTTGCATATTTAAGTCATAAACACACAAGGAGTGACACAGGCTGTATATACTGTAGCAAGACACGTTTATGTATTCCTATGCTACCTAATATTCATGCAACTTTGTGACTTCACATGCAACTTTCTTTAAATTAGTCCACTTATTTTCTAACCCTGTTAACGATATCTTACCTATCTATGGAATTCTTTTACAAAGGCGCACTGAAAAATGGCTTGCGGTAGTGTAGACGCAGGTTTTGGGCAGGCGCAGAATCATTTTTCAGTGCACCTGTAAAAAAGGCCTCTTTTTTCCCAAAAATGGACATGTGGCAAAATCAAAATTGCCGCGCGTCCATTTTGGGTCTGAAACCTTACCGCCAGCCATAGACCTAGTGGTAAAGAATTTGGGCGGTAATGACCTACACGCGTCAGATGCCACTTGGTGTGCGTCTGCTACACATGCCAGAAAAAAAAAATTTCAGACGTGTGTAACGGACGCGCGCCAAAATTGAAATTACCACAAGGGCCATGCGGTAACCGAGTGGTAACTCCAATTTGGTGCGCTTTGGGCGCACATAGTAAAAGGGGCCCTTAATGTTCCATCTTTGCTTAAACCCTGTGCTGCCTATTAAAATGTTTTATTGTATACAGGTTGACATTGGAATGTAGTAAACTATGCCATACCTTTCATTGTTATCTGAATATTTGTACTGCTGTAATTGTTTATTCTCTGAGGACAAGCAGGCTGCTTGTTCTCACGATTGGGTCGTCGTCCACGACGGCCCAGGAGACCGGCAAATCCCTAAGAAAACAAAAAACTTCTAGAACGCACTGGCACGCAGGCAGAGCAAACCGCGCATGCGTGAACGGCTTCCTGCCCGCGGCGCGAGCATGCCCTCCTCAGTTTTTTTTATCCACGTCTTGAGTGACATGTTTTTTCGCTGTGCTCGGTGTTTACCGCTCCCCTTTTTTCTTCTTTGTTTTTCTATTTTATTACAAATATTTTTTTTAAAAGTTAGTTTTTCCCTTATTTTCTTAGTTTTTAATATACTTGTTTAAGTTTCCTTCTTTTTTCGTCGCAGCCAGCTTTTAGGCTGCTCGGCCGGGTTTTCTTATCCTTTTTTGTGACTTTTTAATTGGCACGATCGAGTCCTTTAATTTCGCAGCTGCCGTTTTTCCGTCCATGTCATCGAGGACTCCCATTGGCGTTGTACTTGCTGCAACCGGACCATCTCGGGTACTGACTCCCATGCGTGGTGTCTCCAGTGCCTTGGGCCCGACCATTTGCCAGCTGCTTGTAAGCTGTACTCTTTAATGAAAAAGCGGACCCAAGTGTCTCGGGAGGCTCAACGTGAAAAACATTTTGCTGATCGGTCCGGTCCTTTGACGTTGGCATCGACATCAGTACCGAGGTCGGCGACGTCAAGGGAAGCATCGACTTCAAGAGCGCAGGTAATGGCTGCCGAACAACCACATCGCACCGGGAGCAGCGAGGCATCGAGTGGGTCTCCATCTGTCTTGAGGCCTACTGCTATGCAGGCCCCCTGGGAGGGGAGCCGAGGGATTCGGTACCCGAGTAGCGTCGGCGCCTGGAGGACCGCTCACCCTCTATATAGGAGGTGCCGATGCGTCGGTCTTCTGGCAGCTTGGTACTGGCTCTCGAGCCCCTTCAGATTCTGCCACCGGCTCCTGCACCGGCCCCGCAGCCTTTTCCGATGGAGGCTCTCAACAAGCGCATCAGGGCCCTTCTTCCAGAGCTTCTGGAGAGATTGCTGCACTAGTCTGCTTCTGTGCCAGGGGTGCTTGTGCCTTCTGCATCGACTGTGGAAGCGGCATCTGGGCCTTCGCCTGTGGTGAGGTCCCCGTCCTCGGTTCCACTTGCAGCATCAGCGTCGGCCGCCACCCGGGTCAATTCTCCCTCGACGTCGGCAGAGAAAGCTTCGCCACAGTCCAGACAGGGGTCGACTTCTCAACATCCCCCTTGAGGTTGTCGTTCCTCGATGTCGAGACAGGCTCGGGTTCAGGCTGCTCTTAGAGAGCTTTTGTCCGATACCGATGATGAGTGCTCGTGGGAGGAAGAGGAAGATCCCAGATACTTTTCTGAAGAAGAGTCCTATGGGGTCCCCTCTGATCCTACTCCGCCAATCGAAAGAAGGATGTCTCCCCTTGAGAGTCTTTCTTTTTCCTCCTTTGTTTGGGAAATGTCTAAGGATATTCCCTTCCCTATGGAGGTTGTGGATGAGCCCAGGGCTGAGATGCTCGAGGTCTTGGTCTATCCTTCTCCACCCACAGAGGTTGCAACGGCCCCCTTGCATAATACACTCAGGGAAGTTCTTATCCGAAACTGGTCATTCCCTCTATCTAATCCAGTGGTCCCCAAAAAAGCTGAGTCCCAGTACAGAGTCCATGGACAGCCAGTAATGGTGAAGGCCCAACTACCTCAGGATTCCATGGTGGTGGACTCTGCTCTCAGAAGAGCCAAGAGTACTAGAGTACTCACATCACCCATACCTTTACTCACAGAAATATTTATACCATATGTTTTTATGCCTTAATATTGCCCTCTAAGCTCCCATTGTCTCCTTCCAATGTCTCAATGTTTGTGTTCCATTGTTACATTCCTTAACGACACTTCGATTGTCTCGCATAACTCTGCACAATGTAATCCATAACCAATTTGTAACAAATTGTATTTCCATCACTCATTTCATATTGTAAGCCACACTGAGCCCGCAAAAAGGTGGGAAAATGTGGGATACAAATGCGATAAATAAATAAATAAAATAGAGACTATGCCTTGGCGCCCCCAGGCAGAGAGTCTAGGGCCTTGGATTCTTTTGGGAGAAAGACGTATCAGGCTGCTATGCTCACAGCCAAGATCCAAACATATCAGCTCTACACGAGCTTCCACTTGCGGAACTTGGTGAGGCAACTGTCCAGTTTGGTCGAAGCACTTCCTCTGGAGCTCGCCGAACCTTTTTATCAGGTGGTCAGGCAGCAGAAGGCATGTCGCAAATTCCTGGCCAGGGGTACGTACAACACTTTTGATGTGACATCCCGAGTAGCTGCTCAAGGTATTGTGATGCGCAGACTCTCATGGCTGCGTGTCTGTGACCTGGATCATAAGACCCAGCAGTGAATGGCGGATGTTCCTTGCTGGGGGGATAATCTTTTTGGCAAAAAAGTAGAGGACATGGTCGATCAGATCAAGAAGCACCATGATGCTATGGATTCTCTCTCCCGTCGGGTGTCTTCTGCTACTGCCTCCTCATCTAGGAGGTTTTTTGGAGGGAAGAGGAGTGCTCTCTATTCCTATAATAGGCGTGGGTGCACTCCTGCTTCTCGGCAGCCTGTCCAGGCTCAGTCCCAGCATGCTCGTTCCCGTCAACAGCGTGCAACTAAGGCCCCCGCGGCTCCCCAGCAAAAGCAAGGGATGGATAGAAAACGCAACTACGTGTATTCTATAAACTGCGCCTAACTTTAGGTGCAGTTTATAGAATACATGAAACACCGTCTATGCAACTAAAATTTAGGTGCAGTCATTTACATCAATGAAAACCTGGTGTAAATGCCCTTGCCTAACTCTAGGCGCGAAATAGGTTATTCTATAACACTGAGCGTAAATTTTAGGAACACCCACATGCTCCTCCCATGGCCACGCCTCCTTTTGAGATCTGCGCAGTAGAATTTACGCGGACTACTTTATAGAATACTAGTAAAAAAGGCCCGTTTCTCAAACAAATGAAACGGGTGCTAGCAAGGCTACCTTGTAATGATGATTATGTTTTTAAGGCTCTCGTCGAAGCGATTTCTCCTCTCTCCCCTGCCCTCCCCTCCATGTCCAGCGATTCTTCCCTCCCCTCCCATCCCCTCCGTGTCCCGCAATTCTGACCTCCCCTCCATGTGCAGTGATTCTCCTCTGCCCTGCCGTCCCCTCCGTCTCCCGTGATAAACCTTTGATCAAATGGAAATAAAGATGTGCAGCTCCTTCAGTTGCAGAAGTGAGGTCCAGTAAAATGCAATCTGTTACTTTTAATGTACAGAGACCTATCTTCTGGAATTCTCTACAAGTCTCTTCATGAATGGAGCAGAATTATTTGCAATTTAGAAAGCAATGGAAAAGTATTTTGCTTACTCAAGCATTTGCAGCACTGAGGTAAATAGTTTTACCTATGAAATTTGAAGCAGATCTCTGATAAGATTTTAATAATTATCGGTATTGTTTTTTAAGGAGGTTAAACAGAAATGTATATTTTGTTTCTTATTATGTATGTAGCACTGCAAGCCATTTAGAACATCTGGATATTAAATTATGGGGCTCATTTTCGAAACACAGAAACATCCAAAAAGCAGCACAAAGCAGCAGGAGGACTTTTTTTTTTTTTTGCCAAAACGTCCAAATCGCTATTTTCAAAACCCATTTTTAAGACGTTTTTCTAGACAGTTGGTCTGAACTGTGTCCAACAAGGTGGCATGTTGGGGTGTGTTGGAGGTAGCCAGTCCTATTAGAGCAGTAAGCAGGTCCCTAGAGTAGTCTAGTAGTCGGTGCAGTGCACTGTAGAGAAAGGGACCCAGGTTCATATCCCACTCTAACTGTTACATTTGTGGTGGAAAGTATGAGCCCTCCAAAACCCACAAAATAATCTACTGTACCCATATATAGGTGACACCTGCAGGTATAAGGGCTACTGTAGTGGTGTACAGTAGGTTTCTGGTAGGTTTTGGAGGGCTCACCATACAATATAAAGGGGTAACAGTGAGATGTGTACCTTGGACCTTTTATGTGAAGTCCACTGCAGTGCCCCATTGCTCTGTTGGGATGTCTGTGTGGCCAGTCTACTAAGAACACTTGCCCTCCATACATCTCCATGGCTTTTTTTTTGTGCATTTTTCCCTTTTTTTTTTTTTTTAATGATATAAAAAGATAGATGCGCTGAGCACACAACATCTAGTAAAAGGCCAGACATTTTTCAGGTTCAGCAATTTCTGTTTGCCACTTGGTATTTGGATGTTTTCAGAAAACATCCAAAATCGGATTTAGACGTCATATTGAAAATGCCCCTCTTGGTGTGCTCACATTACTTAATGTGACCTACTAAAGAACATGTTTGTTATTTAATCAATACATATTGGAGTTTCCATCCATTAAAATTAAACAAGCATGCTATCATGCTAAATCATCTTGGCTTTTCAAAAATCCTGTTCAATTTGTTTGCAAGTGCAAACAAAAATTGGTTTGTGCAAGTTTTACTGTATACACCCCGCCATATGTTAAATTTCAGTCCTCATCAAGAAGATACCACATACTTTTATAAAAGTATGGATTAAACATTTTTTGCTGTGAACCTACCTAAAGATTATTACTAAACTTTCTTCTGTTGAGGCTGCACTGGATCTGCACTCACGTCAGTAACTGTTCCTCACCTCGGATGGAATGTTTAATAACATTGCTTCTATTCAAGTCCCAAGGATCGCTGAGCCCTGGTGGTTCTTCTTGTTCAATCCAAGATATAATGTCAGGTTTGATGGCTGCATATCCTGTGCATAAGGGGACATATACAGGTGATCAGATCAACACATCAGTTATTTTCCAGATATTTTACCAGCCAAGCTCCTCTTTGCTTCATCAGTTCTTGCACTACACAGAATATTAGAGGGATAAGTACCATTAGATCCATCTAGTCTGCCCATTCTAGTTACCCCCTGCTGCGTGCAATAGACTCCAGTCAATCACTAGCTTTCTCCTCATTTCTTTGCAACTAGGGATCTTGTGCACTTATATCATGCTTTCTTGAATTTGGAGGATGTGATGTACAGCCCTTTTTGAAGGAAAGTACTTTTGCTAAAGAAGAAAAAGACCTTCCCTTCTATACAGTACCATCCTCTTCTTAGGAACACAGAAACAGAGAGCATGCAAGCAGATCAAGACTGTACAGCACATGCAGTTTGCCTATCTGCATCTCCTGTCCAGCTTTAGAAAGCCTTTCTTTCCTTCAGAGATCCTTTGTCCTCTGTAAGACTTTCTTGATTTCTGATATTGTCCTTGTCTCCACCACTTTTTCTGCAAAGCAGTTTTTCCTCAGATTACTCCTCATCTTTCTCCCATGATTTTCATTTTAGATCCTCCTTCCTACTGAAAAAGGCCTGCCAGGTTAGGTTGCTGGTGCTAACCTCTGAAAAGAAAACAGAGCAGCTTTTAAACTAGAACTTAGGGGGGGGGGGGGGGGGGGAAGCCAACAGTCGCTCAGGAGTGGTTTGGGGTAAGGCCTCTTTAAGAAATACTGATTAAATGCAGGTTAGAATATCCCAGTGTTTCCCAAGTCGATCCTGGAGTGCCCCCTTTCCATTCAGGTTTTCAGGATATCCGCAATGAATACACATGAATGAGTTTCGCATACAATGGAGTCAGTATATGCAAATCAATCTCATGCATATTCACTGCAGATATCCTAAAAACCTGACTGGCAAGGGCGTACTCCAGGACCGACTTTTGGAAACATTGGAATATCCTGACAGAGAGGTTATGATAAAATCTAAAATAGTCCAGGACTTTTTAATAGACAGAAAAGCAATGTTACTCACCTGTAATAGATGTCTTTTGTAGAGAGTAGGATTGATAAGGCACAGAAGTTCGTGATGTCAGACTTGCTCTCCCAGAGTTTGGAACGTTAGTATAACGCATGTGTGGCTTTTCCAATGCACAGCTGCAGTAAAAGGGGGCCTGCGCTGGCATCAGTATGTGTTTTTCAGGCCTCCTTTTACCACAGTGGGTAAAAGGCTGTCTTTTTTTTTCTAATAAATGTCCATGCAATAAGTGAACTACTTGAAGTGGCCATTTTCTTTGGGGGGGGAGCACTTACCGCCATCCATTGAGGTGGCGGTAAGGGCTCCCAAGCAGTGCATGGCACTGCCTGATTACCACCAGGTAAACACCAGTACTACAACAATTTAAAAAAAATATTTTTGTAGCACTGGAAATGACATGTGGTGGCAGTTCTGGATTAGTGAGCTTGGGCTTACCGCCGCTTAGTAAAAGACTCCCTCAGTTAGTTCTAAACTATGGAAAGAAAAACAGAAGATGGGTGGAATTTGTGTCTTATTAATCCTGCTGTCTACAGAAAACATCTGTTACAGGTAAGCAACACTGTTTTTTCTGTGAACAAGCAGGATTCAGTCAGGCGCACAAGTGGGTGAGTCCCAAGCTTAGGTTGCTCAGTTTCATATTGTCTTAGGGGTTAATATTCAACCGGCAGTAGTCAGTGAATTTGTGCCTAAGTTGTGGCACACTATATAGAATGAGGGGATAAATGGGTATAGCAAGGATACTTACCGGTAGCAGGTATTCTCCGAGGACAGCAGGCCATTCATTCTCACGTGTGGGTGACGTCATCCACATTGCCCAACACGGAACGCTTAAAAAGCATACTACAGCTTTCAAAACATGTCAGCATCCCCATTGCACGTGCGCAAGTGCATTCCTGCCTGCTGCAAGAGCGCAGGACTATCAGTCTTTTTCTATCGCCGTGAGGAAACAAATTGCAGGAAGACCTTAGGAAACTGGAAGACTGGGCATCCAAATGGCAGATGAAGTTTAATATAGACAAATGCAAAGTGATGCACATTGGGAAGAATAATCCGAATTATAGTTATTTAATGCTAGGGTCCACTTTAGGAGTCAGCACTCAAGAAAAAGCCCTAGGTGTCATTGTAGACAATACGTTGAAATCTTCTGCCCAGCGTACGGTGGTGGTGGCCAAAAAAGCAAACAGGATGCTAGGAATTATTAGGAGAGGGATTCAAAATAAGGCCCAAAATATTATAATGCCTCTGTATCGCTCTACAGTGCGATCTCACCTTGAGTATTGTGTTCAGTTCAAGACGCCGTATGTCATAAAGATATATCTGAATTAGAAAAGGTTCAAATAAGAGCGACCAAAATGACAAAGGGGATGGAACTCCTCCCATATGAGGTTGAGGAAGAGGTTAGGGCTCTTCAGCTTGGAAAAGAGACAGCTGCTGCTGGGGGGGGAGGGGATTATGATTGAGGTCTACAATATTCTGAGTGGTGTGAAGCAGGTGGAGGTGAATCGATTTTTCACTCATTCAAAAAGTACAATGACCAGGAGACACTGAATGAAACTGCATGGGAATATTTTAAGACAAACAGGAGGAAATATTTTTTCACTCAAAGAATAGTTAAGCTCTGGAACTTGTTGCCGGAGAATGTGGTAATGACGCTTAACATATCTGGGTTTAAAAAAGGTTTGGATAAGTTCCTAGAGGAAAAGTCCATAGTCTGTTATTGAGATTAACATGGGGGAAGCCACTGCTTGTCCTGGGATTAGTAGCATAGAAGGTTGCTATTAATTGGGTTCCTGCCAGGTACTTGTGGCCTGGATTGGCCACTGCTGGAAGCTGGACACTGGGCTAGATGGATCACTGGTCTGACCCCGTTTAGCTATTCTTATGTTCTTATGTTCATGGCTCCCTCACTGCATCTAGTGCGGTTTGGTTTTCTTCAGCTTTTTCTGCTTTCCCTGCAGCTGGCTTCTGTCCTTTCCAAAACAGGAAGATGCAGCTGGCATCAAGGCAGCCCCGTGGCTGCCTTGATGCCAGCTCCTGCAACCTTTCTTCACCCCTGGGTCTCCCAGCATGGAGAACTCACCCCAGGGAAGCCTCAGACTGCTGCAGCTGTCTGTCTGCTCCTTTCCAACAGGTGAGCCCTCCTTTATTTTTTTTGGGGGGGGAGGGGTTAACTTCAGGGGAAGAGAGAGGGTAGACATAGATGGAAGTGGGGGAGAGAGTGGAGAGAAGGAGAGGGTAGACATTGGATGGAATTGGAAGGGGGGGAGAGAGTGCAGAAAAGGAGAGGGTAGACAGGTGGGAGAGCAGAAAAAGGGCAGAAAAAGAGAGGGCAGACGCTGTTGCATATTGGTTTTATAGGTAACATATTTGTTTTAACAGGGGATAGAACAAAGAAGGGAGATGGTGCCCACAGAGGGGGGCAGGAGAGAGGGAGAGATGTTGAACTGATGGGGGGGAGAGAGAGAAGAGGGAGGGAGAGGCAGAAATAAGATGGTGGAAGGCATCTTTTAATTGCATGCTTAACCACGATTAAAAATTTTAATTGCATGATTAATTACGAGTAAAATTTATCATCTTCCTGCAGCCCTATAATTTATCCATAGTTTCAGGCACTGTTCCCATCCTAAACCCTTGGTGAGTGTACTAGTCATTATGCAATATTCTGCTTTGAAAGGACTTTCGCATTCAGTTTCAATGATAGACATTCCATAAGGCCAAAAAGACCCTCCTATAATATTTAAAAAAAAAGTTATGAGGCCCTCACATCATTCTACAAATGTACCATAACTACTGAAAGCAAATACTGATCTTGACTTTACCCAGAGATATTAGAGTTGTGTAGTTTTCCTTCATGACACTCTTGTACAGTTCCTTCTGCCATTCTTCTAACAGCTGCCACTCCTCCTCAGAAAAATAGACGGCGACATCATGAAATGCAAATGAAACCTGAAAGCAGAAACAAAAATATGGCTGTGTGTGATAGTCTTTGAACTCTTGGTAGCCAACAAACATAACGGAACCAAAACAGGACTTAGAGGTCGCATTTATTTATGAACAGGCTACCTGGTAGGAGATTATTCTCTAAAAGAAAATAGGTACCTACTTTCCTTTATAGAAAACTAGTTTAACTGGGTTTATATATCCAGTCAATATTCAGCCTGCAGGAGGCAGGCCGGCTAAGTCCGCGAATGGTGCTGAGCCTGGATATTCAATGCTGAGCTGTTTCTGGTGACCAGTACTGAATACTCGGGGGGGGGGGGGGGGGGGGGGCAGTTTAAATGTAACTGGCCAAGTCAATATTCAGTGCTGGCCGGTTAAGTTTATAGTGCCCAAAGATAGGACTGCCATTTAGGTGGTCCTATTTGGCTGCTAAACTTAGCTGGCGATGTGCTGAATATTTGCAGCTAGCTGGTTATATCTCGCAATATAGCCAGTTAGCCGCTAAGCACTAATATTCAGTAGAGATATCTGGCTATCTCACGATGAATATTAGCACTTAGCTAAGTGCTATTTAACCAGCTAGGAGCCATTCCTGGCCGATTAAATAGCACTGAATATTGGCCAGTATGTTTGTGGAAACATGGATCAGTGTCACACATTTTTGAGAATACAGAAGCCTGCTTGTCCTTGAAGAACCTATGTTACACATGTAAGTGGGATCTCTGCCCCTGTGAACATGCCTTGCAAATATCCATATTTACTCTCTCCCTCCCCCCCCCCCCCCCCCGGGGTCCAACATCTCTCCCTCCCCCCCCCCTCTATCGGCACCATCTCCCTTCTTTGTTCATACATATATGTGTATCTGATAGCATTCTAAACATTAATGGGCCAGATATTCAAAGCAATTTTGCTTAAATCGCTTCCCGCCACCTATGTGGGGATATTCAGTGGCTCTTAACCGGAGAGTGCCACTGAATATCCCCAAAGACCACCGAAATAAAAATGGGCAGGTCGGGGTGGGAGAAGCCCACCTAGCTATGCAGGTGCCAGCACTAAATATCAGGCCGCGTAACTTTTGTTTTTCCAAAAGAGCCCCCTAGCCCCCTCTTTCCCTCTCCCTCCCTCTAGCCTGCAGCAAGAACCCCCCCCCCCCAGAAGACCCACCTCCCATCCAGGTACTACTACTACTACTACTTAACATTTCTAGAGCGCTACTAGGGTTACGCAGCGCTGTACAATTTAACAAAGAGAGACAGTCCCTGCTCAAAGAGCTTACAATCTAATAGACAAGTGAACGGTCGGTCCGATCGGGGCAGTCAAATTGGGGCAGTCTGGATTCACTGAACGGTAAGGGTTAGGTGCCGAACGCAGCATTGAAGAGGTGGGCTTTAAGCAAAGACTTGAAGATGGGCAGGGAGGGGGCTTGGCGTAAGGGTTCAGGAAGGTTGTTCCAAGCATAGGGTGAGGCGAGGCAGAATGAGCGGAGCCTGGAGTTGGCGGTGGTGGAGAAGGGTACTGAGAGGAGGGATTTATCCTGTGAACGGAGGTTACGGGCGGGAACGTAAGGGGAGATGAGGGTAGAGAGGTAGTGAGGGGCAGCAGACTGAGTGCATTTGTAGGTAAGAAGGAGAAGCTTGAATTGAATGCGGTATCTGATCGGAAGCCAGTGAAGTGACCTGAGGAGAGGGGTGATATGAGTATCCTCCCCACCCCCGTCACAGGCCTAACTGTATCCCTGCTGGTCCAACGGGGTTGTTGGGGGCAGGAGTGAGGCAGCACCCTCCCTCCTGCCCCTTGCGGTGCTCATCCAAAAATGGCTGTTGTGATCTCTCGCAGCAGCTTTTGGTACTACACAAAGTACAATAAGCTTTGGACAGGCACCGCAAGAGGAAGGAGTGAGGGGGCTGCACTCCTGCCCCCAACGACCCTGCTGGACCATCAAAGATACAGACAGGTTCATGAGGAGGGCCTACCTAGACAGCTGGAGGGCAGCAGGGAAGTTCTTTCCACAGGCTGGGGGTGGGGAGAGGGAAAGAGAGGATATTGTCGGGGGTGGAAGAGGGATCAGGGTCTCATTAAAAAAAAAAAAAGTTATGTGGGCCCCAGCCCGATATTCAGATGGCACTCCATAACTCTTATGTGGGCCCAGCCCTGATATTCAGCCGAGCCCGCATAAGCTCCGGAGCCCCTCCCACCTGAAATTAGCCCCCAATATTCAGTACTGGTGCCAATGTCTGGACATGGCCTGGCACTGAATATCAGGGGATAACTTAGCCAGCGACAATCAGTGTTTAAAAAAACACTGACCGCTACCAGCTGAATATCGGGGGGGGGGGGGGGGGGTAATTGTATAAGTGGATACCTATAATTAGGCAGTCAGAAGGAGCCTGATTAGCTTATATTCTATATAGGAAAGTAGATGCCTACTTTCTTCTATAAAATAGGAGCGTAATTGGGCATATCAACGTGCATGAGCTTAGGTGCAAGCATGTACGTCAGTCATAGAACTGGTGTGTGTGTAACTAGTTACCAAAGATGTGTGTGCAACTTGTACGCACCATAGTTTGAGTCCCACCCAGGCTCTGCCCGTGTATGCCCATCTTACAACAAATACATGCTATGTAAGATGCCCATATTTATAGAATATCGCATAGGTGTGTATTCAGCATTTCCGTGTGTATGTGTGCACTTATGCATATACTAGTAAAAAAGCCCCGTTTCTGATGCAAATGAAACGGGGGCTACCAATGTTTTCTTCTGTGTGCATGTGGGAGTGTGTGTGTCCCTGCCCTCTGGCCTCTCTCCCCTCCCCCCTCTGAGTCCTTCACTGTTACAGAGCCAGCGATTTGATTTCGTGCTCTGCTGTTTTCCTTCACTGACTGTGTTACAGAGAGGGCGGGGCAGACACTCATAGGGAAACCGGATATCTCGCCCCCTTCACACTTCTGGCTGGAGGCTTCATAGAACGTTGGTTTTGCCTTTTATATAGAGAGATATGCCGGTATCATTTACGTGTGTATCAGGCATGTAAATGTTAGCACCTACTTTATAGAATTACCCCATTAATGCCAGATGTACTACAGGCTTTTCAAGTGGAGGAGTAGCCTAATGGTTAGTGTAGCGGTTTTGATTCTGGTGACTTGGGTTTGATTCCCAGGGCAGTTTCATGCGACCTTGGCCAAGTCACTTAACCCTCCATTTCCAAAGGTACAAAAATAGATTGTGAGCCCTCTAGGGACAGAGAAAGTACCTGCATATGCTGCTGGATTCTGTATAGGGTGCCTAGAGATCTGTGCTGAAATCCAGGTGTATTATACAATAACTTGCATAACTTAATTGGTTTAGCAAGCTAGTCAGTGTTGATAATAGCACTTAAAAAGCACTAATTGGCAATAATTAGAATTTACACGCAAAACTTGCCAAGCGTATTCTGTAATGAACTGTGCCTAAATTCTAATGCATGCAGTTCAAAAGAGGCATGGCTATGGGTGGGAAATAGGTGTTCCAAAATTTACATGTGTAGTTGTACAACATGGAACAGTGCGTGTAAATTTACACGCAAGAATTTACGCCACATTTTCGTTGGTGTAAATGGAGGCATGTAGTTTTAGGCGCTGGGATATCAATGAAGCGTTTTCTATATACCACGCCTAAATTTAGGCGCTGCTTGTAGAATACACTTAAGCGAAAATGTTTTCCATGTGGATTTTTTACGCACCTTATCTAGAATCTGGCCCATAATGTGTGCAGTGCAGTGCTGCATATGTCTGGTAGCACTATAGAAATGATTAGTAGTAGTGTGTATGGAGAAAATATTTAGAATGTTAGGCCCTAAATGCAACCTGCAAAATTTATATTGTCACACTTTTCTTCATAAACTGTCATAATCTTTCTCTACTCTAGGTGTTTTTTTTAATTCATACCTTTTAGAGGTACAGTAGTTCAGAAGGCATACAATCTAAGGGGTCCTTGTACAAAGCTGCAGTAGAGAGTGACCTTAGCGTTCCCTTACACAGGTTTTTCCCACGCACTAAGCCCGTTTTTACCGCAGTTGGAAAATGGCCAGTTTTTCCATTTTCTGAATTAATGGTCATGGGCTAAGATTGCCATTAGCGCACGGCCTTTACCAAAAATTAGTGTATAACCCCTTACTTTATTTATTTATTTAGATCTTGCTCACACCTTTTTCAGTAGTAGCTCAAGGGGAGTTACATTCAGGTACTCTGGATATTTTTCTGTCCCAGGAGGACTCACAATCTAAATTTGTACCTGAGAAAATGGAGGGAAGTGACTTGCCCAAGATCACAAGGAGCAGTAGTGGGATTTGAACCAACCACCTCTGGATTGCAAGCCCAGTGCTCTAACCACTAGGCCACTCCTCCACTCCACTTATAGGCAGTAATGGCTCATGTGCTAATCCTGTGCTAATCATTTAGCATGTGGCAATGTAGATGTACTAACTGATTAGTGCAGAAATGCCCACTCTCCATCCTCAGACATGCCGCCTCCCAGAAAAATTACAAACTAATTTTTAGCATGTGGTTTGCGCACATACATTCAGAACTTACTCTGGGATGCCTCAGCGCGTCCCACAGTAAGCACTTTTAAACTGCGGTAAGCACATAATAGTGCTTACCATAGCTTAACAAAATGAACCCTAAGTTTGTACGTGACACAATACAGCAGGGGCGTATCTGGCCTCCGGCGGTAGGGGGCCAGAGCCAGAGGGAAGGGGCACATTTTACCCCCCCGCCGCCACCGACCCCCCCTCCGCTATTACCCGACCCCCCACCGCCACCAACGACTCTCTTCACCCCCCTCCCGCCGCCAGCCCTCCCCCGCTGCCGTTTCTTACTTTTGCGTCCGCTTCCTCCTGCGCCTTTAAAAATATTTCTTCAGCTGGTGGGGGACCCCAACCCCCGCCAGCCAACCCGAGATGACAACTTGCAGGTTCTTCCTCCGCCGTGGCCAACATGCTGGAGTTGAGCGTCTGAATCCACGGCGGAGGAAGAACCTGCAAGTTGTCATCTCGGGTTGGCTGGCGGGGGTTGGGGTCCCCCACCAGCTGAAGAAATATTTTTAAAGGCGCAGGAGGAAGCGGACGCAAAAGTAAGAAACGGCAGCGGGGGAGGGCTGGCGGCGGGAGGGGGGCCAGGGCGAAATCTGCGGGGGCCCAGACCCCTGTGGCCCCACGCAGATATGCCCCTGCAATACAGGGTGATGTGAGTAGCCCAAAGTCACAAGGACTGCTAGTGAAAAAGCAGCATTTGTACCTTTATCTTTATTCATTGTATGCGAGGCAGTCTTTACAAACCAAACAAGAAAAGAAACAAGAGAAATCAAATACAAACAATGAAGACTACATTTTCTCTGTATCAGGACCTTAAATACATATAATCTATTTTTTACACCCTGGTAAGGCTTCCCACTTAACAAAAAATAGCTGTCCCTAGATATCTTCTTTGCCAACATATCGTGCATTAATCCAGTTTCCTCTTCAGCAATATCAAGACAAACTCAGGGGCCCTTTTACAAAGGCACCCTGAAAAACGGCCTGCAGTAGTGGAGATGCATGTTTTGGGCACACGCAGAATCCTTTTTCAGCGCACCTGTAAAAAACGCCTCCACGGCGGAGGAAGAACCTGCAAGTTGTCATCTCGGGTTGGCTGGCGGGGGTTGGGGTCCCCCACCAGCTGAAGAAATATTTTAAAGGCGCAGGAGGAAGCGGACGCAAAAGTAAGAAACGGCAGCGGGGGAGGGCTGGCGGCGGGAGGGGGGCCAGGGCGAAAATCTGCGGGGGCCCAGACCCCTGTGGCCCCACGCAGATATGCCCCTGCAATACAGGGTGATGTGAGTAGCCCAAAGTCACAAGGACTGCTAGTGAAAAAGCAGCATTTGTACCTTTATCTTTATTCATTGTATGCGAGGCAGTCTTTACAAACCAAACAAGAAAAGAAACAAGAGAAATCAAATACAAACAATGAAGACTACATTTTCTCTGTATCAGGACCTTAAATACATATAATCTATTTTTTACACCCTGGTAAGGCTTCCCACTTAACAAAAAATAGCTGTCCCTAGATATCTTCTTTGCCAACATATCGTGCATTAATCCAGTTTCCTCTTCAGCAATATCAAGACAAACTCAGGGGCCCTTTTACAAAGGCACCCTGAAAAACGGCCTGCAGTAGTGGAGATGCATGTTTTGGGCACACGCAGAATCCTTTTTCAGCGCACCTGTAAAAAACGCCTCCACGGCGGAGGAAGAACCTGCAAGTTGTCATCTCGGGTTGGCTGGCGGGGGTTGGGGTCCCCCACCAGCTGAAGAAATATTTTTAAAGGCGCAGGAGGAAGCGGACGCAAAAGTAAGAAACGGCAGCGGGGGAGGGCTGGCGGCGGGAGGGGGGCCAGGGCGAAATCTGCGGGGGCCCAGACCCCTGTGGCCCCACGCAGATATGCCCCTGCAATACAGGGTGATGTGAGTAGCCCAAAGTCACAAGGACTGCTAGTGAAAAAGCAGCATTTGTACCTTTATCTTTATTCATTGTATGCGAGGCAGTCTTTACAAACCAAACAAGAAAAGAAACAAGAGAAATCAATACAAACAATGAAGACTACATTTTCTCTGTATCAGGACCTTAAATACATATAATCTATTTTTACACCCTGGTAAGGCTTCCCACTTAACAAAAAATAGCTGTCCCTAGATATCTTCTTTGCCAACATATTGTGCATTAATCCAGTTTCCTCTTCAGCAATATCAAGACAAACTCAGGGGCCCTTTTACAAAGGCACCCTGAAAAACGGCCTGCAGTAGTGGAGATGCATGTTTTGGGCACACGCAGAATCCTTTTTCAGCGCACCTGTAAAAAACGCCTTTAAAATTTTTTTTCCCAAAAATGGACGTGCGGCAAAATGAAAATTGCCGGGCGTCCATTTTGGGTCTAGGACCTTACCACCGGCCATCACTGATCTAGCGGTAAAGTCTCTCGCGGTAACCGGGCGGTAATGACCTACGTGCATCAAATGCCACTTGGCGCGTGCCCAATAAGCGCATCCGAAAATTTGTCGAACATGCATATCAGACGCACATCAAAAATGAAATTACCACAAGACCCATGCAGTAGCCAAGCGGTAACTCCATTTTGACACACATTGGGCGCACGTAGATGCTTACGCGGTTTAGTAAAAGGGCCCCTCAACCTTTTAGAAAACTGTCTATTCACTTTTAGAACATGAAAAACAAAAGCAGGAGCAGCCCCTATGAAGTATCCAAACCAAAAAATGAAGAAGGAGATGACACAATGACTTCCAGCCAGAGGATAAATGCCAAGGTAGTCTTTATTGAGTAAAGCACCAAAAATGGGACCTGACATGGGGTTGTGTTTCGGCGGACAGATCCTCCTGCCTCAGGGGTCACAAAACAACACTTTAAAGCATAAACACTGTATATATGGTGCCAACTCTTAACGCTTGAAGGATGCTGCCTCAAAAGTACGTTAAGTGCAATCAACGCACACAGTGTATGAAGCTGTTCAAACAGTCTCAGGCAGTAATAGCATCCACACTGCTGGTGTACGAGTATTTGACTGAACAGGCAAATTGAAACGCTGCTGCCACTTTGGTTCATATAAATAACAATTTAACTACTTGTATTATAGTTTGTCACTCATAGTTTCAAGCCACCAAAACCCAAGCTAACCATTAAATAGAAACTTGGTGTGTGTGCTTCCTACTTTCTGTACACTTCATTTGCATGCAGAAATTATCTGTCATTTACCACCTACTACTGCTAATGAAAAGACTGCATCCAGTATTTCAACCCTGGCTTCCCTGGTTCTCCATCTGCTTCTCTAACCACTAGGCTTCTCTTCCATTCTTCAACCCTAAGAATTCATTTCCCCCGTTGTCTCTGACTTCCATATCTCTCTCTATTCCCTTTTTCATCCCTCCATCTTCACTTCTTCTCCTCATATCCTCGCTGCTTTTCTTTACCTCTGGTTTTCTTATACACTTATCTGCTGGGCTTGAGCTACAGTATTGACAAATCAATTAGTGGGACAGTCAACACCATGAAGCCAACAATATGACTCCTAACTTGGACTTCTCCACATCACAATTTCCCATTTTAACACCAAAGAAAACATTGGTTCAATGCTCCTGTAATGACTTTCTTTTTCTTTTTTTTCACTTTATTTTTATCAGATTGAGAAAGTATGCAGAAATAAATATCAAGAATAACCAAAAGACAATTTAAATGAAAATTTAACCACATCACGGGAAGAACCACAGTCATTCAATACCTGGCAAAAAAATAAACTTCAAAAGGACACAACATCCCCTTCCATTAATTCAATTAAAGAAAGAAAAAAAAACTAATTGGGCAGATTATCTAACAAGAAAACCTCAAGATGTGCACAAACATACTTCTGATTTTGATAGGAAATACAACATTTACAAGGGTATTACAGGAAAAAAAGATGCCTCAATCGCAAGAAAACTAGGTTCCAAAAGGAGAAATGCATGCCTGCGAACCTGAGTATCTCTTGTGACATCTGGGAAAACTGTAACTTTTTGACCACAGACTCTTTTTTGAGAAAAATACAATTTTAAGCTTACCAAAATACTTTCCCCAATATAGAGCTAATGACTATTTTATCCTGGTTATAAACAGTTTAAGGTGGAAAGTGGGATATGATATGGTTCAGACAAACTCGCAGACTCAGTTTTATATTTTCAATGCGATTTTATTTCAGTTTGTCACAGGACAGTTGTATATTTGTGATAGGATTTCACCACGTAAGCATAATGCATAACAACATTCAGAATAACAAAGGGGATGGGGGGGATAAATTGGTTAAAAACTGTAAGAATCTTGAACAATATGTTTATCCTTATCATGCTTATTTGTTCTTTCATGGTTCATTGTCTTATGTTCTGCATTGTTTTCATTAAAAAGATTTACACTAAAAAAAAAAAAATATATATATATATATACTATTTCAAAATTCCAACTTTTTTCCAGATCAGAGCCAAAGGTCACAAGGATCATGTCATCCCTTTGCTGCATTAAGAACACTGGTTACCAGTATCAGCAAGGATTCCCTTTAAATTACTGATGCTTGTTCATAAGGTTCGTTCCTCAGAAACGCCACTGATTTATTTCGACTCCTCATACCCTACATCTTCTCACGATCACCTTGTTCCTCTAGATAAAACTTACACCCACTTGTGGCTCAAGTCTGCCCAATATTGGGTGTCTGGTTACGCCCCTGGTAATTCTGTAAGTGGGCATCTCCTTTTAGGTGCCCTGATGCTGTGCAGTGAGAACCTATTTTAACATGTGGACACCTATATTCCATTATAGCAGGGTTGTCCAAACTCGGTGCTCGAGGGACGCACTCTAGTCAGGTTTTCAGGATTTCTTTAATTAATATGCATGAGATCTATTTGCATGCACTGCCTCCATTGTATGTAAATAGATCTCATGCATATTTCATTGGGGAAATCCTGAAAACCCGACCTGGTGAAGGCTGAGGTTGAACGCCCCTGCATTACAGAATACTAATATAACCCAGCATTGGCACGCCTACATGTAAACAGCTGTAATTACACCACCACAGACCTGGTGTAACTGTGGTCACATAAAGTGGCAGGAATGCACCTAACTGGCAGGATCACCCAAACCCCTCCCATATGAATATACCCTTCCATGTACACAATATACCACTTATGCATGCCCTTATAGAATAGCACTTAGTTGCCTGCTGGCACTCACATGCATAAGTGTACACTTACCCATGAAAGTGCTAGTACTCAGTTCATTTATGCACTCAAGTGGCACTTTAAGTGCATGTTCCCAGTAATAAAATTGCCCTTCGTGTATATTATATGCAGTCATTGAAAGAGATGCGCATCCAAAATGAGGTAGAGAGGAGACAGTAAGCAGAAGTGAGGGCACCACATACAGGTCAATATTTAAACTCCATGGCCAACGATGCTTTAAAATCCCGGCCCTGGCATTTAAATAAAATCTGGATATTAATCACCGCTCTCTGGAAAGCGAGTAGAGATGAATATCCAGAGACAGCACTTACCTGGATAGAGGCAATACTTAAACCCCTATCTGGCTCACAATTTGGATAAAGGTAGGACAGCAATTTTTTTCTGTTCTATGGCACTCTGTAATGATTTTTATTGGCGCTATTCAAGTAGCCCCAGTCAGCGGCACTTCTCTACTTGCCCAGATAGCAGGGTGCTACTATCCAAATAAGTGTGTTTGACTATCAAACCAAGAATTTATAAACTCTATTAACACAAAGCTGCTGATCTGGATTTTACACTTAATTTTTAATTTGAAATGCAGATTTTTGTTTTGTTTATGGTCTCTACAGATCTCCCTCTAAGAGATTATCCTCACATCTCCAGGACTGTCTGAATCAAATGCTCTGTGGATATGTGCTATGGATATACTTGGGCCAAGATTCAGACTGGGCAATAAAGATTTTTTTTTAAATGCCTGTCACAATATTACAACCCCCCCCCCCCCCCCCCACACACACACACATATTCAGCGTCACTATCTTGATAGGGAGCAATGCCGAATTTATTTACATTTCCATTTATTACTTAATATACCACAAATCTGTACAAAAGAGGTGTCTAAGCAGTTTACAGAAAGATATGTAAAATGCTCTCACCATCATATATTTAGGGCTGCATTTTCCCAGGCTTAGCTATACAGATGGCCTCTGAATATTGCCATTCTGGCTGATATTTAGCCCGTGAGAGGCAGGCCGGTTAAGTGCTGCGATCAAAGCTGAGCCCCGATATTCAATGCCAGGCTGTTTCCGCTGACCAGCATTGAATATCCGGGGTTTTTTTTTTGGTCAGCTTAAACTTAACCAGCCACCTTAATATTCAGTGCTGGTTGGTTAAGTTTATAGCATCCAAAGATAGGACTGCTATTTAAGCGGTCCGATTTAGCCACTAAACTTAGCCGGCGAAGCACTGAATATTCGCGGCTAGCTGGTTATATCGCGTGATATAGCTGGTTAGCTGCTATAAGGTAAGCGCTAATATTCAGCAGAGATAACCAGCTATCTTGCACTGAATATTACAGCTTAGCAAGCTAAGTGCTATTTAACCGGCCAGGAGCTCTTCGTGGACAATTATATAGCACTGAACATCGGTTGGATTATGCATATAGCTATTGTATAGTGCTGCTGAAAATCCACATATGTCTCTTTGAAAACTGACCTAGTTATTTTTATCAAATAAGAAAGACCCTGAAGTTCAATGGACCGGGACTTTAAGAGCTTCAATATTCACCCTATACAGCATCACCCAGTCTGTTCTATTGGCTATTCGCATGCAAAATACATACAGCATTTCTCAATGGATTAAACAACTCAGATACAGCATCTTACCTGTTCAGACATTTTCCTTTCTGCCTTCCTTAGATGAGGATTTTGAGTCCCAGCTGCACATGAAGAAGGAAGGTGCAACACAGTTTTGCCCTTTTCCTCTGCTACTGAAGCAGCCATGTACAGACAGCAGCTGCCTTTGCATTTAATAGCTCAGAGATGTATAGTATTTCCTATTCAGCTCCAAGAGGGCAAGTCTTTGTTCCACCTACCGACCAATAAAAGTCTCTGACACAGTCTCTCCTGTGGAGGCTTCCTGCACCCTCATCCATTCAGCAAACCTTTCACATCTCTACTCTCCCCTCCTCTGAGATTTAAGAGATCTCATTTACAGACAACTGTGGCGGCTTGGCCTGCTCCCAGAGAAAGAGGCTCCCACTGATTCCACAGACTGAAGGAGTGAGGGAGAGATTCTGACGTGCAGAATAAAAGTCTGCAGTTGCTAGTTATTTTTTGATGTACTGATGTATGTGCTTAATAAGCTATTGTATATGTCTGCATTCTCAGCTGAAATACTCTTGGTGGGGGTTGAATAATTCTTGTTTGACCCTAACTTGTACTCTGTATCCTGTAAGTTATGGGCATAACCGGATTTACGAATGAGAGGGTGGAGGAAAGTAGTACTGTGGAAATGCTGACAGTTAGTTTAGTTTAGTTTCTTTGCGCTTGCTATACTGCCTTTGCCAACTTACTACTACTTAACATTTCTAGAGTGCTACTAGGGTTACGCAGCGCTGTACAATTTAACAAAGAGAGACAGTCCCTGCTCAAAGAGCTTACAAACTTAGCAATCAAAGCAGTTTACATAATATCAAAAATTCGGAAGAATGAAAAGGAACTACAATATTCAGATAGGAAAGATAAAAACCATCCATAAAGGCCAAAATCATAGGGAAAGACTGGACCAGAACACAGGGGGAAGAGGAGTGGGGGGGGGGGGGGGGGGAGAAAAAGAGGGATAGGGTAAGGTACTCCTAGAAATGGACAAAAAAGAAAATAGTCAAGACGAAAGAAAAAGGAAAAAAAAAAACGATCAAGTGGTACCGAAAAGCCAGCGTAAAAAGCCAAGTCTTCAGGGCAACTTTAAAGTTTTCATACGATAGCTCACATCCAATTTCTTTTGGAAGGGAGTTCCAGTAAAAGGGGGTGGCGAAAAAAAAAAGGCACTGCGGCATGTGGACTCCAAGCTGCCCTTTTTCGGCCCAGGAAGAACCAAGTGGTGATCATTAAGTGAATGTAAGATGCGGGCAGGGGAATAGGGAATATTGAGACTTGAAAGATTACTTGGAAGGCCTATTCTAAAAGCACTAAAAGTGAGAGTGAGGAGATTAAACAGGACTTTTTGCGCAACAGAAAGTCAATGATGTTGTTTTAACAGGGGAGAGGAGTGCTCAAATTGATGAGCATAGCAAAGAAGGTAAATGGCTGTGTTTGCAGGGATTGTAGCTTTTTAAGTGATAGCTCGTATAGCCTAGAGTAAATAATGTTACACTAACAAGTCTTGTGATTAGACGTGACAGTATGAGAGAGTGAAACGATTATGGATCAAGATAACGATGAACAGAGCGCAGCTGATATAAATATAGATACCAGTTGGCTCCTCAGTCCCTCCCTGGGTGTTCCAGCCTCCATCACTTTCTTTCCTTGGTTAGGTCTAGCCAGCCTAGAGGAAACAGCTAACTTGTCTTGAATGACCTACACCATTGAGAGAGCAGCTCCCTTCTCTTTTGGGAACTTCCCAAGACCCAACCTATGCAGGGCCTTTTATATTTCCTTCCAAAAATACAGAAGACATCTGGGGGAGACGTGAGAAGGTGAGTGAGGGTGGAGGGCTTGACTTTTTTTTTTTCATTTTTAAAAAGAAAAATGTGGTAATCCCCTGGTAAACTGGGTTTGTGAATTTGCCCAGGGATGACTAGAATGGCGTGTAGAACTCTGTAGATTCACTGAGGGGTGGGGGGGATAACATTATCAGGGGAGGGTGAAGAATCCAGACCCAGAGGGAGGTATTGGGAGAATAATGACAAGGGATGTCATAGCTGGGGTGGAGTTTGAATGTTATAAAATTTTGGATTACAGAGCTATGGTCTTTGGTTGCCTTCACCCCCACCAGGACTGGTGAGGAATGGAGAGAGGGTATCCTGAACTAAGGAGAGGGTTTAGCAGGTAACTGTGAGGAAGCTCTGGATTGGTAGAAAGGGTTAACCCCCCTTCACCAGGAACAGTGTTGCCAGGTGGAAAAATTTTTTTTCCCACCCCAATCCAGCACAAAAACCGCCCAAAAACCCGCCCAAACTCAAACCCGCCCCTGACACACCCCACCCCCCGCGTCATCACCCCCGCCGTCATCAACCCCGCCCCGCCGTCATCAACCCTGCCCCCCGCCGTCACGGCCCCGCCTCCCCCGTCACCGTCCCCCTCCTCCCCCGTCATCGGCCCCGCCTCCTACGTCATCGGCCCACCTCTACGTCACTACCCCGTCCCAAAAACTCACTAACCCCGCCCCCCGCGGGCCGAAAAAGCCGCACAAAAAACCGCCCTGAAGCCCAAAAAACAGCCCAAAAAACCGCAACCCGCCGCGGGCAAAAATTTCCCGCGGCGGGTCGCAGAAAACCGCCCAATTGGGCGGTAAAACCGCCCACCTGGCAACACTGCCCAGGAACAGAGCAGGAAGAGCCTGTTTGGTGCCAGAGGCAGCAGCTCAAAGAAGTGTACCTCTGGAGGAGTAGGACGGACAGGGAGATCCGATCCTGAGTGGGTCTGGCGGCTGGGTAAAGCTCAGCAGGACAGCTTGCCAAGGAAGGAACAGGAAGCCACAGCCTTGGATTGTTCTGCCAAAAATGGATGGGTATTAGAGGACTCGTGGATACTGTAAATATGTAAATACCTTAGGATTTTTTAAGAGATATTAATTTAGTAGTTGGAATTTACACCAAAAGTCTTGGACTGGCACAAAAACCTCTTCAGCAAAGTGAACTGTTTGTTATGAGAAAGTATGAAGTTTGGATATCTGCCTGTTGTAGTGTTCCAGTAAAGTTGTGTTTTGTGTTCAATATAATACCTGGAGTGGATAGTTTTATTGGAGTGTGAATGACATCAATTTACTCAGAGACTAGTAAGAGAATAAATAAAAGGAGAAGCCTAGGGGTTAGAGCACTAGGCCTTGACATCAGAGGTGCCCAATTCAAATCCCAGTGCTGCTCCTTGTGATCTTGGGCAAGTTACTTAACCCTCCATTGCCTCAGTACAATCAAATGAAATAAAATATGTGGCTTACAAACCTATGGCCTATTGGGTATCAACCCTGGCCTGTGCCCGGTTCAGAAAACCAGAACTATTGTTTGTAGCCCTGGTTTTGGGTGCCTGACCCAAAGACTAGCTGGTGCCCATAACTTATGGTGAGAACATGGTTAAATCATGTGGACGAAGAGGAGGAGAATAGAAGGAGATCACAGGAGAAGAGAAGACAACAACCAGGAGGAAACTGGAAAGGAAACAGACAAGAAAAATAAAAGAACCAAGGAGACATAGAAGGAAGGAAAAAAATAAAGTGTTAAAAACTAGAGCCAGTGCCAAAAGTAGTGGGTGCCCTAGGTGAACTTTCAGTCTTGCACCCCCTTGATTAGCTTTCAGGCCCCTAGGTTGCAGCCCCATCCATGATTTTTATAATTAAACTCAACAATCATGATCATCACACAAACGTCCTATAACAAATACAGGTTTCAAGTATGTGCTGATGATTCTTTGAGTTTATGTAGTGTCAAGATCGATTGTTCTGCTTTGACTGCAGCTCTCTTTGCTGCCCCCAATAAATTATGCCCTAGGCGACCTCCTAGTCTGCCTAATGATTGTTCTGGCCCAGGCTAAAATATCTCCTGCCTGAATCGGTAAGGAACGGGCATGCATCAAGGAATAGGAATGCAAATGAGCTGCTCGTTGTAGCTCACTTGCATTCTCTATTACCGTCGTTAAACAGTCGGCTAGTTGGCCGGTCGAGGCAGCAAAGCGTTATGATGGCTGCTCTGCGCATGCCAAATACGCCTCCTGTGCCGCCCGAAGACGCCGCGCTGCTCACCGTTGTGATTGGCTCAGGGACTTCCAGATCTCAGCTGAGTGAAGCACTGCCAAAAAAGACTGTTTTATTATTGCAAGGGGGGAGAAGCGCCAAAATGGGTGCCCATCCAAAAAAAAAGTCCTATTTGGCCCCCTTAATATAAAACGTCTTTTTTGGCAGTGCTTCACTCAGCTGAGCCTGGAAGTCCCTGAGCCAATCACAATGCGTTTAGCTGAGCTAAACGCGCTGTTGATTGGCTCAGAGACTTCCAGATCTCTCAGCTGAGTGAAGCACTGCCAAAAAAGAGACGTTTTATTATTGCTTGGGGGGAAAGGCGGCCAAAATGGGCGTTTTTTGGATGGGCCGCCCTCAACTGCACTGTTTCTCTGGATCGAGGTGCATCGGAGAGGGTGAGCAGGCACGTGTCTTGGGGGGGGGGGGGGGGGGGGGGGGGGGGGGGGAATGACGCCCAAAATAGATGTTTTTATTATTGCACTGACTTTTTTTCCCCGTTTTTTTGTTTTTTTTTACTTTTGTAGCAGTTTTTCAATCCCGCGCAGCCCCGAGGAGAGTACAGACCTCTTCATTAGATTTTCCAGCCTTAAGGCAATCAGAAAAGGTTAGTGCATCTCATTACAATAGGGTTTCTACACAATTTGCTCATCTGCATTCCAAAAAGTCTTTAGTGCATGCCAAGGTTTACTACTTGCTCGTTAATGGCTCGTTAAGTTTAAGTACCTGTATATAATATGTAAATCGCTTTGATTGTAACCACAGAAAGGCCATATATCAAGTCCCATCCCCTAAACACACAATAATTTTTGTTCTTTGAATCCTATATATTTTGCAGCCACAAAAATTAACCCATGTAAAGTATCAAGAAATAACCTATTTTGAGAGTATATTTCTATGACTTTTCTGGTGGCCAATACCTGGATCATTACCTTCCCTGCCCCCTCTCCTGGAAACGAGCTCCTCACTCATCAGTACTAGTGCCAAACCACAGGGACAAGTGTTCCAGATTCATTCACCAAAAATCTAACAACCTTATTGCACCTTGAGCCTTTCTGCATTATAGGACTCAGGCCAAGATGCACTAAAGTCATCGTTAGAGCCATTCCGTACCGAATTCCATAGCGAATCGGTAGGGAACGGCTATGCATCAAGGAAAGGGAATCGGCCGGCCAGTCAAGCATGTACAGAGCAGCAAATCGTTATGCTGGCTGCTCTGCGCATGCCAAATACGCCTCCCTGTGCCGCCCGAAGACGCCGCGCTGTGTTTGGCTCAGAGACTTCCAGGTCTCTCAGCTGAGTGAAGCACGGCCAAAAAAGACGTTTTTTTATTATTGAGGAGGTGAATGACGGCGAAAACGGATGGCTTTTTCGATGGCCAGCCTCAACTGCACTTTTGTTTTTATTATTGCGGTGGGGGGGGGGGGGGGAACAGAATGACTTTTATAGCGTTTTTTTTATCAGTTTTCAATCCCGCTCAGCCCCAACGAGAGGTACAGACCTCTCATTACAGTTTCCTGCGTTAAGGCAATCAGAAAAGCTTAGTGCATCTCATTACAATAGGGTTGCTACACAATTTGCTCATCAGCATTCCGTTTTCGTTAGCTGTTACCGCCCTCATAAAATGGCTTTTAGTGCATGCCAGGGTTTACTACTTCCTCGTTTATGGCTCGTTATTGACTCGTTAGGTTTAGTGCATCTGGCCCTCAGGACAAGAAAAAAAATCAGAAAACTAAAATGTGATGGGTTCCGTCAGTGGATGGGGCTGCAGGAAGCCCCTTTTGTGAATTCTGTGTTAGTGATTGTATTGGTCGGTAGGTGGGGCGAGAGGGACTCCCTTGTTTTCAGAGAAAGCAGATGCTGAATCAGACCTCACAAATCTGCTAAGTACACAGCCTGGAGCTTTATATTCTTGCCATCTGAAGAGGAGGAGAAAGCTCTTTGTCTGTATTAATCCCCCTGTGCCCGGGAAGCTGCGGCTGTGACTGAAAACTGGAGGATTCTCAGCCTAACAGAAAGCAAAATGTCTGAGCGAGATTCTGATCAGGTGAGAATCATCCTGAGGTTTGGATAGCAAATGAAGCAGTTGTAGCTCATATTTAGATGAAAGGAACTTTTTAAAAAATAGAGGGCCAAGAGGAAAACCGCTTTAAATTGGACTAGTTGTCTGGTTTCCTTCCCAAGCAGGGGAAGAACGAAAACAGGAATGTGCATTCATATGGATAACATCTTTAAAGAGGAAGGTCCCACACATACAGGCTGATTCAGATGGATTCAATTCAGACCCTCTGAAATGTTACCTAGTTGGATTCTTACTTACCTAGAACTGGATTGCTACTGTAAACCTCTGGGTAGAACATTTTAAAATTAAATGAATGCAAAAGGTACATTAATTTTGCAGTGATTTCCAAGCTGTCTGGTGTGCTGGTTTAGGCAGTGCCTGCTCCGTTCTTGTAAGGAAAGTGCAGTGAATCTCTGTCTCTACCAGTGGGATGATTACTAGTGGGGGAAGGGGTGCTGCTGGAGCTGAGCATATGGATTGCAAATTCATGGATGCAAGAGATTTATAATGTGTTCATTCTCTACTGGTGGAATACAGCTGTTCTATATCTTTTACCTATGAGTAATGGAATGTAAAACAGAAATGGTGGGGGTCCCTATAACCCATTTCTTTTACTGACTTTTGAAGCCAGATTTTGCATAAAGCATCTAGGTTGGAAATAGAGGACTAGATTCTGTGTCGAAAAAGCACGCGCTGAGCGCTAGTCTATACAGGCCACGCCGAGTTTGGCGCCATTTATAGAATAGTGCTCGGTGCTGGGATCTGTGCCCAACTCTTGCGCGTGAGGATTTACACCAAGTGAAACCTGGAGTAAATCCTCATACGTAAATTAGGCGTGGATCACCCGAATTCTATAATATTGCTTGCGTCTTTAGTGA
This sequence comes from Microcaecilia unicolor, assembly GCF_901765095.1. Classification (NCBI taxonomy): domain Eukaryota; kingdom Metazoa; phylum Chordata; class Amphibia; order Gymnophiona; family Siphonopidae; genus Microcaecilia; species Microcaecilia unicolor. The sequence goes on along the minus strand of NC_044037.1, from coordinate 96,631,028 downwards.
ACACCCCAGACCCACCCATGCCCCTTCCATGGCAATGCCTCCTTTTCAGTTACATGCTAAAAGATTTGCGCACACATCTTTATAGAATAACACATAGCAAGATGCAGATGCAAATCCAAATTGTTGCCAATTAATACCAGTAATTGATTATTAGCAGCCAATCATTGATGCTAATTGACTCAATTAAATTGCATGCACAATTTTTAGCACCATATATAGAGTCCGGGGGAGAATATCCTAGTCAGGATGTTCACAATATCCAGTCTATTTTACAAGAGGCCACTGAACAGAAACTTCTGTCAAATATCCATAGGCCAACAGGGGAAAACACTATCAGGAGGATTGAGTCTTGCCTTGAAAGTGTTTTCTCTAGGCCAGCCCTGTATTGCTCCTCCATTTTGGGAAACACAAAATGGAGGAGCAATACAGAAGCACACTGGTGGCCCTGAGGAAGAGCTTGTTTTGAAACAGAAATTTCTGTTGGACGCGGATGTACCCCTCAGTGAATACTACAAGTAGCCCAGATAAGTTTGCTCCTGCGGGTTTCTTTATGTCCACTGTTGGCAGTTTTAAGAGTTTCTCTTATTATTGGACTCTGCTCATATTATTTTCAGTATTTTGGTCTTCCTCCAGGTGAACTTAGGGGAGTGGGATGCTCGAGGAGAACTTATGTTTTGATATTGTTTAAAGGGGTTGCACATTATGTAAGGAGATTATAAAAAAAATTCAAAAAAAAAAAAGGAGTGTGAACCTTTGAAGGACAAGCTATGATGTATAGAGCTGTACAGGTGAGCCGCATTTAGCGGTATGACTCACTGAATAATAGCTCGGGCTGCAGGTGCAGCCTATACTGAGTCCTTCGGTTCTACCCTTTAAATCAATTTTCAGGTTGAAGTGATGTTGTAGAAGTTCCCTGCGAACATCCAGTTTCCTCCCCTACGTTTCACCAGTATTTCAGGGATTGACTTCGTAGCATCTTTTATAATGAATAAGGCACAAAAAGGTGCCCTAAATGACCAGATGACCACTGGAGGGAATCAGGGATGACCTCCTCTTACTCCCCCAGTGGTCACTAACTCCCTCTCACCCCCCCCCCCCCAAAAAATGTGATTAAAAACATTACTTGCCAGCCTCAGATGTTTTACTCAGGTCCATTAGAATAGCATGCAGGTTCCCTGGAGTAGTCTAGAGGTGGGTGCAATGCATGGCAGACAGGTGGACCCAGGCCCATACCTCCCCCTACATGTTACACTTGTGGAGGAAACTGTGAGCCCTCCAAAACTCACCAGAAACCCACTGTACCCACATATAGGTGCTCCTTTCATCTATAAGGGCAATGGTAGTGGTGTAAAGTTGGGGGTAGTGGGTTTTGGGGGGCTCAGCAGACAAGATAAGGGAGCAATGGTGAGATGTATACCTGGGAGCATTTATGAAGTCCACTGCAGTGCCCCCTAGGGTGCCCTATTGCTTTCCTGGGATGTCTGGGGGACCAGTCTACTAAAAATGATGGCTCCTCCTACATCCCAATGGCTTGATTTTGTGCGTTTTGCACATGGATGTTTTTTTTTTTTTTTTCAAAAATGGACAAAAATACAGTTGGACTTAGACGTCATATCAAAAATTCCCCTCCACATCACGTGATATCACCAGCTAGCCACGAATATTCAGCAGTTCAGTTCGTCGGCTAACTTTAGCGGCCAAAACGAACCGCCTAAACAGCAGTTCTATCTTTGGCCGCTATTAACTTAACCGGCCAGTGCTGAACATTAACTTGACCGGTTGTTTAAGGCCAAAAAAACTCGGATATTCAATGCCAGTCACCAGAAATTGCCTGGCATTAAATATCCAGGTGCGCCGATCGCAGCACTTAGCCGGCCTGCCTTCCATGGGCTGAATATCGTCTGGTTACTATTTTTCTATGCTTATGAATTGAATTGAATTGACAGGGGGGGTGTCAGGGAACTGGCTCTTTTATCTCAGTCTTAAACATTGACTGTACGTCTTTGTTATTCTTATTCTTTGCTTCCTGTGTTTTGATACTGCAAACCAGTCTGATAGTCTATTAGTATGTTGTCATAAACATAAACTTAACTTATCTTTTAGCAGCTAATTATTGCCACTAAGTGGGTTATTCCATAAGAAGCCATCTAGTTTTGAGCAATAGAAACACGTGTCAATGGTGATATTCTAGTTATTTACATGCATACGTAGCTTCATGTGCAGTGCCGTAGCGAGGGCAGCTGACACCCGGGGCGGGTCGCTGCTGTGCACCCCCCCCCCCGGGTTCAGCACGGCGCACCCTCCCCCCTCCGGAGCGCACCCCCCCCTCGGAGCGCGTACTTACATGGGAAAGCGGCGAGGGACGGGCGGGAGTGCCGAACCGCCCCGAGTGCATGTCACTGGGAGCTGCGTCAGCTCCGCTGGTTCCCTGCTCTCTCTGCCCCGGAACAGGAAGTAACCTGTTCCGGGGCAAAGGGAGCAGGGAACCAGCGGAGCCGACACCCCCCCCAGCGGCGTGCACCCGGGGCAGACCGCCCCATCGCCCCCCCCCCCCTTCCTACACCACTGTTCATGTGGAATACCAACTGGCAGAAAAGTACATGTCATATTTTGATGGTGCATCGGTAGAGTTTGGGTGGAGCATGGGGGAGTGTGCAAATGTGTAAATTATAGAATACTGGCTAACATCAAGGCACGGGGCTGGTGTAAGTGATTGCACCATAAATGTAAGTACATTTTCTGCCATTTGTACTTACTTTTCTTTATAGAATAGTCTTGAAATATGTGCCTGCTACCCTCATATCCTAATCACCTTATTACCAGTGGCGTAGGAAGGGGGAGCGGGAGGGGCGGTCCGCCCCGGGTGCACGCGCTCGGGGGGTGCCGGCCCCGCTGGTTCCCTGCTCTCTCTCCAGCGGGGCCGACGCAGCTCCGAGTGACGTGCACTCGGGGCGGATCGGCCCTCCCGCAGGTAAGAATGCGGTCCGGGGGGGGGGGGGTTGCGCCGCAGAGGGGGGGCGTGCTGTGCTGCACCCGGGGGGGGGGGGGGTGCGCAGCGGTGACCCGCCCCGGGTGCCATTAACACTCGCTACGGCACTGCTTATTACAGAATTATTTCCTAACCTCCGGATTCTGTATAGTATGCCTACAGTTCTGCATCGAAATCCAAGCATGTCTTACTTGGCTTAACAAGCCAATCAGTGTTAAGAGCACATAACAAGCAATAATGAGCACTAATTGGTAATAGAATTTACTTGCATAACTTGCTAAGCATATTCTGTATCGCACTGCACCTAATTTCTAATGCACACAGGCAAAAAGGGGCATGGTTACAGGCAGCGAAATGATCCTTTTGTGGGAGCTCCAAAATTGATGCACATTGTTATAGAATATAGTCCAATACGCTTGTCTACACGCCGTGATTTATGCCATGTGTTCATTGGTGTAAATGGAGGCGCGTAGTTTTTAGACGCTAGGATATCAATTAAGCATATTCTATGTACCGCACCTAAATATAGGCGTTCCTTATAGAATACACTTAGGCGGAAATGTTTTCTGCGTGGATTTTCTAGGCACCATATGTAGAATTTCCCCTTAAATGGGTAATTTGTAGCACCACGTCTGGCCCATATTTATACAGAAATAGCTGACCCACTTAGGGGTCCTTTTACTAAGGTATGCTGAAAAATGGCCTGCGATGGTGTATTCGCGTGTTTTGGCTGCATGAAGGATCATTTTTCAGCGCACCTGTAAAAAATGCCTTTTTTGGGGAACTGAAAATGTACGTGTGGCAAAATGAAAATTGGCGCACGTCCATTTTGTGTCTGAGACCTTACTGCCAGCCATTGACAGCGATAAAGTCTCACACATTAACCGGAGGGGAATGATCAATGTGCGCCCAAATGCCGATTACCACCCATGCACCAGAGAATAAAAATATTTTCTGACTCACGTAAAAAAATGAAATTACCGCCCAGGTCACATGGTAACTTGGAATTGGCGCATGTAGGCGCTTACACAACTTAGTAAAAGGACCCCTTAGTGATTTAAATGACCCATTATCTGTACAATATTTAAAAAAATATATGGATAAAGCATTCACTGGCCCCTTGGATAGGCATTATATTTTTAATTTTTACATTTGTTTCCTGTTGATGTCTCTCACCCTGCCTATTCCAGTCAGTATAAACTTAAAGCTAACCCTTTTAACTTTTAATGTCATGGCTATACTGTTTGTCCTTTTTACTGACAATGCTAATGGATGTACTCTGACATGAAGCACAGGTAAGTTATTTATGTAAGAGCAGGTCTCAAAAATGTAATACATTGGCGTAATTTACTAATGTGTTTTAACATTAACACATGTATCTAATGCAATGCCTGTTATTCTCAATTGTTACTTTTTACTAAATAAGAGAAAGTCATTCACTAATTGTGAACACACGCTAATATCCAACAGGGTCCATAGGAAAATAGGCCCTGTGGCAGATAGCGTACACCAATAGTAATAAATGACCCCCTAAGCGCAAAACTCACATTAATGCATGTTAGTAAATGAAGCCCTACATGAGTAAAAGAAATCCCTGGAAACCATCACTGATTCAGATCATGAAAGGAACTGATATCGAGTCATGTCCCCTTCTCTTATTTTGTTCAGATGAAGGCTCTTTTCTTATTTATTTAGTTCTGGATTTATAAGTCACATCTCCCAAAAGAAGGCCACAGGATAGCTAACTACAATCCTCCTCCCCAAACAAAACAAACAAATATAATAAGACTAAACAAACAATCATAAAACAGAACCTGTCCAACTTAACCCGTGCTCATAAGCATAAAACAAAGGGAGAAAAATCTCAGATCATAAACACTTAGGGATAGATATTCAAAGCTATTTAACCAGCCAGAAATGGCCCTAGGCCAGTTAAATCGCGTGTTTGAGGCTAATCAGTTCTATTAGTGGCATTTAACTGGTTTGTGCCACTGAAAATGTCCAGTTAACACCCAACTCAAAACCAGCTATTTTAGGGATCTTCCAGGGGTGGAGACAGCACTTAACCGGCCAAGGTAACCGCATAAATGAGACCGAATAAAAGTCAGTCCTATCTTTATGCAGTTTACCATAGCTGATTAAGTGCGAAATGTCGCATTTAACCGGCTATGGTTTCGCCAGCTCCATAAACCCAGAAATTCAATGCTAGAGCCCAACATGGCCCCAGCATTGAATTTCTGGGTAAAACGCTGGCTGCAGTCAGCAAAACGCTGAGTGCTGCTGGTTGAATATTGACCCTTTGCTCTTTGCTCTGCCTGTACTGGACTTCATTATCCATTTTAGAAAAACAGACATTTTTGAAACTTTGAAATGGTTCTTATATGCATCAGTGCAGATAATCCTCTTAACTAAACTAAGCTCTGTCCTTAACAACAAAATGAAGCTTCTCATTCTGTACCAGCCATATTTTAAATAGCTAAGGCCACCTTGAATCCAGTATGGTTACTTTATTTGCAGGCATGTTTCACTTCTGGTTAGATATCTTAAGATATGCTGCGTATGCTTTGTAGCAGCGCTGCGTATGCTTTGTAGCGCTATAGAAATGCTAAATAGTAGTAGTAGTAGCGTTGATGAGATTGGAAGTTTGCTGGGGTTTTTTTTTTGTTGCGTTTGTACCCTGCACTTTCCCACTCATGGCAGGCTCAATGCAGCTTACATGAGGCAATGGAGGGTTAAGTGACTTGCCCAGAGTCACAAGGAGCTGCCTGTGCCTGAAGTGGGAATTGAACTCAGTTCCTCAGGACCAAAGTCCACCACCCTAACCACTAGGCCACTCCTCCACTGTTAATTTAAATCTATACAGAAGCTTATGGTATTATGGCAAAAAAAAAAAACCTCTTCTGGTACTCTACCAACTAGAATGCAAAACTAGGTGGCATCTGAGAGCACAGATATTTTTATATGAATGCCTGTTTCCTTGTCATCAAGCAGATGAAGCCATTACGTATGGGTTATGTCCATCAACCAGCAGGGGAGATAAGCACTCAAACTTTCACAGTGCCCTCTTGGGCAGCTAGCTCCACTGCCTCTTCAGTACAGTGTTGCCAGGTGGGCGGTTTTACCGCCCAATTGGGCGGTTTTCCGCGACCCGCCGCGGGAAATTTTTGCCCGCGGCGGGGTGCGGTTTTTTGGGCTCCTTTTTGGCTTCGGGGCGGTTTTTTCGCCGGCTTTTGCGGTTTTTTCGCCGGCTTTTTCGGCCGCGGTGGGCGGGGTTAATGACGTTTCTGGGCGGGGTTAGTGACGGGGGAGGCGGGGTTAGTGACGGGGGAGGCGGGGTTAGTGACGGGGAGGCGGGGCCGATGACGGGGAGGCGGGGCCGATGACGGCGGGGGCGGGGGTGATGACGGCGGGGGCGGGGGTGATGACGCGGGGGCGGGGGTGTCAGGGGCGGGGTTTGAGTTTGGGCGGGTTTTGGGCTGGATTTTGGGCTCCTTTAGGCTGGAAAAAAATTTTCCACCTGGCAACCCTGCTTCAGTATTCTCTATCTCCCTTAGCAGGGTGGCTGCAGCTTGTTCGAGCTCCAGAAAAATCTGCCGGGAGGTGGTTCCTGGCTTGCCAGTTGTTAACCGGGGTGTTGGAGGCTATAGCAGCTTCACTTTAAAGGCACATAGGTTAGCCCTTTCCCTGCCTTACCCATACCTCTGTGGATGTGGACATATTGCCTTGCTTTCCCTGTCCTTACCCACCAACAGTGGATGCAGGCATATAGGTTCGCCCTTTCCCTGCCTTTCCCACTCATCTGAGCCTCCGGAGTCTTCAATACCTCTGCTTTCCTCACAGCTAAAAAAAAAAAAAAAAAAAAAAAGTCGCGTCGCGTTTTTAAACGCAGAGACGCTGGAACAGAGGTTTTTGACCTGATTTTCAGCAGGATCGTAGTTGTATACTAGATCCTTTGAGGTAAGAGTGTTTTCCAACTCCTCCGGGGTGGGCCCGTGATTGGGGCGATTTTGGCGCGAAACCGCCATTTTGGATTTTACCGCTGTTTTTCGGCGATGGCTGCGGACAATGTAAAGCGCTGTTCCACTTGTGGCAAGCGCAAATCAGCAGCAGGGCTCTGTAAATCGAGCTGTATTGGCGTAGGAGCCGGCCCGAGCATGGCGAGCGATGTTTCTTCTCGCTCTGAGCTGGCAGCGGGCGCCATTTTGCTTACACCGCATGGCGCGGCCTCCATGGACATGGAGAGACCTGAGCCGGGTGGGGCACCTCGAGATGAGGTTATTTCAGGAGTGGCTAGCACCGGACAGGATTTGGGTGCCCAGGGTGAGATTTTCTCCCCGGATTTTGTGCTTTTGCTGCATAAAGCATACATGATGAAAAGAGCCCTTCCTCAAGGGTCGCCTGAGGCTCCTCTGATTGCCCCCCCCCCGATGGATTCTGGCCTGGGACTGCCCAGTGAGGCTTTTTTCCTGGATGCTTGGCCTAAAGATAAGCGCAGAAGGGTTAATTCCCCTTCAGATTGTGGTGCACCTTTCCCCCCCCCCCCCCCCCCGTGGTCGGGGTGTGAGGATTCGGAGAACTCTGACAGACGTTCTTGGTCTGAGGAACCAGAGTCAGGTGCGGATTTACCACAGGATCTGGATGATCCCTCCGCGGTGAGGATTTTCCACCGTGATGAGCTGCCAGCGCTTATTTCAGATACCCTGCAGGCCCTCTCGATTGAAGATCCTGACAGTGGCATGGCCTCCTCTGGTAATCCCAGGATGGCTAGTACCAAGAAAGCTGCTCGGGCCTTCCCTTTGCATGACTCCATCCTAGAGCTTGTTTCGGCTCAGTGGGCTGACCCCGAGGGACCTTTGAGAGTTTCCAGGGCTATGGGGCAGTTCTACCCTCTGCGTGAGGGACATATGGCTCGTTTTCAAATGCCTACAGTGGATGCCCTAGTCACTGCGGTGACAAAGAGAACTACCCTCCCTGTTGAAGGAGGTGTTGCCCTGAAGGATGTTCAAGACCGTAGGCTGGAAACAGCGTTGAAACGGTCCTTTGAAATTGCAGGTCTCACTGTTCGGGCGTCTGCATGCAGCTGTTATGCTGTGAGAGCCTGCCTAGCTTGGCTGCAACAGGCAGTGGCTCAGCCCGGAGATGGAGCGGAGCCCTTCTTGGATGTGGCTCCGCGGATGGAGGTGGCCTTGTCCTTTCTGGCTGATGCCCTTTATGACCTTGTCAGAGCTTCGGCTAAACAAATGGCAGTAGCAGTGGCGGCTCGCCGTCGTCTGTGGCTACGACACTGGGCAGCGGACATGGCCTCTAAGCAAAGGTTGGTGAAGTTGCCTTTTCAAGGACTTCTCCTATTTGGTGAGGAGTTAAATTGTGAAAGGCCTGGGTGATCCAAAACCCCAGCGCTTGCCCGAAGATAGGCAGAGGCCTTCCTCTAAGGGCCAGGCGGTCCACTCCTCGTACAGACCTCGCTTCTGTGAAGCTAGAAGGTACCGCCCGGGGCGTTCTGCTGGGTTCACTTCACGTGCCCGTGGTCAGCAGAGGAACTCCTTTCGCTTGGACAAGCGTTCTGCAGCCGGTGGCTCAAGACCAGGAGTTCAGGGGCGACCCTCTCAATGATGGTGCGCCGGCCCTCTCCTCGATGCCTGTCATCGGAGGACGGCTTTCCCTCTTTGTCGAGGAGTGGGCCAAGATTTCCTCAGATCAGTGGGTTCTGGACCTGATCAGAGATGGATACAGAATAGAATTCAACGCCCCAGTAAGAGACGTGTTTGTGGAGTCCCGATGCGGTTCTGCCGTCAAACGGGCGGCGATGGAGGAGACTTTACAAGGTCTGATTCAGTTAGGGGCAGTGACCCCGGTGCCTCCCGCCGAGCAAGGCTGCGGCCGATACTCCATCTACTTTGTGGTGCCGCGAAAAGGTGGGTCCTTTCGCCCTATTCTGGACTTAAAAGAAGTGATCAAGTCCCTGAGAGTGCGGCATTTCCACATGGAATCCCTGCGCTCCGTCATTGCGGTGGTTCAGCCAGGAGAGTTTCTCACGTCTCTAGACCTGAAAGAAGCTTACTTGCACATACCAATTTGGCCCCCGCACCAGAAGTTTCCGAGGTTTGCGGTGTTGGGAAAACATTTCCAGTTCAGGGCCTTGCCTTTTGGCCTCGCCACAGCTCCCCGAACGTTTTCGAAGGTAATGGTGGTAGTAGCTGCTTTTCTCAGGCGAGAAGGTATCAGGGTTCACCCGTACCTAGACGACTGGCTCATCAGAGCAGACTCTGCAACAGAGAGCTTACAAGCTACAGCCAGGGTGGTCTCAGTACTGCAATCTCTAGGCTGGGTCGTCAATATGGCCAAAAGTCACCTGTCCCCTTCACAATCTCTAGAGTTTTTGGGGGCCAGGTTCGACACAGTCTCGGGCTATGTGTTCCTACCCGAGCTAAGGCGGTGCAAGCTTCAGAATCAGGTCCGTCTGCTCCTGAGGATGCCCCGCCCGCAAGTTTGGGACATTGTCCAGCTGCTGGGATCGATGACAGCCACGATGGAAGTGGTACCCTGGGCGAGAGCGCACCTGAGACCTCTACAGTATTCCCTACTCCGGAGATGGTCTCCTATTTCTCAGGATTACCAATGCAGACTTACTTGGCTCCCTGCGGCCCGTCTCAACATGGAGTGGTGGCTCTCGGACAGCATGCTGCGGCGAGGAATGCCGCTGACGCTCCCCGTTTGGTGCCTAGTGGTAACAGATGCCAGCCTGAAGGGCTGGGGCGCACACTGCAAGGGGAAGCATGCCCAGGGTCTATGGACACCCGAGGAGTCGGAGTGGTCCATCAACCGCCTAGAGTTGAAAGCGGTGTTTCAGGCGCTTCTGGCCTTTCAAGTGACCCTGGAAGGATTGGCTGTCAGAGTGATGTCAGACAACACGACAACGGTGGCCTATATAAATCGACAAGGCGGAACAAGGTGCAGAGCACTAGCCGCGCAGGCCGAACTGATTTGCCACTGGGCCGAGCTGCATCTTCAGTGTCTGTCGGCAGCTCATATTGCAGGTCAGAGCAATGTGCAGGCCGATTATCTGAGCAGGCATCAGATCGATCCAGCAGAATGGAATCTGGCAGACGAAGTATTCCTGCAGATCTGTGCCAAATGGGGCAAGCCCGTGATGGATCTAATGGCGACAAGTGCCAATACCAAAGTCCCGTGCTTCTTCAGCAGACGGAGAGATCCTCGCTCTGCGGGGTTGGATGCCTTGGCTCAACCCTGGCCTCCGGGTCTACTTTATGTGTTTCCCCCATGGCCCTTGATAGGGCGCCTGCTCTTGCGGATTCGGCTGCACCCAGGAGAAGTGGTCCTCATCGCCCCGGATTGGCCAAGGAGACCTTGGTATGCAGACCTCCGACAGATGCTCCTGGAGGTTCCTCTGCCGTTACCTCTGGTACCGAACCTGTTGACTCAGGGACCGGTAGCCATGGAGGACGCCGGCCGCTTTGGTCTTACGGCATGGCTATTGAGAGGGCGCAATTGAGGGATAAAGGTTATTCCAATAAAGTTATTTCCACTCTCCTGCAAGCCCGCAAGCGGTCCACTTCCGTGGCTTATGCCAGGATTTGGTGCCTGTTTGAGTCTTGGTGTGCTTCCAGAGCCATTGTTCCAATGCGGGCTCCTGTCTCGCCGATTCTGGACTTTTTGCAGGAAGGTGTACAAAAAGGCTTGGCCTATAATTCCCTGCGGGTGCAGGTGGCAGCGTTGGCCTCCCTTCGTGGTAAGGTGGAAGGCGTGTCTTTGGCTGCTCACCCAGATGTGGCACGGTTTCTTAGAGGGGTGCTTCGGCTCCGACCTCCAGTGCGAGCACCCTGTCCAGCTTGGAACCTGGGGCTAGTTTTGAAAACCCTGCAGGCATCTCCTTTTGAGCCGCTTCGGCGAGCATCGGAGAAAGACTTGACACTGAAGGCCGTTTTTCTGGTGGCCATTACCTCGGCGAGACGGGTGTCAGAGCTCCAGGCGCTGTCCTGTAGAGACCCATTTCTGCAATTTTCAGAGTCCGGACTCACGGTTCGGACCGTGCCTTCCTTTATGCCTAAGGTGGTTTCAGCCTTTCACTTAAATCAGCCTATTTTCTTGCCCTCTTTTTCAGAGGAAGAGTTTCCAGAATCTTTTGGGGAGCTGCACCTTTTGGATGTGTGCAGGACTCTGCTGCAGTATCTGCGAGTTACTAACTCTTTCAGGACTTCTGATCATCTGTTTGTTTTGCTATCCGGTTCTCGCAGAGGGTCTCCAGCGTCTAAAGCCACTATTGCCCGCTGGCTCAAAGAAACTATCTTTTCAGCTTATCTGCTGGCCGGCAGGGTTCCGCCTGTAGCCTTTAAGGCACATTCTACTAGAGCGATTTCTTCCTCTTGGGCTGAAACTGGAGCACTCTCTCTTCAAGAGATATGCAGTGCAGCAACATGGGCTTCTAAGCTCTCCTTTGCTCGACATTACAGGCTGGATGTGGCTGCCAGGAGGGATGCGCGTTTTGGTGCACAAGTGCTAGCGCGTGGTGTGGCTTGTTCCCACCCTATCTAGGGATTGCTTTGTTACATCCCATACGTAATGGCTTCATCTGCTTGATGACAAGGAAGGGAAAATTAGGTTCTTACCTTGGTAATTTTCTTTCCTTTAGTCATAGCAGATGAAGCCATGAGCCCTCCCTGTATGATTGTCTGTATGCTGTGAATCTGTTTTTCAGGTTCTGTTCTAATTTCCTGAAGTTCCTTCCTTGGGAGAAAGTTGGAAAACAATCTTCAGGATTCATGTTCAGTTTAAATTTAGGAGGATGTGTTCATTCCCTCCAGGAGGCGCGTGTGTTCCCCTCCAGTTCTATGAATAGGAGGATGAGTTCATTCCCTCCAGTGTGTTGGGAGGATGTGTGATTCCCTCCAGGAGGCGCGTGTGTTCCCCTCCACTTATACAATAAGGAGGATGAGTTTATTCCCTCCAGGAGGATGTGCATTCCCTCCTTTATGAGTTCATGCCCTTGTGATGGGCCATCGTTCGCTGTGAGGAAAGCTCTTGTGATTCCCATTGCGGTTTGCCATACTGCTTTGGAAGCTTCAAATACTGAAGAGGCAGTGGAGCAGGGTTGCCAGGTGGAAAATTTTTTTCTCGCCCAATCCAGCCCAAAAAACAGCCCAAAACCCGCCCAAACACAAACCCCGCCCCTGACACCCCCACCCCCGCGTCATCACCCCCGCCCCCGCCGTCATCAACCCCGCCCCCGCCGTCACCGGCCCCGCCTCCCCCGTCACCGGCCCCGCCTCCCCGTCATCGGCCCCGCCTCCCACATCATCGGCCCCGCCTCCCCGTCATCGGCCCCGCCTCCGACGTCATCGGCCCCACCCAAAACGTCACTAACCCCACCCAAAAACGTCACTAACCCCGCCCCCCGCGGCCGAAAAAAAGTCAAAAAGCCGCCCAAAAAACCGCCCTGAAGCCCAAAAAGAAGCCCAAAAAACCGCAACCCGCCGCGGGCAAAACTTTCCCGCGGCGGGTCGCGGAAAACCACCCAATTGGGCGGTAAAACCGCCCACCTGGCAACACTGCAGTGGAGCTAGCTGGCCAAGAGGGCACTGTGAAAGTTTGAGTGCTCTCTATCTCCCCTGCTGGTTGATGGACATAACCCATACGTAATGGCTTCATCTGCTATGACTAAAGGAAAGAAAATTACCAAGGTAAGAACCTAATTTTCCCATGCATGGGGTGACTTCAGCAAGGGAGGTAGTGGGTATGCACACATGCCCCTAAGGCCTTGTAGTTCCACATTGAGTCTGTGTGAAGGAAGATCGCAGAAACTACTGCCTTGAACAGGAGTGGGCAACCTCAGTCCTCGAGGGCCGCAACCCAATTAGGTTTTCAGGATTTCCCCAATAAATATGCATGAGATCTATTTGCATGCACTGCCCCCATTGTATACAAATATAGATCTCATGCATATTCATTGGGGAAATCCTGAAAACCTGACTGGGTTGCGGCCCTCAAGGACTGAGGTTGCCCAGCCCTGGCCTAGAAGGACGAAACAATAGCAAAAGAAGAAAATAATTTGGTAAGGTAGAATATGGGAGATGGAGAATGGGGGGAAAGACAGCATGAGTTAGAGAGAGATTATTGGGGAGAAGTAGAGAAGGTGGAGCAAAGAGAACATGGGGAAGAGGAAGAAACAGCCCTAGAAAAAATACTTTAGTGAAAATCTCTCACATAACTGACACAGTCTATATTCCCCGACCATCCTGGAAAATTGGGCTTTTGCAATTTAGCTGTTTTTAATTTCTAACTTGCTTCTATCTCCAAAATGGGTTCGAGCGGCATACAATGTGAACAATAGAATCACAAAATTATATCTCATAATACAACAAGCTTTCTATCTAGTCAAAAGAAGGTATGAATTAGGGATGGGCTGTCTTTTGAAACAAATGTTGTCCACAGATAAGAGCATACACTTCGTACATAGGGCCGGATTCAGTAACTGGTGCTGAAAAACAGGCACTAGAAATAATCCACGCTCAGCGCTGTTCTGTAAAGAGCCATCCAGGCTGAGCATGGGTTCCCCCTTCCAGCTCTGAGTGCAAGGACTTACACCAGCTAAAACCTGGTGAACATCCCTGGCACCCATCACCCAAATTCGACTTACACCAGCTAAAACCTGGTGAACATCCCTGGCGCCCATCACCCAAATTCAAGTAACACTGCTTGTAACTTTTTGGAATGCCCCTGACCTGCCCATGCCCCTCCCATGGCCACGCCCCATTTTGGAGAAGATTTCAGTGCAGTTCTTTATAAAATTGCACTTTCCAGGTGCTTCTGCAACTCCAAATTAGTGCCAATTAATACCAAGAATTGATTGTTAGCAGACAGTTGAGTGTTAATGGCTCATTAGCTAATTTAGTTGCACATTCATCTCAGGATCACACTCAAATTTGGATGACCTTTATAGAATCTGGGGGATAGTGTATACTCTCCTTAGAGTGCATGTTGTTTGCACGTCACGTGCAACGGTTCACACACACATCCATGGGGAAAGAGCATGTACTATGTGCAAATAGCAGGCACTCTTTAAGGAGAACACACACTATCCCTCAGATTTTTTTTTTTTAATTTGTAAGAAGTCTTTATTGATTTGTGGAAGATCCCTGTACATCAACAACTACAATAAAGTAATTAAGGAATTTTCAGCCTATACAATTCCGAAAAACAGAGCAAGAACCAAACAGAGTCCACTGCTAACAGTAGCTTAAACATTGACCTCATATTTTTTAAGATTTTCCAACATTAATACAACTTAACTTCCCTTCTCTAGTTGCACTATCCCCCAGATTCTATATAGCACGCCTACAGATCCGCGCCGAAATCCAAGCAAATTCTGTAACAATGAGTGTGACTTAACAAACTAATGAGTGCTGATTAGAATTTATGCATACAACTCGCTAAGCGCATTCTGTAATGAAGTTTTAGGCACTAAGATATCAACTAAGCATATTCTATAATCCGATTATAGAATATGCTTAGTCGGCACCAATTTCAGCACCAATTTTTATAGGTGCCATAAATAGAATCTTCCCCATCCCCCTAATTCTATATATATCACTCAAAATTGTGAGCGCAATTTCATCACATAATGATTCAATTAGGGCCGATAATTGGGCACTATCAATTCTTGGCGCTAATTGCCAATAATTGTAATTTATGTGCTCATCTTTATCGTCACTATGCTATAAAGATGTGCATGTAAATGTTTGCATGGATCCAGAAAGGGGACATGGCCATAGATGGGTCATGGGCGTTTCTAGGATTTGTGCACAGGGTTATAGAATTTGGGAGATCTGTGTCTAATTTAGGTGCAGGGATTTACACCAGACTTCAGTTGGTGTAAATCCTCACGCCCAAAATCGGGTGCAGATCCTGGCGCTAAGTGTTATTCCATAAACGGTGCCCAACTTGGAGCAGTGTTTATAGAAAAGCGCTTAGTGCGCATTTTTTTGGGTGCCCAAATTTGGATGCCATTACAGTATTGAGTCCTATTTGTACACAGAGTGCGCTCTTAACAACATTAGTTTCCACATGAAAAACAAACAAACACAAAATGAAAAATTTTGGGGTGCCCATTCCTAGTGTGTACTCTCCATGAACATCATAAGTACATAAGTATTGGCATACTGGGACAGACCAAAGGTCCATCAAGCCCAGCATCCTGTTTCCAACAGTGACCAATCCAGGTCACAAATACCTGGCAAGATCCCCCAAAAGTACAAAACATTTTATACTGCTTATCCCAGAAAGAGTGGATTTTCCCCAAGTCCAATTAATAATGGTCTGTGGACTTTTCCTTTAGGAAGCCATCCAAACCTTTTTTAAACTCTGCTAAGCTAACCGCCTTTACCATATTCTCTGGCAACAAATTCCAGAGTTTAATTACACATTGAGTGAAGAAACATTTTCTCCAATTCATTTTAAATTTACTACATTGTAGCTTCATCGCATGCCCCCTAGTCCTAGTATTTTTGGAAAGCGTAAACAGATGCTTCACATCTACCCGTTCCACTCCACTCATTATTTTATAGACCCCTATCATATCTCCTCTCAGCCGCCTTTTCTCCAAGAGCCGCTTTAGCCTTTCCTCATAGAGAAGTCGTCCCATCCCCTTTATCATTTTCGTCGCCCTTCTCTGTATCTTTTCTAATTCCACTATATCTTTTTTGAGATGTGGCGACCAGAACTGAACACAATATTCGAGGTGCAGTCGCACCATGGAGCGATACAAAGGCATTATAACGTCCTCATTTTTGTTTTCCATTTCTTTCCTAATAATACCTAACATTCTGTTTGGTTTCTTAGCCGCAGCAGCACACTGAATAGAAGATTTCAACGTATCATCAACGACGACACCTAGATCCCTTTCTTGGTCTGTGACTCCTAACGTGGAACCTTGCATCTGTTTAATACATAAAATTTCTTTACTAACCAAAAACAGATCAGCTGGACTAGAGTATCCCACCCAATGCTCAACCTCCCAAGTAAACATATCGACAATTTGATTGAGCAAATCAGATTAGAGCATCCTAATGTTGTTCAAATAACCAAGTTTTAACCAGTTACAAAATTTCATAGAATCCCTTTTTAACCTAAGCACTCTTGGGATTTGAGTTTGTTGCAACACTGTGAAACTAAACATCTCAGTGTATTTTTTCTAGTAAAAAATAGTTTACATAAGAATATAGTTCAAGATACTGCAGGTAGGGGGGTGGGGGGCAGGGGACTGGGGGGGAAGTTAGATAAGAGAGGGGTTAATGGAGCTTGGGGTTCAGGGTTTAGTGTAACTGGGGTAGAGGTAGGGTTAGGGGGGAGGAGTTTAGAGGTTCTCTGTGGGCTTTATGATATACAGTTGTAACTATGCATAATGTGCTGTTTTTCATATTTCAAAATTCAATAAATACTTGTTGTTAAAATTCAATAAATACTTGTTGTTAAAAAAACAAAAAGAATATAATTCATCTGCTGGCTTACATGAACTCAAATTTATGGCTTGTTTCAGGTCCTCTACTTTTTTTTTGTTAGAGCATAAGAACATAAGAATAGCCAAACTGGGTCAGACCAATGGTCCATCTAGCCCACTATCCTGTTTCCAACGGTGGCCAATCCAGGTCACAAGTACCTGGCAGAAACCCAAATTGTGGGAACATTCCATGCTACAAATCCCAGGACAAGCAGTTGCTTCTCCATGTCTGTCTTTCAATAGCAGACTATGGACTTTTCCTCCAGGAACTTGTCCAAATCTTTTTTAAACCCAGATATGCTAACCGCTTTTACCACATCCTCTGGCAAAGAGTTCCAGAGCTTAACTATTCGTTGAGTGAAAACAATATTTCCTCTTATTTGTTTTAAAAGTATTTCCATGTAACTTCCTTGAGTGTCCCCTAGTTTTTGTACTGTTTCACTGTTGGAATTTTAGTAATGTCCAGATCATAAGGAATGTCGTGGAATATAGATCCTTATAGTATCCAAAATGTAAGATAGTGCTATGCCTCATATAATTTTTAAAAACAGTTGTCATAAGCTTAAATCAAACACAAAATAACAAGCAACCAATCTGACCTTTTATAGAATAATGACAAGGAGAAAAGTATGTGCGTTGCTTCAGTGGTGCATCCTTTGCTGATGGGCATATAAATGGGCAGAGTTTGGGCAGAAGGTGGGTGGAGCATACAGGTATGTGCATAAATAATAGAATATTTTAATGTACATGAATTTTTGCATACATCTAGGTGCAGACATTTATTGAAACAGAGAAAAATGTAGGCAGATAAAGACCATATGGCCTATCCAGTCTGTCCATCCATGCCATCTACTCTCCCTTAGAGATCCTATATGTTTGTCCCAATATCTTGCAAATTCAGATACCGTTTTCATCTCCTCTACTTCCACCGGGAGGCCGTTCCATGAATTCACTACCCTTTCCATGAAGTAGTATTTCCTCAGGTTACTTCTGAATCTATCCCCTTTCACCTTCATCTTATGCCCCCTTGTTCCAGAGCTTCCTTTCAATTGAAAGAAACTCGCCTCCTGTGCATTTATGCTGCATAGGTATTTAAATGTCTCTATCATATCTCCTCTGTCCTGCCTTTCTTCCCAAGTATACATATTGAGATCTTTAAGTCTGTCCCCATAAGCCTTATGACGAAGACCACTAACTATTTTAGTAGCCGCCCTCTGGGCCTACTCCATCCTGTTTATATCTTTTTGAAGGTGCAGCCTCCAGAATTGTACACAATATTGTATGGGCCCTGTTTACTAAGCCGCGCTAGAGGTGTGTTAGCGTTTTTTAGCGTGCGCTAACTGTGTAGATGCCCATAATATTCCTATGGTTGTCTACATAGTTTGTGTGTGCTAATTTTTAGAACGCACTAAAAATGCGAGCACACCTTAGTAAACAGGGCCCTAAATGAGGTATCACCAGAGTTTTATACAGGGGCATCATCACCTCCTTTTTTCCTACTGGTCATTCCTCTCCCAAGCATCTTTCTAGCTTTCGCCGTCGCCTTTTCTACCTTTTTGGCCACCTTAAGATCATCACATATGATCATACCTGCTATGGGACTGGTGTAAGTAGGCACAGCTAGATATACGCGTATTCTCTGTATTTAAAAAATTGTATCTACATGTTTTTGTTTTTTTTATAGGTGAAATAACAAGCACCTATGGCAGGCATCCTGTTATGGAATTACTCTCCACATACTCAGCTCATTTTTTTTTTTTTTTTACATTTGTACCTCGCACTTTCCCACTCATGGCAGGCTCAATGCGGCTTACATGGGGCAATGGAGGGCTAAGTGACTTGCCCAGAGTCACAAGGAGCTGCCTGTGCCTGAAGTGGGAATTGAACTCAGTTCCTAAGTTCCCCAGGACCAAAGTCCACCACCCTAACCAAAAGGTCCCCAAAGTCAAGAATTGGTTCTTCATTAACTTTTATGAAAGTTATTTGAGGTCATAACATTCTCTCATTGTATCCAGATGCTCTCCTGTTTCTGCACTCACCCCCCCCCCCCCGCCCCCTCCACTATGTCATCTTTACGGACTCTGAGGACAGAAATGTTCTAGTAGAGTATTTTCCTAGTTATGGCATCAAAATATAATCGAGATCTGAGGTGGGTTTTAAGTAGCTCAGGTGCCTCTAAATAAAGAGCACAAAGAGAGGAAAGATGACAAATTATCCCTGTCAACTGCTAAGCAGGCTGTAAAGGCAAACAAAAAACATGCTTTGTAATGTCTGTAACAAATGATAGAGGTCTAAATAATAAGATGGGAGATTTAGAATTATATAGCACTGAATGAAAAGGTAGGTTTAATTGGCATTTGACAGACTTGGTGGAAGGAAGATAATCAATGGGACATTGTGATACCAGGGTACAAATTATACCACAATGACAGTGTAGATCAAATTGGTGGAGGGGTGGAGCTATATGTGAAAGAGGGCATTGAATCAAACAGTTAAAAGTTCTGCAAGAAACAAAATGCACCATAGAATTTTTATGGATAGAAGTTCCAAGTGAGAAGGGGAAGAGAATAGCAGTATGGATGTATTACCATCCACTTGGCCAGAATGGACAAACAGTGAAATGCTAGCAGAAATTAGGGAAGCTACCAAATTTGTCAACATGATAATAATGGATCATTTCAATTACCCTTATGTTGATTGGGTAAACGTCACACCAAGGCATGCTAGGGAGATGATGTTTAAAGATGAAAAAAAGGACCGCTTAATGGAGCAGCTGGTTCAGGAACCAAGAAGAGGGGAATCTATTTTACACTGAGGGGCCCTTTTACTAAGGCGGGCCGAAAAGTGGCCTGCACTGGTGTAGGCGCATGTTTTGAACGCACGGTTAGAGGAGATAGTCAGCGATAGTATTCAGTTAGGTGCCACTGAATATCCCCAGATGGACTCCCACCCCCACTTTCCTGTATAGAATCTAGCAGAACTGGGATTATATGCAATTGGACACAAGCCACAGAACTGGTGTAAACTCCAGAGATAGGCATGTAAGTTTATTTATTTATTTAGATTTTGCTCACACCTTTTTCAGTAGTAGCTCAAGGTGAGTTACATTCAGGTACACTGGAAGTCAATTTTTCAGCGTGCCTGAAAAAAGGCATTTTTTTGTGTGTGGTTGAAAATGGACGCACAGCAAAATTAAAACCAGCGTACGTCCATTTTCAGGCTGAGACCTTACCGCCACCTATTGACTTAGCTGTAAGGTCTCACGCTCTAACTGGGCGGTAAGCGCCCAGTGCGTTTAAACTGCCGATTACCGTGTGTTTTAGACATGTGTCAAAAATGGAATTACAGCCCGGGGCACGCGGTAGCCAGGCGGTGGTTCCAATTTGGCATGCATTGGGCATGTGTAGGCATCTACGCGTCTTAGTAAAAGGGCCCCCGAGTTCTTAGTGGAACACAGGATTTGGTGTAAGAGGTATCTGTGCTAGGACCACTTGGCTACAGCAATCACAACGTGATCAAATTTGATTTAATAACTGAAGGAAGGACACCAAGGAAATCTACTGGGCTGACATTTAACTTTCAAAAAGGAAGGTTATGATAAGAGAAGGAAAATAGTAAGAAAAACTAAAAGGAGCCGCTGCAAAGGTTAACAGTTTGCATCAGACCAAATATATTCCATACATTAAAAAAGTTGGTGATAAGGCTAAATCACTACCAGCATGGCTTAAAAGTGAGGTGAAAGAGGCAATTTTAGCCAAAAGAACATCTTTCAAATTGGAGAAAATAATTTTTCACTCAATGCATAATTAAGCTTTGGAACTTGTTGTTAGAGAATGTGGTAAAAGCAGCTAGCATAGCTGGGTTTAAAAAAGGCTTGGACAAGTTTTAGAGGAAAAGTCTATAGACTGTTTTTAAGGTGGACTTGGGGATAAGCATCATGGAATGTATGTACTTTTTGGGTCCCTGCCAGGTATGTATGACCTGGACTGGCTATTATTTGAAATGGTAAAGGATCATGGATTTAATATACCACTTTTCTGTGGTAGAACCAAAACAGTTTACATATATTATATGCAGGTACTTTCTCTGTCCCTAGTGGGCTCACAATCTACGTTTTTGTACCTGAGGCAATGGAGGAAAGTACTCGCTGTTGGTGCTACTGCAGTAAGATGTCTATCCATAAACCTTCTCACCTTAGGAGTAGAAGTGGCCAACTTATTAACTGAACCCTTCCGTTTCCCCATAAGCACAGTCTGGTATAATTTTCAGATTTACAGTACTTGCCCTGAAAGGTTAGCCATTTAAGTTTAAGTTTATTAGTAATGCAGCTGATTGCCAGAATGACATTGTATTGGGAAGGCTCTAAGCATGTATCGCTTGCTGTTTCAGGCATCGGTCTCATTCAGTGATGTCGCTGTGTATTTCTCTGAGGAGGAGTGGCAGCTATTAGAGGAACGGCAGAAGGAGCTGTACAGGAATGTGATGATGGAGAATTATGTCACTTTAGAGTCACTGGGTAAAGTCACAACAAGCTGTCTCTATTTTACCAGTTATGAAGCCACCCTGTCTCTGAATAGCAGGACTAGCTTCAATAGCAGCACATAGCCCTTTGCGTTTAATGTGGTAATTTCTTTATTTCCCCTTCTTAGGGCATACCAGCATCAAGCCAGTCATTGTATCAAAGATTGAAGATGGGGAAGCCCCATGTACCAGTGATCTTGGTGACGCAGAGAAGAGGAAGGCTATTATATGCCATAGCAGAGGTCAGGAAAAGCTACTCTAATCCCTGTTGTCAGGGTCATCCTTTTGTAGAGGAAAAGGCCACAGTTGGCCACCACTAAGTCCCTGCAGCCTTGGGGGGGGGGGGGGGGGGGGGGGAGAAGAGCAATCTACTCACAATCCCTCAGATAACAAGTTCTCACTCCAAAAGTATTCTAGCCATGTGCCCTAAATCTCACCACCACTAGGGCTTTTGCCATTGTGTGATGACCATGACATCCTCCATTATATCTTGCCAAGGGGCTGTAAACACAGCCTCCTCAGTATCCCAAGCTGATCAGAAGACTTCAGCCAGTTGTTGAACAAAGAGGGGATGGCATCCAAAGCCAACATGAGGAAATCTCCTTTGTAATAAGGAACCACCTGAAATCTGTTTTAACTCCTACAGACCTAGTAATCAAAGAAACCCATCCATCTTCCCTGAATTTACTGGTCACATTTATATTCTCCTACCACACAGCCTTAAGACACCTAAATGGAAGTGTCCAGTTGTAGAATTGCCCCCTTATGACTGTACCTTATAATTTGCTACTGGTTGATATGTCAGTTGTCAACTAGTGGTGGAGAAGCACAGCCGTACTCCATGGGTCAACTGTAAAATCCATCCTTTGAAATCTATTGACAGTGACATCATGTTACCACACTTTACAAACCAATACAATGTTTAGGTACTGCTCCATTCACACTGCTTCTCCCCTCACCCTTTCAGGATAGAAACACAGACAGAAACAACATACACACATGCAGAGGGGTTGGAAAGAATTCCTTAAGCCATTCTCCATATGCTTTCCCCATTTGTTGAATTAGACACACACTGATTACCATTTCTTAGCCTCCTACTGTGTATTGAGGGATTCCAGTGTGCATTTACTACTACTACTACTACTTAACATTTCTAGAGCGCTACTAGGGTTACGCAGCGCTGCACAATTCAACAAAGAGAGACAGTCCCTGCTCAAAGAGCTTACAATCTAATAGACAAGTGAATGGTCGGTCCGATAGGGGCAATCAAATTGGGGCAGTCTGGATTCACTGAACGGTAATAGTCATGTGGAGGGTAATATTATTAATAGATTGCCTACATTCGAAGGCCTGGTGGGTATCTATTTCAGGTCTATTTTATTATGACATACCAACTAACTGGGAAAAGTTAGGGTCTCTTTTTGTGCAGTCCTACTGCCTGGTTGAATTAAATCACAGCCAGGTAAGAAACCCAATAGGAACACTGACCAGATGAGCGCAGAAAGTCTATCGTGTCGACCCCTGACTTGACTGCATTTTGACTGAAACCTTCGGTGGTGAGGGCTGTTGAAAATGAATGTTACTATTTCTGACTTCTAAACCTATGAGCTGACCACCGGATTTGAAAATATGAACTGTGTTTTGCCAGTGGAGCAGCAAACACCTCCCTTCTCTTCACTTGGGATCTGAGCCAGTGGCGTACCGAGGGCGGGGCGGTGGGGGCAGTCCACCACAGGTGCACACCGCTGGAGGGGTGCAGAAAGCAGCCGTGGCTGTTGGCTCCGCTGGTTCCCTACTCCCTCTGCCCCGAAACAGGTTACTTCCTGTTCGGGGGCAGAGGGAGCAGGGAACCAGTGGAACCAACAGCCGCACGGCTGCTCCCAGCAGGTAAGAATGCACTCGGGAGGGGGGTGTTGATGAGCCGGGGGGGGGGGGGGGGGGGGATGCCGCTGGCATCCGATGGGGGGGGTGTGCACAGCGGCGATCCGCCCCGGGTGGCAACCGACTAAGGATCGCCACTGATCTGAGTACCCCTCAAATTACAGAAAACATTGCTTTAGCCTGAGCTAAGGAGTGCGGCCCAACAACTCCTTTCTGAATATTAGTCCTCTCTTTTGAATGAAAGAGAGTCAGTGAATAAGTTCCTCTTCAGATAATTGTCATGGATATTACAGGTGCTTCTGTGAGGGGGGAAAGTTGTCAACATGGGCTACCATTAAGAAGTGTTATTTTTCTGTTAACCCTAGTTATAAGTAATTAGGTCTCATTGCATAAAATGAGACTTTTGCTACAATAGTACAAGTTAGTGCTAAAATAACATGTCTTAACAGCAGTCTGTGTTGATAACCTCCCCTCTTAGTGTGAACAGTTCCAGCTGGTAACCAGAACTGAAATTGTGATGTCATAATGCCTCATTCCACCAGTGCCTAAGAATCAACCTCATCATTGATGTCACAATGGCTTGATTGTCCTATACTTGGCTCACTTTCATTACATATAGCAGTGATTTCAAAGTCTAGTGGCATTACTTTTTTCTTTAATTAAGGAGGGAGTTATCAACATGTGCTACCGTACCGTTAAGATGTGTTATTTTTCTGTTAAATCTAGTTATTAGCAATTAGGTCTTATTGAATAAAATGGAACCTGTGCTAAAATAGCATGAAGTAGTGGTAAAATAATGTGTCTCAATGGTAGCCCACCTTGATAACTACTCCCTGAATGTTCTCCGTTGTTGAAACTTCTCTTTCTTATTTGAATGATTATTGTCTGCCTTAGTAGTAAGAAGTCCCTGACTATTTTAAGCTGAGCTTGCTATTAAGCACTTTGGGAGCAATTTTATAAAGTAGATGCTGTTATACACCTATCACATGCTGAATGGTAGAATAATGGGATTTATGCACATATATGTGCTCATATATGCATAAATGCCAAAATTTAACCTAAGCATCATTCTGTACATATCTGCTTAACTTACACAGTGCAAGTTATACAGATGGGCGGAACCTGGATGGGACTCAACACTTACAAGAATAACTTATAGAATGCAGTAAGTTACACATGTATCTCCCATACTTAGATGTGAGCATTTACATCAGCTTTATGGCTGGCATAATTGCTCATGCCTAAATCCTACACTCATATTTCAACTGTTAGGCTAGTATTCTATAAAAGAAATAAGAAATCTATTTTCCTTTGTAGTGTAGGCTCCTATCAGGCACTCTAGAATTGCCCTTTTCTCGCTCTATGTTTATTTCAGTGTTTGTAAAAGAATGAGGCACATATCCCCTCATACTCTGGAGTTAAGGAAGGATTGTTTCTTAGCTTACACAGAAAATATAAATTGTTATTACTATTTCCCCACTTTAATCCCTCAGAGCCTGGATCCTGGAACACAAGTAAGGGCAATTATCACAAGCGATTTGCAAAGAGCCTGAAACTACAGGAAACACTGGTGGGAAGAGTTAAAGAGGATGCTCTTCAATGGCAAACCCATAGATGGAGGCACAGGATAGAGGGAGAATGTCTTGAGAGCCCTTTGGAGCAAGGACTGAACACAACTACAGGATGGCACAGAGGCCCCCAACTACCACACCTCAGTTTAGAGCCAAGAGCCCGTAGGGGACGAAAGCCACGCAGCTGGACTGAAAGTATGTACATCCAGACAAACCACAGAGACATGGAGCAATGTAAATTCCAAGAATGTGAGATGAGCCTGCAGCATACCTCAGCTCTCATTAGCCACCTGGGAATCCACACAAGAAGGCGACAATACAGACGAAGGAAAATGACTACGGCAAATGATAAAAGGACAGCAAAGAGACGATATGAATGTGAAGACTGTGATAAAGGCTTCTATTATAGATCAGCACTCAAAGCACACCGGAGAACACATACAGGAGAGAGACCATATCAATGTACTGATTGTAATAAATGCTTCCGGGACAGCTCATCGTTGAGCAAGCATAAGAGAACCCACACAGGGGAGAGGCCATATAAATGTAATTACTGTAATAAATGCTATGGTGACCACTCTACTCTCACTGTACACAAGAGAACACACACTGGAGAAAGACCATATCAATGTAATGAATGTCAGAAAAGGTTTATTAACAGCTCAAGTTTAATTGTACATAGAAGACTTCATACCGGGGAGAAGCCATATAAATGCACTGAATGTGAGAAATGCTTCACTGACAGTTCACATCTTATCTTGCATCACAGGATCCACACAGGAGAGAGGCCATATAAATGTCCAGATTGTGAGAAAAGCTTTACCGACAGCTCACACCTTGTTCAGCACAGGAGAATCCACACAGGAGAAAAACCATATAAATGTTTTGAGTGTGAGAAAAGCTTCACTGACAGCTCAACGTTCATTAAACACAAGAGAATCCACACAGGAGAGAGACCGTACATATGTACTGAATGCGGAAAAGGCTTCATTAAAAGTGCACATCTCATTGTGCATAAGAGGACACACACAGGGGAAAAACCATACAAATGCACAGAGTGTAAGAAAAGATTCAGTGACAGCTCGAGTTATATGCGACACAAAAGAACACACACTGGGGAGAGACCTTATAAGTGTGCGTACTGTGAAAAATGCTTCGGTGACCTCTCAAGTGTCATTAAACACCACAGAATTCACACAGGTGAAAAGCCCTACAAGTGTAGTGAGTGTGATAAATGCTTTGGCCAGAGCTCAGGTCTTACCACACACCAGAGAACCCACCGAAGAGAATATGTAGGATCTGGAGGTGGGGATCAGTCACTTGAGGCAGTGCTAGCACTGTGCCAGGTGAACACTGGGGGCACTGTTCCCTCTATGTTGAGCAGGAGTTCTCCACCTACATTCCTGCCACTGGGAGATGCTGTTTGAATATCACATTTTCAATAGTGAGGGACAGGCAAATTCTGCAGGACTCCAGGGAAACTGCCTGTCCTTAGTGATAGAAAACACAATATAAAAGCACCCCCCCCCCCCCCCCCCCCCACTGGCAGCAATGCATTTGGAGGACTCCCGAGGGAACAGTGACTGGGAGCCCCTTGACTCAAGCCCAGAAAGAGGCAAAGTATCATGAACACTTAAGGCCTTACCACATCTTTCTGATAAAATTGTTCAGATTGATATATCAGATGTCGTAATTTTATAAAATACAGAAAAGAATGTTTTAACCAATTTTGTAGTGTAAAGTTCTAGCAGTCATATTGATCCTGAAGGAGACTTGTGGTGGTGTCAAAAACAGTGATGGAAGACAAAAAGGTGTGGAATAAACACAGAGGTTCCCTATATGACGTGAAGATGGAATAAAATTATTGAGCATTTCCACTCACAGTAAAACTTAAATAACTTTCACACTCTAAAGAGTGAAAAACAAAAAGGTAAAGAGTGGTAGACTGCAATGGATGTCAGTTACAACACTAAAGAACAAGGGGGGAGAGTAACCTACATGGAATCAAAGGTACAACTCTAGCCTTTCTGGGCAAATTGGGTGGGCCAACGGAGGTTTAATTGACAGGAGATGGCAGAAGCATGCTTGGCCCATTATTTTATTTATTTATTAGGATTTATTTACCTCCTTTTTGAAGGAATTCACTGAAGGTAGTGTACAGTAAGATGAACAGTAAGAATAAATCAAACATGAGCAATAGGCAATTACAGCAGTAAAAATATTCAAATAACAATACAAAGTATGGCATAGTATACTACTTACTGAAGCCAATAGGCGGAGCTTGCCGCCATACAAAGCAATGTATTTTGAGTGTATCAAGATAGCGGCTGCGTAGAGAAGCAATTAAACCTCCTTGGATGTAGACGGCTTCAGCCTTGTCACGTGACACTGTCTCCTGTCAAACCTCCTTGGGTGGGCCATGCTGGTCTTTGTCTGCCATCATTTGCTATATGGAGTGGAGGAGTGGCCTAGTGGTTAGAGCACTGGTCTTGAAATCCAGAGGTGGCTGGTTCAAATCCCAGTGCTGCTCCTTGTGATCTTGGGCAAGTCACTTAACCCTCCATTGCCTCAGGTACAAACTTAGATTGTGAGCCCTCTGGGACAGAGAAATATCCAGTGTACCTGAACTCACCTTGAGCTACCACTGAAAAAGGTGTGAGCAAAATCTAATAAATAAATAAATAAATATGTTACTATGAATTATTTGCAGGTAATGATACCATTCATTGAGCAATTATAAGAATTACCCCAAAATAGAAGTGCACAGACCCATCAAGACCCAGATCACATCTACAGAAAAGGGACTTGAGCAGTCTTGTGGCAATATAACATTTTCTGATTACTTTGATTCTGGTTCAAATAAAAGTATCACAGCCCGGATAGAGTTCAGATTTCCGAGGCAGTCCTCAGTGTCTTGGTTGTTATTCCAGTGGGGGAAATGGGGGTCTTGTGAATAGAACCAGTCACTAGGACATGAGAGCTACTGCTCTGGAATCATTTGTCTACCACTGGCTCTCTCTGATCCTGTGGCAAATTATTTTACTGTACCAGCAAAAACAGGAAGATTGGAGACCACAACAAATACAGGCATACAAAAAAGTCTTCCGATAAAGTGCAAAGAAAATGTCAGAATTTTGTATGCCTGAAATTATTTTATTGACCATGCCAAAATTTGGTCATCTATAAAACAAATGGTACAATATTAACATTTGGTCCATCTCTCTTTTTGAGAAGCACTTACTTAACACAGTGGCTCAGTGTTAATATCCACTTGAAGTTGGATATATGGTTCTGAAGCAGAAAGTTTATAAAATACATCTGAACAAGACAACTATGTAAATCCACCTTATTATTCTTTCCACTGTCCCTCTGGAAATCAGAGGCATAGCAGTAGAAACTGTGCAGAAATATGTCAAGGCATGCATGAGAGGGCAGGAAAATAAGGGAAACAGCAACAACATTTGTTGTTTTGTCTTTCATTTTGTTTCTGTTAACATGCTAATTAGTTTAAAAATGTATATAAAGGTCAATTCTAAAACTGTGCCTTGGCACTTATGCACGCTTTGCATGTGTTAATGCAGAGTTAATTGGCACTTATTCATGTAAACAACCTAGGTGGTATTCTATAAAGGTTTACGTGTTATACCCCCAGATTCTGCAATGGTTGCCGAAATGTGGGTATGATCCAGAGAGCTGCATGCAACTTAATTGGTTAACAAACCATCAGCACTCAATAATGGGCGCTAACAACCAATTACTGATGTTAATTGGCACCAATTAAGGTTTGCACACATGTCAGCGCTCAACTTTCATAGGGGTCCTTTTATAAAGGTGTGTTAGCATTTTTAGCGTGCACTAAAAATAAGCGTGTGCTAAATGCTAAAGACACCCATATATTCCTATGGGCATATCTAGCGTTTAGCACGCAGTAATCATTAGTACGTGCTAAAAATGGTACTGCGCCTGTGTAAAAGACCCCCATAGTGCATAACCCAAAAGGAGGCATGGCCATGGAAACAGCGGATCAGGGGCACAGTATTATAGAATTCGGGTGATGCGCGCCCAACTTGCGCACCAGGATTTACATCAGGTTTCAGTTAGTGTAAGTCCTCACACCCAAAGTTGGGTGCGGGAATCAACACTATGCGCTATTCTATAAAAAATAGCGCTGAGCATAGATTTTTCCCGGCACCTATTTTTCGTCTCAATTTACTCAATCCAGCCCATAGTGCATATGTGTAAGGAGGGATGTACATGTGGAACACAGGTATATCTCCCACGTGCGTACTCAATGATAGGATAGAGTCAGTTGCACACATTGCTTGCTGCAGTTAGGCATGTCTGGTTATCCCTGTCATACTTGGATGCACCTACATTTAGCTGTGCTGATGCAGGTTTGCACTAGTGGCAGTAGTTCCCAAACCTGGTCCTGGAGGCACCCTAGCCAGTCAGGTTTTCAGCATACCCACAATGAATATTCATGAGAGAGATTTGCATGCACTGCCTCCACTGCATGCAAATCTCTCTCATGAATATTTATTGTGGATATCCTGAAAGCCTGACTGGCCTGGGTGCCTCCAGGACCAGGTTTGGGAACCACTGGAATAGGGGCTCCTGCGCTGCAAAGGGCGAGGTGTCCCTTTATAGAATTGCCACCTAAATGCTTTCGGTGTACATTAAGGGCCCAATATTCAAAGCCATTTAACCAGGCAGGAGAGATTCTTGCCTGGTTAAATGGCGCTCAGCACCCTGGCCACAAATCTTGAGCAGCACTTAATCGGGCAGTGCTGCAGAATATCGGCTCTGACTGCTGTGGCAGTGTGCCAGGGTGGTCTGTGGATGGAGCTTGGGTGGAACCAATACTTAACCATGTTGCAGCAATATTCAATCTGCTAACGTGCACAAAGTTAGGACAGCAAAAAGACTGTCCTAACTTTATCCACCAAGCTAATCGCACATTGGTCTAAAAATTGCCCGGTATAAGGTTAGCTTATGGGTGGCTGCTGTAACATGGACATGAGCTGGCATTGAATATCCAGGCTCAGTTCAGCCCACGGTGGTCATCAGCTTAAAAACAGCTGTCTGCCACAGGTGGAATATTACCCCCTAAAATGACAGGACAAGATGCAGCAACAACAACAAAAAAAGGGATAAATAGGACATAAAATGAAGTGTCTGTTATTTTTACATTCACACAACTGAGAGAGAAAGAGAGAGAACAGGCATGCTTGGCAGTTACCTGGGAATTGTTTGATCTGCTGCATGTTTAAAAATGTATATTACGAAAGCTGAATCATTAGTATCTAAAATAAAACCATAAAATGTGTGGTGTTATACTTTGCTATTATCGCTCAATTCTATAGATTAAATATATTTATTTAAGATGATATGGGAGGTACTGCAACCCTCAGCTCTGCTCTTTGAAAGAGACCAAAACACTTTCCCCCGATATTCACTGCCTTTTAACCAACCAGGAACGCTAATATTCAACGCGAGATAGCCAGATATCTCAGCTGAATTTCAGCGCTTAGTGGCTAGCCAGATGACAGGCTATGTCATGTGAGATAGAGGGGCATAATTGAATGGGGCCGGCCATCTTCAAGGCCGGCCCTGGAAAGCGGCGTCCTAACCGTATTATTGAAACAAAATAGCCGGCTATCTTTCGTTTCGATAATACGTTCGGAGCCGGCCAAATCTCAACATTTGGGCTGACTTTACAGATGGCCGACATTGGTTTTCAGCGATAATGGAAACTAATGGCGGCGATCTCAAACCCGGCCAAATCCAAGGCATTTGGTCATGTGAGGAGCCAGCATTTGTAGTGCACTGGTCCCCCTCACATGCCAGGACACCAACCGGGCACCCTAGGGGGTACTGCAGTGAACTTCAAAAATAGCTCCCAGGTGCATACCTCCCTTACCTTGTGTGCTGAGCCCCCCAAATCCCCTCCAAAACCAACTCCCCACAACTGTACACTACTACCATAGCCCTTAGGGATGAAGGGTGGCACCTACATGTGGGTACAGTGGGTTTTGTGGGGGGGTTTGGAGGGCTCCCGTTTATCACCACAAGTGTAACAGGTGGGGGGGGATGGGCCTGGGTCCACCTGCCTGAAGTGCACTGCACCCACTAAAACCTGCTCCAGGGACCTGCATACTGCTGTCATGGAGCTGGGTATGACATTTGAGGCTGGTAAAAAAATGATTTTTAATTTTTTTTTGGCGTGGGAGGGGGTTGGTGACCACTGGGGGAGTAAGGGGAGGTGATCCCCGATTCCCTCCGGTGGTCATCTGGTCAATTGGGGAACTTTTTTGAGGCTTGGTCCTAAAAATAAATGGACCAAGTGAAGCCAACCAAGTGCTCATTAGAGCCGGCCTTCTTTTTTCCATTATCGGCTGAAGCCGGCCATGTTTTAACCACGCCCCCGTCCCGCCTTCCATACCCTGCCGACACGCCCCCTTAAACTTTTGAAAGCAGTTGAAGCCGGCCAAAATCGGCTTTCGATTATACCGATTTGGCCGGGTTTAGGAGATGGCCGGCCATCTCCCGATTTGTGTCGGAAGATAGCCGGCCTTTTCGTTCGAAAATAAGCAGGATAGTCAGTCAGTGCTGATATTCAGCAGCTGGCCGGCTAAGTTTGGGCCACATGAATAGCAGGCCTATCTTTGGCTACTATAACTTAGCCGATCAGCTGATGAATATTGTCTTAACTGGCTATGTTCATAGCGAACAAAAAAACAGAAATTCAATGCCATTCGCCGGATATGGCCCATCACTGAATTTCAGGGTTTGCTGCCGATTTTGGTCTGAATGTTGGTCCTTTTATTTCTTTATAGGAAGCAAGGGCACCTCTATATAATGAAGCAGTGTGTCCTTACAATTACTGGAACTGAAAGTAGCCTGAGGTTCTCCTCTTGAAGACTGTTTCCAGCTTATAAATTCAGGGCTGTTCTATACAACTTCCACGAGCTGATGAAAACCTGAGACCATGTGTGTCCAACCTCAGATATTTCCAGTAAGGTTAGCAAGTTCTGCAGCTGTTGCATGAGAATGAATCACAAATAGATTTAAAAAGATCAGCACTGCATAATATGAGTTTGTACACTGTGTGCATCTGAACTCCCCACCTATCTCACTTTCTTCCCACGAGGACAAGCTATCCAGTTCCACGAGGGAGGTTTTAGGCAGTTTTGTTCTCATGCAGCACTGATTTCAATTGGTAGAACCAGGGATTACAAAGACCATGCTGTTTTGGGGCATCAATCCAAAACTAGGACTGGCCAAAAGATCTCTCTCCCTCTTGGAAGTGTACAACAGGCTTATAAACAAGCCTTCTTCTCCATTGCCCCTGGTACAAAATAAGTACCTGAATATATGTCAACCGCCTTGAATGTAGTTGCAAAAACCTCAGAAAAGCGGTATATCAAGTCCCTTTTCCCCTTTCCCTTTCCCAATTAGATTTATTATTAGACTCCCATGACGCTGTATCTCTGTGACATTTACCATAGGATTTTCATTTAAAATCCTTAATATTCTTCATTATGGGTCTCTTTTATTAAAGGGTATTAAGCCCTTTATGTACAGTTATCACACGCAAACAGGCTACCACAGAAACATGTTAAAAGTGTTTTGTGGTATTTTGCAGGTTTGCGTGTGCTAACCTGTGGAGGAGGAGGCATTTCATAGGCAGAGAGTGGGCATTCCCGGGTTATCCAGCTACTGTGTTATGATTAGTGTGCACTAACTGGATATTGTAGAGTTATCGCAGGAGGACTTAGGAGGAGCTAAGTGCTCCCACGTTCATTTTTTTCAGGTACTGTGCACAAACTGAAAATAAAAAGAAAAAAACCTTCAAAATGTGCCATGTTAATTTTAGACTTAGGGGATCTTTTACTAAGTACATAAGTATTGCCATACTAGGAAAGACCGAAGGTTCATCAAGCCCAGCATCCTGATTCCAACAGTGGCCAATCCAGGTTACACGTACCTGACAAGATCCCAAAACAGTACAATACATTTTATGCTGCTTATCCTAGAAATACTGCCAAACAACTAGAAATAAGCAGTGGATTTACCCCAAGTCCATTTTAATAATGGCATATGGACTTTTCTTTTAGGAAGCTAGCCAAACCTTTTTTTAAACCCTGCTAAGCTAAATGCTTTTACTACATTCTCTGGCAACAAATTCCAGATTTTAATTACAAGTTGAGTGAAGAAATATTTTCTCTGATTCATTTTAAATTTACTACTATGTAGCTTCATCACCTGCCCCCTAGTCCTAATATTTTTGGAAAGAGTAAATAAGCGATTCACAAATACCCGTTCCACCCCACTCATTATTTTATAGACCGCTTATCATATCTCCCATCAGCCACCTTTTCTCCAAGCTGAAGAGCCCTAGCCACTTTTTAGCCTTTCCTCATAGGGAAGTCGTCCCATCCCCTTTATCATTTTTGTCACCCTTCTCTGTACCTTTTCTAATTCCACTATATCTTTTTTGAGATGCGGTGACCAGAATTGCACACAATATTTGAGATGTGGTCGCACCATGGAGTGACACAAAGGCATTATAATGTCCTCATTTTTGTTTTCCATTCTTTTCCTAATTATACCTAACATTCTATTTGCTTTCTTAGCCGCCGCCACCGCACACTGAGCAGAGGGTTTCAACGTATCATCAATGATGACACCTAGATCCCTTTCCTGGTCGATAGCTCCTAATGTGGAACCTTGCATTATGTAGCAATAGTTTGGGCTCCTCTTTCCCACATGCATCACCTTGCACTTCCTCACATTAAATGTTATCTGCCATTTGGATGCCCAGTCTCACAGTCTTACAAGGTCCTCTTGTAATTTTTCACAATCCTCTTGCGATTTAACACTTTTGAGTAACCTTGTTTCATCAGCAACTTTAATTACCTTACTAGTTACTTCCATCTCTAGATCATTTATAAATATGTTAAAAAGCAATGATTCAGACACAGACACCTGGAGAACCCCACTAACTACCCTTCTCCATTGAGAATACTGACCATTTAACCCTACTCCCTGTTTTCTATCTTTTAATCAGTTTTTAATCCACAATAGAACACTGCCTCTTATCCCATGACTCTCCAATTTCCTCTGGAGTCTTTCATGAGGTACTTTGTCAAATGCCTTTTGAAAATCCAGAATCATAGTATCGACCGGCTCACCTTTATCCACAGGTTTGTTCACCCCTTCAAAGAAATGTAATTGGTGAAGCAAAATTTCCCTTCACTAAATCCATGTTGGCTTTGTCTCATTAATCCATGCTTTTGAATATGCGCTGTAATTTTGTTCTTTATAATAGCTTTTACCATTTTGCCCAGCACCAAAGTCAGGCTCACCAATCTATAATTTCCTGGATCACCTCTGTAACCTTTTAAAAAAATTGGCATTACATTGGCCACCCTCCAATCTTCCAGTACCATGCTTGATTTTAAAGATAATTTACATATTACAAGTTCATTCAGGACTCTTGGATGAATACCATCCAGTCTAGGCGATTTGCTACTCATCAGTTTGTCAAATTGCACCATTACATCCTCTGGGTTTATAGAGATTTCATTCAGTTTATCTGACTCGTCAGCTTTGAATACCATTTCTGACACCGGTATCTCTCCCAAATCTTTCTTAGTGAAGACCGAAGCAAAGAATTAATTTAATCTCTCTGCTATGGCTTTGTCTTCTATGGGTGACCCTTTTACCCCTCAGTCATCTAGCGGTCCAACTGATTCTTTTGCTGGCTTCTTGCTTTTAATATACCTAAAAAAGATTTTAATATGTGTTTTGGCTCCAAATCAATCTTTTTTTTCGACGTCCCTCCTTGCCTTCCTTATCAGCACTTTGCATTTGACTTGCCATTCCTTATACTGTTTCTTATTATTTTCAGTCGGTTCCTTCTTCCATGTTAAGAAGGATTTTCTTTTAGCTCTAATAGCTTCCTTCACCTCACTTTTTAACTTTGCCGGCTGTTGTTTGGTCTTCCTGTCTCCTTTTTTAATACACGGAATATATTTGGCCTGGACTTCCAGGATGGCATTTTTGAACAGCATCCACACCCGATGTAAATTTTGACCTTTGCAGCCACTCCTCTAAGTTTTTTTTTCACTGTTCTCATTTTATCATGGTCTCCTTTTTGAAAGCTAAATGCTAATGTATTGGATTTCCTGTGTGTACTTACTCCAAAGCAGATATCAAATCTGATCATATTATGATCACTGTCAGGGGTGTATCCAGACCTCAGGGTGGGAGGGGGTCAGAGCCCAAGGTGGGGGGGGGGGGCACACTTTAGT
This sequence comes from Microcaecilia unicolor, assembly GCF_901765095.1. Lineage (NCBI taxonomy): Eukaryota > Metazoa > Chordata > Amphibia > Gymnophiona > Siphonopidae > Microcaecilia > Microcaecilia unicolor. The sequence goes on along the minus strand of NC_044037.1, from coordinate 96,596,237 downwards.
CTGCCGCCCTGCCGCCGCCCCCTCCCGCCGCCTTGCCGCTCCCCACCCACTGCTGCAGCAAATATCTTGGCTGGAGGGGGTCCTCACATCATGTATGCTCCTTTAAGTGAAACTGAGCATGTTCAATTTCACTAAAAGGAGTGTGCAGGACGTGAATGGGAAGAGAGCAGGGCAGGCAATGCGGCAGCGCCAGAGACCGGCTCTGTACAAGGCTTCACCTGGCAGAGGTTGGAGACCCCCACCAGCAAAACCGGGGGCCCAGGCCCCCCGTAGCTACACCACTGATCACGTTATCAAGCGGCCCCAGAACCATTACCTCTTGCACCAGATCATGAGCTCCACTAAGGACTAGGTCTAGAATTTTTCCTCCTCTTGTTGGCTCCTTTACCAGCTGCTACATAAAGCAGTCATTGATTTCATCAAGGAATTTTACCTCCCTGATGTTACATTTACCCAGTCAATATTGGGTTAATTGAAATCACCCATTTTTATTGTGTTGCTCAGTTTGTTAGCCTCTGTAATTTCTGATAACATTTCTACATCTGTCTGTTCATCCTGGCCAGGTGGACGGTAGTACACTCCTATCACTATCCTTTTCCCCTTTACACGTGGAATTTCAATCCATAGGGATTCCAAGATGAGTTTTATTTTCTGCAAAATGTTCAATCTATTTGATTCAAGGCCTTCCTTAACATACTATACTACACCTCCACCAATTCGATCCACCCTATCACTATGATATAATTTGTACCCTGGTATGATACTGTCCCAATGATTATCCTCCTTCTGCCAGGTTTCAGAGATGCCTATTATATCTAATTTTTAATTTAGTGCAATATATTCTAACTCTCCCATCTTATTTCTTAGGCTTCTGGCATTCACATTTAGACATTTCAAACTATGTATGCTGTTCTTATTTATACCTTGCTCGGCAGTTGGCAGTGTTAATTTGCAATCTTTTGTCTGCTTTTTATTTAAAGACACTTAGCGAGGTTTAATAGAGACCATAGTAGACTATCAGGATACCCTACCTTCCCTGTTTTGGTGATATCTTTGAAAGATACCTTGTTCCAGACCATGTGTTTTTGAATGACTGTCGGCCTTCCCCAGGTTCTACTTTAAAAGCTGTGTGCAACAGGGAGCACTTCAGAAAATTCTACCCTAGAAGTTCTGTATTTGAGCTTTGTACCTAAATTTGGCTCTTAGGTAGAAGACCTGGAAGCTCTAATGTGGGCCTACCACATGCTAAAAGGGCATTACGGTGGGATGCGCTGAGGCATCCCACATTAGTTTTTGAAATAGCATGTGATGTTGCCTGTTAATTGTTTCTCTCGTTTCGTTTGATTGTATTCCTTCCACTGCTAATAAAAATATATACAAAAAAAAATATATATATATATTTTTTTTTTGCATGGGAGGTGTGTCTGGGGTGGAGAGTAGGTCTGCCTGCAGTAATCGGGTAGTGTGGGCACATTACCGTGCGCTACTCGATTGGAGCAGGAGCCCAGCAGTTGTTCCCAGTGCACACCATTTCCAGCGCTATAAAATATTTCTATTTTTGTAGCACCGGTGCTTACCTGGTGGTAATTGCTGCCCGGTTACTGCGGAAGCCCTTACCACCACTTCAGTGGGTGGTGGGTAAGTGCTCCCATACTCCGAAATGGCCCTTACTGCCTACAAAATAGATGTAAGTGCTTATGTGCTAATTTTTATGGTCATGTTTGAAAATATAAGTGAGATAAAATGCAACCAACATAAGAACAACGTGGATTCAACAGCTCATATGTTTGCTTACTTTGTTTTGAATGTACGCAAAACGACTGTGCGGGCAAGGAGAAACTTTGATTAACCTAAGTGGCTTCAACTGTTTGACATCATGCCGTCTCGTTCTTTCAATCAAACCTCGATTGGTTGGATGAAGCAGCTTTATCTTGTCTTTCCGCAGCGCGGTGACGTACTCGTATTTTGTGATTGGATGAACCCGTCGAAAACGCCTGCAAGAGGAACTGTTCCTATCGTTATTAAATGCTGTCTAAAGACGAGCGCCCCCAAGCTAGTGGTTAAGGAGGAGCCTGCGCCTCCTCCTGTTGAGAATCAGGCCGGCTGACAGGAGAGCGGCTGGTTCGGTGGCCTTTTTTGGGCTTTTACTCTCAGATACTCTCTTCACTTGCACAACGCTGTGGTTGCCCAGCCTGAATATGCTGCTGTATCTTAGATCATCCTTGACCCAGGACCTAAGCTGTACATTATTGTTGGGACGGTGTAAAAGCCAGATCTGCGGGATTCGTGTAATACATGTAAAATGTCCGTATGTAAACGACTGGCGAAAAAAAAATTAACTATGAAAAGGTTTGTGATCGAATCCGGGAAGATCCCGAGGATCCCGCTGTATCCGGTTTTTACACCGTCCCCATTATTGTTCGCGCCAAAGAGCTCAGTATACTGCTGTGTGATAATCATGAAATCTAAAATGATTTTTTTTTCTTTTAAATAATCTTCCAACCAGCATTTAGGTTCAGGATACTGCTGTATGATAATCTGCTTCCATGGCCTATATAGTTCTATAGCTTCCTGATCTTTGGAAATGGTTCATTTTTATTCAATAATATCCTTCAAGTATTTAACCACTTGTAATGTGTCTCCTCTTTCCCTCCTGTTTTTAAGTCTCATCTCATAGGTTTTCTAGCACAGATACCATAACCATTTCGGTCACATTCCTTTAAACTACTTTAACTCTTCTTTTTTTTTTTTTTTAAAGCAGGATATCAATTTTTGAAAATAAGATTCAGCCTCCAAAACCAAACACTGTACTTCAACTGAGGCTTCACCAACGACTTGTCAGGGGCATTATCAGCTCTTTCTGCTGCTTATGCCCCTCTATGCAACCTAGCATCTTTTGCACTTACAGCACCATTGGATTTCTGCATCACTCTAAAATTCTTTACATTAAAGTTTAACAACCAAGCATTAACCCACACTTCTAATTTTCGTAGATTACTTCTCACATTGTTTGCTTCCTTTAGAGTGTTCAATCTGTTGCAAATCTTCATGTTATCCACAAAAGGGCATTTTTTTCCTTCTAACCCTTTGGCAATATCACTCACAAAGATAATTGCACACAATCAAAAGCTTTGCTGAAATCTAAGTAGACCACATCCAGTGCATGCTCTCAATCTAGGATCCAGGTTTAGCATACTGCTATGTGATAATGATGCTCCATCCAAGATCCAGACACTGTATACTGCGGTATAATAACCATTCTCTATTTAAGATCCTGGCTCAAAATCCTGCTGTGATAATCATCCTTTATCCAAGATCCAGGATCCAAGCTAAGTATACTGTTTTGTGATACCATTTTCCACCCAAGATATAAACTGCGTATTCTGTATGATAATTGCCTTCAAAGGCGCAGATTGATACTAAACCCATCTTTGTACAAAGCAAGCTGGGACTTCTAGGTGTGACAGCAATGGCCAGGTCAGAGCATAGGTTAGTTACCACAACCTTTCTACTCTGAAGGTATATGCTAAAAACAAATATCTTCGAAACAAATGAAATTATATTTTCACCAAGTTACCCAAAAGCTCTCAGGAGAGGGTATGATAAGGAGTGAAAACAGAGAAACATTCCTTTAGTTTCTATAGCATAGCATGATTGGATGTGGATCTTGGATTTTTGCATTTCCAGACCTGAGCTTGAGGCCAGTAAAAACTTTTTATTCTTTTTGAACTGAACGAATATTTGAAAGAAATACTCTTTACCCCTTATGTATAATTTCTTTCAAATATCTGTTCAGTTCAAAAAGAATCAAAAGATTTTGCTGGCTTCAAGCTCTGGTCTGGAAAAGCAAATAACTAAATATAAGGGGCCGAGTATTTCTCTAGGTGCAAAATAACATTTTGAAAAGTTACAACAAGACCAAAATTTGCATGGGGAAAAAAACAGTGAAAAGACATATCTAATTCAAAAGTGGGTTAGATTGGTTCAACAGAAATAAGATCCCCATGAAATGGCCCAATGCATTTATGTGGGTGAAACTTCTGTAGCATAGACATTTTGATAGATGGCAGTTATGTTTATATTTATTCAGTCTTTTTATACCACCTTTGCATACCGTGGAGCTTATTTTTGAAGCATATGGATGTCTCAGAATGCCCAAATGGATGTCCAGGTGCTTGAAACACCCACATCCTGATTTTGCAAAGGCAGAAACATGATGTCCAGCACTGCAGTATGACCAAATAGCAAGGGGGTATGTTTTGGGTGGGACTAGGGAGGACCCAAAATCAGGATGTCCAAAGGCGATTACTGAATGAAAAGAAATGTCCAAGTCTAAAAAGAACAATGCCCTTATTTAAACCTGTTTCAGTCACATCCAGGGTACAAAAAGATGCTCAAATTGATCAGTTTACCACCAGAGGGATTAAGGCATGACACCTCCTTAATCCCACAGTAGTTGCTGTCTCCTTTGCTCTCAAAACCAGGCTGTATGACAGCTTCAAGTATTATGAGCATTCTTGGCCAAGCAAGAAGAAAATTTGAGGAGTAACCTAGTGGATAATGCAGTGGACTTGAAACTAAGGAACCCAGAATCAAATCCTGCTTTCATTCTTGTATTTTTTATTGTGAGCCCTCCAGAAACAGAAAAATGCCTACTGTACCTAACTATATAAGCCACCTGCAAGAATGCTATTGAAGTGGTATACATTCAGGTACAGTGTATTTTTCTGTTCCTGAAGGGCTCACAATCAGAAAATAAAAGAGTTAAACCTGGATCCCTTAGTTTAAAGTTCACTGCATTAACCAGTAGGCTGCCCCTCTGCAGGGCCACTGGGGGGGGGGGGGATTCCCCGGGCCCAACCTCCTAAGGGGGTCTGGCATCAGAAGGTTGATAACCCGGGTCCCAGCACACAGGAGCAGGAGAACATCAGACCAAGGGAGGAGCAGACGCAGGAAGGTAAGGGGGTGGGGAAGGCCCAAGTGGGGTGGGGGCACGGTGCCTGCGACTGCCCTGCCCCAGGCCCAGCTCTCTCTTGGCAGTCCTGCCCCTCTGCTCTGCAGGATATCTGTGTGGTCATTCTTCTAAGAATACTGCCAGACAGATTCTTTGTCCCTGCTTTTTTCCCATTCATGTGTTAGATGTTCCAGTTTGTAAAATGGCTGCTCATGCTGGATGTCCTCGGCACATGGATGCCCATCTCATGTATTTTCGAACAGGAAATCCTGAAGTACTTCCTATTGGAAAATGCATGTGAGATGGACGTCCGTTTTGGATGTTATAAGCTGGATGTCCTATTGAAAATGCCCCTTCACAGAATCAAGGTGGTTTACAAATAGAAAGGAAGTACAATAATGTGATAAGAAAGCTATTAAGAAAAGCTCTGTCGAGCAGGGGCTGTCTCTTCATGTTCAAGTGTACAGCGCTGCGTACATCTAGTAGCGCTATAGAAATGATAAGTAGTAGTAGTAGAATGCTAAAGGTAAGGCTACAAACCCCACTACCGACCGTCACTACCAAAGGCTAATGTGAAAAGATGTGAATAAGGGTGGTCCTATCACATATAGAATGCTTCAGCTTGGAGAGCTACAGGAAGGGAATTCCACAGAGAATTATTTCTTTCAGACTGTCTCTCCCCTCTTCTGTACTTACTGATGGGCCGATGATCAGAAGCCCCCGCACTGTTCCAAACAGCGCTCTAAAAATAGCACCGGAACAGAGCGGGACTGTAACACCCCTATGATTAAGGCTAATAGCATGCAAATTTATGTGCGCTATTAGCTCTGATCATAGGGGTACTTCTGCGGGAGGATTGTGCCTGGGCATGCGCCCAAGGCACAGTCCTCCTGCAGAAGTTGTTTGACAGGCCCGGGGTTTTCCTCCGGACCTGTTAAACCTAAGCCCCCCCCCCCAAAAAAAAACACAAGATTTGGAGGTCCGGTGGACCCCCCAGACGCCCCACCCCCAAAGCACAAAACCCCTGCTGATCCAGTGGGACCGCTAGTTTCCCTCCTCCCACCCACACCCCACTGAACAAAAACGCCCTGGTGGTCCAGTGGGACCACTATCCACCCCCCCCCCCCAGCAGCCTACCTCGTGGTTGTGGTAGTGGGAAGAGGGAGGGACTATCACTCCCTCCCTCCTCTTCAGGCGCCTTCCCAAAATGGTGGCATTCTGCCCTGCCCGGTGCATCCTGGGATACACTGGGTGGGACTTAACTTGGTAGGCTGCCGGGAGGGAGGGGGTGGGGAGATAGTGGTCTCACTGGACCACCATGGCATTTTTGTTTGGTGGGGGGGAAGCTAGCGGTCCCACTGGACCACCAGGGTTTTTGTGCTTTGGGGGTGGGGAGCCTGGAGGTCCACCGGAGCTCCAAGTCTTGGGGGAGGGGGACTTAGGTTTGACAGGTCCGGGAGAAAATCCCGGACTTGTCAAACCTCATCAATGGGTCTCTCTCATTCCTCCCTCGCTAGCAAACCCTAACGCCAGCTCCTAGCTGGCATAAGGTTTGCAGTGGTAGCAGCGCCCTTAATTGACACACTTCCTGCTGATCATGAGGGATGAATGCGGGAGACCCTTGTTTGCATGCGTTTGCATGCAATTAGCGTTCAGAGCTGGCAAGCACGTTATTATATGCACTCATTGGCTCTGACCATCAGGCGGGCGCAAATACAGGTGCTAGTGTGGTGCTATTGGCTTCTAGCACCCGTGTTTGCTTCTGATCTTTGGCCCATCAGTCACAGGCACCCACAAAGCCATTACTCAAACACAAAACCATACACACATGCAGAGAGAACAAAAATGCACATGCACACAGAGAGGTGTAAAGGAATTCCATGCTTTCCCCACTTGTACCTGCAGCCATGCCTCTTACTTCCTGAAAAGGAAATCTCTGTGGAGCAGTGACCAAGCTTCTACGTCTCTCTTTACAGCCAGAAAACTTATCACATGAATTTACCAGTAATCCTGGTTTACAGCAGTTCATGCACATGTAGAAGTGTCACTGTGTCCGTGCTTAGATTGAGTTCATGTGTAAATAAGCATACTTTATAATTTACATATATATTTTATCAGTAGAAATCAAACAAAATAAAACATGGAAAACAAAATAAGATGATAACTTTTTTATTGGACATAACTTAATACATTTCTTGATTAGCTTTCGAAGGTTGCCCTTCGTCAGATCGGAAATAAGCAAATGTGCTAGCTGACAGTGTATATAAGTGAAAACATTCAAGCATTACTATGACAGTCTGACAGGGTGGGAGGATGGGGGTGGGTACGAGGTATGCATGGGGACGTCAAAGCATATCATTGATATTCTAACAGGATGGGTGTGGATAGGTGAGGGGTGGGGTGATCAACAGAGAAATACAGCTTTATGGTTTATAATGGGCTAGGAACCCCAGATCCTTGTTAAGTCCTTTCTGTTGGGTGTTAAAATATTCAATCATTCTGACTTCAAAGGTCTTAGTTCTTGTATGGTTTTAAAGTTATCTTTCAGGATTCTCACTGTGAAGTCCCTGGTACAGTGTCCTGGTCCTGGATGACTTTGGGGTCCTGTGAAATATTTTGGCATAGTTTGCAACTGGATAAATTACAGGGAAGTGTGCCCTTCTGTTCCTTTTCAGTCTGTGATGGAAGTTTACTTCTGATTAGCTTGTGTTTTAAGTTGGGTGGCTGTCGGAAGGCTAGTACTGGTGGGGATGGGAATATCTCTTTCAGTAATTCATCCTCCTGGAGTATAGGTTGTAGATCTCTTATGATTTTCCTCAGTTTTTCCAGCTCTGGATTGTATGTCACTACAAGAGGGATTCTGTCTGTGGATTTTTTCTCCTTGTACTGTAGCAGATTCTCCCTGGAATATTGCCTCCTCCCTCAAAACACCCACTTAAGAGTGGACTAACACGGCTACCACACTCCTCATATATATTTTCAAACTTTGCCTGCACTTTGTCCCTTTACACTCCTACTGTCAAGATATGGGCCATCATTATCAATGCTCGTATTTTTATGCCGTTCAGAATTTGATAAATATTAGGTTTTCTGATTGTATGTGGCCACATACAGGCAAAATTGACTGTATAAAATTACGTTTTAACTGGCTGATGCTAAGAATATAAATCCCTTTGAATATTAGTCTGAATTTATTTCCAGTGCTAGACTTTATTATTAAATGTATAAGAAACATTTAGAGAAGATGAGAACACAATTCTGCTCACTGAAAAAAAACACTAACCAAATATTTATTTATTTACTTTCTATGCTTATAGTCCCCCTACGACTAAACAGGGTGCATATATTTACATGAGGAAGGCTACTAATTTGAAACTATTTGGCAGTGTATGGGAAACAGTCCAGCTTCCTCCTACAGAAGTGGAACTGATACTTCTTTGTGCACAGACAGTTTATGGCGTCTACATTATTTGACCCTCATAGCTTTCTTCTCCTAGTGCCCAGTTTCTTTATTCTGAAATAATAACTGTCCATTTAGAAGCCTCGATTGGCCTTTTTAGTTACAAGATTTGGTAATGTCTGCTGCAAGTATGGCTGTGTTTGCAATGTGCCCTATGGGAGAAGGATTTTATTCTCCCCTGCCCACCCCAGCCATCCATAGCTACACCACTGGCTTTCACATTCATTGTGGATACCCTGGAAAATACATTTCTTTGGGGCCTTCAAAGATTGGGATTGAGAACACCCATTTTATACAAGCAAATGGTGTCTGTATTGACTTTTAACAAGGTATTAAATATTTTTCACTTGAACAGGGTATACTGCCATGAAATCTGGCATTATATCTTGGATTGAGAATAGGCATGAGTGCAGGAACTCTGTGTTTCTGAGAGAAGAAAAATGACAAAGCAGTTCATATGAGGTAAGTAGCAAGTCTTGCCAGATGCACAGCCTCCCAAACAAGCACTGTGCTCAATGGCAGTTAGTAATTGTTCAAACAAAAAGAGTGGAAGGCACCAAGACAAAGTTCCAGGTTATCCAAAAGGCTCAATTTATTCACAAAGTCCAAAGAATATGTCCATAATACACGCTTCAAATCCAATGCAAGGGATGTACTTGACAGCAACACCCAATGCAAACTTCTAGTCCAATATTCAGGATGCACTAGACAGCACCCAACATAGGCCATGTTTCGGCATTTCAGCCTTCATCAGGGGTCCTGTCAATCTGTCAATAAAGCAGTGGACTTAAAAACCAGTGAACTGTTGCGTAATTGACAGATATCTATGGTTTACTGGCTTATAAGTCCATTGAGTCATTGACAGGACCTCTGATGAAGGCAGAAGTGCCGAAACACGGCCTATGTTTGGTGTTGTTGTCAACTGCATCCTGTATATTGGACTAGAAGTTAGTATTGGTGTTGTCAAGTACATCCCGTACACTGAATTTGAAGAATGTATTATGGACATATTCTTTGGACTTTGAGAATAAATTGAACCTTTTGGACAACCTGGAACTTTGTCTTGGTGTCTTCCACTCTTTTTGTTTGATTGTTTACTTGCTGTGTGGAAGTGTTTGTTTGTTTCCTTCTTTCTGTTTGCGAGTTAGTAATTGTTCACAAATTCTAAATATTCCAAAAAAGGTAAGTCTGTTAATGTGGACATATGCTTATAAAGAGAGGTTAATCTGAGTTAGGTAAAACATAATTGGATTTTGCTGGGTGTTTAAATGGGAACTCACAGGGAAATTTTGACCTGAAATGCATTCTGGGTTCACAAAATGGTGCTTTTGCTCCACAAAATGACAGCCATATTTCTGTTATTATTATTTATTTGGATTTTGCTCACACCTTTTTCAGTAGTAGCTCAAGGTGAGTTACATTCAGGTACACGATGTTTCTATGTCCTAGGAGGGCTCACAATCTAAGTTTGTACCTGAAGCAATGGAGGGTTAATTTGCTAAATATATACTTTTGTTCTGTTTTCACAGAAGAAAATCCTGGAGAAGGACCGCGGTGGAGTGCAAAAAGTACAAATGAGATTGAAGTGGATAGAGCACCGTTCACGGAACAGAGTGTATATGAACAACTTGAAAAGCTAAAGGTGGACAAAGCCATGGGACCGGATGGGATCCACCCCAGGATATTGAGGGAGCTCAGAGAGGTTCTGGCAAGTCCTCTTAAAGATTTGTTTAATATATCATTGCAGACGGGAGAGGTTCCGAGGGATTGGAGAACGGCGAAGGTGGTCCCTCTTCACAAAAGTGGTGATAGGGAAGAAGCTGGAAACTACAGGCCGGTAAGCCTCACTTTAGTTATTGGAAAAGTAATGGAAGCGATGCTGAAGGAAAGGATAGTGAATTTCCTGGAAGCCAATAAGTTGCAAGATCTGAGACAACGTGGGTTTACCAAAGGGAAATCGTGCCAAACGAATCTCATTGAATTCTTTGATTGGGTAACAGGAGAATTGAATCAGGGACGAGCTATGGACATAATCTACTTAGATTTCAGCAAAGCTTTTGACACGGTTCTCCACAGGAGGCTCTTAAATAAACTGGATGGGCTGAAGATAGGACCCGAAGTGGTGAACTGGATTAGGAACTGGTTGACGGACAGAAGCCAGAGGGTGGAGGTGAATGGAATTCGCTCGGAGGAGGGAAAGGTGAGTAGTGGTGTGCCTCAAGGATTGGTGCTGGGACCAATTCTGTTCAATATATTTGTGAGTGACATTGCCGAAGGGTTAGAAGGTAAAGTTTGCCTATTTGCGGATGATACTAAGATCTGTAACAGAGTGGACACCCGGGAGGGAGTGGAAAACATGAAAAAGGATCTGAGGAAGCTAGAAGAATGGTCTAAGGTTTGGCAATTAAAATTCAACGCGAAGAAATGCAAAGTGATGCACTTAGGGAATAGAAATCCTCGGGAGATGTACGTGTTAGGCGGGGAGAGTCTGATAGGAACGGACGGGGAGAGGGATCTTGGGGTGATAGTATCTGAGGATCTGAAGGCGACGAAACAGTGTGACAAGGCGGTGGCCGTAGCTAGAAGGTTGTTAGGCTGTATAGAGAGAGGTGTGACAAGCAGAATAAAGGGGGTGTTGATGCCCCTGTATAAGTCGTTGGTGAGGCCCCACCTGGAGTATTGTGTTCAGTTTTGGAGGCCATACCTTGCGAAGGATGTAAAAAGAATTGAAGCGGTGCAAAGAAAAGCTACGAGAATGGTAAGGGATTTGCGTTACAAGACGTATGAGGAGAGACTTGATGACCTGAACATGTATACTCTGGAAGAAAGGAGAAACAGGAGTGATATGATACAGACGTTCAAATATTTGAAAAGTATTAATCTGCAAACGAACCTTTTCCGGAGATGCGAAGGAGGTAGAATGAGAGGACATGAAATGAGATTGAAGGGGGGCAGACTCAAGAAAAATGTCAGGAAGTATTTTTTCACAGAGAGAGTAGTGGATGCTTGGAGAACTCTTTTTATTGAAAAAAACTAAAAACAAATTACACACATGAAAAAACAACCAACCCTCCCCTCACATCCCCCATCAACATCCTACCTATACACAAGCAACCTACCTATATACAAACCCCCCTCCCCCCACATGATAATACATTAAATTTATCTACCAAATACCCCAGAGTCCCCAAAATCCCTGCAAACAGCCAACTGAAAGCCCCTCATGGTGGTTTTAGCCTGACATGCTTCCACCACCTTGCGGATTTCTCCACCCCCTTCTCCACCCTTTCCCACTTTGCCGCTTCCTGCACCGCCCTCACCACATCCCAGCTGACGTTTTCCGCCGACCGGACATCCTGGTGCAGGGAGACCCCACACCGCGCTATCCAGAGGCAGTATCGGAGTATCACTGATATCAGAAAGCGTGTCTCCGGATCCAAGCGCCCTACTTTTACAGATGGACCGTACACCCAGTCCGCATAGGTGTACCGACGGAAACTGGGGATCTGCAACAGAGAGGAAACCCGGTCAGAAACATGGACCGAAAATGGGCATTTCTGCAGGAAATGCTCCATTGTTTCCTCGACCCCAGCACATTCCCCCCTTGGACATCCCCTGTCCTGCACTTTCCGATCTTTCAAGTTGGCTCTCACATACAGTTTACCGTGAAAGGACAGCCACGCAATGTCTGTGTATTTCACAGGGATCCGGTCAGATGTAATCAACCGCAACCCCTGCTTTAACACTGGGTCTGGCGCATCCCGCAGCGCTAGGGGCGCTGAAAACATCTGTGATCGAACCCTCTCCATCCAAACCCCCCGCTGTCCTTCTTTCACCTCTGCCACTGACACCCCCCACACCCTCACCAGCTTCACCAGGGTCTTGCAATAGCCTACCCTCCCCGGGGCCCCCTTCCGCAGAGCTACTACCCTTCCCCCTTGCTGCCATAGGTCCCAGTACCTGCTCCACCATTGCAGAACACTCCGTGCCCACCCCGGGGGCTCCTGCCCAACCGCCCTGCCCAAATTAAACTGCAGGAACAGCGCACTGAAGAACAGGACCGGGTTTACCATTCCCACCCCCCCCTCCTTCCTGGGCAGATATGTAACATTACGCTTCACTGGGTTCATCCTGTTTCCCCAGAGCAACTGGAAAAACACGCTATATAGGGCTGTATAGCGGCTTTCCGGCAACAAGCAGATGTAGCTAACAAATAAAAACAAGGGAATTAGATGAGCCTTTATCAACTGGACCCGCTCCCTCATCGACATTCTCCACCCCTTCCATCTGTCTACCCGTGCCCTGGCTTCTTGGAGACACTTATCCCAGTTGTATAACCTATAATCCCCCTGGTCAAAATAAATCCCCAGAACCCTGAGCCGCTCCCCTGGCGCTGGAAACTGACCACCCAACTCAAATTGGTGCCCTTGATCTTCCCCAACCCACAGGCTATTCGATTTTTGAAAATTGACCCTCGATGCTGTGACCTGCGAGTAATCCTGGATCAGCTCCTGCAGTCTTCCTCCCTCCCTTTGGTCCGCCACCCACACTGTGACGTCGTCTGCATATGCCACGACCCTCAGCTGACTACCTTCCCCTACCTCCACACCTTGCAGTCCCTGCGCCCCTCCCTTCTCCACCCGTCTTATAAAAGGGTCGATGGCATATGCATACAACAGCGGGCTCAGCGGACACCCCTGCCGCACCCCTGCCCCCACCGTAAACCCCTTCCCCCTCCACCCATTTACCAAGGGGAAACACCCAGCCTGCCTATACAGCAGCTGCAGCTGCTCTACCCACCCCTTCGGGAACCCATAGTGTTCTAGAATTCTCCACAGGACATCCCATTGCACTCTGTCAAATGCTTTATCCTGGTCAAGTGTCACCACCAACCGACCATTCACACCTTCCTTACTGTGTTCAACTCCCTCTCGTACCCATGCTGCTGCTTCCAGGACCCCTCTGCCCTTAACCCCGCATGCTTGGGAGGCCGCTAACAATCCCGCAGACACCTGCCTCATCCTTTGAAAAAGCATTCTTGCGAAAATCTTCCGATCGGTGTTGAGCAGCGCTATCGGCCGCCAATTGGCCAGCAGCGATGAGTCCTTCCCTTTGCTCAACAAAATCAGAGCTGCTTCTGTCAGGGACCTGGGGAGGGAACCCTCCGAACGAGCTGCCTCCCATACCTTCAACAAGATCGGCCCCAGTTGCGCCTTAAAGGCCTGATAAAACTCGGTCGGCAGCCCGTCCGGCCCCGGCGAGGTCTTCTTGTGGAGTGCCTCAATGGCTTCTTCCACCTCCTGCACAGTCCATGGTTGCAAAAGGCCCTGGAGCTGGGGTCCCCAATCCCCTATCCCTGGGGTCCCTTCCACATAGCTCTCCATCTGCTCTTTATCTATCTGCTGGGCCGAGAGGAATGCTTCAAAGTAATCCCCTACTACACCTAAAATCCCCTCCTTGGAATCCTGAAGGATCCCTCGTGTGTCGCGCACTCCCTCAACCACCCTATGGTCCCTCCTCTCCCTACAACAGGCGAAGGGATCCGGGCTAACCATCTTTCCGAAATCTCGTTCATACACCAATGAGGTGTAACGATTGTACTGCACCTTTTCCAGGAGCTCTTGGAGTTCCCTTATTTCCACCTCACTCCCCCCCTGAGAAATTAATCTATCCCTCTTCTGTTTCACTGCCAGACCCAGCTTCGTCCTTTCCCTACCCTCCCTTCTCGCCTGCCTCAAAAAAAACCCCCGTGTGCGTCTTTTCACCGTGTCCCACCACCCACCAATCGATGAAAATGCTCCTTGTACTGTAACCTGGTCGTCCAAAAACCCAAGAAATTCCTCCCGCACCTGCCTGTTACCTAACCACTTTAAGTTCAGCCTCCACAACCCTCTCCCTGGCCTCTGTGCTCCCGCTCCCCCCACCTGAAGGAGAACCATATGGTGGTCCGAAAAGTCCACATCCACAATCTTTGGGCCCCCCAGACCAACCCCTTTCCTCACCAAGAAGCGATCTATTCTGCTCTTGCACTGTCCTCTAAAGAATGTGAACCCCTCCTGCCCCTCACAAAACTCCACATGTGCGACAACCAACCCCGCCTCCCGCATAATCCTCGCCAGTCTCACCCCATCATAGCTCACCTGCATTAACCGTCCCCCACTATCCATTTTCCTCAATATAGTGTTGAAATCCCCACCCCAGACTACCTGGCGTGAGGTGTACAGGTAGGGCCGAATTTTCCCAAAAAGGAGTACCCTTTCCCTCTTACTCTGGGGCCCGTACACGTTGACCACCCTCAACGCTCTTCCCTCCCAAATCACATCTACCACTAGACATCTCCCCACCCCCAACTCCACCACCCTCTGGATATTCACCCGGTGCGTCTTAAATAAAATTCCCACTCCCCCATACCTGTCCCCCGCCAACCCCCACACCGAGGGTCCCCACCTCCAGGCCCGTCTCGCCCGCCTGATCTTTTCCAGAGACGTCAGCCGGGTTTCCTGTATCAGGAAACAATCCGCCCGGACCCGCGCAAACCTGTCATACGCCAAGCATTGCGCCTTTGGGGAGGAGATACTGGCCACATTAAGGGTAGCAAATGTTAATACAAGTCCCGCCATTCTCATGGAGAGTAACCGAGCTGCTCAACACCTCCTATACTCTGTACCCGAACCTCCTGATGTTCCCCCTTCGCACCCTGAGACAGGTCCTCTTCCGTGCGGCCATCGTCCTCCCCCACCCGATCCCCTTCCCCCCCCACCAGTCCCACCTGTACCTCCCCTCCCCCTTTCTTCCTTCCTTTCTTCTTCTTTGTGCTATCCAATCCCACTTCATTACCCCTCACCCTCCCTTTCCCCCTTCCCCCAACCTCACCCCCTAACTCCTCCTCTAGGTTCTCCCTGTCCTCCAAAACCTCCTCCAATTCCACTCTGTCCCCCCACTCATACACTTGGGCCGACGCCCCCTGCACAACCCCCTCGGCCTTCCTCTTACTCCCCTTCCCTCTCCCATCCCTTCCACCCTCCCCTCCCCCTGCCTCCTCTCTCCCCCCTCCCTCTTCCCTACTGCCCTGAACCTCCCCTCCCTTCTTCCGACTCCCTGTACTTCCCACCTGAACCTCTTCATATTTCCTTTTGCCTTCTGCTGTCCCCCCTGCCTCTGCTCCCTCCTCCATCAACTCCACCCTCGTCCCCTCCATCTGTTCGCCCTCCTCACCCTCAGCCCCCCCATCCTCCTCTCCTAACACCTGATATCTATTCCCCCCCCTCGCCCCCTGCTGCGGCACCTCCCCGCCTACCGCCCGTGTCCCCCCCTTTCTAGACTTCCTCCTCCTCTGTGGAACTCGCACCCAATCCCCCTCCTGCTCCTCCCCTGACGCTCCTTCCTGCCTCCCCTCCCCTTCTCCTACCAGCTCCTCCCTGCCCAGCACCCCGTGCCCTGCCCCCTCCTCTTCCCCTACCACCCCGCCATACCCCTTCCTCCACATGTCCCACTCATTATGGGACGCCCGAGGGCAATTCCGGAATGCATGCCCCAGCCCTCCACAGAGATTGCACCGAATCGAGGTACAATCCTCCGTGGAGTGCTGGGTGTCCCCACATCTCCCACACTTTACCACAGGGCAGGACATGCTAAAATGTCAAAATGAACCACACCTAAAGCACTGTCGTGGCTGTCCTTTGTAAAAACACAGTATCCTGTCACGGCCGATGAAAGCTGCCGAGGGGATGTGCTGAACGACATAGCCGTCCTGTTTTAATTTTACCTGGGCTCCCCAACCTCCTGCCCAAACCCTACTCGGATCCGGTAGCTTAGTAAGTGGTGACTTCAGCTCCGCATACCGCTGGAGCCAATAAGCCAGATCTGCCCCTGAGATAGACTCATTCCGCACAAGTAGGGTAACCTGCACCAGGTCCGGCTTGCTGATCGGAATCACCCTGAAGTCCCGCCACTCCCCCTTCCCCCTTACTCCCTCATACCGTTCCCAAAAAATTTCCATCCCCCTCTGGGTCATAAAGCTTACATCATATTCGGGGATGTTGACGGGGTGTATACAAGCATAAAAGTCCTCAGGTATGAACCCCATCCCCATCACCTGTTTCAAGACCTTTTCCCGGGACGGCATTGCTCCGTCCCCTATCCATTTAAGCTGAACCACATTGCGTCTTTTTGGTAACTGCCCACCCCCTTTCCCCATTCCCCCAAAACCCCTGCCTGTCCCTTCATACCCCGCAAGTCCTCCCCCCTCCCTCCTCCCCCCTCCCTGGACCACTGCAGCAAAGGACACAGACCCTTGCCCCCATCGCCCCCCTACCCCTGAGCTGGTGCCAGCCCTACCCTCCAACTCCGCCCCCCTCCCTTGCTGCCCCTCAGCCTTACTGTCTTCCCTACTCCCCCCCACCTCCTGCCCCCCCGTACCCGTAATGATGTCATCTCCCCCCTCCCGCTGCCCCTCCCCCCTGCCTCCCCCCCTTCCTTTTACTCTGGGGCCTCCCTGCCCCTCAGGAACCATACCCCCTCTTCCCTGATGCTGGCCCACCGACATACCTCCATCCCCTGCTGCCCAGACACCTGAGTCCCCTGCATCAGGCAAATCTACACCAAAAGAACCTTCCCACTGCAAACCTTCAGCAGCCCCAGAATCCCGCAACAAACCCCCTTCAGCCTGCCCTCCCTCCGGCTGAACCAAGTCTGGTACCGCATTACCGGCAGTCCTTGCGGCCATTACTTGCTGCGGGGCTGGCGCTGCAAGAATCTCCCTGTCTGCCCCTTCTTTCTCACAGCCTTCTGGGTGCCTTGACTCCTTTCTCTCTGATGGCTCTGCTCCGGTCCCGTTGTCGAACCCGTGCAAACTCCCTCCTCCTGCGCCCCGATTGGGCAAACCTGCCCTCTCATCTGCTGTGAGTGGGCAGAGCTTCCTCGAACCCGGAAGCTCCGCGTATCGTCTCTCCGCTCCTTGCTGAAAATTAGCCTCTGTCCCCCTTAGCGCTACAGCCTTCTGGCTCGCCTCCGATGTTCCACCGGCTGTCTGTGATGTCCCTTGCAGCTGCGAACTGCCCTCTGCACACTGCAAATCAGCCGTCTCTCGATCAGGTATGACGTCCTGCCCCTTCGATCCTCGTGGGCGGACCTGCTGCACTAGTAATGGCACTGCGCTTGTAGGTTGCTGACCTCCCGAAACCGATGCCTCCAGTGGAAAAAGAACCACCTGTGGCTGCAACCGCTTGTCCTTGCTTGCAGCCCACTGCTCCATTCCGGGTACACCGCCCTCTTTCTTCTGCATCGGCTCAACCAGAACTGCATTAGACAACAGGCTCTCCCCTGTAGCGCCTGACCCTGTGTCTAGTATCTGGAATGATTGTCTCTGAAACTCTCTCGCTTCTGTATTTTCCTCCTTCTCTGTGTCTGAGAAGTCTGATCCAGACCAGCCCTGACGTCCCTGAGCTCTGCTGTCTCTGGAAGAGGACCGGGCTGGCTTGCCAGGTACTGCATATACTTTAATGTGGCTTGTGTACCGCTCCCGGTCAGTTCTGGCACTGAAGAATGCAGGGACCCAGGAACTGAACCCTCTGTCTTCTTCCCTCTCCGTTCTGCTGTGGGGTCTGATCGTTTACTTCCCTGGCCTCCAGCGAGAGAACCAGAAGCCATTCTTTCCTTGTTCACATAAATCTCGCGCAAAGGGTTCCCAGGGCCTTTTTTTAAAACCCCAAGCAGCTGTTCTTTCTTCCCAAGCATTTTTTTTAGACGTGTTTCTTCCTTTTCATATAGGTTCTTGTGTGTTGCTGGAGCTACTTTAATCATGGTTTTAGCCATCTTGATACGTTTACCCAGATCCACCACCTCTTTCTCCACGGCCTTGATTCTCCTAACCACTTTAATCAAACCACTAGCCGGGTCCTCTGGGTCCTGGATTCTCTCCCAAAAATCTTCCTCTTCCGAGGACACGCTGTCCTCACTGCCTGTCTCCTCAGATTCAGGCTGACTCTCCTGACAGGTATCCATCTCCTCCACCTTCTCTCTGCCCGGCAAACTCCCTTCTTGGGCCTTCACCAGCTCTCCCCCCCTCTCACCTTCTGGATGTTGTAGGCCAGTGAGGGGGGTACCGGACTGGCTTCTGCCCTCGGGCTGCTGTTCTCTCCGGTCTACCGGGCTCCTCTCCCTCCTCTCTGCGGCTTTAACAGAGAGGGAACCGTTCTTCCAGGCCTTCTGGTCCTGGGCCCCAGGAGGCCCCATATCCTGGGCCTTGCCTGAGGACCGCTCCCCAGGGACCTTCCTCATTTCTGGGGAAGGGGCTAGGCCTCACTCCCTTCCCCCTGGAAGCCTGCAGAGCCTCTGGCAACACTTCCTCCTCCTTCCAAGCTTCAACAGCAACTGCCTTGGAATGCCTTCCCGTGGGAGATGGTGGAGATAAAACGGTAACAGAATTCAAGCACGCGTGGGATAAACATAAAGGAATCCTGTTCAGAAGGAATAGATCCTAAGGAGCTTAGCCAAGATTGGGTGGCACAGCCGGTGGCGGGAGGCGGGGACAGTGCTGGGCAGATTTATATGGTCAGTGCCAGAGCCGGTGGTGGGAGGCGGGGCTGGTGGTTGGGAGGTGGGGATAGTGCTGGGCAGACTTACATGGTCTGTGCCCTGAAAAGGACAGGTACAAATCAAGGTAAGGTATACACAAAAAGTAGCACATATGAGTTTATCTTGTTGGGCAGACTGGATGGACCATGCAGGTCTTTTTCTGCCGTCATCTACTATGATACTATGAGGGTTAAGTGATTTGCCCAAGATCATAAGGAGCAGCAGTGTGATTTGAACTGGCCACCTCTGGATTGCAAGACCAGTGCTCTAACCACTAGGCCACTCCTCCACTTAATGAAAGTGTATTAGGAACATACTCGTATTCTGCCATATTCTATATATGGTGCCCAAAATTGGGCACCGATCCAAGATGAGTGCCCAACTAAATTAGCTAATGAGCCAATTAGTACCAATAATCGGGTGCTAATTGTCCCCAATTTGAATTTCCGCGTACATCTTGCTATGCGCTATTCTATAACAATGTGCACCGAAATCCCTACAACCCAGAAGGGAACGTGGTCAAGGGACATGGATGGGCAGGTCAGAGGTATTCCTAAAATTTGCAGATAGAGTTATAGAATATCTGGGAATGCGCCCAAATTGAGTGCCAGAAATTACACCTGAAATTGGCTCTCAATGCTATTCTATAATGGACGCCCATCTTTGGATGCCCATTATAGAACAGCATTGAGTGTTGATTTTTTTTTGTGCCTATTTTTGAGTGCCATTTACTGACTCTAGCCCATTATGATTCTCTCAATGCAGTTCCTTGGAGATTTTCATGCTTCCCTTTCCCAAAGCAGGGATCATAATGTGTGCTCCAGATCCAAGAGGTAATGGGTTTGGTGGAACATGGACAACAGAGACATGTTTGTGTATTGAATTGTGTCAATTGATGAGCTGGCATACAGATTACCATACTTGGCAGAGAAGAAATGAAGATGGTCAGTGATAGGGACGATGATGAGGCAGATCAAAGGAAGGCAACAAAAATGGTATAGGGTTTCTGTCATAAGATGTATGAGAAGAGAATGGAGGACGTGAATATGTATACACTAGAGCCAGGGTTCTCAACCCAGTCCTTGGGACACACCTAGCCAGGTCATGATCAGCGCTGATTTTTCAGGAGCCATATATAAAACCTAGCTCAATATGATAAGTCCTGTAATAATAATAATAATAATAATTGCAACTTAGTGTTTAAGCAAAAAATTCAGTGCTTCTTCAGAGAGGCCAAATTCTAATTTCTTCCCTTGCCTCAAGTCACAAATGAATATGGTCTATTACAAAATGTTCAAAATGACCAAAAGTGTGTTGAAACTGTTGACAATATTCAACTAAAGACATATCAGTTGTTGTTTTTTTTACTCAGCAGTAATGCTCAGTCATAGATATCTGATGTTCTTTTCGTATTTGACCTTGCAGCAGCCTACTGAGGATGTGGACAAATGTGGGGCCATGAGCAGAAACCCATAGTGGGGTCTCATTTGCATAATTCAGTGGGGGCTGAAAAGCATGGCTGACAAGTGGGGCTATGTGTGGCAACATACAGTCAAGTAGCTCACAAATGAGAAACTAAAATGAATAAAGTGTTTTAAATGGTAAGGATCGCCAGATATTGGATGTATAAAATGTATCCTCTTTATGTCCAGATCAGTATTAGGTGAGGTAATTACAAAAAATGTGCTTGGTTGACGGGTCCAAATTGGGACCAGTATGTACTGGGGGGCTGTTGGTAAAAATAATCCACACTCTGTTCACTCCATTGGCACACAGTAACTCAGTCCAGGCCAAAACTGGGGGTGTGAACCAAAAGAGTTTACTTACAATAGAATCTTTATTCAAATCTTGAAACAACATTAGCAGCCACCATTTTGAAGCCTGAACCAGATCTGGCAGGAGCAGAAGAGGACTGCTCCCACCTGGGCCTACTAGCCCACTGTGGATGGCCTCTGGGTAGGTTCAGGGGGTTCTCTGTGGGGGGGGGGGGGGGTTAGGCAGTGGGGGCAGGATTGGTTAGAGAATGGATGATGGGATTGCATTGGGGCCTGCCTGGGTTGGGGGTCTTGCTGTTTGGATAGGAGGATCATCTTTCTTTGCAGGGGGATCAGGTGTGGGGGGGGGGGGGGTTGAATGTCAGAAGAAGATTGAGAGGGGCATCTTTATTTGAAAGGGAATCAGGGGGATCATCTATCTTTGCAGGGGGATAGGGTGGGGGGTTGACTATCAAAAGGGGGTCAAGATGGGAGCAGGAGGGGAGTTTACATTTTGGGAGGTGATTGGAAGGGGTTTTGAATGTCAGGAGGGGATCAAGTGGATGAGTGGCCTAGTGGTTGGAGCACCAGTCTTGCAATCCAGAGGTGGCCAGTTCAAATCCCACTGCTACTCCTTGTGATCTTGGGTAAGTCACTTAACCCTCCATTGCCTCAGGTAAAAACTTAGATTGTGAGCCCTCCGGGGACAGAGAAATATCCAGTGTAAATGAATGTAACTCACCTTGAGCTACTACTGAAAAAGGTGTGAGCAAAATCTAAATAAATAAATAAATTGATGGTGGAGGGGGGCAGGGAATGTTTGGAGAGGCCAAATGGAGGAAGGGCTTGAGGCAGCTATTAGATTGCTGATAGCTCTGCTGCACCTACCACCTCCTCTGGAGATTCTGGTATTTGCAGCAGTGGTATGGGCATCATAACAGCACCTGGTCATGACCTGTGCGCTAGCTCTATCAACAGCCATGCCTACACTGTGCCAATTCTCCCCTTTCAGCATTGAGTATCTAGAATGGGTTTTTTTACCATTCTGGCTGTTTTAATGTGCTTTAGCCGTTATCGCAGGTTTGCGCTAGCATTTAATGCTTGATAAAACCTGCTCTAGCTGCTTAATATTGCTTGGTAAACATTCCCCTAAATATGTTAGTTCAGTTGTTATGATATGTATATATAGAAACTCTTAATTAGAAAGGGATGGGAAGGTAAGCCTAATGCATTTGATATACCATGTTTCTATATATAATTTTCCTTCTATGTTAATATAGCTAGGTTTAAAAAAATACAGTATATCATCATGAGATGCCTGTATAAAACAATGTAAACAATTTCAATGTACAATCTATCTGCATAAAAATCAGTAAATCCCGAAGGAATTTCAGCTACACAATTCAGTATGTATAGTAAAAGATAGAAGATAATAATTTATTTGCCATTAAGTTCTTCTTATGTATGGTGTAAACTGAAAGATGCTAACCTGTTTCTATAGAATTTTAGTACTTGTTCTTCAACAGTTTTCAGGACTTTCATTTAGATATTTTCTTGGACTTATAAATTATTATATTTAGAATTCAATAAAGAGACTGCAGTCTTTATCGCACATCTAAATAATGTATTGTTATGATTGAAGTGGAGACCTTAAAACTTTCTAATAGAATATACATCAAAGAAAGATAGGGTAGTTTGCAGTTCAGCAGTAGAAATTAACATAGTGGAGATCGGAATATACATAGCATAAGATAATAAATCAACATAGCTGCCAAATAAGAGCATTTTTCCCTGGAGTGAACGAATTAGTAAGCGGGCAATTATACTTTTCATTCTGGCTTTAAAATCACCTCAGTAGGTTTAGAAGTCAGCTGCTTAATTGGTTCCCCTTGTAAGACTGCACCCTTCCACATGTAAGATGAAAAATTTGTGTTACAAAGAAACACAGAAAAATGTAGGCAGATAAAGATCATACAGCCTATCCAGTCTGCCCATCCTTGCCATCTACTTTCCCTGTCACTCTCTTAGAGATCATGTGTACTTGTCCCAAGCTCTCTTGAATTCAGAATGATACTGTTTTCATCTCCACTTCCACCGGGAGGCCGTTCCATGAATTCATTACCATTTCTGTGAAGAAGTATTTCCTCAGGTTACTTCTGAGTCTAACCCCTTTCACCTTCAATCTCTGACCCTTGTTACAGAGCTTCCTTTCAAGTGAAAGAGACTTGCCTCCTCTGCATGTATGCCGTTCAATTATGTAAATGTCTCTGTCATATCTCCTATCTCCTGCCTTTCTTCCAAAGAATACATATTGAGATCTTTAAATCTGCCTTATACGCTTTATATTGAAGACCACTGACCATTTTAGTAGCCACCCTCTGGACTGATTCCATCCTGTTTATATCTTTTTGAAGGTGCAGTGTCCAGAATTGTACACAATATTCTACATGAAATCGCACCTGAGTCTTATACAAGGGCATCATCACCTCCTTTTTCCTGTTGGCCATTCATCTCCCTATGCACCCAAGCATCCTTCTAGCTTTCGCCATCGCCTTTTCTACTTGTTTGGGCAACTTAAGATCATCACATACAAGTCCTGCGCCTCTTTTGTGCACAAAGGTTCTTCACCCCATAAACTATTGTTCCCTCGGGTTTGCAGCCCAAATGCATGACCCTGCATTTTTTTTAGCATTCAATTTAAGCTGCCAAATTCCAAACCATTCCTCTAGCTTTGCCAAGTCCTTCCTCATGTTGTCCACACCATCAGGGGTGTTTATCCTATTGCAGATTTTAGTATCATCCGCAAAGAGGCAAACCTTACCAGACAGCCCTTCAGTAAGACTGCGGCACACCACTGGTAACACCCTTTTCCTCATAATGAGCTCCAATTACCACTGTCCTATGTCGCCTTCCACTCAACCATTTGATAACTGGAAAAAATATATTTCTGAACTGAATGGGGCTCCTTCTTAAAAGAAAGACAAACATAGGGTTCAGTACTGAAAAGAACTAATGTAGCTGGCAACATTTAAAGTTATGCTGGCAATTTCAGCATTCATGGTTGGGAGTACTGGATAAGGGTGGATGTTGGCCCTCTCCACAAAAGTGGAAGTGAAGAGGAAGTTGGGAACTACAGGATGGTTAGTCTGACCTCTGGGGTTAGCAAATTAATGGAAATGCTTCTAAAACAGAGGATATTGAAGTTTCTGGAATCCAATGGATTGCAGGCATGGTTTTGCTAGTGATCAGAGAGTTGGATCAAGGGAGAGCACTAGATTTTGTGTACTTGATTGTAGCAAAACTTTTGACATAGTTCCACATAGGTGGATTATCAAGGGTAGTAGTAAATGGCGTTCATTCTGAGGAAAGAGACAATTGCCAGTGGTGTGCCACAAGGATCAGTTCTTGATCTGAACATAACATAAGCGTTGCTGTACTAGGACAGACTGAAGATCTATCAAGCCCAGTATCCTATTTTCAACAGTGGCCAATTCAGGTCGCAAATACCTGGCCACAGAAGCGTAGCCAGGTTGTGACGCCAGGGGAAGTGGAGCGGCACACACTGGGTAGGCATGTGTGTACTACAGTGCTGTAACAGACCGCCTGAAAGATAGGCACCATCCGAAGTCCATTTGGGGGAATGGTCACTCCCCTGGTGTCCCACCTAGCTATGCCTCTGCCTGGCAAGATCTCAGAACAGTAAAATAGATTTTATGCTGCTTATCCTAGAACTAAGCAGTGGATTTTCCCAAGTCCACCTTAATAATGGCTTATGGACTTTTCTTTTAGGAAATTATACAAACCTTTTTAAAACCCTGCTAAGCTAGCTGCTTTTACCACATTCTCTGGCAACAAATTCAGGAGTTTAATTACACATTGAGTGAATAAATGTTTTCTCTGATTTGTTATAAATTTACTACTTAGTAGCTTCATTATGTGCTCCCTAGTCCTAGTATTTTTGGAAAGAGTAAATAAGTAATTCACTTCTACCCGTTCCCCTTCACTCAGTATTTTATAGACCTCTATCATATCTCCTGTCAGCCATCTCTTCTCCAAGCTGGAGTCCTAGCTGCTTCTCTGTACCTTTTCTAATTCCAATCTTTTTTTTTTTTTTGAGATGCAATGACCAGAATTGCACACAATATTTGAGGTGTGGTAGCATGGAACAATACAAAGGCATTATAACATTCTCATTTTTGTTTTCCATTCCTTTCCTAATAATTCCTAATATTGTATTTGCTTTCTTGGATGCCACTGCACACTGAGCAGAGGATTTCAATGTATCATCAACAATGACACAGAGGGCCGCCGAGGGGGGTGATCAAAAGAGACTGCTGTGCCGGCCACAGGTTCATCTTTCTACCGTGTCCTGCCTATGCGGAAACAGGAAGTTACTTCACAGGAGGTAGGATACTGCAGGAAGAAGGACCTATAGAAAGCAGAGCACTCTCTCTCATTTGTTGCTGTGGGAGGGTAGTGGTGGTAGGGGGTCAGCAGCAGGGCTCTGAAGATTGTTTGTCCCAGGCCCAGATTTGTCTCTCGGCGGCCCTGATGACACCTAGATTCTTTTCCTGACAGGTTGCTCCTAATGTGGAACCTTGCATCATATAACTATAGGTTGGGTTCCTCTTTCCCACATGTATTACTTTGCATTTGCACACATTAAACATCATCTGCCATTTGGATTCCCAGTCTTGTAAGGTCCTCTTGCAATTTTTCACAATCCTCTTGTGATTTAACAAATTTGAATAGCATTGTGTCATCAGCAATTTTAATTACCTCACTAGCACAGACCCCTGGGGAACCCCACTATCTACCCTTCTCCATTGAGAACAATGACCATTTAACCCTACTCTCTGTTTCCTATCTTTTAACCACTTTTTGATCCACAATAAGACATTACCTCCTATTCCATGACTTTCTAATTTCTTCAGGAGTCCAAGAGATAATTTATCAAATGGTTTTTTGAAAATCCAGATACACAATATCGACCGGCTCACCTTTATTCACATGCTTATTCACCCTTTCAATGAAATGAAGTAGATTGGTGAGGCAAGGTTTCCCTTGACTAAATCCATCTTGGCTTTGTCTCATTAATCCATGCTAATGTATATGCTCTGTAATTTTGTTCTTTATAATAGTCTCTATTATTTTGCTTGTAGTGGTTCTTTTTAACATTTTTGTAATGGTAAGCAGTGGCGTTCCTAGGGTGGCTGACACCTGGGGCAGATCGCCGATGCGCCCCTCCCCCGGGGTCAGCGCCCTCCCCCCCGGCGAAAGGACACCCCCCCCGGGGTGCATTTTTACCTGCTGGGGGGGGGGGGGGGGGGTGCCGCGCGCCTGTCTGCTTTGCTTGTTCCATGCTCCCTCTGCCCCGGAACAGGAAGTAACCTGTTCCGGGGCAGAGGGAGCACGGAACGAGCGGAGCAGACAGGTGCGCAGCACCCCCCCAGCGGCGTGTACCTGGGGCGGACCGCACCCACTGCCCCCCCTAGGAACGCCACTGCTGGTAAGCTTTGCCTCTTTGCAGATAATATCAAGACCTGCAACAGGGTAGACACACCTGATCATGTGAATAACATGAAGAAGGATCTAGTGAAGCCTGAAGAATGGTCTAGAATTTGGCAGCTAAGATTTAATGCTAGAAAATGCAGGGTTATGCTTGCGGGCTGCAAAAACTTGAGGGAGCAGTACAGAATGGGGATAAAGTACTTCTGTGCACAAAAAAAGCGGGATTTGGGGGTGACCGTTTCTGGTGATCTTAATGTGGCAAAACAGGCTGACAATCCAACGGCAAAAGCAAGAAGATGCTTGTGTGCATAGAGGAATGACCAGCAGAAAAAAGGAGGTAATGATGCCTATTTATAAGTCTTTAGTGAGACCACATTTAGAGTACTGTGTACAATTCTGGGGTTTGCACCTTCAAAAAGATATAAATGCCATACCTTCTTCAAAAGGTGCAAATTTGTGAATGCATTCTACCTGTGTGCACATATAATTTATAAAATGTTTGTGTATACAGCAATGGTCCCTCTGATCTGCCCAAATTATGACTCCTGGGAATGCCTATATACAGATCATATAAAACCAGCCCCATGCTCTCTGTGCATGTACTTTTTACATGCATGTAAGAGAGGTTTTACATGGGGAAATAACCCAGTGTAAAATTACCTCAAGCATGCCTGAACTGATATAGAAGTACCCCTCCGAATCCCCGAAGATACTGATTCAGCGCTAATATAGATACAAATGTGGGAAGAAAATGTGCTCCTGTAACACTGCTAGTTTGAGGGACATATACAAACATAGAACAATGAAGGCTGGGTTGATCTGAGTGAGGTGGCATTCTTAAGTCCAGAGAGGCAAACCCAAAGCTTTCAGGTTACCCAGTTCCAAGAGGGATTATGAGTCAGTGCTGGATTTGTAACAACCCTATCAGAAGTGCATTATGGGACCTGCAGCACTGATTTCAATGCATAGAATCAGGGACTACACCACACTGGATGTAAGTTCAAAAGCAGAGCTGACCAGAAGGTCTCCTTTGTAGATCTAGATAATTTGACAACTCTGTTAAGCTTAATAGTTGTAACCTCTCTCCCTTTTATATCTCTGGCTTTGAGCTCTTTCTTCCCTCCTGGAGGACTTCTCTATGGTCCACTAACAGTTGCAGGTGCAGCCCACATGCTCCAAGCTTTGGGCCTGGGGAGATGGAGGAGACTGGGGTTGAACTTGTAGTCCCATCTGGCCGCTGTTGCATCTGCTCTGATGAAAGGAGCTGGGTAGAGAACCTGTTAGTGTTCTGTGATGGGGGGCCTGGGTGTGATATAGCAGTACATCAAGGTAAGGACACATGTTTCACTTTCTTTTCCAAAAATAGTGAGAGTGCAATCATCTGTAGTTACTTTAATTTTATTTCTACCAATGCAACTTCAGGTTGTTGCTGAAATGTATAATCATTTGTTACCCTTTTCTCCTTCCCTTCTACCTTATTATTTTTTCTGTATTGAGTCTGTAAATGCTCAATTTTAAGGTAACTCTCTGTGTTATATATACTGCAGATTTACCAGATTACCCAGTTCTAGGGGATAGATTTTAGACCACACCTGGATTTCTAACATTCCCGTTATGTTGTATCATAGGACGGGCAGCATTGATTTCAAGGGGTAGAATCAGGGACTGCAAATACCACACTGCTTTAGGATGTAAATTAAAAAACCAAGACTAGCCAAATGTCTCCTTCCTGCACAAGGTAACTTGGCAGCAGTGGGGTAGCCAGACAGCTAATTTTGGGTGGGCCTGAGCACAAAGTGGGTGGGCACAAAATTTTCTCTCTCCCCCAGCACTTCCCAATTCAAAATATAAATACTTTAGCAGATGAGGATCCCCAATCTCTGTCAACTGAAGGCCTCAAGTAAAGATGGCCAGAACTCCTCTCCACCAAGCCCAGTAGCAGCAGCAACTCCTCGAGCCACTGATGCCAGCACCCCATACATGCTTAGTTTTCAGTGGCTCCAGGATGCTGCCCCCATCTGCCAAGCTCATCTTGCTGGCCTCCCACTTAGTCACCTCTCCCCTCTCCAGTCTGTTCAAAACTCTGCTGCCCGTCTCGTCTTCCGCCAGGGTCGCTTTACTCGTACTACCCCTCTCCTCAGGTCGCTTCACTGGCTCCCTATCCGTTTTCGCATCCTGTTTAAACTTCTTCTACTAACCTATAAATGTATTCACTCTGCTGCTCCCCAGTGTCTTGCCACACCCGTCCTTCCCTACTCCCCTTCCCGTGCACTCTGATCCATGGATAAATCCTTCTTTTTTTTTTTTTTTTTAAATCTTTATTAATAAATTCAATTTTCACAACAAAGTGTAAGTATGCAATCGGCATTATTTTACAAATGAAATTCAAAATACAATTAAATAATTGAAAGAAAAGTTCTTAACTGCCTATTTGTCCACAAACAAAGAAATTGGGTTCCAAGATTTCAAAAATTCTAAAGGAAATTAAAGAATATTTTAGCGGTTGCCGCCTCGGGTTATCGACCCTAGCCTGCTTGTTAGGGTGGGCATACTACATTCACATCGGCTCTAGCATCAAGAAATTCTTTAAACTGTTTTGGGTCTACAAACTGAAACTGTTTACCCTCAAGCAGTATATTACAGATACAAGGAAAACGTAATACAAAGTTTACTCCCAATGCCAACGCTCTAGGGCGCTGCTCCAAAAAAGCCCTGCGCCTTATTTGTGTAGGCCTCGAGAGGTCTGGAAAAATTTGAACCTTTGAGCCCAAAAACAAGTTTTCTAAGTGTCTTAAGGAAAGTCTTAAAACAGCATTGCGGTCAGGCTCCAATGCAAAAGTGACCAGCATAGTTGGATAAATCCTTCTTATCTGTTCCCTCCTCTACTACTGCCAACTCCAGACTTCGCTCCTTCTGTCTCGCTGCACCCTAAGCCTGGAATAAACTTCCTGAGCCCCTATGTCTTGCCCCATCCTTGACCATCTTTAAATCTAGATTGAAAGCCCACCTCTTTAACATTGCTTTTGACTTGTAACCACTTGTAACCTCTCGCTTCCACCTACCCTCCACTCCTCTTTCCTCTACACATCAATTGATTTGCTTGCTTTATTTTTTGTCTATTAGATTGTAAGCTCTTTGAGCAGGGACTATCTTTCTTCTATGTTTGTGCAGCGCTGCGTACGCTTTGTAGCGCTATATAAATGCTAAATAGTAGTAGTAGTAGTAGTAGCATCATCTCTGGCCAGCTTCAGAAGAGACCCCAGCTAGTAGGGCTTGGGAATCCCCACTAGCTACAGCAAGGGTCAGGGCTGCCGTTAGCCATGCTGGTGACCAGGGCAGAAAATAAAGCCCCACCCCCAATTCCCTATCCTCTCCAATCTCCTCATCTACCGTTAAAGTCACACTGACAGACCCTCACAAATTACAGAACAAGGGATCACAAATTAGAAATAAAAATATATAGACAAAATTGAACAGGGAACCTCAGCATGTACTGCAACACTGGAGAACAAAACCCCAAAACAAAACAAAAGCACATTTCCTTTTCTACTTAACACAGTAAAAAGACATCTGCTATGCACATTTCCCAAAGTTAACATATTCCATTTAAAATATTCAAAGTAAAATGATTTTCCAACCTTTATTGTCTGGACATTTTATTTTTCCATCATGTTGGTTCCAATTTCTCTTTCCCACTTTCCTGTCTGTCTTCTGCTAATTCTTCAAGCAGTTGTCCATTTGTCTTTTTTTCTCCTGTCGTTTCATTTCCTCACTACACCTACCTCTGAAATATTGATACTTCCATTTTAGCTCTTTCCTTTCTTTTTTTTCTGTTCTGTCTCTGTACACTCAAACTTCATCCTCTTTCTAAATCTTTTCCTTCTTTTTACTTTTCAGATATCTGTCACATTTCCATCTCCTTTCACCCACTAGCTCTCCCATTCCCCATCTCTCTCCTTCTCAGCCTTCCATTCCCTTCCATCTTCGATCTACACACCATTACCGTATTTCTACCCCTTGTGATCACTATTCTCTCATTTTTTCCTTGCCATCTCCACTCCCTGGGCCTCTCCCCCATGCTTTCCACCATTCCCAGTGTCTCCCTCCCTCCATCCTTCCAGCCCAGCATCTGTTCCCTCTTTCTACCCTCCTCACCCTCAAAGCCTGATATTTCCCTATCCATTTTACCTCCTTCCTGTCCCATCTCCCCTCCCCCATTGTCCAGCATTTTTCCCTTTCTCTTCCCTACCATCCATTGTCTATCTTCCCTCTTTCTCCCCTCCCCCGCTTGTGCATTTCTCCTTTCCTCTCCTCTTCTCCACCTTCATGTCCAACTTTTCTCCCTCTCCCTGCCTAGAGCTCCTGGTTTGACATCTCTCTCTACCCCCCCCCCCCCCCCACACCCACCACCACCACCATCATCTTTCCATCCTTCCTTTCCCTCACTGCCATGTTCAACATTTCCCCTCTTATCTCTCCCTTCCACTTCCATGTCCAACATGTTTTTTCTCTCATGCCCTTTCCCTCCCTCTGCCCATCCCACCCATATCCAACAATTCTCCCTCTCTTTCCCCTTGCAGCATCTCTCCGTCCCTCCCCCCACCTAGCTCTACCCTGTCTCACTCCCTCATCCCAACAGTGCTCCTGTCTCTCCCTGACCCCCCACCACCACACACACACACAAACCATCCGCCAGCATGTGCTGCAGGTTTTTTCCCTCCCTTTCCCCAGCCACAGTCTGGCACGCTGGCTGCAGGCCTTCTTTCCCCTCCCTCCCCTTCGGGCAGCGCCGCAGACTAACTCTAAAGCTGAGCAAAGCTGCATGGCACCGGGTCCATCCTGCCGCTACGCTGCTGCTGCCCTCTGGCTCCGTTGTCATCTTTGTCTGTTCTTCTGCTGCTTATCTGCAGCGGATCCACTCGCTGTCAGGGCTGTCTGTATGCTGCTGCGACTGCTTCCTTCCGGCCGGCCTCACCTTCTACGATATTCTTTCGGATGAGGCAGGGCCAGCGCAGAGGAAGCAGTCGCAGGCAGCATACAGACAGCCCTGGCAGCGCGCGGATCCGCTGCAGATAAGCAGCAGAAGAAGGACAGACAAAGATGACAACGGAGCTGGAGGGCAGCAGCGTAGCAGCAGGACGGACCCGGTGCCGTGCAGCTTTGCTGTAGTGTTAGACTGCGCTGCCCGAAGGGGAGGGAGGGAAAGAAAGAAGGCCGGCAGCAGATCTTCCCAAATCCCAATTCTTTGGTGTCTCTCTGCACCGTTGCTGGGTGGGCCTGAGCCCAAAGTGGGTGGGCCCAGGCCCACCCGTGGCTAAGCCCCTGCTTGGCAGTCCTGATAGTGTGAGACTGTAAGTTGCTTTGTTATGTAGTACAGTGTGTCTGATATATTCCCATGCCACTGCTAATTAAAGGATCCAAGAATTAACAGTTTTCTGCTATTTTGGGGCCCATGACTAAGCATTTTCCCCTGGACACCAGGAACTGATGTACTGATTTTGTATCTGTGGGGGAAATGCTTAGTGCACAGAACCCTTAATGTAATGTAAACTGAGCATGTGAACCTTCTGCATCCTCTGCTGCTTTAAGGTAACATACATAGGCTCCTGTTTCCAAAGCTGAGCGGTACTGTCAACACAGCCCATTCACTTTGAATGGGCTGTGTCGGCAATGCCGCATGGCAGCTGCTAGTGCAGCTTTGTAAACAGGGGGAATAGTAACATACATAGTAGATGACGGCAGATAAAGTCCTGTAAGGTGATCTACTACTACTACTTATTTCTATAGCGCTACAAGGCATATGCAGCGCTGTACACCATAATTTCTGTTACATAAGTATTGCCATACTGGGACAGACTGAAGGTCCATCAAGCCCAGTATCCTGTTTCCAACAGACCAGGTCACAAGTACCTGGCAAGATCCTGAAATAGTACAATACATTTTATGCTGCTTAGCCTAGAAATAAACAGTGGATTTTCCTCAAGTCCATTTTAATAATGGCTTATGGACTTTTCTTTTAGGAAGCTGTTCAAACCTTTTTTAAACCCTGCTAAGTTAACTGCTTTTTACTATATTCTCAGGCAACAAATTCGAGAGTTTAATTACACGTTGAGTGTAGAAATATTTTCTCCGATTCATTTTAAATTCACTATTTTGTAACTTAATTGCATGCCCCCTAGTCCTAGTATTTTTGGAAAGAGTAAATAAGCGATGCACCCGTTCCACTCCACTCATTATTTTATAGACCTCTATCATATCTCCTCTCAGCCTCTTTTCTCCAAGCTGTTTTGATATGTTGATTTATTTACTTTGTACTGTCTGTTTTTTTTTTTTTTACTTTTGGTCTGGGGAAGCAGTATAACATTTTTAAAAATATCCTTCATACATTATGGATGGTAGCCCCAGTATAATAAACAGGAAAACAGTAGCTGCTAAAAGAATATGTACAAAGCAGTAAGGAAAAAAAATCAGCATACTTCAGGGGTGGAAATTCCATCCAAGCAGTGCATGTGGTACAAGAGAGCCCACTTAAAGTTGTGGCTCTAACACCCAGCGGTAAAGTCTCATGAGGTAACCGGGTGATGCCACTTGGCGTACATCCGAAAATAAAAATTATTTTTTGGACGTGTGCCAAAAATGAAATTACCTCAAGAGCCATGCGGTAGCCGGGCAGTAACTCCATTTGGCACGCATTGGGCATGCGTAGACGCTTAAGTAGCTTAGTAAAAGGGCCCCTTAATCTCTTCTTCCCCCCCCCCCCCCCTTCAGAGATTCTATACCAGGCTTCCAGAGGCAAGGAAGGAATTGTAACATGGACTAATAAACCCTCTGTAATTTACAGGACTGCCAAGCTGATTTGATTTTGATCTTAGGTGTATACACCAGGTATTTTTTCCATGGAAATACAACAGCAAAGGATTGTTTTTCTTATCTATTTCATGTAACCAACCATTCAGCTCCCAGTAAAACCTGGAATGGTGGTGATTTCTCTACATTGAGAGCCTTATGATATGCCATGTGTGTACCCCTTTAAGTTGCAGGCTGATGGCTAGTTTATGCAGTGAGCTGATAGTAGTCTTTTTTTTTTTTTTTTTTTTTGGTTCTAATGACAGGCTGCTATGGCATCATTAAAGTGCCCAAAGGCCCCTGGTACTGCAGGAAGTGTGAGACTCTGGAGAAGTCAGCCATAGTGGTGAGTTGTGTATAGATTGCATGAGGAAATTTGACACAGGAATGCCTCTTTCCCTGTTACACCTCTATCCTCTTATTCCTAGAGTTGTGAACTATGCCCATTGACCGATGGAGCATTCAAGAGAACTGATAATGGAGGTTAGTATCACCTTTTAATTTTGTAATCTAGACCAACCTTATGAACCTCAACATGTATACGCTGGAAGAGAGGAGGGAGAGAGGAGGCATGATAGAAACATTTAAATATCTCAAGGGCATTTATGTACAGGAAGAGAGCCTTTTTCAAATGAAGGAGAGCTCTGGAATGAGGGGGCATATGACAAAGATAAGAGGGAATAGGCTTAGGAGTAACCTAAGGAAGTAGTATTTCACAGAAAAGGTGGTGGAGGCGTAGAATGGCCTCCCGGTGGAGATGGTGGAGTCGAGGACTGTTCCAGAATTTAAAAAGGCATGGGATAAGCATGTGGGATCGCTTAGGAACAGGAAGAAATAGGGGTTACAGAGGATGGGCAGACTGGATGGGTCATATGGCCTTTATCTGCCGTCATGTTTCTATGTTTTGGTGCCTAAATTTGGGCATTTGATTCTGTTCTATAATTGGTGCTCATTTTTGGGTGCTCATTTTATAATAGTGTTGGGTGCCGATTTTTGAGCGTTACTGAATTTAGCCCCATCAAGTGCATGAGTGTATTATAGAATAATTAGCATACACACCAAGAGGCGCCAGTAATTGGCAGTTATTGCGTAAGTGCTAGGTGCTGTTCTATAACTTGCATGCCAAAGTTGCTTAGCGTGGAGCATGGAGGGGGGGGGGGAGGCTGCATAGTAGACGTTTGCATAGGGCAGTAAAAGAGGTAGCACCAGCCCTGACAGAAGCACTGGAGTAGAGTTTTAAATATTTTAAATTGTCACCTGTGATACATGAGCTATAGCTTCACCAATGCTCAGAGATCAGCATTGGGGTGCCAAAATGTACCAGAAAAGTCAGAACTGACCTACAGTCTCTCTTGGGAAATAGGGCCGCTTGCTATTGCGTGTTTAAATATACAGGTAGGGTTTCCAGCAGATTCTCATGCCATTTATGCATGTTGTGTTGATCCAGGGCTACAGTAGGATAAAACAAAAGTGAGGATGGGCAGGATGGAGGAACCAAGAAAACACCCTGCTTTTGTTTTCACATGGGTGTTTCTACAGAGGTTTATTCTTCTGCATTCTTGCTACAATAGGATATCCAGATGTAATGGATTCAGCTGATACACTGTATTCAGGCCTGGATAGACAGCTTGGATCCCATTAGTGCCCTAAACAGATGGGCCTAGCAAGTAGGAGTCCTTTATATTTTCCAGGGATTTCTCTACAAATTCCAGTAAGTACAGAATGGCTCTTTTATTCTCTTTGCTTGGCAGCATATAAGAAGCAGGTTGAAAAGCTGGATGTTCAGGGGAAAGTGCAGGAGGACAGCCAAGGTTCATCTGTTGGGCTCCTGTTTCAATGCATAGGGCAGGAGGTAGTTCTAGCATCTTAATGGGTATTGGCATTAGGCTATTCTGGAACCCTGTACTTGGACTTCTGGCAGGGGAGAGGCCTGGAATCACAGAAAGGGCTCTAGTGTAGCACTTATCAAACACTTTATGACCGGGACCCCGTTATTGTGATCATAGAGAATTTGTGACTCCTAGAGGTTTGGGCCATTGCCTCTATAGAGGGCCTGCTGAGGTTGTGATCCCAAATGCGGGTATTGTGACCCTGTTTGGGGTCACATGACCCAGAGATTGGGAAACTCTGCTCTAGTGTGTCTTGTACATGTCAGGCTTACACAGTGAATCTCTGCTAGCAGCTCAAGTTGTGTTTTGTGTGGAGGAGTGGCCTAGTGGTTAGAGTGGTGGACTTTGGTCCTGGGGAACTGGGTTTGATTCCCACTGCAGGCACAGGCAGCTCCTTGTGACCCTGGGCAAGTCACTTAACCCTCCAGTGCCCCAGGTACAAATAAGTACCTGTATATAATATGTAAGCCGCATTGAGCCTGCCATGAGTGGGAAAGTGCGGGGTACAAAAGTAATAAAAATAAAAAATATCTGAATGTTGTATGCTGTGGATCATTTGTAGTGTATCATTTCCTGTTAGCGATGCTTCTCTGTTGTCTCCCTGTTTTTGAGAGTGTGCTACACAGATTTTGCACATAGGCAGCAGTCTTCTTTCAATTCCAAGCATATATTATTATTCTTGCTTGCTAAGTTTTAGGAAACCATGTTATAAATGGGGATGTTGTGGTCTCAGAATGACCCATCACTGGATTCACATCCCAGGGCCCCACAGAGCATTTATTTCTTCCTGGTACTCTTCCTTAATCGTTATCAGCATGTAAACTCTTCTCCAAGGGAGCAGCTTCTTCAAAAGGGGAAGGGAATGCCTTTCAAGTCCCTTGCACAGACCTTCTGAAAAGGATAACTCAGAGACTGAAGGGGATGCTCCAACTCTTTTTACTAAACTCAAGGTTTAAGCAGTTACACAGCATTGGGTAACACTGTAATCTCCACACTTCTTCTATATATATGTCTGTGATCCCTCAATTGCAGTCATTCTGTCTGATGATTGGCTGTCCAGGTGCTGGGCTATTTCTGCTCTATGCAAAATTATAGTTTTGCAGAATGAAAGGTCTCCGAGAGACTGACGTTAGCCTATTCCATTCTTTATTCACACATAGTGTATCCTTATTGGGATTCACTTCTGCACACAGATGCTTCCAGTCAGGAACAGTCTGAATCACTGTACCTCCTTTGTAGTCTAGCTGCAGTGCTGAGCTTCTCAGTCTTAGTCCAGTCAGATTGAGGGTCACTATATAGCTCCATTGTGAGCAGGGAGAGAGGGGTGGGTAAAAACCTCTGCCCTGTCACATTCGCTTCATACTGGAAATCAAACTAAAAGAGTCAAGGGAGGCTTTATACAAAGCATAACAAAGCAAAACTCAGGCCCAAGTGCTGGGCCATTACACACTCTCAGACTTTAGGAATCAGACTCCTCACAGCTCAGATCACTGTATCACCAACATCACACCCGTCCCTCAGGCTGTCTGACTTATGCAATGGATGCAACCATCCATTGACGGAGGATGCTATAACCAGATGGTATGCACCTGCATCTTCTCTTGTTTCTAACTTGTTATGCTTCTGGGGCAGGAACATACAGGACTACTAAGAATCTTGTAAGAGAACATAGAGACCATAAAGTGTGATAGCTCCCCTTCCCCCACCTCTTACCTGCTCCTTTTCTGGTCTTCTCCTAAACATGGTATGGTTTCCTCTGCTTGTCGGGCCACTGTGGTCTCACTGGAAAACCTGACTGGGATCCTGAGCAGCATTTCATTTGAATATGGCTAAGCATTGTTTACAACTGCAGTTGTCGTGTGACAATATAGTCTACTCTGTGTGTAGAGTAGTTACCTATTATAGTTGTGCTTCCTTGTAAAGAAACATAGAAATAAAGAAACTTCCTGTGATCTCCCTCCCCTCCTCCCAAGACCAAGAGTCCACTTTTCTGAATTCTAAGCCTCTAGTTATGTTAATATTTAAGGGCATTTAGGATGTTACAGAGGGTCTCTACTAGGAAAAGGTCTAATGCAATGGTTCCCAAACCTGGTCCTGGAGGCACCCTAGCCAGTCAGGTTTTCAGGATACCTACAATGAATATTCATGAGAGAGATTTGTATGCAGTGGAAGCATTGCGGGTATCCTGAAAACCTGACTGGCTGGGGTGCCTCCAAGATCAGGTTTGAGAACCACTAGTCTAATGGATACTGCAAAGAAATGGCTGCAGGAGCAGGGAGTCGCCATGGTCTCTTAAAAAGAACATTTTTTAGAAATGCACTGTACAAAGATCATTTTTAAGGATGCCATTTTAGAATGGTTTGCCTGCTTTTATATATATGTAGAAGACTTACATGAATGGACATGTGTAAGCGATTTCAAAAAAAGCTGCTACTTACGTGTTTATATCTGCAGCACTTATAGATTTTGTGGGGGGCAAAGTGTGGGTCAGGTTTTAAAATACACAGGTATATTTTCCATTTTATAAAGGGAATATACATTTCAAAAAATTTCCCTGTCCACATTTACACTTTGTCCAAATTATGCATAAATGTGAGCTAACTGCTCGTTTGGACTTGGAGTTTCAAGGAGTGTGGTAAATGAGGGGGTACTTTTTAACTCTGGCCTTAAAAACCACTTCATAAAAAATAAAAAATTTTGATATTTAGAACTCTGCTCCTTAATTGGCTCCTCAATGTGTAGTTTATACAAAAATCTGCCATTGATGTGTGTTTGCTGACTGGCACTTAGATGTACAAATTTTAAAAATCAGCCCCTACATGTGTAAGTAATGTCAATTTCCATGTATAATACTGTGTGTGAAGTCTCTCTTCATTTTCAAGTGTTCTTTTTTTGTAAAATGGCTGCTCTGCTGTATATACTGGCAAATTCGCGTAAAGACTTATAGGAGTGCTTGTGTTTCTTACAAAAGGCTCTGTCCACGAGCCTGTTGTAAAATAGGCTGTAACTTGTGAACATCCTGATTTGGACATCCCTTTTTTTTAATGCCCTAGATGGGCTTTAATGGTCTCTTCAAATTTTTTTTAAAGGCAAAGGGGAAAGAAAAATGAGATGCTAAAGAAAAAAATAATGGGCCTGTGAAAGGCAGTTCTATAACTGGACACGTGTTAGGACTATCTCTGGGGAAAAGGTGACTAAAGTCTCCAGAACAAACAAATGAGGTTCTAATGAAGTCTGTTAGACAAACTATTTGTAAAACTAAATGCCAGCCTTTTATGTGGAAAAAATAAAAGGTTACAGAAGTTCAAACATGTAGCTTTTTTAGATAGCTTATGGACCCATTGACATGAAAAACTGGCCGTTGTCAACATTTTGGATCTGCTACTTTAGTCACCTTTTCCAAAGATGATCACTTTTTTTTTTTAAATAAAGAAAAATAAGTGCCTACTTTCTATTATAGAAAACTAGTATAGCCTGGTATCAACACCCCATAGAACTGGTGCAAGTGCCTAGTGTAGCAGGAACATGCATAACTTACAATATTCTGTAAGTTATGGCTGTCCTGCCTTTGTGTATGCCCCCTTCGAAATACACACTATTCAAGTGAAGCAAACATTTGCAGAATAGTGCTTAGGCACCATGCTAGCATGTACACACATAGGTGTGCACATGCATATAAATGCTAGTATTCTAAATATTTACACGTGTAGGTTATATAGAACTGCCCCTACAGAGTTGTACAAGGAAGTAATTAGTTCTACGATAGTGCTCTTACTTTAATACTTTTCTTTGCTCAGGGTGGGCTCATGTGGTATGTGCTCTCTATATCCCGGAAGTGTGTTTTGCTAGCGCCATCACCATGGAACCCATTCTGCTGGGAGCAGTTCCCAGGGAGCGCTACAATAAGGTACCTTTCTTTTATGGTCTGGTGATCTGTCAAAGGCTTCTTCAATTTAATATTACCTTGTCCTCAGGAGAATCTCTTGAATTTGAAAGTAAATCTAGAGTTTTAGGAGTAATTTTGGATTCATATTGACCTTCAAATTTCAGATTAATGAACTCGTGAAGGAATTTTTCTTTAATCTTCAACATTTAAGAGCTATAAGATCATCTTTGGGCCCTGCAAGTTTCAGGACTATAGCTCAGGCAGTTTTGATTCCTTACTTACCCCCCTGTTTACTACACCATGCTAGCTGCTGCCAGTGTGCTAATGCTGACACAGCCCATTCACCTTTTAGGATTTCCTGTTTTTAGTATTTCCACTTTGAGAAGTGCTCAAAGATTAATTCTCGATTTTTCTCTTAATGAAAAATGTTAGTTATGACTCCATTTGGGAACGTTCATTTATCAGAGTGCTAAAATGTGGAATTCTTTTTTGCAAGGCACTCAAAACATACTTGTTTTCAAGACAACAAATGTAAATTAAATGATTTAGTTTGTGGGGGATCAATATCTATCTTTTTTTAAATATTATATCTGTGTAAGTTGTGTGAAAGAGTAATGTTTATTGTATATTCCTTCTCATGTGAAGCTAGACGGAATATAAGTTGTATAATACAATACAATGCAATTTCAGCTATGCAGCAATCCAGAACGCAAGAGAGCGTGGCCTCTGCTGAGATGTGCCATTATCTCCTGTGGGCAATGGGCCTAACCTTTTAGCTATCTCTGGAAAGGTGTGATCTACTATCAGGCTTATTTCTGAAAGAGAAAGGTGCCCATCTTCCGACACAAATCGGGAGATAGTAACATAGTAGATGACGGCAGAAAAAGACCTGCATGGTCCATCCAGTCTGCCCAAGAAGATAAATTCATATGTGCTACTTTTTTATTTGTACTGTCCTCTTCAGGGCACAGACAGTATAAGTCTGTCCAGCCCTATCCCCGCCTCCCAACCACCAACCCTGCCTCCCACCACCAGCTCTGGCACAGACCGTATAAGTCTGCCCAGCACTAGCCCCGCCTCCCAACCACCAGCTCTGCCACCCATTCTAGGCTAAGCTCCTTTATGTTTATCCCACGCATGTTTGAATTCCGTTACCGTTTTCATCTCCACCACCTCCCGCGGGAGGGCATTCCAAGCATCCACCACCCTCTCCGTGAAAAAATACTTCCTGACATTCTTCTTGAGTCTGTCCCCCTTCAATCTCATTTCATGCCCTCTCGTTCTACCGCCTTCCCATCTCCGGAAAAGGTTCGTTTGCGGATTAATACCTTTCAAATATTTGAACGTCTGTATCATATCACCCCTGTTCCTCCTTTCCTCCAGGGTATACATGAAAAGGAGGAACAGGGGTGATATGATACAGACGTTCAAATATTTTAAAGGTATGGGCGTCCTTCTCTCGGGGTCGCCCAAATCGGCATAATCAAAAGCCGATTTTGGGCGTCCTCAACTGCTTCCCATCGCGGGGACAACCAAAGTTCATG
This sequence comes from Microcaecilia unicolor, assembly GCF_901765095.1. NCBI lineage: Eukaryota > Metazoa > Chordata > Amphibia > Gymnophiona > Siphonopidae > Microcaecilia > Microcaecilia unicolor. The sequence goes on along the minus strand of NC_044037.1, from coordinate 96,555,818 downwards.
GGGGCGTGTCAGCGCCATAGCGAAGGCAGGACTGGGGCGTGGATGGGTGTCCTTGGCCGATAACGGAAAAAAGAAGGACGGCCCTGATAAGTACTTGGCCGACTTTACTTGGTCCATTTTTTCTTGCGACCAAGCCGTGAAAAGGTGCCCGAACTGACCAGATGACCACTGGAGGGAATTGGTGATGACCTCCCCTTGCTCCCCCAGTGGTCACCAACCTCCTCCCACCCTAAAAAAGAAACTTAAAATGTTTTTTTTGCCAGCCTGAAATGTCAGCTCCATGACAGCAGTATGCAGGTCCCTGGAGCAGTTTTAGTGGGTGCAGTGCACTTCAGGCAGGCGGACCCAGGCCCATCCCCCCCTCTTACCTGTTACACTTGTGGTGGTAAATGTGAGCCCTCCAAAACCCACTATACCCAAATGTAGGTGCCCCCCTTCACCCCTTAGGGCTATGGTAGTGGTGTGCAGTTGTGGGGAGTGGGTTTTGGGGGGCTCAGCACCCAAGGTAAGGGAGCTATGCACCTGGGAGCAATTTGTGAAATCCATGGCAGTGCCCCCTAGGGTGCCCGGTTGATGTCCTGGTATGTCAGGGGGACCAGTGCACTACGAATTCTGGCTCCTCCCACGACCAAAGGGTTTGGATTTGGTCGTTTTTGAGATGGGCGTCCTTGGTTTCCATTATGGCCGAAAACCGGGGGCGACCATCTCTAAGGTCGACCATCTCAACATTTAGGTCGACCATCTCTAAGCTTGAGCCTTAGGACATGACCACCAAATATGACCCACAGTCCCCAACGTTAGACAACCCCTTCAACAATTTGAGGATACACTAGAAAACATATGATGTAATCTCACCAGGGTGAGGTACCAATGATAGAAAACCTTTATCGCATATTCTTTAAAAGGAACTGCCAAAGAGGACTTCAATAAGGCTCTCTCCAGAACCAACCAATCATTAGCCGAGATTGTAACCTCCAATTCCTTCTCCCAATTAATCCTGTGCAATGTATATATTTTAATGCATCTAGCTAGAAACCCATAAAGACAAGTAATAAGCCCTCGAGTACTTATAGAATCCTCATTCAAATCCTCTAAGTAGGAATCCTCTCGCGTAATATAGGCCTGATATAAGGGGGTCTTTAAGACATCCTGTAACTGAGCATAGGCAAAACAGTCCAAAGGTCGAAGCTGATAATCCTCTAAAAGAGTCTCAAAAGAAAGAAATTCCCCCTCATCATAGACTTGGCCCCATGAAGTTAACCCCTTCTGGGCCTAACGAGTAAAGAGGCTCACCGCCACCCCCGGGGGAAACAATGGATTTGCCACAATTGGGGTGTGACGTGAGAGTGGGATATAAACAGTTGTAAATAAACCTTCAATTCATTCTTAGTTTTTTTGGTTATGTAAATATGTTGTTCTTTGTTTTCATGCCATAAGGTTTGCTACATTTGTGTTGAAGAAGGCAGAAATGGAAAAGGTGCCTGCATGACTTGTAATACTTCTAGATGTTCCAAAACGTTCCACGCCACTTGGTGAGGTGTCTTGTTTCCTTTCTAATGTGCCTACAGAAAGGGGCAAATGGGAAGGAGCAGCAGGATTTGGGATACCTTGAAATGTCCTGATATTTTTTGCACTTGGTTGTAAAGTAATGTATAGGGCCCCATGTTCAAAAACAGTTGAGCTCATAAATTTATGTCTTATTTTCAGCCAAACTTAGGAACATACATTTTCAGCTGAAAAGTCACCTTAGTGTAGGAATATAAAAGTTTATGCTTATGGGATCAATATTGAAAGTGATTTAAATGGGCAATAGAGGCTCCTGCCTGCTTAAATTGCTGGGAGCTTACTAAACACCAATATTCAGTGGTACTTAACCAGATAGTGCTGTTGAATATTGGCACCAACTGGCCATTTTGGAGTTGGGCCACACAATGTCATTACAGGTGCGGAGATAGGGAGGAGCCTGGAGTTATGTGGGTGCCAGTAGTATTCGGTGCTGGCATCTCCATAGCTAACTGGGCAAATAGGACTGCATGAAAAGGAGTCCTCCATTTTTCTGCTTAGCTATGAGGGTGCTGTCGTTTAATATTGGCTGGCACCTGCATAACTTTCGGTAGTGGTTGGCATGTTTCCAGCAACCTTTCCTCCCTCTTACACCTCCAGGTCAGAATAGGCCCCCACGCTCCCCCTACACCCTACTTTGACCTCACTGGAAGTCCAGCAGGAAGATGGAGGCAGGAGCAAAGCCCACTTGCTCCTGCCCCTAGTGCCTGCGTCTTGAAAATGGCCATTGCAACCTTTAGCTGTAGCCTGAGTACCAGTGGTAGTACCAAAAGATTACCACTAGAGGTCATGCTGGCAACTACTGTTTTTAAATATTTCAGTGCAAGTATCCAGGTAAATAATTCCACAATAATGGGCCTGCCACTGAAAATGCTTCAGTCTTTGTGTCTGCATAATGCATCTGACATAACTTTGAAATATCCAAACATTTTTGTATCTACCAATCTCGAGCAGCACACTTGTTGATACACCTTCTGTATCTGTGACAGATGGTATGGTACGGTAGCACAGATAATCTGATGTACAATTGTCAGCACCTTAAACTGAATCCTGCTTACCATCAGCAACCAGTGTAGCTGTTTCAAAATTGGAGTCATGTGCATATTTGGGAAGCTCAGCAATCAGCCTCGGCATTGAATTCTGGATAATCTGTAAGACCTGATGACATGTTTCTGAAATCCCCAGTTACAATACATTACAATAATCTAATTTATCTTGTTTAACACCAAACCTTGATTCACTGTCCAGAAATCATAACCTGATGGCATAGGTTTCAACTTAGTAAGTGTATGAAGTTGATAAAAGATGAATGGATCACCTGTCCTATTTGATCTTGCATGCACAACGGAATCTTTGTTTTATCAAGATTTAATGCAAGCTTCTTATCCCCCATCCATTCACCTATTCTATCAAAACAGACTTGTAACCTCTCGTCACATCAAATCAAATCAATTCTTGTATACTGCTAATATCCCCTTTACAGGGTTCAGTTCTAGGTGAGACAAAAGCTGATAATGTTAGTGTGAGGTATGAGAATAATTAGAGCCCATTGGTGTAATGCATGAGAGCAAAAACATTATAGGAAAGGATAATGGATGATACTAGGCGGTAGAAATCAATGGATTGTTATGAAGCAGTCTTTGGGAAGAGAGAGGTTTTTAGCCTCTTCCTGAAGCTAAGGTAGCTGTTTTCTGTTCAGATGGCAATAGGTAGAGAGTTCCATATTTTAACTCCAAGTATAGGGAATAGAGAGCTGAAAATCTTCTGATTTTGAATTCTCTTTTCAAAATGGTGACACTAACATCAATTGTTCTTTCAGTCTGTTAGACTGGACCAAACGTAGCAAAGCGGTCTTAGTAGTTCAGAGGTGAAACCCTGTAAGATTTGAAAAACTAAACAAGCAGCTTTGAACCTGGGTCTTTCTGCTGTGGGAAGCCAGTGCACTTTGTATGATATGCAGTTTTTGCTGATATTGACATTTAATACCAAGAAATAGAAGGTCACAGTAATCAAGTGAGGTAGGACTAACATTTGGACTAGTAGTGCAAAGGCATTTTGGTTGAAGAATGATCTAGCTAGACGTAGTTGTCTCATATTGAATAGTGTTTTCTTCCATAGCTGGTTAATATGGGAAGAGAAGGTGAGTGAAGAATCAAACAAGACCTCTAGTACTTTGGTTTCAGACTTGACTGTAAAGCTTTGACCATTGGGCAAAGATACTGATTTTGGGACTTTAACTCCCTGATTTCGAAACCACAGGACCTTGGGTTTTTGCGCATTCAATTTCAGTTTATTGGTCAGATCCCAGGTGCTAACAGCAGTCATGCCATTCGCTACAGACTGAGTTGCACCTTTGTTTGATGCTGTCACTGGTAAGAGAAATAGGATGTCATCTGTGTAGGCTAATAGTAGTTCATTAAGACCAAGGTGTATTGAGGCAAGGGATGACATAAAGAGATTGAACAGGATAGGTGAGAGGGGAGATCCACATGGGACCCTGCAGTTAGGAGACCAGTAGTTGGAAAGTTGGTTGTTTTGCTTGACAGAATAGCTTTGATTTGAAAGGAATTCACTGAAATATTTGGTCACAGTCCCTGTTATTCCTGTCTGATCCAGGCGTTCGAGTAGCAATGTGTGGTTAACTGCATCAAACGCTGCTGATATATCGAGTTGGAGAAGAATTACTTGGTTGCCTTTGCATAGGTGTTATTTGATATGCGCTCCCTACTCTGATAGCTGAAAAAAACTTAATATCATCCACATAAAACCTGTAAAACCTCTCCCAATTTCTGAAAAACTTTCCCCAACAGCGATATATAGATGTGTAAAAAAAAAAAAAAAAGAGTGCAGACCCTTGTGGTAATCCCATAGAATACACCGGTTCACCAATCTTCATCTGCATAGACCTCCTAGTCAAATACGATGTAAACCAAATGTACACACAGAAATCATATAACCTTATCAACAGAATCTCTATGCTAACTGTGTCAAAAGCTGATGAAATATCCAGTGTCCAAAATAGTAGGTATGCTTACCATCTATCCCACAACTTAGCTCATCCACTGTTGAAACTAATAACATACATACCATCTTCCGCATGCTGTGTGGCCAATTTCTCTTGGTATATCCTAATCTCTGGAAGGACATATGGAAGAAGGTGTTCTCTAAGGTTACGATTGCGTGAATAAGCTATAATAGGTAATTTACCTTTTATGTTTCAACATTTTTTATTGATGACAATTCAAAGTAAACACAATCAACATTTTAAGTATACACAAAAAATCAAATATCAGAATGCATATAGTAAAGACAGAATGATATAATGTCATCAAACTTTTAACAATGTTATATCCCCCAACTCCTACTGAAAACACACCCTACCCTCTATTATATAATTCAACAATTTTTAGTGATTAGTGGGGTACATAATGCCAATAATCTGCACGGTCCAAAAATCAAAGCAGACAACAAACAAAGGCAAAACCAGAGGTGATACTCCGACATCAAATGAAGAGAAATTTACCCATTGTGAATCCTGCACCACCCCTCCTAAGTTATACAACATCGTTTCCAGTGGTAGATGGTACTACTATAAATCATTTCTATAGCGCGCTAAAGCCATGTGCACAATGTTGAAATACAGAAAACTGATAACAAAATACTAAATGGGAAGCATCCTCAAAAAGAGTAATACTGTACAAAAAGGGGGAGCATCCCATAGAAACCACTCCCAGCTATCTCCCCAACCCAGTAAGATTACTGCTGCATCTCACCGTAAACAAAACCCCAACCCCACCATAATAAGGTCAGAGAGAATGTTTTTTATGATTCAACAATTTTTATTGATGACAGAATACCAGTTTATATGAAAAGCACATATCAAGGCTTTACATTTGATTACTTACAGTCCGTACATCAAAGAACTGCGGATAATGCCCACCTATAACCGTCATCAATTAATTTTAACAATAACATTCCCTCCTCCCAATCCCTCCCAATCCCCCCTACCCTCCTATTTCTCCCCAACACAAACCAAACAAGAGAAAAGAAGAAAAAGAAAAAAAAAACCTCACTTCTCGAGAAGAGGGACCCCAACTAGGGCAGGACCCCCACGACTGTCTCCTCATACCCTCTGGCAGAACCCACGACAATGGAGCATCTTATTCACTTCTACTGCAGATTAAAGAGAATTCAAAAGCAGACTCCTGGCCCTATGCGGAAGGGACTCTACATATACATCCCACACTGTATGAAATTTTTTTAATCTTCTAGGGGTAAGTCTTAGCATACTGACGTTCTAAGAGCATCAGGGCATGTAATTGATTTCTCCATGTCCAGAATGATGGTGCTTCCCCCCCCAACCCAAACCCCAATGTTACTTTCTTAGCCAAAACCCCTGCCTTCCTAAGAAACAAAATGTGTGACCCACTGTGAATATTGGAAATTTTTCCATAGGAATCTAGTAATGCAGCTGCCAGAGAGAGCGATATATCACAACCAAATAGTTTCCCTCAGATAATTGAAGACAGCTCTCCAAAACACCTGCACCTACATTCCCAAAAGGAATGAAAAAAAGAGTTAGATCCTTGCTTACATTTCTGGCACACCGGAGTCTCTACTGTCCCTATCTTAAACAAGCGGTCTTGAGTAAAGTATGCCCTATGTAAAGTTCGAAATTGACACTCCCTCAACTCAGCACTTACCGAAATCTCCGGAATCTGCTTGATCAGTTTTAGAGGCTCTATTACAATTCCGAACTTCCCTAGATCCTGATCCCACCTTGCTTTGATATCATCATAAATTCTTCCTGGGGAATTTATCTGCAAAGCCTTGTGCAATCCAGAGACCGAAAGGCCCCCCTCTCGGAATTTATCAAAAAAAGCCTGTAACCTGTCACCCAAAGACGGCACAAGAGGCTCCTGATCCAATGAGGAAACATAATGACGTAATTGAAGATAAGCCAACAGGTCCCGCGTCTCTGCTTTTCCTTTCGCTAATATGGTTTCCTAGGAAATCAGCCACCCCTCAAGAGTCCAAAACATGCTGTAACAAGAGAACTCTCCGGGTTGCCCAACGATTGAAACTAGCATTCTCCCTCCCAGGAGGGAACTGCATATTTCCTCCAATCGGAAGTTGGTCCGAAAGATTGACCCTGCCTCCTAATTGTGACACCATAAAGCGCCACGTCACACGCAGCGACCTCAGTATCACACTTTTCCTCAACCCCTTCGGGAGGGAGTCTTGTGTGCAGTGCAGGAGGGCATTAACATGCCAAGGTGAATAAAACGCCGCCTCATATTTTCTTGGGTATAACCCTGTTCCTCCAAAATCCAATCCCCTAAATGACGGAGCAAACATACATAATTATACAAGGACAAATCGGGGACTCCCAATCCCCCATATTTCCAAGAACCAAGTAACTGCTTAAAAGGCATCCTTGGTTTGCGACCTCCCCAACAAAAAAAGGACAGCATCCTATGCAGGGCCTTAAGATCCTGTTTTAATAGCCTGAGCGGTAGTATTTGAAGTGTATACAGTCATTTTGGGAACAGCACCATGTTAAATAACTGAATTCTACCATGAATTGAAAGAGGGAATTGCTGCCATTTAAAGAGCACGGATTTACAATGATCTAGCAAAACTGTTATATTTACCTTATGAAGCATCCCTGTGTGATGAGGTAACTGAATACCCAGGTACCGAAATGAGGTTGTTTCCCATTTTAATGGAAAAGAACCTACCCAGTTATCTCGCACTGCCAACTCAGTGGGCATTGCTATTGATTTGTCCAAATTTCAACAAAACCCCGAAAAATCCCCATGTTCTACAAAACACTCCATTAGTGTTTCCAAGGAAACCTGAGGATCCACCACATGTACCAATAAGTCATCTGTGAATGCTGATATCTTAAATACCTGGGGGCTGATTCTAACACCTTTAATAAGAGGGTTCCCCATAATATCCCTAATCAAGGGGACCGTAGATAACACAAAAAGCATGGGTGACAAGGGGCAACCCTGCCTAGTGCCTCTGTGTATTTCCATTTCCAAGGATAGTGCTCCATTAACCTGGATCCTTGCCCGCGGTGAGTTATAAAGCGCGTAGATCGCCTTCAAAAAAAACCAGAAAACCCATATCGTCTCAACACCACAAAAAGAAATTCCCAGTACACCCGATCGAGTGCTTTTTCAGCATCAAAGCTAACTAACAAGGTGTAGCTACTTTCTCTACTTGTTCCAAGGAAAGCAAGAGCTGCCGTATATTATGAGTTATAGTGCGCTCTGCCACAAACCCAACTTGCTGCTCCGAAATCAGCTTCGGGAGTATTTTAGACAACCGATTAGCCAAGATTTTCGCGAATAGTTTAGTCTCCATGTTCAAAAGGGAGATAGGCCTATATGAAAAAGGTTTTTCTAGGTCTCTCCCAGGCTTCAGCAGTAGCACTATTTGAGCCAGTTGGAGCGACTGTGGAAGAGTTCCACTCTCCACAAATTGTGTACAATAAGACTGCAAAATTGAAAGAATTGAAGGGGATAACAGCTTTTAAAATTCGGCTCTAAATCCATCTGGTCCCGGAGCTTTAAACAAAGCATTCTGTTGAATCACTAGAGCCACTTCCTCTTCTGCTATGGGCCTATTAAGTTTATTATTTTCCCTCACATTCAGTTTTGGCAGATCCAAATTCTCCAAATATAAATCTCCATCCATAGGCAACTCCCGCGAGCGTCCGTACAACTTTTGGTAATATTGATGGAAAACTGCAGCTATCTCCGAGTTGGTGCACACTAAGAAACCATCTTCCCCTTCTATTTGTGCAATAATACACGAACCCCCTGATTGCTTAATCAGATTAGACATAAGCTTCCCAGATTTGTTCCCATGCAAGAAGAGCTGATATTTATAATACTTTGCTGACTTCATAGCCCTTTCATGTAAAAGTTCATTCAAAGTTGTCTGAAGCGCTATCAAAGAACCCCGGACCTGGGCTGATGGATTCCTTCCATATTGGACTCTAACTTTAACTAGCTGCTCCTCTAATCTTAATATCTCCCTATCTCGAGATTTCTTTTTAAAGGAAGAATACGCCAATATCTCTCCACGCAGTACAGCTTTAGCAGCCTCCCAATACAAAATCGGCTGCTGCCTAAATTCCTCATTGTGAAATTGATGTTCCGCCCATTTCTTCAGCAAATGTTCTTTAAACAGGGGATCTCTTTATAACTGCTGGGGGAAACGCCAAAAAAATGGTTTGTCTCCCGAATCTCCATATTCCAAATCACACCACACAAAAGCATGATCCGATACCCCGTAAGGACCTATCCCCGCACCCGTGAAAAAAACCCAGTGGAAATAAGCCAATAGTCTATTCTGGATTGCGAGCCATGAGCCCTTGAAAGATGTGTATAATCTCGATCTGAAGGGTTGTAGCCCGCCAAATGTCCAAAAGCTCCAACCCTGAGCATAGCAATGGGATCCCTTTATCCGAGGCCCCTTTGCCCCCTCTTGATCTATCCATAGAGGGGTGGTAATTTACCTTTTAAAACAGTCCTAAGTTTCTAGGTTAAACCAGTGTCTCCTAGTGATTCTCCGAATACGCCCTTCAAATTGTGAAAATCGCAGTGTGCACACTAAATCTGGCTTAGTTCTCCCAACGGTTCCACAGAGAAGAGCTTCTCTGTCCTTGTTTGTCTTTGGGGATAACCCCTATGAATGAATCAATCTGACGTTTGAACCGCCTGATTCTGAAATTCCTCAAAACTTGTACAAGTCTACAGAGTCCTAGAAACTGTTACTAAGGTAAAATTACTTTTAAATCTCTATTGTGGAAACTAGTAAAATGTAGGTAATTATTTTTATCAGTAAATTTCCTGTAAACTGTTTTGAAACAATATGTAGGTTTACTAATAAGAATATCCAAAAAAGGAATCTCTCTATCATGATAATGCATTTTAAAATGTAAATTAGGATCATAGTTGTTGAGCCAGTTAAAGAATTCAAAAAGTCTTGCAATGTCCTCTTGCCATAGCAAGAAAATATCGTCAATATACCGCTTATAAAACTTAATCTCTTCTGAAAAAGGATGCTCTTTCAAAAATTGTTTTTCAAAGTCTGCAACATATAAATTAACAATATCCGGGGCTCCCATCGCAGTGCTTTTGATCTGTTGAAAATACTTATCACAAAAACAAAAATAATTCTGTGTGAGTGATATTGTGGCTAATGTCAATATAAAATGGTTAGGAATATGTCTTACAGGAATCCTTTTTCTCAAGGTGTTTTCAATAACTACAATTGCTTCTAATTGAGGTACATTTGTGTTAAGGGCATTTATATCTAAGGTGACCAAAATAACATCCTCAAGATCACCATCAAAATCTTCCAGCCATTTAATCATTTTTGGCTGAAACATGAGTTGTGTCGAGTCTTTGTGACGAAAGTACTTTTCTGGACACCATTTGTGTGAGTTGTTGTTTGGTCTCTTCCACTGTTGTTTGCTTGCTTTACTCTAGGGGTGGGGCCAGCACAGTCCTGGGGCAGGTCTCTGCTGATGTTCCAACTCCAGAGAGGTCCTGCTTAGATGATCTGTGGGCTTAACAGCAACAACCAGATGGCAACAGGCAAACAGCACATTCCTTGCTCTTCCCTCCTGGCTATCTGGGGCTAATTCTGCCTGTGGTGGTCAGCCTTTAAAAATAGCAAAACAAAAACAAACATGCCATTCATTTACGTAGATTTATGAATGGCAAGGCTGATTTAAGTGCTGAAAAGCGGTGCTAAACTCTGAACTTCTTTTCCCCACCCTAAATCTGCCTGTTTTACTAGCCACTTTTATGCTTCTAAATTTAAAAGTTTAGTGAAATTTTAAGTATGAAGTTATGTCCTCAATCCTAGTACATCTGTAAAGAGGCTAATTTATGAGCATAACTCCAAAGTTAGGAGCATAAATCCTTTTGAATATTGGGCCTATGGAAGTAAAAATGAGGAAAGGTGTTGCTGATATCACTTTTAAATAGACTTATGTAAAGCAGTTTTTCCCAAGCTTGTCCCAGACAAGTCCTGGCCAGTCAGATTTGCAAGGTATCTGCAGTGAATAGAGGTTTGCACACACTGCATGCATTGCATGCAGATTTCTCTCATGCATATTCATTGTGGATATCCTGAAAATCTGACTGACTGGAGGCCCCCAGGACAATTACATATCTAATACATTTCTGAACAGCTTTCAGCTTTGTACTCCCTTGTATAAAGTCAGAGCAAAATCAGTGAGGCATGCTTGGATTATAACAATCATGTTGTTTTTCAAAGTGGATTTAGTATGAGAATGGGGGAGAAGATGAACCTGGATTGAATATTCCTGGAGGCCCTCTTTACTGTTACATTTATGAAGGAATGTTGTTTTGATTTCTCAGGAATTGTGAGAGGACGGGATGGGAAGGAAAATTTATAAAAACTAGGACTACTTTAATGAAGAACCTTGAATTTGAGTCCTTTCAAAATGGCTTCTCTGAAGTCATTATTTTATCCCCAGTGTTGGAAGTGAGTTGTGAAGTAGGACTTCTGTGAGGTTATGTTGATATCTCTGCATTGTTTTTCTCACAGTGCTCAGGTGGCAGGACTTCTGTGCGAAATGGTGGGCAGTGGGAAGCAGGAACTTCAGTACCACGGCTACTGCATGAATCATTTCAAAAAGCGGGTGAGGACTGTAAAAATAAAGGAGCACTGAGATGTTGGGGGAAGAAAGGACTGTTTATAATTGTAGTGCAAAAAATATTGATTTCTCCTGTGAATTGGTATCAGGTTGCTACTCTGATTTACTTATGGGGCCTCAGCTCCAGATGTAGAGTACACACGTGTTTTGTAAAATAGCCATAACTTCCCTTAAAATATTAATTTTTAACAAAGATCAAACAAGACTTCTGACAACAAGTTAAATAATATTTGGGTCTTGTCGTAAGCTGAAAAAGTGAGGAGGAGCAATAAAACTAGTTTGAAAATGTTCTTATGTGATCTGTGTGGAAACGTTTTAAGTGAGAAAACACAAAAACAAAATATTGAATATTTTGTTTCTAATGGTACAAGCTAAAAAGAATCTTAAAAAAAAGTGAACAGGTATGAATTGTGATGCTCGCATTTCACACACAATTTGGTTATCGGCACCTATTTCTGTTCATACAAATATGGATTCTGCACAGAAAAGGCTGATATCTTTATATATTTACCCATGGACATAAATATGCACCTGGAATGGAAAAGCAGTAAATAAAATAAATAAGCTGGGCAGCGCCTGGAAGTCTAGAGTATGCAGAGGCCTGGCGCTGGAGTGGAAACTGGAACTGGACCTTGCATTAATGCTGGGGCCTGTACTGGAGGTGAACCAGGACAGTAGGCCTGGAGCAAGTCACAGGGCTGGAATAGGAACCAGAAGCAAACAAACTGCAAGGTTGTACTGGAATCAGAAGTAGGTAGCGGATTAGCCTAGAGCTGAGAAACCTGGCAATATGGTCTTTGTGCTTAAGTGCCTCTAGTGAGCACGGTATTCTTAATTATGTGAATGTGACGCTAATTACATTTTAAAAAGGCATTTATAATCTACTTCAATCCAACTTTTGGGTTTGAGGCATGTTAGTCATAAGCCAAATACAAATTTATTTTTAAAACAAATTGTCAAAACTTTTCAGTTAAAATATTAGTACAGCAACATACCCCTAAATAAAACACTTTATCCTTCAATCTAATCACCAAAACAGGCCTCCGTTAACTGCTCCATTGATTTGAATAACCATGTTTTTAAACTTTTTTTTTTCCTTAAACATTTTGTGATTTTATTCTAATTGCAGAGGAGTGTGGTAGCCGTGTTAGTCCACTCTTAAGGTTATCAATAGAAATCAAACAAAATAAAACATGGAAAAGGAAATAAGATGATACCTTTTTTATTGGACATAACTTAATACATTTCTTGATTAGCTTTCGAAGGTTGCCCTTCTTTGTCAGATCGGAAATAAGCAAATGTCTTAATTCTAATTGCAGAAATGTAGGAAGTTCATTCCATTCCATTGGTGCCTGCTACCACCCTATCTCTAATCTCCACTTTCTAAATTAAGATAAAATTGTTTACTCTCAACTTTTGTATTATGTTGAATCTTCCAACGTGTTGCACCCGTAGCAGTCTGGCTTTAGGCTGGGCCACAACACAAAAAACATTTTGGCTTCTGTGTTGAATGACACTCACTTTGCTTTCGATTGTGGTGACGTGGTCCTGGTGGTATCTTTTTACTTGAGTGCCACCTTTGACCTTATTGATCTCTCCTTGCTTCTTGCTAGACTTGTTTGAAATAGGTAGCTCAGATTTAATTCTTCTCTGGTTTAGGTCCTTTCTTTCTCTTTGATCACACTTTCAGTGTTTCTTTGGCTTCGTTTTGAGTCAACTCCCTTTCCACTCTCGTGTTGTGTTCCCCAGGGCTTAGTTCTCTCACCTGTCTTTTCTATTATTTTCTTAAGGCCCCTTACCAGTCTTTAGTCAAGATACTTCCATTACATCATGTGTTTATGCCGTTGACATCCTCCTCCTCTCACCACAAAATCCGTATAATCCAAATCTTTCAATAGTGTTTTAATACAATAAGATCAGAACTAAACCATCCATTACTCACTCTCCTTTTTAGTTCTCCTAAATTTTGGCACAAGCTCATCTAAAATAGCCTCTCCATGTTTATTCCAATTATCAATAAAAGTCACTGGATCATCCAAACAATCTTCTGATAGGGCTTTTTCCCAAAAGCACCCTAGATTAATTCTGTTTTTAGCTTCATAACTGGTATAAAAGTTGTCAGTTTTTTTTTTAATTTAGTTGGTACCAATTAATATTAAAATACAGAGTATAATGATCCGACCACAAATTAGGGTCCAAGAAACATCTGAAAAAGTAACCGATCTGAGTTTAATAGAAAAAAGGAAAACAAAATCCTTCCATAAAACACAGTGGTTTCCTGTCACTCTAGTTTTTGCGCCATTTCTGCAATTGACGCTATATATGCTGAGAGTCTTTCTACTATTCTTCATTTTCTAGTGACAGTCGCATAGTACTGTATTGTGGGGTACATACATTTGGTATATCTTACAATAGGACCACTGAAGGCACATTCACTGCCGAAACATTGCAGTGTTTGGGTTGTTTCCAATCTGAAGTACCTTCTGTACTCTTCTTTTGATTTTCTGCTAGAAGACTTTTCCATGTTTTGCTAAGACTGATTTTGTCAATAAACTGAGCCATTGAATACATTCTGACTTGTGGGTTTGGCTCCTTCCGTTCTTTCCTTTGTTTGATCTGAGCTTAAAACACAAGTTATTATCTAACTGATGGTCATGTACATGAGTAGTCTGGGAACTTGGTACTGTAGAGCCCACACTTGATTATAAAAAGTTGTGTTCAGTGCTAACATGCTTAATGCAGCAAAAATGTGTTCTGCATTAACTTTGACATTTGTGCACGCTTAGGGGTTCCTTTTACAATGCCACGCTAGCAGTTATGGCACAGCAAATGTGACAAAGCCCATAGGACTTGAATGGGCTTAGTTGCATTTGCCACTCTGGAATCACTAGCGCAGCTATGTAAAAGGAGCCCTAATCGTGTGGTCATTGAGGGGATATGTCAGGGCGGAGAATGGATGAAGTTGCGCTAATCAACTAGCATGCTGACTTTGCCGCTACGCTAACTGGTTAGTGTATCCATAAATAGTGGTGTGACCTGGGAGGGGTGAAGGGCAGTGGTTCTCAAACCTGTTCCTGAAGGCACCCCAGCCAGTCAAATTTTCAGGATATCCACAATGAATATTCATGAGAGAGATTTGCATGCACTGCCTCCACTGCATGCAGATCTATCTCATGAATATTCATTGTGGATATCCTGAAAACTTGACTGGCTGGGGTGTCTCCAGGACCAGTGTGAGAACCACTGCCCTACACCCCTCCCAGGTCACGCCGCTCTTCCACTGCTGGTTTACTTTGGTTGCCGCTCCTTATAACATCTGCCTTGATATCACTCGTGCCACTGCTATGAGTTACGCTGGACCCAAACTCTGTAATTCTCTTCCTGTGCACCTCCTTCTAAACCTTCCTATGTTAAGTTTAAGGTGGTTCTAAAAAAATGCACCTTTTTAGCCTTGCATACCCTGTTACCCGCTGATTTTTGTTTTCTTTCTCTTGAGCAGCTAATTTCATATTTTGTGTAAACCGCGTAGAAGCCAAATTGGCGTATGCGGTATATCAAGCATATGTATGCAAGTAAATAAATAAATAAAGTAAGTTGCTGGGTGGGAAAGGGTTACATTGGGTTTGGGGGTGGGATTGCAGGGTATCTTTCTTTTCAGTATGGTACCAGCTTGTTTAATTTATTTGACTGATAAGGATATATGGTACACTACAAATGCCTGTTCAGCAACAACAGCTTCTTTTTTTCTTAGGAACTTTCAACTGATGATGGGAAAAAAAATACAAGTGCTGTAGTTAATAGAGACAAGAACAGAAAAAAAGCTGCTGACCGACAACAGAGGAGTAAAGACAAGTGTCCGGTAAGAACGAAATCTGCAACGCATCTAGGAAGGGGGAGACATTTTGCATGGACTGCTCTGTTACAGGACGAGGCACAGCAGATATTTTCACAAAATTGGTTAGTGTGAGAAGTCCAAATCTCCTCTGAAATGGCCTGCTGGAAAACATTATATTATACAGACTGTTGACCCAATAAGATTTATAAAGAATGTTTCCATTATGTAGCTTCCTACTATTCTAGAACCTGTGGGATAGTTGTGTCCATCAACCAGCAGGTAGAGGTAGAGAACTGAAAACTGAGCTGAGACATTTCTCTGGCATCCAGTCCAACTGCTCAGTATTTTCTATCTCCTGCAGGTGGATGGGCACACTTTTCAGCTTCTGGTTCTGAGTGATTTGCTCCTGGTCCAGTTAGTCAGCTGATCCCCAATTGAGTTGTGCGGGTGGCTTGAGTTTGTGGTGTCATATCTGGAGGTTTTCAGATCACTCAACTTCTTCCTTCCTTTCACCTATCCCCTGTTTTCTGTGGTGCCCTCCTTTTCCAACAACAACCTATTTATAAATGACCTAGAGATGGGAGTAACTAGTGAGATAATTAAATTTGCTGATGACACAAAGTTATTCAAAGTCGTTAAATCGCGGGACCTTACGAGACTGGGAAACTCGGTCGTCTAAATGGCAGATGACGTTTAATGTGAGCAAGTGCAAAGTGATGCATGTGGGAAAGAGGAACCCGAATTAGAGCTACGTCATGCAAGGTTCCACGTTAGGAGACACAGACCAAGAAAAGGATCTAGGTGTCGTCGTTGATGATATGTTGAAACCTTCTGCTCAGTGTGCTGCTGCGGCTAAGAGAGCAAATAGAATGTTAGGTATTATTAGGAAAGGAATGGAAAACAAAAATGAGGATGTTATAATGCCTTTGTATCGCTCCATGGTGCGACCGCTGCATCTCAAAAAAGATATTGTGGAATTAGAAAAGGTGCAGAGAAGGGCGACGAAAATGATAAAGGGGATGGGACGACTTCCCTATGAGGAAATGCTAAAGCGTCTAGGGCTCTTCAGCTTGGAGAAAAGGCGGCTGAGGGGAGATATGATAGAGATCTATAAAATAACGAGTGGAGTTGAACGGGTACATGTGAAGCGTCTGTTTACGCTTTCCAAAAATAGTAGGACTAGAGGGCATGCGATGAAACTACAATGTAGTAAATTTAAAACGAATCAGAGAAAATGTTTCTTCACTCAACGTGTAATTAAACTTTGGAATTCGTTGCCAGAGAATGTGGTAAAGGCGGTTAGCTTAGTGGAGTTTAAAAAAGGTTTGGACGGCTTCTTAATGGAAAACTTGGGGGAAATCCACTATTTCTGGGATAAGCATTATAAAATGTTTTGTACGTTTTGGGATCTTGCCAGGTATTTGTGACCTGGATTGGCCACTGTTGGAAACAGGATGCTGGGCTTGATGGACCTTTGGTCTTTCCCAGTATGGCAATACTTATGTACTTAGGTAACCTTAAAAAAAGAAAGGAGAAGGAAAGAGGTTTGCTGGAGAGCGTGGGACGGAGTATCATCTCTGGTGAGACTTGTGGAGACTGTGAATTTAGTGGGGGGGGGGGGGGAGGGGGAACAGCTGGCAGTGGTAGGTCCGACTAAAGTTTGACTTAGAACTGCTTGGAGAACTTAAGTTCTACTTGGTACAGGGAAGGGATCCTGAATTACCGCTTGTGACATGTTGTGCTACGCTGGTGATAGTTGGGGTGAATGATGACTGGCGGAGGCACGTAAACGGTGTTCCTGCTGTGGGACCTGCTGGCCAGCATTGGGGCACTGCAGTGTGTGCAAGCCAGGAATCTCATGAAATGTGGAGGAAACAGTAGGTGGCAGCACATCTTAGGATTCAGTGCAGCACATCTGACATATGCTAGGGTCTTCGGGCTGTCTGGCAGGGCCGGTGCGCAGTTTGATACAGGAGAGCACGGGAACAGATGCCATTTTGTCGGGGCTGACTGGCAATGAGGAGCATCCTCTGGCTGATCATGCGTAGAGCACAGCTACCATTTTACAGCCTCAGGGCCTGAAAAAGCATTCAGCTGCTTTGGGAACTTTGCTTTCTCTGGAGTTTATATTGCTCTTACGCCAGTCCTATTTACTGAATCAGGCACAGTCAGAGTTGCTGCAAGGTGCTTCCGTTTCTCGCCCCACTGCCCCTCCGGCTCCTAAGAGATCTTGTTTAGACCTACAGGTGTGGGCAGATGAGGTTATCTCTGCTTCTCCCTCTTTTATCTGATGTGTCGTCAGTCTATTCAGAGGAGCCATTATTGAAGGAGCCATCCTGAGGAGGAGGATGATCCAAAAGTGCTGAGGTTGTTTCATAAAGAGGAGCTCAGTAATCTTATTTCTGAAGCACTGGGCGGTGCTTTCCATTGAGGAGCCTTCTGCTTTAGCGTCAGGAGTTCCATCGTCATCAGTCATGAGGAGGCTTAGGAGGTCGTTCTAAGCCCTTCCTGATGCATCCAGACATTCAAGACCTGATTAAAGCAGAATGGGTCTTACCAGATGTGGCACTGAGAGTGGGAAGATTCATGGCTCTGCCTCTACCAGTTCTGGAGGAGAAAGATAAATTGCAGCTTCCCAGAGTGGGCTCCCTGGTTAGAGTGGTGACTAAGAAGACCACCTTGCCATTGAAAGGGGGCATTGCCCTAAAAGAGCTACAGGATATGAAGCTAGGTGGCTCACTGAAATAAGTCTTTGAAATGGCCTCTTTGGCCCTTCAAGCGAGAGTGTGCAGCTCATTCATGGCAAGAGCATGCCTGAAGTGGCATCAACAGTTGGCAACACAAGACGGGTGCCATAATACCCAGCTGTAAGTGAGATTGGCCTACTTGGCGGATGCTATTTATGACATGTTATAGATTACAGCCCGCAGTATGTCTTCAGCTGTCACGGCATGTCAGCAACTCTGGTTGCAGCATCAGTCACATATAGTTAAACTCAAGTGGCTATTTTTTTTAAATGTTATTTTCAGCACTTGATATACCATAAGTGATCCCTGAGATGACTAGCAGGTGAATTTTCGAAAGAGAAGGGCACCCGTCTTCCGACACAAATCGGGAGATGAGTGTCCTTCTCGCAAGGTTGCCCAAATCGGCATAATCAAAAGCCAATTTTGGGCGCCCTCAACTGCTTTTTGTCACGGGGACGACCAAAGTTCACGGGGGCGTGTCGGCAGTGTAGCGAAGGCGGGACTGGGGCGTGCTTAGGAGATGGGCGTCCTCAGCCGATAATGGAAAAAAGAAGGGCGTCCCTGATGAACACTTGGCCGACTTTACTTGGTCCATTTTTTTTTCACAACCAAGCATTAAAAAGGTGCCCGAACTGACCAGATGAGCACCGGAGGGAATCGGGGATGACCTCCCCTTACTCCCCAAGTGGTCACTAACCCCCTCCCACCCTCAAAAAAAAAAAACCTTTAAAAATACTTTTTTGCCAGCCTCTATGCCAGCCTCAAATGCCATACTCAGGTTCATCGCAGCAGTATGCAGGTACCTGGAGCAGTTGTAGTGGGTGCGGTGCACTTCAGGCAGGTGGACCCAGGCCTATCTCCCCCTACCTGTTACACTTGTGGTAACAGAAGCCCACTGTACCCACATGTAGTGCCCCTCTTCATCCCTAAGGGCTATGGTAGTGGTGTACAGTTGTGGGTTTTAGGTTTTGGTGGGTGGGTGGGGGGGGGTTGGGGGGCTCAGCACCCAAGGTAAGGGAGCTATGTACCTGGGACCTTTTTGTGAAGTCCACTACAGTGCCCCCTAGGGTGCCTGGTTGGTGTTCTGGCATGTCAGGGAGACCAATGCACTATGAATGCTGGCTCCTCCCACGACCAAATGGCTTGGATTTGGTAGTTTTTGAGATGGGCATCCTCGGTTTCCATTATCGCCGAAAATCAGGGACAACCATCTCTAAGGTTGACCTAAATTTCATGATTTGGGCGTCCCCAACCATATTATCGAAACGAAAGATGGATGCCCATCTTGTTTCGATAATATGGGTTGCCCCGCCCCTTTACAGGGCCGTCCTCATGAAAACTTGGGTGCCCCATTTGATTATGCCCCTCCACATGGTTTACAATTTCTATTACAGGTACTTTGCATTGGGCTTACATTCTAAGTTTTATATATTATACTTGGGGCAATGGAAGGCTAAGTGACTTGCCCAGGGTCACATGGCGCTGCAGAGGGAACTGAACCTGATTCCCCAGGATCTCAACCCACTGCCGACAGGCAGCAGCAGGAATCGAACCCGGTTCTCCAGGGCTGCAACCCACTGCACTAACAATTAGGCCTCTCCTCCATTCTACTATTGAGAGATCTCAGTAAGTTGGTGAGAGAACTGGAGGGAACTAAGCCACAGCAGTTCCCAGAGGATAAGCCAGAAGCTGCTGGCTGTCCATTATCAATTTGAGGCTGTCTTCGGGTAAGTTTCCGGAATCCTGGAAACTTGCAATAGTTTGCCCTGTCCTTAAAAAATCAACTTTGGACCCTTCCCTTCAGTTTGTAGTCATTATTGCCCAGTCTCAAATCTTTGTTATTTTTCAAAAATTCTTTAAAAAATAATTTTTGATCATCTTAGTTCTTTCGTTGAGAAATCACTGGCCCTTCACCCTAGACAATCAGGTTTTAGAAAACATCACAGTACTAAAACCATTATAACTTCCCTCCTAAGTGAGCTGCATTAACACTTCGAGCGACACAAAATTGTTTCTGTAATTTCTCTTGATCTATCGACAGCTTTTGACCTTATTGACCACTACTGTCGTATCTGGCTTCAGTGGGTCTTTCCGGTTTTGTGTTACCCTGGTTTTCTTTGTTTCTGTCACATAGATCCTTTCAGGTCCATGTCTCAGATATCCTCTCACAAAGACAGGGTACAAAGTTACTGTGGTATTCCCCAAGGATCAATTCTTTCTCCTCTACTTTTTAATCTCTTTCTTAGTCCTTTTGTCACTCTGATCCAATCGTTTGATATCGCAGTATGTGTATATGCCGATTATATTCTACTGTTGTTTCCCACCTCCCCTCTATCACCTTCACTCGTCTCTGTACTAGTGTGTGTCGACACAGTTGCATCATGGTTAAAAGATCATCACATAATACTTAATAAAGAAAAAGCAGTCGCCTGTTATTTCTCTGGCGCATTAACTCCCCCCGTCTTCTCCTATCTAATTGTTCAGTATTTCTATTACTCCAGTCTCTACTTTTCCGTTATTTGGTATTATCTTTGACTCTGCATTATCATTCATCCCACAAATCTCTCAATTATCCAAGGTTAGCTTTCTTAATTTTTGAAAATTAAGGGTGATACATTATTATTTTAATATAAAGCAGTTCCATACCCTTGTTCTATCCCTTTTAGCTCTTGTCTGGATTATGGCAATATCATTTATGCTTGTTTACCTCAGTCATCACTCAAAATAGTACAATATCTTCAAAACACTGCTATCTGCCTAATCTGTCATGCACACCATTATGACCACACCTCCCCTTTCCTAAAACAATTTAATTGGTCACCAATTCATCAATGAATCGTCTACAATGTCGCTGTACTAACATTTAAGAGGTCTTCAGTACTGGAGTAGGGTATCTTATTGATTTGTATTGTAGGTTTGGAGTAGTGATTACTTATGGATTTTGGTGTGAGACTAGGAGGAGGCTTACATGCTTTGGGTATGAGTTAGGGGAGGTCTGGACTGGCATGTGAGGGGATCAGGGATCTGTGGTGTTTGAGAGCATTGATTTTAAAAATCTGCTTCCACACATATTTGGGGGACAGCAAGATGATGTTGTCATCCCCCCAAATATATAGTTCTTATATTGATACTCTATTTCACTAAACTCCTAAATTTAGGAGCCTAAAAATGGGTGGCAACAGGGGCAAATTTATGGCAGGGAAAAAGGAGCTTAGCACTACAATTTTAATTGAAAGTGCTTAAATCTAGGCATATGAATGACAGGCCTAAACCTAGACTCATAATTTTAAACTCCAAAATGTAGGTAAATTTTCAGCTGAAAGCTTAAAGGCTTATCTTACCTTTTAGACATTCACAATTCCCTAGATATTTTAGAAAAGGTGGTGGTAAGGGCTCCTGTGCTAACCCCACTGTAACCGGGCAGTGATTACTGCTGGGTACAGTCCAGCGCTACAAAAATAAATTTTTGTAGCGCTGGAAATACAGCGCAGTAGGGTGGGAAGTATCACCAGGCTGCTGTGGTAGCCTGGCGGTACTTTTGTTATAGCGAGCGGTAAGCCCGTGTTGGGCTTACCACTGGTTAGTAAAAGGAGCCCTGGGTTTCAGCCAGGTACTTGTGACCTGGATTGGCCACTGTTAGAAGCAGGATACTGGACTACATGGACCATTGGTCTGACCCAATATGGCTATTCTTATGTTCTTAAGTTGGATTTGCTAAGAAATGGTTTTAACTACTGAATCATCCATAGCTGAAAAAAGACTTCACTACATTTCCACTCCTCCTCAGGCAGCAGCATGAATGCTCTGGGTGGTCATTGTCCCAGCTTAAAGAATTTCTGAAATAGACCCTGCAGATGGATGAACAGAGTGGTGGATAGATTTCTGCAGCTAGACAGATATCATAGGCTCTGCTAAAAGATGGTTTGAATGAATTTAGGCTCTCCAAAGATGAGGATAGAGGTGACATATAGGTATATAGATTGTACAGATTAGATTGACCATAGATAATGTTTGGCTCCCCCTAGTCAACGATACTACAAATACAGGAATAATCGCTTTCTAAGAAGTGCAGATGTTTCTGATCTCTTAAAGCGTAATATCTTCTTAAAGCAGACATGTTCTAAAATAATCAGATAGTATAACCTCCGCACAACAGCAAACACCAGAAGTCTCTCTTCTTTTTCTGAAATTTACTTTTATTGAATAAATGTAGCCAATTTCAGAGTTAGTAGATTCTCAGAAGTTACTACCCTGAGGCAAGAGACTTCGAAGTTCTGAGAGCTGTATCGAAGGGTGGAGATGGAGATTTGAAGAGAAGGAAGCTTTATGGCAGAGGTGGGAGAGCTGATAGGTGAATGAAGGTAGTTCAGAGATGGGATTTCAATTCATGCAGTGTCTTGAGAGAGAGAATGAACAAAGTAAAAAGACAAGATCTCTGCAGGGGAACCTGTGCATCCGATAACATGGAGAATGTCTGAGCTCAAGGGGCAGAGAGTTGAGAACAGTGCCCACAAGCCCAGGGGAGAGAGAGAGAAGGACCAGTAGGTACAGAACTTGAGACCAGGTAGGAGAGGTCCTAGAGAGCAGTCCTCGATTGGAGAGACAGGTCATACCCTAGCTGACCCATCAGGACAAAGATAGTAGAAATAATCAGGAAGTGACAATAGGTAAACAAAGGAATCAAGCTTGGCTGAAAAAGGGAGATTGCCCTTGCAGGAGAATAAACCAAACAAACTTTACACAAATAAGCAGGGGTGGCTGCAGCACAAGTGAGACTATTGCTCATATATCATTGCAGAAAGTAACTACAGCAGTAAAAATCATTAGAGCTGAGAATAACATTAAAAGCATTAAACACATTTTAAGGCTACTTAATAAAAACTAGTATAAGGCTACTGGGAGCAGATTTTCTTTTCGGTTGTTTTCTGTTTTTTTTTTTTGTTTGTTTTTTTTTAAATCCCTGATATCCTCACACCTTTAGGCTCTTGGATGTTCCAGCTGCTCCAGCTCTACGAAGGGTTCTGAAAACTCCATCAAGCAGTTTGTGAGCCCTGGTTCTCTGAAAAAGACCATGCAAACAGCAAATAAAAAGGAGATTTCCAAGGGTAAAAGCGCTGGGAGCAAAGGCAAAAAGAAGGATGCAGAACTCCATGCAGGCCAGAGAGGTCAAGACTGCGAGGGAAAAAGCTTCAAAGCAGGAACAAGTATGCATTATTAGCATAATTCACCAAAGGATTGCTGATATTAAGGGCCTGACTTTATAATGACACTTATGTGAGAAGTTGAAAAAGGTATGCTTTTTAAAGGTAACGTAGGTGCCTATGTGCTTTTATAAAGTTGGTTCCCAGAACCAGCCCTAATACTTCCTCATTTTATTTTTGTTAAATTTGTACCCCGCGCTTTCCCACTCATGGCAGGCTCTATGCGCCAGGCAATGGAGGGTTAAGTGACTTGCCCAGAGTTCACAAGGAGCTGCCTGTGCCGGGAATCGAACTCAGTTCCTCAGGACCAAAGTCCACCACCCTAACCACTAGGCCACTCCTCCACTCCACTTTTTTATTTACTAATCTTACACTGTTTGCATGCTAAGATTACAGAATACTAGCATTTACATTTGTGAATGTAACATTCCTGTGCACGCTGAGCACTATTCTGTAAATTGCATGCACAATGTTCGTAGAGTGTATTTGTTTTTGCAAGGGGCAGGGGTGGACTGACCATTGGGACAATAGGGCGGCGCCAGAGCACCCACAACAATAGAGGGTTCCCTTTCCCCATAGGTCCACCTAGTTTAATCATTTTTGTTAGGTAGTTAGTAGTTTTGTTAGTTATTGTCCGGGGGCCCAGATCACTGCTAGTCTGCCCCTGGCAAGGGGGCATATACATGGGTGAGTCTTACATTTACATGTGTAACGTATAGAATGCTATAAGTTTTGCGCTAAAGTGTAACATTTAGGTGTGTGCATTTCTACCTGACTAAGACCAGATGTAAGTGTGCGTGCCGGAATGTTGGCGCATATATGCCAATTTATGCTCTGTTCTGTAACAGCATCTAGGCACTAGTGCTGTCCAATTCACAATTCGTTTCAGAAATAAATCGTGAGTCCCGATTCGGGATTTCCTCACCTCCTGCCCGCTCACGCGCCCACTATCACCCAAGCTGCTGCTGCTGCTTCCCTCCCGCTGTCAAACAAGCCACTGCCGCTGCCACTGTTGCTTCCTTGCTGCTCTCCCGCTGTCACACAAGCCGCTGCTGCTACTTCCCTCAGCAGCAGCAGCAACAACAGCAACAAGAAGATAAACTTACGTGCCACTGGTCTCTCTATTGGCACAGGCTGCCGTCTCTGCCCCGGAACAGGAACGGACATCAGGTGGGCAGGACCGGCAGCTGCTCCAAGCCACCAATGCAAGGAGGTTTGATTGACAACTCCCTTTCCCTCTCCTCTGCGCAGTTGCATCCCCGTTAACCCAAAACAAAGCAAGCAAACCTATGAGCTGCTCTATCCACGTTGTCGTTCTTTATTGTTGGTAGCAGTTTTAATTGATCTCATTTATATTTTTAAACATGCTGGCTTGTGCAGGATATGGATGTACACAGAGGAAGTATTGGTTTCATCAGTAAGAGTCATTGGAGGGGCTAGTTATATTGACCCCCTGTATTTGTGCAGAGATATTTTAACCTACTAAAAGGCCACCAAAACAGATGACATGAGAATCAGGTGCTTAACAATCAGACTTACTATTTATAAGTACAATTAAAAACAAACAAACAAACAAACAAACCATTAATTAGGTTGAAACCTGGGAGCATTTAACATCTTTTTTTTTTCTTGTGCCTACATCAAAAGAAAAAGATGGCATGTGTGCTCTTGCTCCTATTAGCTGCCAAGCTCATACAAAGTTAATTATGTTCAGTGGAAAATAAATCTGTTGGCTCAGGCTGCTACCAAGTATTACATACTGAGGGCATTTGCTTTAAACTTTGTTTTAATTCTTTTATCCAGCCCTTACACTTTTGTTTGTTCTGTGTTAATGATTAAAAAAGAAAAAATGTCCTTGAACTCTTCTTGTTTGTCTGCTTTTTGGGTGAAGAAGCAGCTTCATGGCAGGACTACTTTTAAAAAACTTTTAAGGGCCCTTTCCTAAGGGTATGTTTTATTTGAACTTAATTTTAATACTGAACAATAATTGTGGAGATAATGTAGACATTTTAGAGACATAGAGGCTGGTGCAGTTTAACCTGTCATCGCAAATGGTTTCATGAATGTTTAAAATGTTCAGTTGCTTCTGCCTGTTTGTGCTACTCTGTCTGTTTTAATGTTAGCATAGGTCTGAGGCTATGGGCCTCTGTAGTTCAGTAAAGCTGAATCGAATCAAAAAACCAATTCATATGAGTGAATCGAATTGAATCAAATCGAGATCGTTTTGAGTGAATTGGACAGCGCTACTGGGCACCCAGATGTCATTACAGAGTAGTGCTTAGTGCCCAGCATTTTGCATGCATTCTGGTGCCTATCTTTTGGCACATTACAGTATACTGAATTGCCCCCATACCCCTGGATTCTATATGGTGCACCTAGCGTTCCGTTCTGAAATCCAAGCATATTATCTAACAATGCGCATAACTAAATTGGCTTAAGCCAGTCTGCATTAACAGCATTTAACAAGCAATAATGAGCACTAATTGGCAATAATTAGAATTTACACGCGTAACTTGCTAAACGGATTCTGTAATTCACTGCGCCTAAATTCTAATGTGTACAGGCAAAAGGGGCGTGGTTTTGGGTGAGGAAATGGGTGTTTTGTGGTCGCTCTAAAAATTTATGCATGTAGTTATAGAATATGGCCCAATGCGCCTAAATCTATTTGCCACGATTTACACCACATTTTCATTGGTGTAAGGGCCTGTAGTTTTAAGCACAGGGATATCAATTAAGCATATTCTGTATACTGTGCCTAAATATAGGCACCCCTTATAGAATACGCTTGGATGGAAATGTTTTCCTTGTAGATTTTCTAAGCACCATATATAGATTCTGGCCCCTAGTGCACAAATGCCAGTGTACAAATGTACACCTGTTCTGAAACTGGTGCACCTGTGTGCATGTATTCTATGCATGTACATATGTATGTTATGAAATATGAATGTACAGCATGACTTGAATACCTACATATTGCGCACACATACGTATGCATTGTTTTGTTACTGTGCATAATTATTGGCATGTATACTGTCACACGATTTTGGAAAGGTTACCCACAGATAGAAATGGCCTTTTTAAAAATTTGTGCAGCCATATATATGCATAAAGTTTGCATGCCAAAAAAATGTGCATAGACTTTTACATGGACCACATGTGCTGTAGTTGTTCTAACATTGTGGGTGGATGGAACAGAGGCAGACCTGAGATTTATGTGGGACGACTTCCCTATGAGGAAAGGCTAAAGCGGCTGGGGCTCTTCAGCTTGGAGAAAAGACGGCTGAGGGGAGATATGATAGAGGTATATAAAATAATGAGTGGAGTGGAACGGATAGACGTGAAGCGTCTGTTTACACTTTCCAAAAATGCTAGGACTAGGGGGCGTGCGATGAAGCTACAAAGTAGTAAATTTAAAACGAATCGGAGAAAATGTTTCTTCACTCAATGTGTAATTAAACTCTGGAATTCGTTGCCAGAGAATGTGGTAAAGGCGGTTAGCTTAGCAGAGTTTAAAAAAGGTTTGGATGGCTTCCTAAAGGAAAAGTCCATAGACCATTATTAAATTGGACTTGGGGAAAATCCACTATTTCTGGGATAAGCAGCATAAAATGTTTTGTACTTTTTTTGGGATCTTGCCGGGTATTTGTGACCTGAATTGGCCACTGTTGGAAATAGGATGCTGGGCTTGATGGACCTTTGGTCTGTCCCAGTATGGCAATACTTATGTACTTACGTACTATGTACTTATGTGTGTAATTTATAAAATATGTATAGAGTATGTGCCTATAATTTCATCACCTTTAGAGCAGGAACAAATTAGTGTGCTTGAATTTGCATGCTGCTGGGGCAGGGTCAGGGAACCTATTTCATGAAAGTCCACGCTTATGCACTCTTAACATACTACTACTACTTATCATTTCTAGACATACGCAGCGCTGTACACTTGAACATGAAGAGACAGTCCCTGCTCGACAGAGCTTACAGTCTAATTAGGACAGGCAAACAGGACAAACAAGAAAAATCATCTACGGTGAAGCCCCAGCATACATGGACACCCTAATCAACTTGCCACCTAGGAACTCTCACAGATCAGCTCGGTCGTACCTAAATCTTCATTACCCAGTATATAGTGGCCTCAAGTACAAGACCACCTATGCATCCTCCTTCTCCTATACTAGTGCTCATTTGTGGAATGGTCTGCCTAAATTGGTGAAACTTACTCCTGATCACCCAACCTTCAAAAAGCACCTCAAGACCTTTTTATTTGGCCAAGCTTACGCTCAAAACCCGCCTAGCATTTCTTACTTCTGACTGTCTCTGTCATGGTGTCATGTTGATCACCACTACTCTTTCTCTTTTACCCTCTCTCTCTTACGCTTCTAAGCCATTCATTGTTTGCTGACTTGATGTATGTTTATATAGATTGTCGTAAGCCACATTTGGCCTACCCATGGGTGGGGAATTGTGGGATATAAATGCTATAAATAATAAATAAGGAATATTAAAATGAGGATGATAAAATAAGGGTTCTGAACAAGTGAATAAGGGTTAGGAGTTAAAAGCAGCATCAAAAAGGTGGGCTTTTAGCTTAGATTTGAAGAAGGTCAGAGATGGAGCTTGACGTACCGTCTCAGGAAGTCTATTCCAGGCATATGGTGCAGCAAGATAAAAGGAACGGAGTCTGGAGTTAGCAGTGGAGGAGAAGGGTGCAGATAAGAGAGATTTACCCAGTGAACGGAGCTCCCGGGGAGGAATGTAGGGAGAGATGAGAGTGGAGAGGTACTGAGGAGCTGCAAAGTGAATGCAGCAGCAGCAGGGGGGGATGGCCTTGCCCCAGACCCGGCCTAGTCTCTCTGCGGCCCTGGGCCAGAGCCACAGGAATTCTTTACCCTGAGTACTCTGTAGATACAGAGGAGCAAAGAACGTGCAGAGAATTTTAGACTTAAATTCCCTTGCATGCTTCCATGAACCCACCCTAAGCCTGCCGCCCATAACAACCCTTTTCCCAAGGGGGTGCAATTTTCAAAGGGTAGTCACATAGGGGTCCTTTTACTAAGGTATGCTAACAGATTTAGCGTGGGTGGTAAATGATAAGATACCCGTAGGAATAGAGTTCCATTCCATTCCAATGCTTATATCCTACTTAAATCAAGGAATCAAAGTGGGTTACATAAAAAAAAAAAGATTACATCAATTTAAGCAGAACCTAAATATTTGTCAAAGAGGGAAACCAAGTCTCAACAAAGTGCTAGAACAGGTCATTATCCTTCTGTAAGGAAAAGTTGACACTTGAACATGAGAAACTGAGCAACAGCCTGCCAGTGTTGCCAGGTGGGCGGTTTTACCGCCCAATTGGGCGGTTTTCCGCGACCCGCCGCGGGAAATTTTTGCCCGCGGCGGGTTGCGGTTTTTTGGGCTGGTTTTTGTGCTTCGGGCGGTTTTTTTAGGTGGCTTTTTCGGCCGCGGTGGGCGGGGTTAGTGACATTTTTGGGCGGGGTTAGTGACGTGGGAGGCGGGGTTAGTGACGGGGAAGGCGGGGTTAGTGACGTGGGAGGCGGGGTTAGTGACGGGGAAGGCGGGGTTAGTGACGGGGAAGGCGGGGCCGATGACGGCGGGGGCGGGTTGATGACGGCGGGGGCGGGGGTGATGACGCGGGGGCGGGGGTGTCAGGGGCGGGGTTTGAGTTTGGGCGGGTTTTGGGCTGGATTTTGGGCTCCTTTAGGCTGGAAAAATATTTTCCACCTGGCAACCCTGCAGCCTGCAAAGATCTTATGAACGGAACAGGCCAGTTTCCATATCATCATGCTGATCAATCCATAGACTGGTGGGTTGTGTCCATCTACCAGCAGGTGGAGATAGAGAGCAAACTTTTGCCTCCCTATATGTGGTCATGTGCTGCCGGAAACTCCTCAGTATGTTCTCTATCTCAGCAGGTGGTGGTCACACACAGCAGCAGCTCTGGCTAGGCCTCCAAGCCTAATTTTTAGGTTTTGTTGAGTGCCTGGGGTTTAGGGCTCTTCTTGAGCAAGTGCAAACCTGGTGGCGCCAGGTCCCTCCTTTTCTCCCCCCTCCCGCTGGCTCCGTTAAAAAAAAAAAAAATTTTGAACGTCCTTAAAGGCGTTTATTTCGACGTTTATTTAAACGTTTATTGCAGCTACTCACTGGGACACCAGGTCGTTACAGCTCGGAGCGGAAAGCAGGTAATTTTTACCTTTTTATAGCGGGCAGGGGGTTCCCCGATTGATCTCCACGTGGCCTATGGCGTCGGAGGGCGAGGGCGCAAAGAGTCGCTCCCCGGATCGCTTGGGCGCTTCTAGAGGGGATGCGGGGGTCTTGAAGTCTGATTCGCCCTTGTTGGGTGACAGTTTCGTGACCGATGAGTGTCCCGGTCCTTCCTCCGGTGTGGCGGTTTTTCCCGCCATAAACGCCCATCCCCCGCTGCTCGCCTCCGCCATCTTGGCCGGCCACGCGGCTCGGACGGCTTCTTCTTGGGCCGCCCTTGAGGTTGGGAGACATTAATGCCATGAACGCCCTTAATTTGGGCGACGGCACAAAAGCGGCTAAAGTTAAGCGCCGTCCTTCCCGCGCGGCTCCTTCGCGGAGTGTCGCGCCGGACGCCATCTTGGATGCGCAGCATGTCTCTCCCCCGCTCTTGCGAGCGCCGGTTGAGGGTGCGTCTAGGGCTGTAGCCCAGGCTGCGGAAGTGCACAGTCTGGGGGGTTTCTCCCCCGAGTTTGTTTTGCTGCTGCATCAGGCCTTCCTTATGCAAAACGCTGCCCCTGCTCCCTCGTCTGGTAAAGAGGTTGAGGCCCCCGGAGGTAAACGCCCTCGGGTTGATTCCCAGGCCTTGGAGGACTTTGTCTCCTCCGATGTAGATGAGGGCAGCGTATCTGAGTTCTCCCAACGGTCCTTTGCGGATTCCTTGGAGGAGACGGATCCCCGCTCGGATGGAGCGGATGACCCCTCTGCAGCGCGGCTCTTTAGCTCAGAGGATTTGCCCAACCTGTTAGTGCAGGCCATGGGCATTTTGAAGATTTCCTCTCCGGAGGACGTCTCTCCCTCAGCCCCTGTTGGCTCTGCCATTATGCTGGGGACGAAGCCCCCGCCTAGAACCTTCCACGTGCATGATGCCATGCACACCTTAATTTCGGCTCAATGGGATGTCCCGGAAGCGAGCCTTAAAGTGGCTAGGGCTATGTCCCGCCTCTACCCTTTGCCTGAAAGTGAACGTGAGGCCTATCTGTGGCCTACCGTGGATTCTTTAATCACTGCGGTGACTAAGAAAACGGCATTGCCGGTGGAAGGTGGCACGGCCCTAAAGGACGCCCAAGACAGAAGATTGGAGGCGGCCTTAAGGTCGTCCTTTGAGGCGGCTGCTTTAAGTTTGCAGGCCTCAGTTTGCGGCTCCTATGTGGCCAGGGCGTGCCTGACTATGGTGCAGCGGGCTTCCCCCTCGGATCATTCCTTGAGGGCTGATTGGCCGGCCCTGGAATCGGGCTTAGCCTATTTGGCAGACTTGCTGTATGATGTCTTGAGGGCCTCAGCTAAGGGCATGGCTCAGACAATCTCTGCGCGGCGGTGGCTTTGGCTGAAGCATTGGTCTGCTGACCACGCCTCTAAATCCCGCCTGGCTAGATTGCCTTTTAAAGGCAAGCTGCTCTTTGGGGTCAAGCTGTACAAAATCGTGACCGATCTCGGCACGTCTAAGGGCAAGAAGTTACCAGAGGTCAGGGCTCGGGCTAGTACTCGCCCCGGTACCTCCAGAGGACGGTTTCAGGAAGCCCGTCGGTACCGCCCGGGCAGGTCGGGCTCCTCTGCCCCCTCTTCCTTCAAGAGGAACTTCTCCCCCAAGCAGCATTCCTTTCGCAGAGACCGCCGTCCCGGAGGTGCTCCCTCCGGTCCTCCCCCAGGGTCTCGTACCCAATGACGGGGCCTTGGTCCACGCCCCAGTGCAGATTGGTGGACGGCTGTCCTCGTTTCTGGGCGAGTGGACCACAATAACTTCAGACGCTTGGGTGCTGGAAGTCATCAGAGACGGCTACAAGCTAGAGTTCTGCCGACCCTTAAGAGATGGGTTTGTTCTCTCTCCCTGCAAGTCTCCGGTCAAAGCTGTGGCAGTGCAGCAGACCTTGGACAACCTGATCCGCCTGGGTGCGGTCGTTCCGGTGCCAGAAAATCAGCTTGGCAAGGGACGTTACTCCATTTACTTTGTGGTACCAAAGAAAGGAGGTTCTGTACGGCCTATCCTCGACCTCAAAGGGGTCAATTGGGCCTTGAAAGTGCGGCACTTTCGCATGGAGACTCTCCGCTCTGTTATAGCGGCAGTGAAGGCAGGAGAGTTCTTGGCTTCCTTGGACATCAAGGAAGCGTACCTGCATATTCCCATCTGGCCTCCTCATCAACGCTTTCTGCGTTTTGCAGTCCTGGGACGACACTTCCAGTTCAGAGCCCTCCCTTTCGGGTTGGCTACTGCTCCGCGGACCTTCTCCAAAGTAATGGTGGTCATCGCGGCCTTCCTGCGAAGGGAAGGAGTACAAGTCCATCCTTATCTGGACGACTGGTTGATCCGAGCCCCCTCTTATGCAGAGTGCGGCAAAGCTGTGGACCGGGTAGTTGCTCTGTTGAGCTCCCTGGGGTGGATCATCAACTGGGAGGAGAGCCAGCTGCGCCCGACTCAGTCCCTGGAGTATCTGGGAGTTCGATTCGACACCCAAGTGGGCAGAGTGTTCCTGCCAGACAATCGGATTGTCAAACTTCAGGCTCAGGTGGACCAGTTCCTAGTAGCCTCTCCTCTTCGGGCTTGGGACTATGTGCAGCTGTTGGGCTCTATGACGGCCACGATGGAAGTAGTGCCCTGGGCCAGGGCTCATATGAGACCACTACAACACTCTCTGCTGCAGCGCTGGACTCCGATGTCGGAGGATTATGCTGTGCGCCTTCCCTTCGACCCAGCAGTGCGCAAAGCGCTGAGCTGGTGGATGCAGACAGACAAGTTGTCTGCGGGAATGCCTCTGGTGACCCCGGAATGGATTGTCGTCACGACGGACGCCTCTTTGTCGGGCTGGGGAGCCCACTGCTTGGGAAGGACAGTGCAGGGGCTCTGGTCTCCTGCAGAGGCAAAGTGGTCTATCAACCTCCTGGAACTCAGAGCCATTCGGTTGGCGCTTTTGGAGTTCATCCCGGTACTGGTGTTGAAGCCAGTACGGGTCCTGTCGGACAATGCCACAGCTGTGGCCTATGTCAACCGCCAGGGAGGTACCAAGAGCGCCCCTCTAGCCAAGGAGGCCATGAATCTATGCCAGTGGGCGGAAGCGAACCTGGAACAGCTGTCAGCGGCCCACATTGCCGGAGTCATGAATGTCAAGGCGGACTTTCTCAGTCGCCATACCTTGGATCCCGGAGAGTGGCAGCTATCTGCTCAGGCGTTCTTGGACATCACGAAGCGCTGGGGCCAGCCGAGCCTAGATCTGATGGCGTCATCGGCCAATTGCCAAGTGCCGCGCTTTTTCAGCAGAGGACGGGACCCTCGATCCCTGGGAGTAGATGCTCTTCTCCAACAGTGGCCGACACAAGAGCTTCTCTATGTGTTCCTGCCCTGGCCCATGTTGGGCAGGGTGCTAGACTGGGTGGCAAAGCATCCGGGCCGGATAATCCTGGTGGGTCCGGATTGGCCCAGACGTCCCTGGTATGCGGACTTGATCAGGCTATCAGTCGACGATCCTCTGCGGCTGCCAGTGGAGCAGGGCCTGTTACATCAGGGTCCCGTGGTGATGGAGGATCCCTCCCCATTTGGTCTTACGGCCTGGCTATTGAGCGGCAGCGTCTGAGAAAGAAGGGCTTCTCAGACAAGGTCATCGCCACTATGCTGAGAGCGAGGAAGCTCTACTTCTACTGCTTACGCCAGGGTTTGGCGTATCTTTGCAGCGTGGTGTGAAGCAGGCTCACTTTCTCCCTTCACTGCTCCAATTTCTTCAGTGTTGACGTTCCTGCAAGAAGGTCTGGAGAAAGGCCTGTCGCTCAGTTCCCTTAAAGTCCAGGTAGCGGCTCTGGCTTGCTTCAGGGGCCGCCTGAAGGGTGTTTCCCTGGCTTCGCAGCCAGATGTGGTGCGCTTTCTCAAGGGAGTTAATCACCTGCGCCCTCCTCTGCACTCAGTGGTGCCTGCGTGGAATCTCAACCTGGTGCTAAGAGCATTGCAGAAGCCGCCTTTTGAACCCTTGTCGAGGGCATCTCTGAAAGACCTGACGTTGAAAGCAGTCTTTTTGGTGGCTATCACTTCAGCCAGAAGAGTTTCCGAGCTCCAGGCACTCTCATGTCGAGAGCCTTTTCTGCAGTTCACTGAGGCAGGAGTGACTATTCGCACAGTGCCTTCCTTCCTGCCCAAGATTGTTTCTCGCTTCCATGTGAATCAGCAGCTCTGTCTCCCTTCCTTTTGTAGGGAGGACTACCCAGAGGAATACTCTGCTCTCAAATATCTGGATGTGAGACGTGTCATCATCAGATACTTGGAAGTGACCAATGATTTCCGGAAATCGGATCATCTGTTTGTCCTGTTTGCAGGTCCTCGTAAGGGTCTGCAGGCTGCTAAGCCTACAGTGGCAAGATGGGTCAAGGAAGCCATTGCAGCGGCTTATGTGGCCGCGGGGAAGGTGCCGCCTATCCAGCTGAAGGCTCACTCCACTAGAGCTCAGGCGGCCTCGATGGCAGAGGCCGGGTCCGTCTCCTTGGAAGAGATTTGCAAGGCGGCAACTTGGGCTTCGGCCCATACCTTCTCCAGGCATTACCGCTTGACTGTGGCTGCTCGGGCGGAGGCCCGGTTTGGAGCTTCAGTGTTGCAGTCAGGGATTTCAATGTCCCGCCCTGGGTGAGTACTGCTTCGGTACATCCCACCAGTCTATGGATTGATCAGCATGATGATATGGAAGGTAAAATTATGTATCATACCTGATAATTTTCTTTCCATTAATCATAGCTGATCAATCCATAGTCCCTCCCAGATATCTGTATTGGTTATATTCTGGTTGCATTTCAGGTTCAAGTTTAGTCTTCAGTTCCTGTTCAGGAGGACTTCGTGTTCAAGTTTTTCAATGGATTCTTCAAGAGTTGAGACGAATTTGTGTTACAGTGAGCTGCTGCATTCCTCTCCCCTCCGTTTTACGGGGCTGGATTGAGACTTAAATTCTGCCAGTGCTCCCTCCCGCTTCGTGCGGCAGTAGGGCAGCTTTGTATCCCTCCCGCTTCGGCGGTGTTAGGGTCAGTCAGCTCCTCCCGTGGTTGCGGTTGCAGGATAAGCCAGATCCCCCCGCATCGGCGGGTGTGGTGTCCCTCCCCCGCTCCGCGGGGATGAGCTGGACGGATTCCCCTCCCCCACTTGTGTGGGGATGAGCTGGGTTAATTCCCCTCCCCCGTTTCGGCGGTGGTGAGCTGGGCAGAGTGTCCCTTTGTGGGTGTAATTCTCTAAGTGCTGAGTCCTGCGGATGGAGCTTTGATATCGACATACTGAGGAGTTTCCGGCAGCACATGACCACATATAGGGAGGCAAAAGTTTGCTCTCTATCTCCACCTGCTGGTAGATGGACACAACCCACCAGTCTATGGATTGATCAGCTATGATTAATGGAAAGAAAATTATCAGGTATGATACATAATTTTACCTTAACATCCACCCGAGCTCTCACCGGTAACCAATGAAATTCTCTCAGTAGAGAAGATAGTAGATCTTACGTCTATATATCAATTTTGCTGCAGTGTTCTGTGCCAGAGCCGGTGGTGGGCAGCGGGACTGGTGGTTGGGAGGTGAGGATAGTGCTGGGCAGACTTATACGGTCTGTGCCAGAGCCGGTGGTTGGGAGGAGGGGCTGGTGGTTGGGAGGCGGGGATAGTGCTGGGCAGACTTATACGGTCTGTGCCAGAGCCGGTGGTGGGCAGCAGGACTGGTGGTTGGGAGGTGGGGATAGTGCTGGGCAGACTTATACGGTCTGTGCCAGAGCCGGTGGTTGGGAGGAGGGGCTGGAGTTGGGAGGCGGGGATAGTGCTGGGCAGACTTATACGGTCTGTGCCAGAGCCGGTGGTGGGCAGCGGGACTGGTGGTTGGGAGGTGAGGATAGTGCTGGGCAGACTTATACGGTCTGTGCCAGAGCCGGTGGTTGGGAGGAGGGGCTGGTGGTTGGGAGGCGGGGATAGTGCTGGGCAGAC
Organism: Microcaecilia unicolor; assembly: GCF_901765095.1. NCBI lineage: Eukaryota > Metazoa > Chordata > Amphibia > Gymnophiona > Siphonopidae > Microcaecilia > Microcaecilia unicolor. The sequence continues at coordinate 96,520,571 of NC_044037.1, read as the reverse complement.
TTATACGGTCTGTGCCAGAGCCGGTGGTGGGTAGCGGGACTGGTGGTTGGGAGGCGGGGATAGTGCTGGGCAGACTTATACGGTCTGTGCCAGAGCCGGTGGTTGGGAGTAGGGGCTGGGGTTGGGAGGCGGGGATAGTGCTGGGCAGACTTATACAGTCTGTGCCCTGAAGAGCACAGGTACAAATCAAGGTAGGGTATACACAGAAAGTAATACATATGAGTTTATCTTGTTGGGCAGACTGGATGGACCATGCAGGTCTTTTTCTGCCGTCATCTACTATGTTACTATAATAAAACTCACCCTCAACGTTCTGAAGACAACGTTCTGAAGTCACTCAATCACTCCCTGAAGGGTTCGTGGATTCATGGTGGTGAAGCCACTCCACTGACCCGTGCCCCACCCACGCGTCAAACGTCAGAACGTTGTCTTCAGAACAGTAAACTAAAGGAAGGGATCGCAACCAAGCAGGTGGAGGAGTACCTACTCCTCCCCCTGCCTAGGAAACCAGCCCACCAACCTCCAGATCCACCCGCGGAAAAAATCTGGAGGGAAACCACGTCCAAAGCTCCGGAGTACAAATGACTCCGGACACCAGTGTTCCAAGTCCAACCCCCCCCCCCCCCCCCCCAAGCCACCCACCAAAGCTGCAGTTCGAAAGAAGCCCCGCCCACAGAATGTAGGAGGTGCAAAATCCACCCGCAACACCCCCCCCCCCCAAGCCACCCACCGTCGCGTTGCTTTGCCGGCGGGGGACCCGAAACCCCGCCAGCAGAAGTCCTGTGTTGTCTGCTGAGTCTCACTCCAGCGATCTTTGGCGTTGCTTGCTAGCCTGTGCAAGGCGGGGTTCTGTGCTAGCAACGCCGAAGATCGCTGGAGTGAGACTCAGCAGACAACACAGGACTTCTGCTGGCGGGATTTTGGGTCACTCGCCAGCAAAACTACGCGACAGTGGGTGCGATGGCGACGGTGGGTGGGATGGCAGTGGGCGAGTGCATCGCGGTGGGTGGGATGGCGGCGGGGGGGGGGGGCATCGCGCTGAGGAGGCGCTTCCTTCTTCTTTAAAGCAGGATTCCCCCCCCACAAAACTGAACTATACAACACACACACACTCTCATCTGACAGCGCTTCCTGAACCCCCCCCAAACACACTTACTCACTCTCATTTGGCCACACTTCCTCAACGCCCCCCCCAACACACACACACTCTCACATCTGCCAGTGCTTCCTGAAACCCCTGCCCCCCCACACTCACTCATCTGGCAGTGGTTACTGAACCCCCCCCCCCCACACACACACACACACTCTCTCATTTGGCCACACTTCCTCAACACCCCCCCCCCCCCAACATACACACTCTCTCATCTGGCAGCGCTTCCTAAACCCCCCCAAACACACTTACTCACTCTCATTTGGCCACACTTCCTTAACGCCCCCCCCAACACACACACACTCTCACATCTGCCAGTGCTTCCTGAAACCCCTGCCCCCCCACACTCACTCATCTGGCAGTGGTTACTGAACCCCCCCCCCCCAACACACACACACACACACTCTCTCATTTGGCCACACTTCCTCAACACCCCCCCCCCCCCAACATACACACTCTCTCATCTGGCAGCGCTTCCTGAAATCCCTGCCCCCCACACACACACTCACTCACTCATCTGGCAACACCCACCACACACACACACACACTCAGTCTCTCATATGGCAGCGCTTCCTGAACCCCCCCCCCCCCCCACACACACACACTCTCTCTCATCTGGCAGCCCTTCCTGAACCCCCCCCCCCCCACACACACACACTCTCATGCGGAAACGCTTGATAAAACGCCCCCCCCCCACCAAACACACTCACTCATCTGGCAGCACCACACACCCCTCTTCTTCCAAGCTGAAACCCCCAACACACACACACCCCCACACACCCCTCCAACACACACACACACACACACACACACACACACTCTCTCACTCTCATCTGGCAGCGCTTCCTGAACCCCCCTCCCCCCCACACACACTCTCTCTTTCTCATCTGCCAGCGCTTCCTGAAACCCCGTACACACACACACACAGACACTCACTCTCTCTCATCTGGCAGCGCTTCCTGAAACCCCTGCCCCCCCCCCCCCACACACACACACTCACTCACTCACTAATCTGGCAGCCGTTCCTGAACCCCCCCCCCCCACACACACTTACTCTCATTTGGCCCTGCTTCCTGAACCCTCCCCCCCCCCCCCCCCCCCCCACGCACACACACTCTCACTCTTCTGCCAGTGCTTCCTGAACCCACGCCCCAAACACACACACTCTCATCTGGCAATGCTTAATAAACCGCCCCCCCCAAATACACACTCACTCTCTCACTCATCTGGCAGCACTTCCAGAACCCCCACACCCCTCTTCTTCCAAGCTGAACCCCCCCAACATACCCACACAACACACACACCCTCTCTCTCATCTGGCAGCACTTCCTGAAACCCCATACACACACACACTCACTCACTCTCTCTCTCAACTAGCAGCACTTCCTGGACCCCCCCCCCCCCCCCCCCCACACACACACACACACACTCACTCTCTCTCATCTGGCAGCGCTTCCTGAAACCCCATACACACACACACACACACACACACTCACTCTCTCTCTCTCTTTCTCTTTCATCTGGCATCGCTTCCTGAACCCCCCCCCCCCCCACACACACACACTCACTCACATCTGGTAGCGCTTCATGAACCCCCCCGCACCCCTCTTCTTCCAAGCTGAACCCCCCCAACACGTCCCCCCACCCCCCCCCCAACACACACACTCTCTCTCTCTCCCCCTTCTCTAGCACACCAATTGCTTGGGTGCAGTGGCGGGAATCTCAGACAACAGAGAGAGAGAGGGGGGGGCCTGACACCAGAGAGAGAGGAAGGGAGGTATCTGTGTCACACACACACTCTTTCTCTGACATACAATGTCTTTCTGACTCTCACTCTCACACACTCTGTCTCACACTGTATCACACTCACTCTCTGTGTCACACAGTCACTCACACACTCGCTTGGTCTCATACACTCACTCTCACAGAGAATCTGTGTCTCACACACACTCTCTCGCACACACACACACACTCTCTCTCACACTGTGTCTCAGATACGCACTTGCACACACTCTCATTCTCACACACACACTCTGACAGACACACTCACACCCAGACTCACTCTCTCTCACACACTCACACTTTCACTCTCTCTCTCACACACAGTCACTCTCACATACACTCTCCCAAACATACACACTCCGAGGAAAACCTTGCTAGCGCCCGTTTCATTTGTGTCAGAAACGGGCCTTTTTTACTAGTAAGTCAATAAGAGGAGTTTGAACTGTATGCGGAAATGGATAGGAAGCCAGTGAAGTGACTTGAGGAGAGGGCTAACGGGGTAATTTTTATAACAGGGTGTCTACATTCCCCGTGAATTTGATTACTTTCGGTACAAACTGAGCTTTTGAACTTTTCATTAGCAGGGAAAAGAACAAACTTATAATTGTGTTCTTGTTACTGTAATATAACATCTCTGACCTCTCACCACGGGGTGAGGGTAACCACAGGTACATAAACATTATTGGGAAAAAGTAAAAATTTAAGGAGTCTTGGTTAACAAGGAGGTGAAATACCCCAAGGCCTTTACTAGAATGACAAGTGAAACACTAAAATTCTCAAAACAAGTCTGCACAAAAGAGTATTTTTTAAAATATAAAAGCACCTTTATTTGGTGTATCCTTAAACTAAATATAAATAAGAAATATAATAAGGTTACAAAAAAAGATCTTACTGATTTTTACAAATCAGCCCAAGTCCTACATTCTGAGCAGGTTGTTTTTTTAATCACTCTTATGTTGCATTCCCCTTCCTCTACTCTTTAGGATCCCAGGGTGGGGTCTCCAAGTAGCACTGTTTTTGGAAGCTCGTGAATATAATAATCTTTTTAGTGCCACTCCGGTGCTAATATTTGTCAACCCCTTAAGCAGGCATGGGAATTCCAAAGCACTTGTGCATCTTTCAACAAGGCATCAGGCTTTTTTATGGTGTTAGAATTGCAGCCCAATTTAAGTGGGCATGTTGAATATACTTGGACACTAAAACTTTCTTTTTCTTTTACATGATTTGGACACCATCAGTTTTGGTGCTAGACCTATCATATTCCACTTTGAAATTATAAGAGGTGGTCCATACTAGCTGAGGTTTCCACCTCCATGGAGCCCTTTGACCTGCTAGGTTGAATAACTATAATTCCCATAGCGTTCCTCTGGACTGGTACAAACGGGTTATGTACTCCCACCAGCAGATGAAGACTGAGAACTACTGAGTTTCAAGTAAGCCTATAAGTGGGCTGTGCAGTCCCCTGAAAATCATGCTATTCTCAGTCTCAGCAGATGGTAGCAAGTAAACCTGTGCAGTCCTGGTTGGAGTGGGCCCTAGGGGAATTAGTTTAGGTTTGTTAGGCTTCAGTTGGATTTGTAGGGGTGTTTTTTTTTTTTTCTTTCCTTGAGGCATAGGCGCTAAAAACAAAGAAAAAAAAGAGAAGCCACTCTGTGTTCACCGTTCCTTGTATGGGGCGTTTTTTTTCTTTTTCCTTGGAGTGTAGGTGCTAAAAACAAAAAAACGAACTCTGTGTTCACTATTTCTTGCTGCCGGATTAGGGTTGAGGCCCACGGGGGGTCTCTTTCGCTCCGGGAGTGTCACACCTGGATGACTGGGTCTCCTCCCCCCCCCCCCCCACCTTTCCCCTACCAGATCCCTTCTTGGGGTACCTTGGAGCTGTGTGCCTTGGCTGACCTACTTTGCTTCACGGCAGCTAGACTGCCTTGAGAGCCTGAGAGGTCTGCCTTAAAAAAAAAAAAAAAAAAAAAAGTGTTGAGTCCTACTTACATCCTGCTTCTCGCAGATCTGCTGGGCTTTTCCTCCTGCTACCCTTATTTACAGATCAGGACTCATGCTGTTTTTGCGGCAGGGTTCCTTGGGGTTCCTGCGGGTGGTGAAGGGGAGATGAGTTCTCGCCTGAAGCGCTGCATTGTTAGTTAGTGATGGAGCCTCAATTTGACATGGCAGTGCTCTTTTTGTGCCAACCGAGGGAATGCTGAAGTGGCGAGTTCAGGCACAGTGGCTGTGCCTACGCCACGCTCTTCTTATGGGGACTCAGTGGGAGCAAGTTCTGAGGGGCTGCAGTTAGTGGTGGCGATTCCTATTTCAGCAAGAGCCACTGCCATTTTGAGTGCCATGTCTGGGCCTGATCTGCCTCTGTGGTTGGAACCAATACCTGCCCCTGTGTCCCAGCAAAGTAGTTTGATTTGTTGCCTGGGCCTTCTGGGGTGGATTTTCCACTGGATTTTGTGCTGGCCATGTACAAGTCTTTCCATATCATCATGCTGATCAATCCATAGACTGGTGGTGGGTTGTGTCCATCTACCAGCAGGTGGAGATAGAGAGCAATCCTTTTGCCTCCCTATATGTGGTCATGTGCTGCCGGAAACTCCTCAGTATGTTCTCTATCTCAGCAGGTGGTGGTCACACACAGCAGCAGCTCTGGCTAGGTCTCCAAGCCTAATCTTTAGGTTTTGTTGAGTACCTGGGGTTGAGGGCTCTTCTTGAGCAAGTGCAAACCTGGTGGTGCCAGGTCCCTCCTTTTCTCCCCCCTCCCGCTGGCTCCGTTTAAAAAAAAAAATTTGGACGTCCTTTAAGGGCGTTTATTTCAACGTTTATATCAACGTTTATTGCAGCTGCTCACTGGGACACCAGTTCGTTACAGCTCGGAGCGAGAAGCAGGTAATTTTACCTTTTTATAGCAGGCAGGGGGTTTCCTGTTCGGTCTCCAAGTGGCTTATGGCGTCGGAGGGCGAGGGCGCGAAGATTCGCTCGCCGGACCGCGTGTGTGCGTCTAGCAGGGATGCAGGGGTTTCAAAGCCTGAATCGCCTTTGTTGAGCATCAGTATGGAGTCTGGTCAGTGTCCCGGTTCTTCCTCCGGTGCGGCGGTTTTTCCCACCATAAGCGCCCATCCCCCGCTGCTCGCCCACTCCATGTTGGCCGGCCACTCTGCTCGGACGGCTTCTTCTTGGGCTGCCCTCGAGCTGGGAGACGTTAATACTATGGTCGCCCTTGATTCGGGCGACGGTAAGAAAGCGGCCAAAGTTAAGCGCCGTTCTTCCCGCGCGGCTCCTCAGAGTTTCGTGCCGGACACCATTTTGGATGCGCAGCACGTTTCTCCCCCGCTCTTGCGAGCGCCGGTTGAGGGTGCGGCTAGGGCCGTGGCCCAAGCTGCAGAAGTACACAGTTCAGGGGGATTCTCCCCTGAGTTCATTTTGCTGCTGCATCAGGCTTTTCTTTTGCAAAACGCTGCCCCTGCCCCCCTGTCTGATAAAGGGGTTGAGGCCTCCGGAAGCAAACGCCCTCTGGTGGATTTCCAGGCCCTAGAGGACTCTGTCTCCTCTGATGTAGATGAGGGCAGCGTATCTGAGTTCTCCCAACGGTCCTTTGGGGATTCCTTGGAGGAGACGGATTCCTGCTCGGATGGAGCGGATGACCCCTCTGCAGCGTGGATCTTTCGCTCAGAGGATTTGCCCAACCTGTTAGTGCAGGCCATGAGCATTTTGAAGATTTCCTCTCCGGAGGACGTCTCTCCCTCAGCCTCTGTTGGCTCCGCCATTATGCTGGGGACGAAGCGCCCGCCTAGAACCTTCCATGTGCATGAGGCCATGCACACCTTGATTTCGGCTCAATGGGATGTCCCAGAAGCGAGCCTCAAAGTGGCTAGGTCTATGTCCCGCCTCTATCCTCTGCTTGAAGGTGAACGGGAGGCCTTTCTTTGGCCTACCGTGGATTCTTTAATCACTGCGGTGACTAAGAAAACGGCGTTGCCGGTGGAAGGTGGCACGGCCCTAAAGGACGCCCAAGACAGAAGATTGGAGGCGGCCTTAAGGTCGTCCTTCGAGGCGGCTGCTTTAAGTTTGCAGGCCTCAGTTTGCGGCTCCTATGTGGCCAGGGCGTGCCTGACGATTGTGCAGCAGGCTTCCCCCTCGGATCCTTCCTTGAGGGCTGATTGGCCGGCCCTGGAATCGGGCTTGGCTTATTTGGCAGACTTGCTGTATGATGTCTTGAGAGCCTCAGCTAAAGGTATGGCTCAGACAGTCTCTGCGCGGCGTTGGCTTTGGCTGAAGCATTGGTCTGCGGACCACGCCTCTAAGTCTCGCCTGGCTAAGTTGCCTTTTAAAGGCAAGCTGCTCTTTGGGGTCGAGCTGGACAAAATTGTGACCGATCTCGGCACGTCTAAGGGCAAGAGGTTACCAGAGATCAGGGCTCGGGCCAGTGGTGCTCGCCCTGGTTCCTCCAAAGGACGGTTTCAGGAAGCCCGTCGGTATCGCCCGGGCAAGTCGGGCTCCTCTGCCCCCTCTTCTTTCAAGAGGAACTTCTCCCCCAAGCAGCATTCCTTTCGCAGAGACCGCCATCCCGGAGGTGCGTCCTCCGGTCCTTCCCCAGGGTCTCATACCCAATGACGGGGCCCTGGTCCATGGCCCAGTGCAGATTGGAGGACGCCTGTCCTCGTTTCTGGGCGAGTGGACCAGGGTAACTTCAGACGCTTGGGTGCTGGAAGTCATCAGAGACTGCTACAAGCTAGATTTCTGCCGACCCTTAAGAGACGGGTTTGTGCACTCTCCCTGCAAGTCTCCGGTCAAAGCTGTGGCAGTGCAGCAGACTTTGGACAATCTGATCCGCCTGGGTGCGGTTGTTCAGCTTGGCAAGGGACGTTACTCCATTTACTTTGTGGTACCAAAGAAAGGAGGTTCTGTACGGCCTATCCTCGACCTCAAAGGGGTCAATCGGGCCTTGAAAGTTCGGCACTTCCGAATGGAGACTCTCCGCTCTGTTATAGCGGCAGTGAAGGCAGGGGAGTTCCTGGCATCCTTGGACATCAAGGAAGCTTACTTGCATATTCCCATCTGGCCTCCTCATCAACGCTTTCTGCGTTTTGCAGTCCTGGGCCGACACTTCCAGTTCAGAGCCCTCCCGTTCGGGTTGGCTACTGCTCCGCGGACCTTCTCCAAAGTAATGGTGGTCATCGCGGCCTTCCTACGAAAGGAAGGAGTAAAAGTCCATCCTTATCTGGACGACTGGTTGATCCGAGCCCCCTCTTATGCAGAGTGCGGAAGAGCTGTAGACCGGGTGATTGCTCTTCTGAGCTCCCTGGGGTGGATCATCAACTGGGAGAAAAGCCAGCTGCGCCCGACTCAGTCCCTGGAATATCTGGGAGTTTGTTTCGACACCCAAGTGGGCAGATTGTTCCTTCCGGACAATCGGATTGTCAAGCTTCAGGCTCAGGTGGGCCAGTTCCTAGTAGCCTCTCCTCTTCGGGCTTGGGACTATGTGCAGCTGTTGGGCTCTATGATGGCCACGATGGAAGTAGTGCCCTGGGCCAGGGTTCATATGAGACCACTACAACTCTCTCTGCTGCAGCGCTGGACTCCAGTGTCGGAGGATTACGCTGTGCGCCTTCCCTTGGACCTAGCGGTGCGCAAGGCGCTGAGCTGGTGGCTGAGGACAGACAAGTTGTCCGCAGGGATGCCTCTTTTGGCCCCCAGAGTGGGTTGTCGTCACAACGGACGCCTCTTTGATGGGCTGGGGAGCCCACTGCTTGGGAAGGACAGCGCAGGGGCTCTGGTCTCCTGCAGAGGCAAAGTGGTCTATCAACCTCCTGGAACTTAGAGCCATTCGGTTGGCGCTTTTGGAGTTTCTCCCGGTACTGGCGTTGAAGCCAGTACGGGTCCTGTCGGACAATGCCACGGCTGTGGCCTATGTCAATCGCCAAGGAGGTACCAAGAGCGCCCCTCTAGCCAAGGAGGCCATGAATCTATGCCAGTGGGCGGAAGCGAACCTGGAACAGCTGTCGGCGGCCCACATTGCCGGAGTCATGAATGTCAAGGCGGACTTTCTCAGTCGCCATACCTTGGATCCCGGAGAGTGGCAGTTATCGGCTCAGGCGTTCTTGGACATCACGAAGCGCTGGGGCCAGCTGAGCCTAGATCTGATGGCGTCATCGGCCAATTGCCAAGTGCCGCGTTTTTTCAGCAGAGGACGGGACCCTTGATCTCTGGGAGTAGATGCTCTTCTCCAACAGTGGCCGACACAGGAGCTTCTCTATGTGTTCCCGCCCTGGCCCATGTTGGGCAGGGTGTTAGACCGGGTGGCAAAGCATCCGGGCCGGGTAATCCTGGTGGGTCCGGACTGGCCCAGACGTCCCTGGTATGCGGACTTGATCAGGCTATCAGTCGACGATCCTCTGCGGCTGCCAGTGGAGCAGGGCCTGTTACATCAGGGTCCCGTGGTGATGGAGGATCCCTCCCCATTTGGTCTTACGGCCTGGCTATTGAGCGGCAGCGTCTGAGGAAGAATGGCTTCTCAGACAAGGTCATCGCCACTATGCTGAGAGCGAGGAAGCGCTCTATTTCTACTGCTTACGCCAGGGTTTGGCGTACCTTTGCATCGTGGTGTGAGGCAGGCTCACTTTCTCCCTTCACTGCTCCAATTTCTTCAGTGTTGGCGTTCCTACAAGAAGGTCTGGAGAAAGACCTGTCGCTCAGTTCCCTTAAAGACCAGGTAGCGGCTCTGGCTTGCTTCAGGGGCCGCCTGAAGGGTGCTTCCCTGGCTTCGCAGCCAGATATGGTGCGCTTTCTCAAGGGAGTTAATCATCTGCGCCCTCCTCTGCACTCAGTGGTACCTGCGTGGAATCTCAATCTGGTGCTAAGAGCCTTGCAGAAGCCGCCTTTTGAACCCTTGTCGAGGGCATCTCTGAAAGACCTGACGTTGAAAGCAGTCTTTTTGGTGGCTATCACTTCAGCCAGAAGAGTTTCCGAGCTCCAGGCGCTATCATGTCGAGAGCCCTTTCTGCAGTTCACTGAGGCAGGAGTGTCTATTCGCACAGTGCCTTCCTTCCTGCCCAAGATTGTTTCTCGCTTCCATGTGAATCAGCAGCTCTGTCTCCCATCCTTTCGTAGGGAGGACTACCCAGAGGAGTACTCTGCTCTCAAATATCTAGATGTGAGACGAGTCATCATCAGATACTTGGAAGTGACCAATGATTTCCGGAAGTCGGATCATCTGTTTGTCCTGTTTGCAGGTCCTCGTAAGGGTCTGCAGGCTGCTAAGCCTACAGTGGCAAGATGGGTCAAGGAAGCCATTGCAGCGGCGTATGTGGCCGCGGGGAAGGTGCCGCCTATCCGGCTGAAGGCTCACTCCACTAGAGCTCAGGCGGCCTCGATGGCAGAGGCCGGGTCCGTCTCCTTGGAAGACATTTGTAAGGCGGCAACTTGGGCATCGGCTCATACCTTCTCCAGACTTTACCGCTTGACTGTGGCTGCTCGGGCGGAGGCCAGGTTTGGAGCTTCAGTGTTGCGGTCATGGATTTCTATGTTCCGCCCTGGGTGAGTACTGCTTCGGTACATCCCACCAGTTTATGGATTGATTAGCATGATGATATGGAAGGTAAAATTATGTATCATACCTGATAATTTTCTTTCCATTAATCATAGCTGATCAATCCACAGCCCCTCCCAGATATCTGTACTGTTTTTATTCTGGTTGCATTTCAGGTTCAAGTTTAGTCTTCAGTTCCTGTTCAGGAGGACTTCGTGTTCAAGTTTTTTCAATTGGATTCTTCAGGAGTTGAGACAATTTTGTGTTACAGTGAGCTGCTGCATTCCTCTCCCCTCCGTTTTTCGGGGCTGGATTGAGACCTAAATTCTGCCGGCGCTCCCTACCGCTTCGTGCGGCTGTAGGGCAGCTTTGTACCCCTCCCGCTTCGGCGGTGTTAGGGTCAGTCAGCTCCTCCCGCGGTTGCGGTTGCAGGATAAGCTAGATCCCCCCACATTGGCGGGGTGGTGTCCCTCCCCCGCTCCGCGGGGATGAGCTGGACGGATTCCCCTCCCCCGTTTCGGCGGTGGTGAGCTGGGCAGAGTGTCCCTTTGTGGGTGTAATTCTCTAAGTGCTGAGTCCTGCGGATGGAGCTTTGATATCGACATAGTGAGGAGTTTCCGGCAGCACATGACCACATATAGGGAGGCAAAAGGATTGCTCTCTATCTCCACCTGCTGGTAGATGGACACAACCCACCACCAGTCTATGGATTGATCAGCTATGATTAATGGAATGAAAATTATCAGGTATGATACATAATTTTACCTTCTGTCTGTGAAAGGCCGATGGCACAGCTGGGCAGCAGCAGCAGGGAATGCTACGAGGGGAGGCCTGCTCTCCTCCTCCTCCTAAATGATGGCAGATGGACTGAGAGGAGAAAGACCACCTGGAATGCGGTTCCCCTCAGGATCAGGATTGGGCCAAAGAGGCGGCTCTGGACCAGGATCTTCCTTTGGGGGAAGATGCTTGGATGAAGGAGTGGTGGAGGAGTGGCCCCTGGGAGAGGATTCTTCAGTGGAATGCATTTTTCATCGAGAAGAGCTGCAAGAAACTTATCTCTCAGGTTTCTTCTGTTTTGAAGTTTGAGAAAGGGCCCAAGGAGGTTCTGTGAATGGTGAATCCACTTAAAAGACATTTGGAAGTCCTTTTGGTCCTTCCCTATGCACCAGGACATTAGTGACGTGATACAGGTGCAGTGGAATTTGAATAATGCTCCTTTCCGGATTGCCTATTCCATGATCCGTCTTTATCCTATTCTGGACCAGGCCAGGGAACCTTTGAGGCCTCTGTCTCCACGGTAACCAACAAGAATACCATCCCAGTGGACAGTAACATGGCCCTGAAGGACTCCCAGGACTGCCGGAATGAGGTTTAGCTGAAGAAGAGTTTTTTTTATCTGACTGCATAGGCGGCTATTTGAGGAGGCTTAGTGTCCAGGGCCTATTTTCATTGGGATGTATTTTGGATAGGGAGTCAGATAATTAGAGTTTGGTTGATTGGGAAGCTGCCAAGATTGAGATGTGTTCTTCCTTGTCAGATGCTATTTACAATCTTCTCTGCACTTCTAAGTCGATGATGCTCATTGTAAGAGCGAGACTCTCATTGTGGCTAGGAGGCTGGTTGGTGGATGTGGCCTCTAAATCAAAACTTAGCAAGTTTTTCTTTTAGATGTTCTCTTTTTGTTTGGAGAGGATCTAGATAAGCTGGTTAAGAGTCTGGATGAGATCAAGGTTGTTTTGTAGGACATTCCTAAGTTAACTGGCAATGGTGCCTCCGGGAAAGACAGGTTTTGTGAAGCTTGCCAGTATAGGTTGGAAGAGGTGGTGGCTGTCATCATATTTGTTTCTTTCAGAGAGTCCAGTCCTTTCGGGGAACCACTGGGGATGCCGGGATTCTGGTTACTTGGCTTCTGACATGGGATAGGCTTCTCAATGAAGGTATTGGGGTCCAGCCTCCAATTCCGGTACATGCAAGGTTGTGGGGCTTCTATCAGAGGTGGACCCAGATTACCTCAGACTGTGGGTGCTCAGGGTTGTTTGAGAAAAGTACGCTTTGGAGTTCGTCTGCCTCTTGTTGGACACCTCTCTGGAGTCTTCCTGTTGGGCTCGGTGTAAAGTAAGAGCTGTCCAGGAGAATTTTCAGAGGGTGGTCGACCTGTGGGCTGTGGTTCCAGACCTGGTCAAGGAGAGGCAAATGGGTCATTATTCCATCTACTTTGTGATCCCAAAAAAAGGAGGGCTCCTTCCGACCCATTCTGGACTTGAAAGGAGTGAATAGTGCTCTTTGTGTGCCCTCTTTTTGCATGGAAATCTTGAGATCACTTATCGTGGTGGTGCAACCCATAGAAATTCTCACATCACTGGATCTGACGGAGGCTTACCTGCATATCCCTATTCGTCAGGCTCATCTGTGGTTCCTTTGCTTTGCTGTTTTGAGTTGACATTATCAATTTTATGCACTCCCTTTTGGTCTGGAGACTGCTCCCTGCACGTTTTCCAAGGTGGTGGTGGTGGCTCTGGCCATTCGCAAGGAGGGCGCCATGGTTCACCCTTTTCTGGACGACTGGCTCATTCAGACGAAGTCCTTTCAAGAGAGCATCAAGGTCATAGCCAGAGTCATGCAGGTTATGCTGTTATTGGGATGGGTGGTCAACCTGGCCAAAGTCATCTGGTTCCATCTCAAAACTTGGAATTTTGGGGGTACACTTTGACACCAGAGTGGGTAGGGTTTTCAATTCAGAAAATGCAGATTCAAGTTTGATCTGCATTTTCAGGTATTTTCAGGTACTTTGGTCCATGGCGGTGACTCTGGAGGTGGTACAATGGGCCAGGGCCTACATGAGAACACTTCAGTCTGCTCTTCTTTCTGGATGGTCCCCTCAGTTGCAGGGCTTAGAGGCTAGGCTTCTGCTTTGGAGCCTGGTGAGGTGCAGTCTGCGGTGGTGGCCGGTGGAGCGCCATCTGTTGGGGGGGGGGGGAGAGAGTCTGGGACCCCCTCTGTAGACCTTGGCGGTGACGGATGCCAGTTTCTCGGGCTGGGGGGCCCATTTTGGATACCAGCAGGCTTGGGGTTGGTGGTCAGTTGAGGAGGCTTGCTGGCCAATCAACATCTTGGAGACCAGAGTGTTTTGGTTGGCGTTGCTCTTGTTTCAAGATCTTCTCCATGGCAAGGCAGTGCGGGTGTTGTCGGACAGTGCTACAGTGGTGGCCAACGTGAATCACCAGGGGCATAAAGAGCCAGTTGGTGGCCCAGGAAGCGGCCCTCCTCATGTCTTGGGTGGAGTGTCATCTGGCAGACCTGTCTGCAGCGCACATGACAGGTGTGGAAAACGTGCAAGCAGACTATCACAGCAGAAATCTGGAGCTTGAGTCTGGCGGCCTTTGCCCTTCTTGTGCGCAGAACTTGATGTCAACCTCAAGCTACGCCCAGGGCCTTCAGTTTTTCCGCATAAAGAGGGACAGTTGCATGGAAAGTCTGGGTGCGCTGGTACAGGTTTGGCCCTCTCTGGGTCCCATTTCCTCCATGGCCTCTGTTGGGCAGAGTAATTCAGTGGATTAAGCAGCACAGGGGCCTGGTAGTTCTATTTAGGAGGCGGTAGGGGCTCTGGTGGTAACTGGATAGCGTGAAACGTTGCCCGATTACTGCTGGGAACACCCCCCCCCCCCCCCCCCCCCCCCCCCCCCCGGTGCCAGAAAATTTTAAAATATTTTCTAGTGTCGGAATTGGCACGCAGAGGAAGTTGGAACTAACACTGGGCTCCCCCCTTGAGCCTGGCGGTAGGGCCGAATTGCCAGGCGTCAATCCGGTTCTACCCCTACTGTCCTTTTGTAAAAGGGCCCCTATATGAAAAGAACACAACTCTGTTAATTTCACAGATTCAAATGGTGTCTTCATGAGCTGAGCTAGAACCACATTAATTTTCACACCACCAGTCCAGCTGACTTTTTATTTCCTTTGATCCTAATAGATTAGGAACTGTAATAGCTGAAAGAACTTTCTGACTCGCTAACAGACTGTATATCCCACTGCTACAGCCTAGCTGGATTGTAGCTGAATGATAGTAAAGTCACATAAAGGTTAGAGCAGAACTTAACCTTTTTTCCGTTGTGATGCACTTTGCAGACAATTCATGTGCGTGACACATTGAACCCTAGAATTTACCCCTGAACAACAAAAAATCCTAAGTATTTTATTTTTCCTAAAAATGTTTTGAAAGAAATATAATTCTTAACATAAATTTCTTTATTTTTTTTTATAAATGTACTGAAATTAGTGATAAAAATTCAGTAGTTAAGATTTATTTTTTTAACTTAATTTGTTTCATCAGTGGGAAATCAGGAATTAATATGCTACATCCAGTTTTCCTATATGGGAATGAATGGTAACAAGGTTCACACTAAACTATCAACATCAAGAAAACTAGGATGTCTCCCCTTCTCAACTTGGTGTATAAAATATGTATATTCAAATTCTGATGTCACCTTAGTCACAGCAACACAAAATCCCTCCGCTGCCAGATAGTTTGTGAAGTAATACAAAACCTTAGGGTGCTCAGAAACTGAAACCACAAGGTTCAGAAGCTATGTAGGTAACAGAAATGGCAATGATCAGAGCCACAGAGGAGCAAGCAGGACCCCACATTACTGGGCCAGACAACAGTTATCAGAACTGCAAGAGAGAGTACAGAATGCAGAATTTCTAGTCCAAACTGGTGGCAGCAGTGATCCCTGTGGCAGCATAGATAGATGAAAGATGTAGTGGTAGTGACTGCTGGAGTGGGGTTATGGAGATTTCAAGTACCTGACTCTCTGGCTGGCTGCTTACCCCTGTCTGGGCTGCGCGGAGAATCCAGATGAAAAAAATGACAGCCCTCAGCTATAGGGTTCCATGCTTGTGTGGCCGATTTATGCTGCTTGTTGATGCAGAAAGCAAACCTTGCATACCTGTAATGGAAATTCTCCTGAAAAGCAGAAAAAAAATCAGATACAACCATACCTGCCTTTTTAAGCTTTGGACTAAGGGATGTTTCTGATTTACCCTAGTCTCAGTAGAGAACCCCCACTGTTGATAAGCAACTTGGATTTTCCATGAGATTCTAGTGCAGGCAGAGTGTATGTCAAAGATGTTACTTATATAACAAAATTGCTCATGACTTGTTAACTGGGTTGTGTTACATAAAATTATGAGTATAGATATCCTTGTTTTAATTGGATAGGTGTGCTAGACAGCATGCATGTTTATAATCAGAGTAAACAGCACTTATCAATATTGTTCCTAACACTTCCAGAATCCAAGCGAGTGCTGCCTTCTAATTCAGAGGAAGATACAGTAATAAGAAAGAAACCCAAAACAAGTAAACCAAAGAACCTCAATCAAGAAAGACCCAAGCCAACCAAAAATAAGAAGAAGCCTACTTGCGGACACCTAGTTTCTTCTGTTTCAACCACTCCCACAAGTGCAAAGGGTGCCAGTCTGCAAAAATGCCCAGCAGTTCAGAAACCAGGGAGTTCACAGAATGTGGGTAAAAAGAAGCTCAAGGTGCAGAAGTCGTCTGTAAGAGTGCCTGCATCCAAATCTTCTAAAAACAAGCACAAAGGAAGCCTGAAGGTGCTTCCTTCAGCAGCTATGGAAGAAAAAAAATCTGGGAATGGAAGCCTGGACTGTACCAGCCTTCAGAATTATCCACCAATGCTTATGCCTGCCCTGCCCAACATAACAGAGAATGCAGGACTGCAGAAATGTCCATCAGTGGACAGAGACGGCAGTGTACAAAGCATGGTTCTGTCTTCACTTGGTTCAGGTAAGCAAGTGTTAAAGCCCTGCTATATGTAGTTCTCTGTATGGTAATACCTTCTGATTTTGATGGGCAACAGTGCTTGGTAATATCATCAGCATGCTATGATTAGTGCACTCTTCTGGGAGCAGCAACACAGTGCATTTTTATATTACCAGCACCCTGCCTCAGTCCATCGTCTTTTATAGTAAAGCACTGTTGGCATACTACAGGTTCTGAGCATCAGTTTTCTATACTTAAAATATGTACAACCTGCATGTATTTTACCTGAGTGTGATGAGTCCTGTGATTGAATAGGAACTTCTCATAATAATGTTTTGCCTTTATGTACCCTTATGCGCGATCAGACGCTAACAGTGGTGTATAAGAACTTCATGGGAAGACTTGAATGTCTCTTAATAATGAGGCACTCTTCCATATTTTCTTATACAAAATTCAGTACAGGCTGTAATTCCAAAGGTAGGTAATCAAATACTATACACACTGAAAAACAGTCTAACACAATCACACAGGTGATGTTTAAATTACAAGATAACAGGAATACCCTCAGAAACCAAGGCCTTGGTGATTGTTAGGCGGTTTTTCAGTGTGTATAGCACTCTTCCATATTCCCTAATATCACTGTAATATCATCAACACTGAAAAGTTGTATCTTCTGTATTTCAGCATACAGGGTTGTGGTACCAAATATATTCATTTTCACTAAGGGATAAAATACTTAAAATAACACAAAATTATGCCAAAGATGCTAGAATACTTAAAGATAGTAAAATCATCACATAGCAAACACGGTTGCCAGTTACAATTTCAAACGACATCAGAACAGCTCGCTATTTCCTCAGTTCCAGACAAAGTCCCTTATTTTTAAGTTGTACCTCATATTCATTCATATTCTCTCTCTCTCTCTCTCTCTCTTTATATATATATATATATATATTTTTTTCATTCATTTCTCATATTTTGTTTTCCTTTATCAATTTCACATCACCCTTCTTAAATCTACATTGTGTTTTGAGGTTATTTATACAGAAAAGGAGCTCTTGATGTTTGTTTTATAAGGGGTTATCCTTGGAAAAAGCATATAGTGAATCGTCTCAAGTTCAAGATCCCCCAAGCTGTCAACATTGGAAAAAAATCATAGATGAGTACCAATTATAAGCATTTTCTAAAGAATTTCTTAGTAAGGACCCGTGATAAAGTAAGCATGTGAAGCATGGTGGGTTGAATATATATGCCACTGCGTGAGCAACTGAGGTCCTGTAAAACAGTAGAGGTCAATGTATGATGTTCTACAAGTATTTGTGGGCTAAAATTGATATTATCTCAGGTCTTGATCAGTTGAAGATTGTTGGTTTGAAGTGACCTGATTGAAAATATTGAGGCCAGTACATGTAATAGTTTAATCAATATATTTTCTCCATAAGTAGGAGGAAACGGTCCCTCTTTCCTTCTTTTTAGTAACTCTAATATGTCAAACTGCAGTATACTATGAGTAACAGTAAAAAAAAGCTAATTTCTCTATTTTAAGAATTCTGCAAACCAGTAGGAACTAAAATCAGTGGGGTCGATTTAACTAAAATAGCTCCTGGGCAGTTACATCGCTTGTTTGAGGCTAACCAGTCGTATTCTGCGGCAGTTAACCAATTAGTGCCACTGAAAATATCTAGTTAGCGCCCAACTCAAAACTGGCTATTTTGGGGGCAGAGTCGGATTTTGGCTAAGTGCCGATATATCCACAACTTTAACCAGCTAAGGTAACCATATAAGTAGGACCACATAAGTCAGTCCTATCTTTATGCAATTGCCATAGCCAATTAAGTGCTGAATCAGCTATGGTTTTGCCGGCTTTATAAACCCAGAAATTCAATGCCAGAGCCTAGACATGGCCTGGCATTGAATTTCCAGGTATAAAGCTGGCGACGGTCAGCAAAATGCTGAGTGCTGCCAGCTGAATACCGACCCCAGTATGCTTAAAGAACCTTTTTTTGGAAACTTTTCAATAATGCCACTGGCAACTAAAACACCCGAGGCCTTCTGCCATGTCTTCTACTTTCTGCATCTTTGATCATCTGTTGTCCATGTACAGGCACAGTATAATCATGTGGCATTGAGACTACTGTAGACAAAAGCCGTTCTTATATTTTCTTCCCTTAGCATTTTATCTACTTTTCTGACCTAAAGCTTTTTTTTTCTGTTATAGAAATGTCCTATATGATCACAAACTGTCTTTCAGTTTTGTCTGGTGCACGATCCCTGTATTCCTCATATTGGGGGTCTTTTACAAAGACGTACTAGCGTTTTTAGCACATGCTAAGTTTTAGCATGTGCTAAACTCTAGTGACACCCATATATTCCTATGGGTGTCTCTAGCGTTTAGCGTGTCTGTATTTTTAGTGTGCAAATTTGTAAAAAGTTCCCACTGTGTTTTATTGTGGTGTGTACACAATTTTCATGAATGTTATTTTGCTACCTTGCTCTGATTTTCTGTATTGAGGCCTTCTGAAATCAGCAGCCACAAGATAAGAAACAATTTGTACTTGTCTAATATTCTTTTTTTCTCTCTTTTTTTTTTGACCCAGAAGGTTTTTTTTTTTCCTTTCTCTTTTGGGCTTCAAAGTCAGTTGGTATCAGAGCTGGGATCTGGTGCTATAAGATTTTTTTTAAAAAAACAACCCTCCATTCATTGTAGTAACAGTCTTCAATAGGGGGCCAAGTATTCGGGCACCTTCTGGAAACCTGCAATCAGGAGTCCTAAATCTGGACATTAGTATCACAGTGCACAATCAGACAGCCAGAAGAATATCAGAAAATAGGCAACTAAAAATATTCTTTAATAAACAAATCATCAATTAATATAAACATAATGAGACTAGGAGCTTTTATTGGTATTTCCACAGCAGAGAATGCTAACAGAGATGGTGGCTGTAGTATGGTTCAGGGAAGTGAACTGCAATCAAGTCCTGCATCAGAGTAAGTATTGTGGGCCTGAGAACTAATTCGTAGCAGCCAAATTTTCAAAATGATTGGAGGTGCTAAACCCATACAAATAACACCTTCTTGGACATAGCAGAGGCTTAATATTGGAGGGGAGGGGGGGGATACTCAAGCATCTGTGTGCTAATTTAGTTCAGTCCTGTGCATTATCTGTTTTAGCCACTGCACATCACTTTTGTGTCTCGTATGTCTGCCATAGCCTTCTGTCTTTTGTATGGAGTAATATGGTTTTTGTGTTTGTCCTCTTTAAAGGGAGGAGGCTTTAACCTCCCAAAGCTAGTCACAAAAGGGGTCTCCATTTAGGCACCCAAAGGGCACATGGTAGATGCGTAGATTTTGTTATAGAATACTAGCATAATCTGGTATTGACACACCCACACGTGCCAGCCATAGAGCTGACGTAAGTGTGAGCAGCTAAATGCAGCAGGGATGTGCATAACTTACAATATTCTGTAAGTTATATATGTCCGAGCCCCACCTACGTCCTTCCCATGCTCCACCCCTGTGTATGCCCCCTTGTAAATATATGCTATATAAGTTAAGTGACTATTTGCATAGTAGTACAGGGTCAGGTTAAAAATTTAAAAAAAGCTCAATGCTTAATCCAAGTATCTTAAATTTATTTCCTAAATCTGAGAATTGTCAGTCCAAATGTAGGTTCCTAAATTTTGACTATGTACCTAAATTTAGGGGTTTAAAAGATAAGAATCCTAATTTTAGACATGTACATTAATTTGTTTAGATTGCTAGTACTGAGAAAAAGTTTGTAATCCTCAAGCATTGTCATAAAAATTCCAAGTTTTACCATGAAACCAGTCTTTTTTTCTTATGCAATAAAAAGGGAACAAATCAAAACAATTATGTGTCTGAAATACAGTAATGTACATATGAGAGATTCACTAAAAGAAGGTTCTCATGCAACTTGGGCTTATAAAAATTGTTAATCTTACCGAGTTCTGGAGTTTTTCTTCCCTGATTGTAGTGAAACCAGAAAGAGATAATGCTGCTTTCTGTGGGACTTCAAGCACTACCAACAGGCAGCTAAAGGCAAAAACTTGGATCTTGCCAGTGGAACTCACAGAAAATAGACTCAGGGAGTCCTTTTACGAAGCTGAGGCAAAAGGGGGCCTGCGCTGGTGTCGGCACGTGTTTTTTTTAACGCGCGCTGAGGCCCCCTTTTACCACAGCGGGTAAAAGGCAGGTCTGTCTATTTTTCAAGAAATGACCAAGTGGCAAGTGAAGCCGCATGGCCATTTCGGGAGGGAGAACTTATCGCCATCCATTGAGGGTACCCACAATTACTGCTGGGTACACTCCAGTGCTACAAAAATTGAAATATTTTTGCAGTGCTGGAAATGGCGCACACTGGAGGAGTTGGCCAGATTGAATGCTGGGATGTGGCTGATGCAACTGAAGAAAGTCATTTAGGGGATGTGAGGGAACCAACCAAGTCAGAGATTAGAGGTGGGGAAGCTGGTATTCAGGAGCAAGCAGAAGGATTTCCTCAGCAAAATGCTGAAAGGAGTGGAAAGGTTTTAGCCTGCCTTGCAGATAAAAACTGCTCTGGGTCCAGAGCTGGAGCCCCCATGTGCAAAGGAAAAATTCCCATCATTAACTAGAAGCAAACTACAAATTTCACTCAGTGATAGGAAGGAACTGAGGCTGGAAACATCAGCCCAGGAAGGAATATAGTCCTCGTAGAGAAAAGATTGTTTCTAGCACAGCATAAGTAGACAGCATAAGTAGCATAAAGAGGTTTCTCACCCCAAGTAAAAGTTATCTATCATTAGACCATTCAAATAACTGTTTAGAAGAGCTGAAATATACCAGAATTTCACTGTGGCCATTAATGGACTGTGTAACCCCTGCAGCATTTCTTATCTAGAGCTGTACCGAATAGCATATTTTACTATTTGACCAAATACGTATAATAGGCATTGAGCTTTAACATCTATATAAATAATTCTCACCTCCAGCATTCTGAAGCTCACTCTGTGGCAGGGAAACACTGAAGTCCTGCACTGTTGGTAGGCTAGGCTGTCAGCACCACTCACTGTCACTCATAGACCCGCCTTCAGCCACGCCCCTTCCGCACATAATTCGCAACCCCAACGTTCTAAATGAAGCCTCAACCGGAAGTGTGAGGCGTCGAGATATCCTTTTTGCCCATGACTGTGTGCCCCGCCCTCACGTCACTACGTGATGACGAGGGCGGAGCACTGACACTCCAGGACACGCGATCTCCCCCTGCCCCTCTCTGCCCATTTCACATACGAAACCTGCATCCCACACTCCCTCACAGTTCACAGAACTCCGGCAACTGCAACCCCTCCCACCCACCCAAACACAGGGTCAACGCGCAGTCGCTTCCGCACCCCCCTCCAGGGCCCTCGCTCACTTGCCCCCCCCCGGAGGCTGCCACTCACCCCCCCCCCCCCCCGAGGTCGACGGAGGCAGTGCTTTAAAGTAATGCCAGCTGAGAGGAAGAGAAGCACAGTACAACTGCCTCGCGGCAACTGCAACCCCTCCCACCCATCCAAACACATGGTCAACGCGCAGTCGCTCCCGCACCCCCCCCAGGGCCGTCGCTCACTTGCCCCCCCCCCCCGGAGGCCACCACTCACCCCCCCGAGGTCGACGGAGGCACCGCTTTAAAGTAATGCCAGCTGAGAGGAAGAGAAGCACAGTACAGCAGCCTCGTGTTCACCTTTCCCCTTCTCTCTCTGCATCCCACCCTTATTTCCTGTTTCGCAGAGAGAGAGGGGGAAAGCTGAACACAAGCCTGCTGTACTGTGCTTCCTCTCAGCTGGCATTACTTTAAAGTGGTGCCTCCATTGACCTCGGGGTGTGAGTGGCGGCCTCTGGGGGGGGCAGTGAGCGACGGCCCTGGGGGGGGGGGGGACAAAATTACCATTACAGAACCTTGCTAGCGCCCGTTTCATTGCGCTCAGAAATGGGCCTTTTTTCCTAGTAACAAATAATTTTAAAAAAAGCACTGTGAAATCAGAGATCAAGTGTTTATTTCAGTAAGATTTAGTACAGTAGAAGCCCGGATTATTCATATTCAAATTTAAATCAGTATTCGGCTGAGTATGATTTGTTCTGTCCCCTGACAGCCTTACACAGGTTTTAGTGGGGTCCTAAAATGTGTTTAATACCTTTACTGTTATACTCACTTCTAAGGATTTTTACTGTTGCTGTCCTCACTGCAAAGATATATGAGCAATGCATTGTGTGTAATGTAGTCTCGCATATAATGCAGTCACACCTGCTTGTTTATATAAAGTCTGTTACTAGTAGTCTATTCTCCTGCTAGACCACCGCCTCTTCTCAGCCAAGCTTGACTCCTTTGTTACTTACTGGTCTCCGAAGACAAGCAGGCTGATATTCTCACAAGTGGGTGACGTCATGTCGGCCCCGGAGGATTTTCAAGCAAAATCTAAAAATCTCTTTAACGGCGTTCCGTCGTGCGAGCGATCGCACCGCGCATGTGCGCACACATCTTCCCGCTCGCCATGCGGACACGCCCCTCAGTTCTTCTTTTTCCGCGTCTGAGGAGACACGGAGTTCGTTAGTGCTTCGTGTTTTCTTCAGGTCCTCGGAGTTAAATCTCTTTTTTATTTTACCCTTTTGGGTGTTCTTTATTTTTTCATTTGTACTTCCTCATGGCAGGCTCATTGTGGCTTACATATACAGGTACTTTTTGTACCTGGGGCAAGGAAAGGTTAAGTAATTGCCAGAGTCACAAGGGGCTGTGCCTGAAATGAGAATCAAAACTTATAGGTATTTTTTTATGTTTCTTTTTTTCTTTTTTCTTATTAAAGAGGAGTGTGCTGGTAAATTGTTATCTGTGGGCTCTCTCTCGCCAGCAAAGTAAAAGAGAATTCAGGAGGCCAAGCCCACATTTTAGGATCCATTTGTTTAAAGTCCCAAAATTCTTAAAAACTTAACAAGGCTCTCAAGAGCTGTGAGAGCCTGCTCCAGCACACCACTGACTTTAAGCCTTGTACCCGCTGCAACCGGACGATCTCTGTCACCTACACGCACAGCTGGTGCATTCAGTGTCTTGGGCCGGATCATCTCCCTCAGAAATGCAAGTAGTGTCTCAAAATGACGAGACGTACGCTACTTGCCAGGGATGCCCAAAGGAGATCAATTTTTGAGTCCGATGAAGACCGATGCACACTGGGTACAGTGATGCATCGAGTGGGTCTCCACCCGCCTCGGCGCCTCCTGCTTTGCAGGTCATTCGGGCGCATCGGCGGACGTGTCTTGGGCCAGATCATCTCCCTGAGAAGTGCAAGTAGTGTCTCAAAATGACGAGACGTATGCTACTTGCCAGGGATGCCCAAAGGAGATCAATTTTTGAGTCTGATGGAGACCGATGCACGCTGGGTACAGTGATGCATCGAGTGGGTCTCCACCTGCCTCGGCGCCTCCTGCTTTGCAGGTCATTCGGGCGCATCGGCAGACGTCGGTACCATTGGTGCCCAGAGCTTTGCTCCCTCTGTTATGGAGGTATCCTGGCATCAGACGTCGGTCGGTGCCGAGAGCGTTGCTCCCTCTGTTATGGAGGTATCCTGGCATCGGACGTCGGTACCATCGGTACCAGGTATCATGGGTACCATCGGTACCAGGTATCATGGGTATCATCGGTACCAGGTATAATCGGTACCATGGGTACCATCGGTACCAGATATCATGAGTATCATCGATACCAGGTACCATCAGTATCATGGGTACCATCGGTACCAGGTATCATGGGTACCATCGGTACCAGGTATCATCGGTACCATGGGTACCAGGTATCATTGGTACCAGGTATAATCGGTACCATCGATACCAGATATCATGACTATCATCGGTACCAGGTACCAACAGTACCATGGGTACCATTGGTACCGGGTATCATGGGTACCATCAGTACCATGTGTACCATCGGTACCGTCGGTGCCATGGGTACTATCGGTACCATCGGTCCCATCTCTGTTATGGACATGCAAGTCATCTGGCAGTCTGGTATTGATTCCCCAGCATTTCCAGATTCTGCCCTCGGCTTCGGTACCATGGGTATCATCGGGTGCCATTGGTGTTAGCGCCTCCTGCGGCATCTAGCTTTTCACCTGGGATTAGATCTCCTTCACCGATGCTGCCTCCGGTATTGGTGTTCGCAGCCTACTGGGTCGATTCTCCTTCACTGGAGTCGTCTGGAGAGTCAACTTCTCGACCCCGTCGTAGAGGTTACCGCGCCTCCATGTCGGACGGGTTTGGATCTGAGCTGCTTTGTCTGAGTTGTTAGCTCAATTCAGTGATGGCTCATCTGATGAACATGAAGGTCATGGGGTTTTCTCTGGTGAGAATTCTCTAGATCTTCTATCTGTCTCGACACATTACAGTGGAGATTGTGAATTAGCCCAAGGCCCCAGATGCTCAAGGTCCTGGACTATCCATCTTCACCTAAGTCTTCTACCACATGATACAAGAAGACTGAATCCCAGTATCGGATCCACGGGGAACCCAGTCTCATTAGGCCTCAGTTACCTCATGATTCTGCGGTGGTGGATTCTGCTCTCAGAACAGATAGGAGTTCTAAAAACTTGCTTCGGCGCCCCCGGGGCCAGAGCATACATCCTTAGCCTCTTTTGGGAGAATGGCGTACCAGGCTGGCATGATCGCGTCCAAAATCGAGTCCTGCCTGATCTTTACGAGCATTCCCACCGGAGCAGGCTAAACCTTTTCACCAGGTGGTCAGGTAGCACACGGTGTGTCGCAGGTTCCTGTCCAGGGGCATTTTCGACACTTGTAATGTAACATCTAGATTTCTGCTCTGGGTATAGTGATGCGCAGACTCTCATGACTGCGTGCCTCTCACCTGGAGGAGGGGACTCAGCAGAAAATTGTAGATATTCTGTGCATACACTTCCTCATCTCGGAAGTTCTTTAAAGGGAAGAGAAGTTTTCCTTGTGCCTTAAGGGGTCGTACGTATACTCCTGCTTCTCGACAGCCGGTTCAGGCTATGCTACAGCACGCTCGTTCTAGTCAATGGCGTGCACCTAATCAGGCCCCTGCAGCTACTCCGCAAAAACCAGGGACGGGTTTTTGACTGGCTCCAATTCAGCATAGGTTCAAGAAAACAAAGGGGCAGACGATCTGCAAACTCCAAAGTGGAAACTGTACAAAGCAGATCGTTGATAAACTGAAATGTATTTTATTAATGTAACAAAATTAAAATATGTATACAGAAACTCATATACATATACATATTATAGCCCGACACAGGCCGTGTTTCGCCCAACTGGGCTGCTTCAGGGGCTATATAGTGGTATTCCACCATCAAACCAGAGATATTGCTGGAGAAACAGGTATATTGTCTATATTCTGAAAAAAACAGCTCGTCTGGAAATGCAGAAACAATTGGTTATAAACCTGAGGTCAAATGAACAGCCTCTTACTTCCAAACGCGCCGAAAAAATGTCCGTACCTGCCAATCTGCCTGTCGGGGGG
Source organism: Microcaecilia unicolor (assembly GCF_901765095.1). Classification (NCBI taxonomy): domain Eukaryota; kingdom Metazoa; phylum Chordata; class Amphibia; order Gymnophiona; family Siphonopidae; genus Microcaecilia; species Microcaecilia unicolor. The sequence continues at coordinate 96,494,824 of NC_044037.1, read as the reverse complement.
AGGTTTAAATTTTCTCCACCAAAGGTGGCTTCTTGTAACCTCCAATCAGTGGGTTCTTCAAATAGTCCGGTTAGGATACACTCTCAATCTGGAATCAAACCCTCCACATTGCTCACTGGGAGCTTAATCCTTTAGCTTCCATCACAAGTGGGTACTTGCAGAGCAACTCTCCGCCTTTCTCAGCGCCAATGCAGTCGAGCCTGTTCCACCAGGGCAAGAAGGGTTGAGATTCTATTCCAGGTGCTTCCTTGTGGGTTGCGTCCCATCATAGACATAAGGGGCCTAAACAGATATTTGGTTCAGGATGCTTTCCCTGGGCATCCTTCTTCCCATACTTCAGGAAAACGATTGGCTATGCTCTCTGGACTTACAGGATACTTATACCCAGTTTGCGTCCAGAGTATGTTTTCCTAGTGCCTGGCTGTGGTTGCAGCATCTCTTCATGGACTGGGAGTGCATGTGTTCCCTTATCCCGATGATTGCCCGTCTCAACAGATTACAGCTCAGTAAATATTGAGACTTCTAGGCACATGGCTTCCACAGTTCACGTAACTCCCATAGCACATTTACACATGACATCCGCTCAGTGGATCCTAGCTTCCCAGTGCTATCAAGTTCAGGGTATCTAGAGGATGTGACCCAACTGTTCACCAATTTTCGGAATTCCCTTCAGAGGTGGTCAATTCTCTCCAATTTGATTCTGGGGCGTCCCGTCCAACTTCCTCAGCCACAAAAGCTGCTGACGAAGGTTGCATCCCTCCTGGGGTCGGCTATCCAACCAAATTATTCTAATTCAACCAAACAATCGGGTTGCGATGTACTCGATAACAAAGGGGTACTGGATCTTGCCCTCTGAGTCAGGATGCCATGCAGATGTAGAGTTGGGCCCGCCAACGCGGCATGTTTTCTCCAAGCCACTTATCTAGTTGGCGTAAACAGCAGTCTGGCCGACAGGCTGAGCAGGATAATGCTACAGTCATGGTTGTTGAGCATGGCTGTAGCTCGAAAGATCTTCCGGGAGTGAGACACCCCCTCAGTGGATCTTTTTGCCACTTAGTCCAATCACAAAGTCCCGCAGTTCTGTTCCAGGCTGCAGGTTCACGGCAGGCTAGCATCGGATGTCTTTCTCCTTCATTGGGGGACAGGCTTTCTGTATGCGTATCCTCCCATACCTCTGGTGGAAAAGACTTTGCTGATTCTCAAGCAAGATTGTGGAGCCATGATTCTGATCGCTCCTTTCTAGCCGCGTCAGATATGGTTCCCTCTTCTTCTGGAGTTGGAATGTTTTCCAGCTCTCATTACGCAGAACGAGGGGGCACTTCTACATCCCAACCTCCAATCTCTGGCTTACACGGTCTGGATGTTGAGAGTGTGGATTTCGCCACTTTGGGTCTTCCAGAGAGTGTCTCCCGAGTCTTGCTTGCTTCCAGAAAAGATTCCACGAAGAGGTGTTATTCTTTTTCATGGAAGAGGTTTGCCGTCTGGTGTGACAGCAAGGCCCTAGATCCTGCCTCTTGTCTTATACAGACCTTGCTTGAGTTCTTTCTACACCTGTCTGAGTCTGGTCTCAAGACCAACTCTGTAAGTGTTCATCTTCATGCAATAAGTGCTTATCATCAACGTGTAGAAGGTCAGCCTTTAGCTGTCCACTTCATGAGAGGTTCACTTCTCCCCCAATATTGAGAGAATTCCTTGTATGTGTCCGGGGGGGGGGGAGGGGTTATTTCTGTTGGGCTTAGCACCCCCAATAATTTTGAAAGTTGGCTCTTATGCTTCGGTCAAAGCCCCTATCAATCCTTCTCCAGTATCTTGGGGTCTCAATGTCATTTTCATCCAGCTGCTGAAAGCTCAGTTCGGGCCACTGGATTCCTGCCATCTGAAGTATTGGACCTGGAAGGTCGTTTTCCTTGGTGGCTGTTCCTTCAACTCGTAAGGTCGGTGAGCTTCAGACTCTGGTAGCTCAAGCGCCTTACCTTACTTTTCATCTTAACAGAGTAGTTCTCCGCATGCAGCCAAAGTTCTTACTGGCGGTGGTATCGGAGTACCATCTGATCCAGTCAATTGTCTTGCCAACATTCTTTCTCCCTCATCTTACAAGCCCTGACGAAAGCAAGCTGCGCACCTTTTACGTGGAGCGGACGAGCCCCCTCAGACAGTCTGCCCAGTTGTTTATTTCTTTTAATGCCAATAGAGAGGAGTTGCTGTCGGAAACCGCACCATTTCTTCTTGGCTAGCAGATTGCATTTCCTTCGTTTTTGTCCAAGCTGGACTGACTCTAGAGGGCCATGTCACGGCTCACAAAATTAGAGCCATGGCTGAGTCGGTGGCTCATCTAAGATCAGTCACTGTTGAAGAGATCTGCAAGGCTGCGGCGTGGTCATCAGTCCACACATTCACATCTCACTACTGCCTTCAGCAGGATAGCCGACGCGACAGTCGGTTTGGGCAGTCGGGGCTGCAGAACTTATTTGGGGTTTAGAATCCAACTCCAACCCTCCTAGGCCCATTTTGTTCTGTTCCAGTAATCTAATCTGTTAGTAATAAGAGTATGTACGATCTTTACTAAATTGGATTTACTAAAAGATGTTTTAATTGCCGAATCATCCATAACTGAAAGAAACAAGACTTGACCACTTTACCGATGTGCAGATTACATTTTAATTGTTCGGATAGCATTATCCATTACTTATTTTGCACTGGCCTGATGAAGGGAGTGTAGCTCTCAAAAGCAAGTCATAAATATATAAAGCTAGTCCAGTAAAATGTATCACTTACAACTTGTGTACAGAAATGACTTGGCCATTGGAGCAGATCATCCTCAATCCCAGAGGTCCAATGATGGCAATGCACCAATGTGTCTTGGGCTGCCGGGGAAGCACCCATCGACGACTCTACTTGGAGAACCGTCTAGTATGGAGCAACTTTTGGAGAGACAGTGGAATGAAGGGCATGAGCTACTACTGCAACAAGGCAATTTTGATCATGGTATGTATAGTAAGATACTGATTTTCAAAAGCACATAGACTTACAAAGTAACATAGGTTATTATCAGGCTCATTTTCGAAAGAGATGGACGTCCAAACAGTGACATAAATCGGCACTTTTGGACGTCCATCTCTCAGTGACGTCCAAATCGGTATAATCGAAACTCGATTTTGGACATCTGTAACTGAAGTCCATCGCAAGGATGTCCAAATTTCAAGAGGGCGTATCGGAGGTGTGGTGAAGGCGGGACTTGGGCGTTCCTAAGACTTGGACGTTCCTAAGACTTGGACGTTCCTAAGACTTGGACGTCTTTGACCCATAATCAAAAGAAGCAGAGACGTCCATTGGCCGTTTTCACCCGGACCTGTTTTTATTACGAATAAGGCACAAAAAGGTGCCCGGAATGACCTGATGATCACTGGAGGGAATCGGGGATGACCTCCCCTTACTTCCCCAGTGGTCACTAACCCCTTCCCCCTACCTGTTACATTCGTGGAGGAAACAGCGAGCCCTCCAAAACCCACCAGAAACTCTCTGTACCCACATCTAGGTGCCCCCCTTCACCCATAAGGGCTATGGTAGTGGTGTACAGTTGGGGGTAGTGGGTTTTGGGGGACTCGGCACACAAGGTAAGGGAGCTATGTACCTTGTAGCATTTTTATGTTTAAACAATTTTTTATTGATATTTCAGCATGTTAAGCCATAACAGTACCTTTCACTGAACAAATTTCACTAGCGATTCATGTTGTATAAGTCCAACACATTACTGAACATCATCAAAAACTTTTAAACATTTTCTCCCCTATCTCCTACCTTCCCCTTCTACCCCCTTTGGTTTCCAACAATTTTATATTTCAACATTTTTATTGATGACAATTCAGAGGAACCCTTCCAAATAATATGAAAATATAGCAATTCAGATATATTTCAGCAAGTGTTGTAACATTCCATCATAGTCCCCATTCAACTGGTTCCATCTCCAATATATATAAGCAACCCCTCTGAGAGTAGATAAACACATCATCCAAATATCTGGCCTTCCTTCCCTACCTCCAGTCTACCCTCATATCCACCTCTTCATTCCTGATTCCACATTGTAGTTCCACATTTGTCTCTTCCCACTCCCCCACCCCACCACCTATCCCTGTAACCCCCCCTTCCCTATTAGGTATCTCATTCGCAAATCACAAGGTGTTGACAATAAGACTTCTACCCCTGGAGCTGAGACTGGACAGGTACGGGTTCCATATTGCTAGATAATCCTTCCTCCGCCTGGGGGATCCCCTCGCATCACCTGCTTCCCAAGTCGCCAGCAAGTGCACTTGGTTCCTCCAATGCCAATATGCCGGAGGTTCTTCCCCCATCCAATATTGTAATATGGTTTTTCTTGCTACTAAAGTCAACTTGCCACTCAGAAGGGTTGCCCCTTTTTTCATCGGGTGATATGCCTTAGGCTTATCCAACACAAATTGTTCCACTGAGCCCCTAATCCCCTCTTTTAATATTCCAGCCAGAAACCCCCGGGCCTGTTCCCAAAACTGCTGAATCCGGGGACAATCCCATAGCACATGGAAAAACGTATGTCTGTATTGTTTGCATTTATTACAATGTACCCCCTCTTGCGGCTTCATATGAGCCAGTTCTCTAAGCATCACCCTTACTCCGCACTCCCGTAATATTCCATCTTTCATCAATAAGGCGATATTCTTAATAGAAGCCACTACATCCCAGTCTCCCAATGGTTCCCCCAAATCTTCCTCCCACCTTCTCTTGATTCCTACGAATTCTCTAATCGGGGCTTTACTATTAAGAGCCTTTTGAAGCCCCGACACCGAGACCCCCATATCCCACATCTGTTGAAAAAACTCTCGTATCTTGGATCCCAAACGCAGCCCCATTGAGGCTCCATCCAGATTAGACAAATAATGTTTAATTTGTGTGTATGCAAACCGATTACCCCATGTGGGACCTACTTTCTCTTGTACCGCTTCAAATGGCAGCAGCTTTCCTTCACCTGTTAACAAATCATCCAACAAAATTATTCCCTTCTGTTCCCAAATCCTGAATACGGGGCTGTCCAGGCCTGGTTCAAAGTCCCCATTACCCCTGATTGGTAATTGATCTGAAACCAATGCATTTCCGCCCAATTTAGTCACTAACCCCTTCCACACTTCCCTCAGAGGGCCCAGCACAACACTCCCCTTCAAATGAGTAGGTAAGTGCCTCTTCGTACAGTGCAACAAATAGAAGAAATTAAATGTCTCATAAAATGTTTTTTCCAGTTCCACCGGCGTGTAATATTGTTCATTAACAAACCAGTCGCTCAAGTGTCTCAATAAGCACGCTTGATTGTAGGTTTTTAAATCTGGTAACCCTAATCCCCCCTGTTTCCAGGATCCCAACATATCCACCAAACAAATTTTGGGCTTTTTCCCTGCCCAACAGAATCTACTCCACATTCTATTTACTATGTGAAGGTCTTTTTTTTAACATACACACCAAAAGGCTCTGAAGGACATATAACCAGCGGGGAAACTGAACCATCTGCATCAGATTTATCCTCCCTGTCAGCGAGAGTGGCAGAGCCTTCCAGCTGTCCTCGAGTATCCTCCACGAGACGCGTAATATTACTGCGATGCAAGGTACTGACATTCATTGTCAACCTGATCCCCAGATATTTAAATGAGTTAACCGCCCATATTAATGGAAAGTCAGTATTCCACAATCCCCTGACCTGCTGGGAGGAGGGCAGCGCCTCCGATTTTTCCAAGGTGATACAAAATCCTGCGTAGTCCCCATACTCCTGAAGAGCCTCCACTGACTCTCTCAGCTTCTCCAGATGAACTAACAGATCATCCGCAAAAGCCGCCACCTTAAAACAGTGGTTCCTCAACTGGATACTTCGAATATCTGGGTTGTCCATTATCTCCCTTATCAGTGGGTCCAGTGTTAACACGAATAGGAGCGGCAACAGAGGGCATCCCTGCCTAGTCCCTCGTAGTATTGGGAATGTATTCGAATCTCTTCCATTGACCAATACCTTGGCACTGGGTGACGAGTATAGCGCCCTAACTACCGATATAAAATGTCCTTCGAACCCATAGGCCTTTAGGGTGGCATAAAGAAAATCCCATTTTACTCGATCGAAGGCCTTTTCGGCGTCAAAACTAGTAAGTATAGATTGAATCCCCCTTCGCTCCCTATATTCCAACGTTGTCAATATCTTACGCATGTTCTTTACCACCGAACGGCCCCCCACAAATCCCACTTGAGCCTCGTGAAGAAGATCCGGTAACACTCTAGATAGACGATCCGCTATTATCTTTGCCAGTAGTTTAACTTCAAAATTTAAGAGAGAAATAGGCCTATATGAAGCCACATTCGTAGGGTCTCTTCCTGGTTTAGGTATCACTATAATCTGAGCTAGGTCTAGAGATTGAGGCAATACCTCCTCCTCCACTATTTTGTTAAACATTCTAGTTAACGGCGGCACTACCACCTCTCCCATAATTTTATAGGACTGAGCTCTAAACCCATCTACCCCTGGAGCCTTTAAAAGAGGGCTACGCTCGATTACCAGTCGCCACTTCCTCCTCAGTTATAGCGTTCAATTGGTTCTTCTTTGCCTGCCCCATTCGCGGATGCACCACATTGTTCAGATATAATTCTCCCGGGAGGCCTGTCTCTTGGGGAGCCGCGTGTAAGCCTTGATAATATTCTTGAAAGATCTCGCATATCTCTTCATCTGAGTGCACCCTCTGCCCTACAGTTTCCTGTACAGTAAGAATTCTACGTGGTCCGCCTGCAGTTTTGATCAGCCTTGCCATCAACCTGCCCCTTTACTACCATGTCGGTGGAGCATATACTTATAGACTTGTGGGCTCTCTGATGGAGAAGCATGTTCAGCGCTACTTGATATTCCAGCAACCTTCTCCTAGTCCCCCCCATCGGCAATACCCCCAGTCTTAAAATTTCTCTATCCTTGTATAATGGGTATAGCTTATTATTTCTCCCCGCAAAACCGCTTTAGCTGCATCCCAATACAATACGGAATTCCTCTCATGCTCTACATTCGTGGTCTTATATGTCCCAACATGTAAGCATCCTTTCCCTGAACCTAGGGTCTACCTTGGAGCATTTTATGAAGTCCACTGCAGTGCCCCCTGGGGTGCCCGACTGGTGTCCTGGCATGTCAGGGGGACCAGTGCACTACAAATGCTGGCTCCTTCCACATCCAAATGGCTTGCATTTGGACATTTTTGACTTGGACGTCTTTGGTTTCGAAAATCGCCGAAAGTCAAAGATGTCCAAATCCAAGGATGTCCTTGGTATTTTCGAAACGAAAGATGGACATCCATCGTTTTTTGAAAATGAGCTCCCCGCCTCGGGATTTGGACGTTTTACAAAGACGTCCAAATCCCAACTTAGATGTTTCTTTCGAAAATGCCCATCTGTGTAACTTTGTAAGTCAATGTGCCTTGAAACTGAGCACCTAAGTATATTGGTGTTTTTCTTCATGGAATAACAATGCTGGGATTTGTGGAGATTTAATGTCTTTTCTGCTTGGTTATCGAAATCCTGGCTAGTAAGTAACCGCAGGATAATTAAAGGATGATGTAGCTGGTTCAGTGGTTCTTGGTCTCCATTCACTGGCAGGAAAAGGCAAACCTAAGTGTCTGGACTGGTCTGGAGGGACTTGGAGAGAAAACTAGCAGCTGAGACCTAATTTCTCTTAGGGACAATTTCTCCATATAAGTTATTTTGTGCATATGATGACAGAATAAACCTCACTCCTAAGTCATGGTATGTGGAGTATGATCTTGGTCTCTCAAATATGCGCTAATGCTTGCTCTAATACTTGCTTCTTTCTGGAGTTCATACGATGCAACATGTATAGGCAGCCTAACCAAGTGTGCTTCCAAATTCTGTTTAACCAATCCTGTGATAACAAAAATGATGGGAAATTTCTGTATCTTTCTGCCACACTTTCTTGGTCTTGGACTATATTTCTTGGTACTTGAAAATCTTTTCTCCCTTTACATGATTCAGAGTAATTATTTGGGAACAGTGCCCTTCTAGTGTTTTTTTTTTCTGTTTTTACCACTATATCTAAATTTCTGACATCCAGCTTTTAATTAGTCAGAATGGAGTCTGTCCTATGTGAGCATAACCTCTTCATTCTTTATAATTCTCTCAGGGTCATGAATAAAGGGCAAGCAAAACCGCTTTTTTCCAATTCTGCCTGCTATGACCCAGCTTGGCCTTTCCAACCTCACCTACCTTACAAGTTCTGCTGACCTAGTGTTGTAGTTGGGCATGAGTGAGCCCCAGTTGCTCCTGCCCCATGCTATCTTCGCTCTCAAGACAAATCCCTCCTCTCAGTACCCTTCTCCACCACCGCCAACTCCAGGCTCCGCCCTTTCTGCCTCGCCTCACCCAATGCTTGGAATAAACTCCCTGAGCCCATACACCAGGCCCCCTTCCTGCCCATCTTCAAATCCTTGCTCAAAGCCCACCTCTTCAGTGTCGCCTTCGGCACCTAACCACTACATCTCTATTCAGGAAATCTTGACTGCCCCAACTTGACATTTCGTCCTTTAGATTGTAAGCTCCTTCGAGCAGGGACTGTCCTTCTTTGTTAAACTGTACAGCGCTGCGTAACCCTAGTAGCGCTCTAGAAATGTTAAGTAGTAGTATCTCTGCTATCAAAATGATTACTGTGACCTCCAGCAGCAAGACTGCTGCTAGATGTCTCAGCAGCCATTGTGAGATTGAAGCCGACATTAGCAGGAACGATTCCCCCAGTCACAGTAAGTGCAAAGCCTGTATGGTAAATTCAGGGGGCATGCCCAGAATCTGCCCTGCATTTCCTACACAGGGCAGACAGTTACTGCACCTCATGTAACATGGTGCAGTCCCACTGCAAACAGAACTGACACAGCAGTGCACTCCCCTCCGCCTTCCTTCCACATACTCTCTGACATCAAAGACATTAAGCCCTGCTCTTCCCCCCCCAACTTCAATAACCCTTCCTGATCTCTTCTTCCACCCCCATCCCTATTCTCCCAGTAAGTGTTTTTTGCAGTAAAATAGTGCATTTTATTAATTTTGGACTTAAATTTAACCAATTTTTACCACACACAATTCTTGGGTAACATTTACTCTTAGGAAATACTCTGTGAACATAACATATATGTGTTTTTATCAACTGGTACTCATAGTAACCTTAGTTCTTTTGAAAACACGTAATAAAATGGGGACAGCTCCAAGGTCTGAGAATAGTAATATTAATATTAGACATCTCTCTTTCTAGTCTTAGGGGCACTGAAGGCATTGCATCAGCTACAAGTGGAGAGCCAGAGGCTGGAAGAGCAGGTCAGGAACTTGACCAGGGAGAAGGAACACCTACTGCTGATAAAATCCCAGCTTTCATTTTCATTCCTAATGCCAACAGCAAATTCCACTTTAGCATCACTAGCTCCAAATGGTAAGCAAGTACAGGGGTAGTACTTGAGGTAGCTGAAGCTTTTTCATGGGATTATTTAAAGAAACGGTTTCATGCTGTGACCTTATCATATTCTTTGAAATGTAGGTTTGTCTCTTGTTGGCTGTTGTGGTGAATAGAAAATGGCCTGTGATACATAGAAGCCCAAGAGCAACTAATCTCACGCTGTCCAACCAATATTCCTTAAGCAAGGAGGGAAGTACTGAAATGTTAAGTAGTAGTAGTAGTAGAACATGTTGGGTAAAATGCTTAATTCAGCCCACAGTCTCAGAATATATGGTAGTATTTTCTATTTCTGTTTTCTCTACCAGACTAGTCCACAAGGAATAGGTTATGCCCCTCTACCAGCAGACAGAGACAGAAAACAACAGCTTGTGAGCTCTGGCCCTATATAAGGCACCGTGTAGCCCCAATTACCTTGGTATTATCTGTCTCCTGCTGCAGGTGGTAGACAAGCACAGTTGTGCAGCATACTTCTGATTTTGAGCTATGTGATTCCAGGGCCCTGTTGGAGAACTGATAATCCAGTTTGAGTCTAGGCATGTGGGGATTTGTTTGACCCTTCAGGGAATTTTGAAAGAGTTGAGTCCTTCTTGTTTTTCTCTCTTTCCCTCCCTCCTTTTTTTTCCATGCCATCTTATCTCCTTGCACAGTCCAGCCTCCCTTGCTCTTCCATTGGCGCTCTGTTTAAAAAAAAAATAGGAGCAAGGTGCTCCTTCAGAGGTCACATCAGAGGTAAGGGCTGCTGAACAGTAGGGAGGCAGCAGCAGACTGGAGGAAGGTAGGAAACCTGCTCTGAAATTGGAGTGCAGAAAGAGAGAGGCTGGTCCAGCCCCTGGATTGGTATGGGAGGTATTGGCCCTTAAAGCGGTGCCAGAACTGTGCTGAGAGCATCACAGCTTCTTCTGCAACAGATTCTATTCAGTTCCAGTAGCAGCTTAGGGAACCCTTATTCATGGCAGCAGTTGCATGAGAGAGAGGCCTATGGAAGTGTTGAGCACTGCTCTAGTGGCAGTGACCACCAGGGGAGATTCGGGCAGTGAAGTTCTTGCTGCAGTGGAGCAGCAGGCCACTCCACAAATTAGGAGCTTTTGGTGGGAGCTCAGGTTGACTCTGGAAGGAGGGGTACCTTGTTGGAGGTGAGTGGTTCTACATTGACTCACTAGGGAACCCCACCTACACCTGGCAGAGCAGGAACACCCACAGTTTTCCAGAAGTCAGTCTGGTCCCTCAATAATCCATCCCTCTTGTGCTGGCTCTAGAGGGAGCAGAGGGAGGAAGTCAATGGAGCATAACAGTAAGAGCCAGGGCATCTGCCCCTCCTCCTAGGGTTCTTCTTTTCCCCCAGAGCTTATGCACCTTATGTATCAGGCTTTTTTCTTACACGTTGACACTTGCTGCAGACCTCAAGGATCTGCCCCGCCTTCTGGGGACTCAAGACCTGGAAAGGGACTGAGGGAGCAGCCAGGGGACTGGGAGGCCCAGAAGGTGGTGGGCTCCAAGCATGCATTGGCCATCAGTTTTTCGGATCCTAGTGCATCTCCTAGGTTGGGGCTTAAAAGGATAGGGAGCTTCCCATTGGAGACTCTTCACGCATTAGAGTCTCCAAGCATTTCAAAGGCCCCAGTACCAGAGGAGTCATCCTCAGGGGATCTGATTCTGGAAAGGCTGTAAAAGCCCTCATAGCAGACTCTGATCTTTGATAAATGAGACATTCTGGAGTCTGGTCTTAGGATGGCAGGGTCATGGCTAAGCTGTAAACTCTGGCCCCTGCAGAGCTGAAAAATTTGTGGGTCCTTAAGGTGGATTCTTAGCTATGGCGGTGACTAAAAAGATGCCTGTCCTGGTAGAGGGAGGTGCTGCGCTAAATGACCTATAGGATCAAAGCTTATTGAAGCAGACCTTCCAGGTAGTCACCATGGGCCTGCAGGCTGTGGTTTGCAGTGAGGTTATATCCAGGGCCTGGAAACCGTGCTGCTGATCATCTACAACATGGTATGAATCACAAGAGGCCTGCAACTGCCAAAGAACAATTTTTTCTGTAAATTTGGCCAGAAATGGTAGACTATAAATAAGGGATAAGAACTAGACAAGAACTGGACAAAGAAGGATTATGCTTAGAGCCTTTCAAAACAAGGCATACACTGGAGATCTTCAAAGGATCAAGTAGGAGCCTTGTTGATAAAGAAAGATGCAGTAATTTAGTCAGGAAGAAGGTGACCTCATCTCTAGCAGCTTAAATCCAACTAATAGGACAGGGATCTAATGGCGATATTTTGTTTATTATGAACTTGTTATACTACCTATCCGAAAAGCGGGTCAAGGCGGTTTACAAATAACTAAAAGAAACACACAAGAAAAGAACGCCAGTAAATATATAGGAAAGAGGACATCTCTCATCCTAAGAAATGGATAGTACCATGCGCACACAGGCAGACACGGCTGGTTCCCCTGACTCAGTCACCACCAAAGGCCAAATTGAAGAGATGAATTTTCAGGGCCTTTTTAAAACCTGGGAGTGATCGCTCTACACAAATATTCAGGGACAGATCATTCCATAATTTGGGGGTTAGATAATAAAAAGCTGAACGTCTTCTGGTCTCATAATGTGCAAGCTTTGGACCTGGCAGGACCAACTAGTGGGTATCCAAGGATCATAAGGCTCTACTTGGAGGTATATGGTATGGTTAATGTAAAAAGGTATAAGGGCTGACCAGTATAGTATGCTCTGAGTCGGACAAAGAATTTTAAAAAGCACATGATAATGAATAGGCAACTAATGTCTTTTGACAATCAAAGGGGTTTGATGATTGAATTGTTTTAGCACAACACAGCAATCTCGCTGCTGTGTTATGAAGAGTCTGAAGTCATTTTTTTTCATAGAGGAATGGCAGCATCAGCAACACTACAATAGTCAAGGTGTGATATTAAAAATGCCTGAACCAAAGTATGAAAAGGGAAAAATCTATTACACCCCAAAGAGGTTGAAACTTACGCAGAGTAGAGAAACCTAGTCTGACTAGTGATGAGAATTGTGCCTGAAAATTAATATTAGAATCCAAGATGATAAAGAAGGTACAGGATATTAAAGGAGCTCAGAGAGGTTCTGGCGGGTCCTCTTAAAGATTTGTTTAATAAATCATTGGAAACGGGAGAGGTTCCGTGGGATTGGAGAACAGCGGATGTGGTCCCTCATCAGAAAAATGGTGATAGGGAAGAAGCTGGAAACTACAGGCCGGTAAGCCTCACTTCGATTATTGGAAAAGTAATGGAATCGATGCTGAAGGAAAGGATAGTGAATTTCCTGGAAGGCAATAAGTTGCAAGATCCGAGACAACATGGTTTTACCAAAGGGAAATTGTGCCAAATGAATCTCATTGAATTCTTTGACTGGGTGACTGGAGAATTAAATCAGGGATGTGATATAGACGTAATCTACCCAGATTTCAGCAAGGCTTTTGACACGGTTCCCCACAGGAGGCTCTTGAACAAACTGGATGGGCTGAAGATAGGACCCGAAGTGGTGAACTGGATTAGGAACTGGTTGACGGACAGATGCCAGAGGGTGGTGGTAAATGGAATTCGCTCGGAGGAGAGAAAGGTGAGTAGTGGAGTGCCTCAGGGATCGGTGCTAGGACCGACTCTGTTCAATATATTTGTGAGTGACATTGCTGAAGGGTTAGAAGATAAAGTTTGCCTTTTTGCGGATGATAACTAAGATTTGAAACAGAGTGGACACCCGGGAGGGAGTGGAAAACATGAAAAAGATCTGCGGAAGCTAGAAGAATGGTCTAAGGTTTGGCAATTAAAATTCAATGCAAAAAAATGCAAAGTGATGCCTTTAGGGAGTAGAAATCCACGGGAGACGTATGTGTTAGGCGGGGAGAGTCTGATAGGTACCGACGGGGAGAGGGATCTTGGGGTGATAGTATCTGAGGATCTGAAGGCGACGAAACAGTGTGACAAGGCGGTGGCCATAAGTAGAAGGTTGCTAGGCTGTATAGAAAGTGGAGTGACCAGCAGAAGAAAAGAGGTTTTAATGCCCCTGTATAAGTCGTTGGTGAGGCCCCACCTGGAGTATTGTGTTCAGTTCTGGAGGCCGTATCTTGCTAAGGATGTAAAAAGAATTGAAGTGGTGCAAAGAAAAGCTATGAGAATGGTACGGGATTTGCGTTACAAGACATATGAGGAGAGACTTGCTGACCTGAACATGTATACCCTGGAGGAAAGGAGAAATAGGGGTGATATGATACAGACGTTCAAATATCTGAAAGGTATTAACCCGCAAACGAACCTTATCTGTACATGGGAAGGCGGTAGAACTAGAGGGCACGATACGAGATTGAAGGGGGGCAGACTCAAGAAAAATGTCAGGAAGTATTTTTTCACGGAGAGAGTGGTGGATGCTTGGAATGCTCTCCCGCGGGAGGTGGTGGAGAGGAAAACGGTAACGGAATTCAAACATGCGTGGGATAAACATAAAGGAATCCTGTTCCGAGGGAATGGATCCTCAGAAGCTTAGCTGAGATTAGGTGGCAGAGCCGGTGGTGGGAGGCGGGGCTGGTGGTTGGGAGGCGAGGATAGTGCTGGGCAGACTTATACGGTCTGTGCCCTGAAAATGACAGATACAAATCAAGGTAAGGTATACACAAAAAGTAGCACATATGAGTTTATCTTGTTGGGCAGACTGGATGGACCATGCAGGTCTTTTTCTGCCGTCATCTACTATGTTACTATGTTACTATGATCGGAAGATCAAACAAGACTGGGACCAAGGATGGTTGTGGCAATGAACCTGTTATCCAGTAGGCTACCATTTTATCTGGAGTCAGTAAAAGCTTATAATTAGCCAGCCATTGAGAGAGCAATTTGAGGAAGAGTTGAAATGGATCAAGAACAATATCATCTGCATAAAAGAAAACTTGAATATGATATGATTGAATAAGTGTAGCCCACGGGCTAATAAAAATATTAAAAAGGAAAGGAAAGAGAGTTGAACCCTGGGGGAAGGCTAACAGTCGCTCAAACGCGCATGGTTCAGGATAAGGTATCTTTCAAAGATATCACCAAAACAGAGAAGATAGGGTATCCTGATAATGAGGTTGCAAAAGAGACCGTAGTAGATCAGGAGGCATATTTTCAAAGCACTTAGCCTCCCAAAGTGCTTTGAAAATATGCCTCCAGGTGTCCTAAAATAAAAATCAGACAAAAGATTGCAAATTAATACTGTCAAATACTGAGCATGATGTAAATAGGAACAACAAATATAGTTTGAAATGTCTATATGCGAATGCCAGGAGCCTAAGAAATAAGATGGGAGAGTTAGAATATATTGCACTAAATGAAAAATTAGATATAATAAGCATCTCTGAGACCTGGTGGAAGGAGGATAACCAGTGGGACACTGTCATACCGGGGTACAAATTATATCGTAGTGATAGGGTGGATCGAATTGGTGGAAGGGTAGCATTGTATATTAAGGAGAGCCTTGAATCAAATAGATTGAAAATTCTGCAGGAAACAAAACACTTCTTGGAATCACTATGGATTGAAATTGTGTGTGTAAAGGGGAAAAGGATAGTGATAGGAATGTACTACCATCTGCCTGGCCAGTATGAACAGACGGATGCAGAAATGTTGAAGGAAATTAGGGATGCAAACAAACTGGGCAACACAATAATAATGGGTGATTTCAATTACCCCGATATTGACTGGGTAAATGTAACACCGGGGCATGCTAGGGAGGTAAAATTCCTTGATGAAATCAAGGACAGCTTTATGGAGCAGCTGGAACAGGAGCCGACGAGAGAAGGGAAAATTCTAGACCTAGTCCTTAGTGGAGCACATGATCTGGCGCAGGAGGTAATGGTGTTGGTGCTGCTTGATAACAGTGATCATAATATGATCGGATTTGATATTAGCTTTGAAGTAAGTATACATAGGAAATCAAATACGTTAGCGTTTAACTTTAAAAAAGGAGACTATGATAAAATGAGAAGAACAGTGAAAAAAAACTTAGAGCAGCGGCTGCGAGGGTCAAAAATTTACATCAGGCATGGATGCTGTTCAAAAACACCATCCTGGAAGCCCAGGCCAAATATATTCCACATATTTAAAAAAAAAAAAAAAAAAGGACGGAAGACCAAATGACAGCCGGCATGGTTAAAAAGTGAGGTGAAGGAAGCAATTAGAGCTAAAAGAAAATCCTTCAGAAAATGGAAGAAGGAACCGACTGAAAATAATAAGAAATAGCATAAGGAAGGTCAAGTGAAATGCAAAGCGCTGATAAGGAAGGCTAAGAGGGACTTCGAAAAAAGATTGCGTTGGAGATAAAAACACATAGTAAAAATGTTTTTAGGTATATTAAAAGCAGGAAGCCGGCAAAAGAATCGGTTGGACCACTAGATGACCGAGGGGTAAAAGGGGTGATCAGGGAAGACAAACCCATAGTGGAGAGATTAAATGAATTCTTTGCTTCGGTCTTCACTGAGGAAGATTTGGGAGTGATACCGGTGCCAGAAATGAATTCTGCTAGAGCAAACAATTTGTAATACAGCAGTCCAAACACCATCCTTTTATATGAAAATAATAACAGTTACAGAAGTTCAATTATATAACTTTTGCAGACATATAGACCTGTGACATGAAAGATTGGCCTTTCTCAATATTTTGGATCCACTACTTTAGTCACCTTTTCCCAGAGACGATCACATATGCTTTTATTCATGCAAAGGGTAGAGAAGAGTTGCAAGCCAGCAAGCACCATTTTCAAGGTTGTAATCATGGCAGTAGCATGTGAGGACTGCCTCCGCCCCTAAATAGCTCCAAAGGAATGTAGTATGGTTGGGGGGGGGGGGGGGGGGGGAGGGCAAGGTCTGTGAGGGGTTGGAATTTCTGGGGCAGGATTTTAATACTATAAGCTGATCGGGGGAGGGGAGGTGGAGGTTGAACCCTGTACTGTCATAGGGAAGACCATAGATTTTGGGCATGGGTCGTGATTAAGGTTGCCAACTGGATCCAGATTTGCAGGGCTGGGTTTACCCCAGTGCATGCTGAGACTTGTAGTCTTGCTTTTCTTACAGAATGCGATAGGGAGATCAGAACTACAAGTCCCTGCATGCAATGGGGTAAATTAAGGACTGGATCAACCCTGTCCTGTGAATTTGGATCCAGTTGGCAGCCTTGGCTCTGGCATCACTTTTTGCATGGCTTGAGGCTCCTTTAACAGGGTGGCCCTGAGATAGGGAGTCAGCCATTGTGAATTGGTTCAGCTGAGAGTAGACACCGTTCCCAGTCATGACAACGCAATTAAAATTCTTGGTGGTTTAATTAAATTGTGGTCCTTGGGTATCATAGTTAAGTAAATCCTGCAAAGTTTTATCCATAGTAAGAGAGCTTCTTGTGCTTTATTTGGTTGAACCTCATATGGAAATAAAACTGTCCTTATTATTTTATTCTTATTTGAGCAGCTGGTTTTAGAAGTCCATGCGCAGAAAGCTGCTTACCTCATCAGAAGACTCCTTCTCTTCCAGTGCAGGTATGTTTGCTTGTCCTGTTTTCTTTTTCCTCATTACTTCTTGGTCATATACATGAATTACTATTTGGATTCTTATTGTTTGGACACACATTTTAATACACATTTCTTACAGTCTGCACTTATTGCATGTTGGCCCCTATTCACTAAAACTGATCTTCTTTGACAACCCCAGTTTATCCTCTTTTTCATCTCCTTCATTCCATTTCCTCTTACATCTCCTTTCCTTTCTCACTCATCTGATAAGTGAGTGAGGGCAAGGCAAAATATACAACAGAAATGAAACATTTTTACTCCTGGGCTTCTCCATACAGGTGAACCTTCTCTAATTCCAGTGTGGATTTCTTGGTAATTCATTATAAATAGTTCTTTTTTTTTTCAATCAAACACTATATATGTATACTTTTTTGTTTTACTGAGCTTTTGCATTATTGATCCATTTTTCATACTGAATCCTATGGAACATTCAGCTGTAAACAGAAATGGGCAAGTGGTTTTTAGCTTCTTTAATTTTAAAAGCTGCTGTTGTGATCTTTGCATGCTCATTGCATTTTTTTATGCCCAAACCTTGATGCTAGTGATGACACAAGTGCTAAACAAGTGAGAGGAGCATATGCTTAAAGTGAAACACAAAGGAGATACATTTCATAGTTTTCAGGTACTAGCTGTTTAGATGTATCTCAAATTTGCCAGGAATGCTGGAACCTCAGTAATCTCACCTATAGGAATGCTGGAACCTCAATAATCTCACCTATAATTTAAGATATATCTTTCTGTGGGGAATGCCTCTGAGATATGCATAAGGATAGATATGGTAAAACTAATAGGCACTAAGCATTGGTGAAATGGAACTGGATGGATACACCAATATACCATCCATATGGAAAATGCAGACCGTCAGCAATATGAAACAAGGGATCATAATATCACAATTCTCATGTAGAGCCACAAAACACCCTTTTAGGCTGGATAGTGTTCACAATGAGCTCCTTTTATTAACGACCATATGTAGATCCTTCAAGAGATAGTGTGTCATGATTTAGGCTCTACACCCTTTCTGATGTTTTGGTGCTACCTAAGTACCTGAATATACTATGTAAACCACTTTGAATGCAGTTGCAAAAACCACAGAAAGGCGGTATATCAAGTCCCCTTTCCCTTTCCACTGCAAAACACTATACACAAATTTGTGCCAAAAACACACTCATAATACCAAACCATAATAGCACTAATTCCAAGGACAGGACGAGCTACAACCTTATTCGTGGAAAGGCAGCACTGTAATTACACTGGGCTCTAAAACACCAGTACACAACCTAGTGAAAAAACCAAAATGGGCTGCAAATACTACAAGCTAGCAGAATAGTTCACCTTGATCACACATGAAAAACACATGACACAACAGATATGAAGGCAAAATACTGAACTGGAAAGTTACCTCAAGAAGTCAGACTCAGCATGCAGCAATACTAGAAAAATTGAAACTTACATGCAAAATATCACAGATGCACATTTCCAAAAGCTGACATATTCCAATTAATTCTGAATAAAATACTGTTTTCTACCTTTGTTGTTTGATCATTTAGTTTTTCTATTCGCTTTGGTCCCAGTGTCTTCTGTTTTATGCAGTGTCGTCTTTCAGTTTGATATTTATTTCTCTCACCATGTCCACCATCCTCCTGTGTCCTTATGCGTCCTGTCTACCATCTGTAGCCCTGTCCCTATCCTTCCTCTCCCCCTGCCCTGCCCTCCCCTCCTCTCCTCTCCATGTCCAGCAATCTCTTCTCTCCCATGCCCTCCCCTCCATGTCCAGCGATTCTCCCTGCCCTCCCTCAGCTCCCCGACAGCCCTCCTCTCCGTTCCTCCTCCCCCTCACGCGCGTTTAACCCTTTTACTTTCAGGCGCAGCGACGGCAGTGAAGAGGACAACACAGCTTCTCCCTTCCCTCACACAGTGTCCCGCCCTTGTGGAAACAGGAAATGCATCATCGCAAAAGGTGGGACACTGTGTGAAGGAAGGGAGAAGCTGGAGGCGAGCCTGCTGTGTTGTCCTCTTCACTGCCGTTACTGCGCCTGAAAGTAAAAGGGTTTAAACACGTGTGGGGGGGGGGTGTAGGAAGAACGGAGAGGAGGGCTGTCGATTGGGGAGCTGAGGGAGGGCAGGGAGAATCGCTGGACATGGAGGGGAAGGCAGGGGAGAGAAGAGATCGCTGGACATGGAGAGGAGGGGAGGGCAGGGGGAGAGGAAGGATAGGGACAGGACTACAGATGGTAGAGCGGAAGGACCGTCCGAGAGCTGCCTGGCTGCAGCGCTGCTGTGCCAGGCAGCCCTGCGTTTGTGGGGGCAGAAGCCAGGGGAAGGTCACGGTTGGGCTCCCTCCCCAAGCCTCTTATATGGGGCGCCTATGGAAGGCAGTGTTGAACCCAGAGTTGGAAGGGAGGGAGAGAAAGGGAGCATTGTGAGACCCAGCCTCGACTTATACACAGGTCACAGCATTTTTAGCCATTTTTAGTCCTAAAACTGCCCTCGACTTATACACGAGATTGACTTACAGACAAGTACATATGGTGTGTGTGTGTGCATTTATATCTGTGTGGTTGTGAATGGGAGAAGGGAAGACTGTTTGAAAGGTATGATTCCTTAATTGCTGTGTTACTGTGAATTTATACTTGTATGGTGCAGCCGTTAGACCTGTTTTTCCTATTAGGGGCTTGTTTCATTTCTCTTCCATCTCTTACCACATTCAGGAACTTTGGGGATGATATTGAGCATGATTGATTGATTTAACTGGGTAGGAGAGGCCCCTCACTGGTTAAATCATAGTTAGCTAGTCTTCTGCCATATTCAACAGCACTTAACTGGTAGTGGTGCTGAGTATCAGCTCTGACCACTCTGATGTAGTCTGGGCAATGCCAGGGCGATCTAGGGGTACATTTGGGAAGGAGCTGAAAGATATGTAGGCTGTGGCCATATTCAGTACCGGTACTTGCAAACATAACTGGGCAAAGATAGGACCACATAAAAAGCAGTCCTATCTTTGCTTGATTTATGTATTTGGAAGCTGGCAGTAAATATCAATTGGTACCCACATAACTTCTTGGTCAGCAGAAGACCACGAATATTCAATGCCAGTGCTCAGAGGGCATGATATTGAATATCTGGATCTAACTGAACTCATAGCTGTGAGCAGCTTTAAAACTGCTGACAACCAGGTCAACGTTTGGCCCATGGCGATTTCCTCAGCCTAGGACTCACTACATCCCTTTTTGTAGCTAGAGCTGCTTTCCAGTGCCCTGCCTATTGGCTGCTTTCCACTGATAGTCACCTTTGGAAATAGGCAGGGCAGGTTCCTTTATAAGAGACAGAATTGGAGATCTTTTTATTTGTCATTTATTACAGTATCATTACAAGTAATACTTCAAGAAACTTGAATGAAAAAATAGTCAGTCAAAAATATAATCCTATAGAACTATACTAAATAAATCTAAGATCATGTTATAGAGGGAAGCATTAACTATAATTAACAAGACAAAAATATCCACAAGTTTGGCTGGTTCAAAAACATATTATCCCTATACTTCTCCACTGCTCTGAACTTCTGTTCTTTTTCCAAAAGAAATTTTACTAAATTGTTCAGAGCAAAAACAACACGTAAAAATTATCTTGAAAGGTAATAAGACTCTTGCAATTGGTGCCTCCTTTTTTTTCAGATTTCCTTTCAAATGTCTGGACTTTCAATCCCTAAAACGATTTTGTGCACCTGAGTGGTTCTTGTAACATCTGGAAAAATTTGTACAGTGAAACCATAAAATAAGGAATTTTTACATCTAAAGTAGGACTTTAAAACCAATACCTTAAACCTCTCTGAAGTGAACGAGACCAACAGGATTTCTCCTTCAGAAAATTTAGCTAGAGATGTTTCCAGAAAGCAGGTCAAATCCACCAAACTGCATGCAGAGAAAGCATTATCAGGGTCGCCCTGAACTCTGTTCACCAAGGATATGTTACCCAGAAAACAGTAAGCATTGGGAATTGAAATAGACCCAGCATTAGGCACCTTCAAAACGTCCTTAAAATATGTAACCAATTATTTACTTATTTGTGACATTTATAACCCACATTAACCCAAACAAGTTTGAGTTCAGGGTGGCTTACAATAAACAGTATAGGATACATATTTAGTTATTTTTATTTATTTGTTACATTTGTACCCCACATTTTCCCACCTATTTGCAGGCTCAATGTGGCTTACATAGTACCGTAAAGGCGTTCGCCAGTCGGTTGATAACAAATACAAGGTTATATTGTGGTGGAATGAGGTAGGTCTGTATCAGGCACCATGAGGGTCGAAGGGAATGAAGATTGTATATTGTCCAGTACGATCATTGGTTATGTTGTGTTGCTGGGTGTGGGGATTTACGTTGGATCGGTGGGGTAAGCCTTTTTGAAGAGGGTGGTTTTTAGTGATTTCCTGAAGTTTAGATGGTCATGGATTATTTTCACAGCTTTTGGGAGTCCATTCCATAGTTGTGCGCTTATGTAGGAGAAGCTGGATGCGTAAGTTGTTTTGCATTTAAGTCCTTTGCAATTTGGGTAAAGAAAGTAATTTGTTGTAAGAATCCAATTTTATAGTACAGTATCATAAACATGCTGGGATAGCTAATGGATGTTAACATTTACAAAATCTATTATGAATGAGAAATTGTACATGAAGCATTTTCTTTCCAGTTTTCTACATTTCTTTTTCAAAAGAAGGGTAAGATTGATTAAACCAAGGTGACTTCTGGACAGTAAACTAGTAAACAGAAAACGAAGATTCATGGTACGACACCAAACTGTCCCTGGTGCCAGACACCCCTGCAGCTTGCACTATGTGGACCTGGGGCTCCAAGGCATTAAACTTTGTTTCAAATGCTACCATGCTTAGTAACACCATCCACAGAGAAATGACATAACTTGGAAATTGTAAGCATCGGAGATCTTGCAGATATAACCCAGGAAATTAGGCATCCTTATAGTTTCTAAACAATAAGTAGAATCGTGAAAGAAGCTAGACAGTTGCCAATCCTAACTTCCTCAGCCCTAAGCACATCGAGCAAGGCTTCCCTACTTTTTAGACCCTAGTTATGTTCAATATCTTAAACTAGCCCTGCCCATGGAAACGGATGTTAATGTTTGTGTACAGAACTGTGTTATAGAAATAAGTAGTAATTATACAGTATATTTGGCAGTACACATAATAAGAAAAAGAAAGAAAGACAATTTAGTCAAAGTTTCACAGTAGAAATAACAAAGGAAATAAATACATATTTGAATAACTTAAAATGCAGTACATCACAGCTAGGGAATTATTTGTAATTATTATACATCTAAGTGGGGCTAGTGTGTGTATGTGTTTGTTTTCAGTGTGTAACCTGCAGGTGTTGTCTATGTAGGGTAGCTGGGATTTGTGGGGCAGTTTGCTGGTGGGGTTGCTACTGTGGGGAGGACACAGTTTATAGGGTGGTGGTACAGTTGTGGGAGTGGGGCAGTGTTCAGAGTAGTGGAGTATTTTTTTAATATGCGCGGTTAGAATAGTTTTGGCAGGTGGAACAGTTTGCGGAGTGGTGGGGCAGTTGTGGGGGTAGTTTCTAGGGGTTGGGATATTTTCAGGGGTAGGACAGTTTACTACTACTACTTAGCATTTCTATAGCGCTGCTAGGGTTACGCAGCGCTGTACAATTTTAAACAAGGGGAAGGACAGTCCCTGCTCAAGAGAGCTTACAATCTAAAGGTAATAAACTATGTAGTCAGTGTAGGTATCATGAATGGGGAAGGTGGTTAGGCACCAAAAGCAAGGGAGAAGAGATGGGCTTTGAGTAAGGGCTTGAAAATGGGCAGGGAGGGCGCATGGCGTATGGGCTCGGGAAGTCTGTTCCAGGCATAAGGTGATGCGAGGCAGAAGGGGCAGAGTCTGGAGTTAGCGGTGGTGGAGAAGGGTACAGATAGGAGTGATTTGTCCTGAGAGCGGAGGTTACGGGACATACGGGGAGAGGAGGGTATAGAGATAATGGGGGGCTGCAGATTGAGTGCACTTGAAGGTCAATAGGAGAAGCTTGAACTGTATACGGTAGCGGATCGGGAGCCAGTGAAGCGACTTGAGGAGAGGGGTGATATGAGAGTATCGGTTCACGCGGTAGATAAGATGTGCGGCGGAATTTTGGACAGATTGGAGGGGGGATAGGTGGCTAAGTGGGAGACCAGCGAGGAGAAGGTTGCAATAGTCAAGACGAGAGGTAACGAGTGAGTGGACGAGGGTTCGGGTGGTCTGTTCAGAGAGGAATGAGCGAATTTTGCTAATATTATAGAGGAAGAAGCGACAGGTCTTAGCTGTTTGCTGGATATGGGCATAGTTTTTTTTTAGGGGTGAGAGGGCAGTTGCTTGGGGACAATTTTGGGGGATGGTGGCAGCAGGGTAATGGAGCAGTTTGGGGGTAATTTTTAGGTGCTGGCATACTTTGTTGGGGAGTAACTTTTGGGTGCTGTACAGTTGTGGGGTGGTGGGATAGTTTGTTGGGGCATAGTTCTTGGGAGTGGGTAGTTTTGAGGGTGGTGCTGGGTGAGTAGAGAATGAAAAGAGGCAGTTTGAAAGGAGGAATTTCCTGTTTACTATGTTTCACTGTATATAAATTTCTATGTTACAGAAGCTACTATACAACCCCTTCTCCCATAGATGTGAATTGGGTAATCTTTACTTCTCTAAGACCCCTAGTCCAGTTTGGCCCATGTGTCTCTGTATTCATTTTTCCCACATGCCAAGTTTCATCCCATTCTATTAAATGTTATTTTGCACCCAGACAAATGGACAGACAGATGTTCTCGACCGTTTTTCTATAATTCTTACCAACTTCTGGTGCGTTGGAAAGAATAAGAGTAAGTGTAAAAGCTGTTAATGAGTTTTATGTTTTGTCTAATGACCTTTGGGTCATATTTTTACTTGCTGAATCTGGTACACAACATTCTTCCAGTGATTCTAATGCTATGAATTTAGGTAGATGGATTGCTACTGGTTATATTGCTTGGATTTGGAATGATACTGACTGACTGAGAGACATACTTGTTTGTTTGGCCATCTGAATTTTACTTTGTCCTAAAGAGATTTTTAATTTTTCTGTTAGCAATCATCCTCCAGAAGACAAAGCAGTGAGCCTCCCTCAGCGTTTGCTACCTTCTGCTGTCCTTCCGTAGCCAATGCCAGAAAGAATTCAGCATTACCAGTTTTCAACCATTCAAGTCACCAGCTTGCCATGAATGACATTTTGAAGGCTTTAAATGGAGTAAGTCTGACTACGGATACGGTATTACCAGAACCTCTATTGCCTTTCACCAGTGGAGTGATGCCAGCAAATGGAAGACACAAAGAGAGACCATCTTCTCCACAAAAAATATTTTCTCTTTCAGCACCATCTGCGATGCCTCATCCGGTGACATCTACTCCTTCATTTAGCCAATCAGCTGCTCTTTCTCATTTGCCACCATCTGTCCTACCAGTTGCCTTGCCTTCTAAATTATCATCTACTTTACCAGCTACTGTGCCTTCCCTTGTATCAGCTGGTGATGGTGAACTGCTGCCATCAACGTTACCATCTGTTTTGTCTTCTTTGCTGTCAACTCCTGTTCCTTGCCTACTGCCATCTGATTCACAAACTAATTCTCCTTCCTTACCACCATCTGCTGATTCTCAATCTCTACTATCTGCTTCATAAGCTACTTCTCCTCCTCTGCCGTTACCTGCTCTACTACAACTGCTGTTGGCTACTTCTTTGCTTACTGTACCTCCTTTAACAACTTCTACTGTGCAACAGTTTACCAACAACTCTGCGAAGAACGCACCTCCTTTACTGCCAGTAGACTTAAAGCAAGTTTCTTAAGCTATTTTTCTCATTTGACACTATCGCAATGTCGCAAAGTCATGAAAAATCGTATATCTGATTGCATAATCACTATCTTTAGACAGCATCCACTGTCAGTGTCTCCTGTGTAACTACTACCAAAATCACAACCAGTCATAGGCAGAGGAATGGGGTGGACAACTGGTATATTATTAATTTTGGATTTTTTGCTAGTGGAGTTTTTTTTGTTTTGTTTTTCCTGACCTATGATTGGGAGAGCTCTTACCCAGGGCACATTGTGCATAAAGGGATAGAGAAAGTGACATAGTTCTGAGGTATTTTTTTCTCCACTATTTTTCAATTCAGTAAAACTGAGGCAGTTTATCTAGAACTTTGTAGTTTGTTTAGTTTTGTGTGGCTTAGACACAGTTCGTTTCTCCAGACTAATATTTTGCCCAATGCTGCATTAGCAACGGGAGAGGCATAGGTCCCTCCAACCAAAAAGATGTTCAACTGCTCCTGTTTTCAGTTACGAAAATAATGCTCTTCATGTCACTTTTGCCCTATTGCAACTGTAAATATCAGTTCAGCGATTCCCATTTTCAGCACTTATAGATAGGTTGACATTTCTTTATCACTGTTATCAAAAATTTAGAAACAATGGGCCTGTGGTGGCCAGTGAGTTTTACAGCGCTGACCACCACAGGCAGAACTTGTCCTGGATAATCAATGCCAGGCCTAATCCTGGCACCAGTCCTGGCTATCTGGATTTTGCCTGCCTGCCAGAAGTTATCTGAGTGCTGGCTGATATTCCAACTGGTACCCAGAGAACTTGTCTAGATAAAATTAGAATACCAAATACAAACATCGGAGATTAACAGCAGTTTTTTGTGAAAGTTTGATAATGGCTCCTTGAACAAATATTTTATCCTTATCTTTCCAATGTTTAATGTTCTAATCTATTTTGTTAAATGTATTGGATAACCTTTGTGAGAGAGCCAACCTCATCTACTCATTTTATGCCATTTGTGTGGTAACTGTTTAAAACATTTATTCCAAATTGATTATTTTGGCTGACATATCATCAAAAGTGTAAAATCTAATATGATCAAATAAAGAATTAAGAATAGGATTATAGTCTACAGATCTCTTTTTAAGAAATGTCAATTCTTTTTAATAAAGTAAAATTCTCTTCTGTAACTGAAAAAAACTTTAATGTTGTGAAGAGAGAAACAATAGGCAATTAAGTAAATTCTACTAGTATGTGGAGAGAAGAGGGGGGGGGGGGGTGGTCTTCTCTCATTGAAAATACAAAGAATAAGATATTCTGCCTTCCCTGGCATACTGGGAACATTATGATGCTCCCAAGAGATTGCTGGGTATAGGTTTGAGACTGGAAGAAAAAAAGGCACTGACCAAAGGATTGCAATGTTGGCAGTGATTAATTACCAAAACCTAAATAGCAGAGTGATACTATCTATATCAAAACTTCAAAAAATCAAAGGGGGAAAAAGTCTCAGCTAGTACGGCAACATTAGGCTTCAACTGTGTTGCACGCACAACAAGTCATCATAAACTGAAAAAACCCCCATTGAGAACCAAAATTAATCCCATCCAAAAATGTGTCCAAAAGTCATTAATCCAATGTCTTCACTTTATACATGAACTATCCATTCCAGATTGCGTGTAAATCACTCATATATAGTGCCAAAGCCACAAAGTTACTTATCTTCGACTTTATGGCCTGGGTCACAGTCTGTTCCTACGTGTAGATTCCGATGGTCCCGTTTCGCAATTCTTCCTCAGGGAACACTAACACGAAACATTGAAGCACTGGTGACACGCATGGCTTTATCCACAAAGGATATTTCTAAAGCATCCCACTTACTAGTGCATGCTAGAAGGCCCCCCCATTCCCCCCTCCCCCAATGCAGCAGCCCATGCCACACCCACAGGAGCAGGAACCCTGACTCGACACCCCTCCCCGGCAGCGACACGGGGACTGGAGGTCTGGCGGATCTTCAGGCCTCCTGACCAGTGGCGGGGCGGTGGGGGCGGTCCGCCCCGGGTGTCATCGGGTGAGGGGGTGCTCTGCTCCCACTGCTCCGCCTTTAAAATGTTTTTTTTTTCGAAGCGCCGGAGAGTGGCAGGCAGCGCGCCTCGCGTCTGCCCTGCTAGTAAAGAAGATCTCGCTGACGTCGTTGTCCTTCCCACACTGAGTCCCGCCCGCCCTCGCGGTAATAGGAAGTTGCCTCAGAGGAGGGTGGGACTCAATGTGGGAAGGACGACTATGTCAGCGAGATCTTCTTTACTAGCAGGGCAGATGCGAGGCGCGCTGCCTGCCACTTTCCGGCGCTTCGAAAAAAATTTTTTTTTAAAGCAGGACAGGGTAGGAGAACGGATCTCGGGGCGGGTCGGGGGGATTCAGAGGGGAGAAGGGGATTGGGGAGGGGTGGGGGCGCTCAGAGGGGTGCTTAAAGGGGATTAGGGAGGGTGGGAGAGCATCAAGGAGGGGATAAGGGGATTGGGGAGGGGTGGGGGAGCTCAGAGGGGTGCTTAAAGGGGATTAGGGAGGGTGGGGAGCTCAGAGAGGGGAGAAGGGGATTGGGGAAGGGTGGGGGACCTCAGAGGGGTGCTTAAAGGGGATTAGGGAGGGTGGGGAGCTCAGAGAGGGGAGAAGGGGATTGGGGAAGGGTGGGGGACCTCAGAGGGGTGCTTAAAGGGGATTAGGGAGGGTGGGGAGCTCAGAGAGGGGAGAAGGGGATTGGGGAGGGGCAGGGGACCTCAGAGGGGTGCTTAAAGGGGGTTAGGGAGGGTGGGAGATCTCAGAGAGGGGAGAAGAGGAATGGGGAAGGGCGGGGGAGCTCAGAGGGGTGCTTAAAGGGGATTAGGGAGGGTGGGGAGCTCAGAGGGGAGAAGGGGATTGGGGAAGGGTGGGGGAGCTCAGAGAGGGGAGAAGAGGATTGGGGAAGGGTGGGGGAGCTCAGAGGGGTGCTTAAAGGGGATTAGGGAGGGTGGGGAGCTCAGAGAGGGGAGAAGGGGATTGGGGAAGGGTGGGGGAGCTCAGAGGGGTGCTTAAAGGGGGTTAGGGAGGGTGGGGAGCTCAGAGAGGGGAGAAGGGGATTGGGGAAGGGTGGGGGAGCTCAGAGGGGTGCTTAAAGGGGGTTAGGGAGGGTGGGGGAGCTCAGAGAGGGGAGAAGAGGATTGGGGAAGGGTGGGGGAGCTCAGAGGGGTGCTTAAAGGGGATTAGGGAGGGTGGGGGAGCTCATATGGGTGCTCAGGGAGGGGAAAAGGGGATTGGGGGGGAGGGGAGAAGGGGATTGGGGGGGAGGAGTGCTCAGATGGGAGAAGGGGTCTGAAGCTGGAACTGGGGTCTGACAAGGGGGCAGGAGGGAAAATGGGTCCATGCCTGGGGCAGGTGGGGGAATGGGTCTGGGGCTGAAAGGGGGGGATGCAAGGCATGTGGTGGATGAAGGGGACTGGAACTGGGGGCTGAAAAGAGGAGGCAGAGAGAGAGGGGACAGATCCTGGATGGAAGGGGGGCACGTGAGGGAGGGCAGACCCTGGACAGATGGGAGAGGGAGGGCAGACGGATTGAAGGGGCAGAGAGAAAGGGCAGATGGTGGGTGGAAGGGGAGAGAGAAAGAGGGCAGACTGGGGCAAATGGTGGATGGAAGGGGCAGAGATAGAGGGCAGATGTTGATGGAAGGAGGAGAGAGATGGCAGACTGGGGCAGATGGTGCATGGAAGGGGCAAAGTGGATGGAAGGGAGAGAGGGCAGACAGTGGATGGAAGGGGCAGAGAGAGAGGGCAGACACTGGATGGCAGAGAGAGAGCGAAGACAGATGCTGGATAGAAGGAAGACAGTGAAAAGATGAGGAAAGCAGAAACCAGAGACAACGAACTGTAAATATATATTTTTATTTTTTTGCTTTAGGATAAAGTAGTATTGTAGCTGTGTTAATAAATGTTTATAATAGAACATGTAAATAAGGTAATCTTTTTATTGGACTAATTGTAATACATTTTACTTTCAGAGAACAAAACCGCCTTCCTCAGGTCAGGATAGGACACTAACAGTACTATACTGAATTGACCTGAGGAAGGAGGTTTTGGCCTCTGAAAGCTAAATGTATTAGTCCAATAAAATGATATTATTTGTTTTATTTCTATTTGTTAATTTGTAAAGTGGTGATTGGTATTTGTTAGTTTTTTCAAATTTACATCTGCTGTCTTTATATTTTGCACAGTACTAGAGGACATTTTCTGTTTCTGTGGTGTTGCATTGTATGCAGAGTCTGGCATCGGGGGTTCAGTTTAATTTTTGTCTAAATAGAAAGTTTATGATTACTTATTCTATAGTAGATTAGGGTGTATCTATTTGTGAAAAAGACATGGCTTTCGGTTGGCATTGACTGTGCAGGATCGACGATCTGTACTAATCTGTCCGTTTTCATTTTACAATAGGTGAATTGATGTTCTAGTGCTCACTGTAGTGTTTAAGATGCATTCCTTTTCCTTGTGTGACTCGTACAAATTACTGCTTATGGTATGGTAGAATTGCTCTATAGGTCCTGAGTGTTTGTATTCTCGGTATGCCTAGTACTGGATTTGGGGGGGGGGGGGGGGGTGTTAAAAAATGACTGGCCCCGGGTGTCAACTACCCAAGCTACGCCACTGCTCCTGACCCCCCCCACCACAGGGTCAGGGGGGCTGGAGATCCGGTGGAACAGCGTGGGGTTTTACCTCCCCTATGATCAGAGCTAATAGCATGCACATTTAAGCATGCTATTCATTCTGATCATAGGGTAAAAGTGCGGGAGGATTGTGCCTAATCCTCCCATCCTTGTTTGACAGGTCTATATTCTCCCGTCCTTGTTTGACAGCTCTAGGCTTTCAAAAGCCCAGACCTGTCAAAAACCGGGGCTGGAGGTCCATGGGACCACCAGACCCCCCCCCCCCCCCCCAAGTACCCCACCCCGTAAAGCGACAAAGGGGGCTGGAGGTTCGGCAGATCTCCAGTCCCCCCAACCCCCTTGACACAAGTTTGGGGGGGGGGGGAGGGCTGGAGATCTAGTGGGTCTCCATCCCCCCCATGGCATCCCCTCCCTTATATGGTTTGAAGCCCCACCCAGCGCATCCCAGGATGCACTGGGCAGGGCCGGACGCCGCCATTTTCGAGGTGGTGCCGATGGTAGAGGAGGGAGGCTACCTCCCTACTCCACCAAAGGTAGGGGGTGGGGAAGGGCTGCTAAGACCACCAAGGGAGGGGATCGACTCACGGCCCACTAGGCCATCAGAACTCCATTCATGGGAGGGGATTCCAGGAGGGGTTCTCCAGCCGCCCCCAAACTTGTGTCAGGGGGGGTTGGGGGACTGGAGGTCTGCCGAACCTCCAGCCGCGTGTCGCTTGACAGGGTGGGGGGTATTTGGGGGTTTGGTGGTCCCATGGACCTCCAGCCCCTGTGTTTGACAGGTCTGGACTTTTGACAGCCTAGACCTGTCAAACAAAGACGGGAGGATATAGACCTGTCAAACAAGTAAGGGAGGATTAATCCTCCCACACTTTTACCCTATGATCAGAGTGAATAGTGTGCTTAAATATGTAAGCTATTATCTCTGATCATAGGGGCGGTAAAGCTCTGCGCTGTTCCAACGCTATTTTTAGAGCGCTGTTTGGAACAGCACAGGGCTTTTGATCATCTACCCATTGGGTTGTTAGAAAATTACTAAATAGCAATTATTCTGGACACGCTTCTAGGGAATGAGTGTACCTCTTATTTGGCCCTTAGGTTTCTGCCAGACTGACTACCAATGAAAGAACCATGCCAAGATGAAATATATTATCTATATAAATAAAAATGTAAATGTTCGTTTGTTCAAAATCTTACATCTCCGAAAGTTCTTCACCAATTGCTTTCAAATTTGGACACAACGTTGCATTCGAATACGCGCATGTTTTTATATACCTACTATTATATAGATGTCACAGCTGTGGTACTCGCTGAGCGCAAGCAGTGCGACGATTAATTCCAAATCAAACTGAGGAAGAACGGCCATCACCGAACGAGCGAAACAGACAAAGATTGGCTCAAATACATGCCGAGGAAGCAGCACAGCGACGTACAGCCAGACTTGAAGATGCACGGTTTTGAGCACAGCGATCGCGTTCTGCAGCTTCGGATCTGCTTCGTTCTCAACAGAATCAACGTGACAGGCTGAGAGTGGCTTAAATCTCCAAAAGTTCTTCACCGATTGCTTTGAAATTACGTGCATGTTTTTATATACCTATTATATAGATGTCACAGCTGTCGTACTCGCGGAGCGCAAGCAGTGCGACGAGTAATTGCAAATCAAACTGAGGAAGCACGGCCATCAGCGAACGAGCGAAACACACAAAGAATGGTCTCAAATACGTGCCGAGGAAGCAGCAGAGTGACGTGCAGCCAGACTTGATGATGCACGGTTGCGAGTACGGCGATTGCGTTCTGCAGCTTTAGATCTGCTTCATTCTCAAGAGAATCAACGCGACAGGCTGAGAGTGGCTTAAATCTTCGAAAGTTCTTCACCGATTGCTTTGAAATTTCGACACAACATTGCATTCGAATACGCGCGTGTTTTTATATACCTACAATTGCAGATCAAACTGAGGAAGAACGGGCATCAGCGAACGAGCGAAACAGACAAAGAATGGCTCAAATACGTGCCGAGGAAACAGCACAGCAAAAAACATGGCTCGAGGCTCTTGATCGATCATTGCAAGATTTGCGTGGAAACATCAGACCATTTGGGAACACATTAATATTGCTTGCAGGAGATTTCAGGCAAACATTACCTGTAGTTCCTCGATCGACACCAGCGGACGAAATAAATGCTTGCCTAAAATACTCTACTTTGTGGCAACACGTAAAGACGTTAAACTTAACTACAAATATGCGTGTCCAGCTGTAAAATGATCAGTCAGCTCAGATATTCTCACATCAATTGCTGAAAATTGGGAACGGAAAGGTGCCGGTTGATCTGACCTCAGGACAAATTTCATTGCCTCATAACTTCTGCAATTTACTGACCTCAAAAGAACAATTGATTGAAAAAGTATTTCCCAATATTCAAACCAATTATAAGAATCACGATTCACTGAGTGAACGAGCTATTCTTGCGGCCAAGAACAAAGACGTCTATGAACTGAACAATATCATTCAGTCTAACATTCAAAGCGAGCCACTCACATACAAGTCCATCGACACTGTTCTAGAAGCAGATGAAGCGCTTAATTATCCAACAGACTTTTTCAATTCACTCGATCTGCCATGGATGCCACCGCACGTACTGCAATTGAAAATCAGCGTGCCAATTATCGAAATATCAACCAGCCAAACCTTTGCAACCGCATGCGGCTTGCAGTAAAAAAATTAATGAGCAATGTCGTTCAAGCAACAATCTTGACAGGACCTTTCAAAGGTGAACATGTTCTCATTCCTCGCATTCCTATGATTCCAACAGATATGCCATTTCAATTTAACAGATTGCAATTCCCAATTCGATTGGAGTTTGCAATCACCATCAACAAAGCTCAGGGCCAGTCTTTAGAATTCACCCGTTTACATCTACACATGGACTGCTTCTCACATGGACAATTATATGTTGCATGTTCTACAGTCGGCAAACCAGACAATCTCTATCTCTGCACACACAATGGAACAACAAAAAATATTGTATACCCACAAGCATTGTGAAATTAAACATATTAGAAACGTGTGCTTCCTCTTTTCTTGCCTCTCCATTTAACCAGACTGAGCCACAGCAACGCGTGGCCGGGTAGAGCTAGTTTATTATAAATATAAAAATAACAATATGGCAAAAATGCAAAACACTTGTGTACTATAATATACTAATTATTACCAAACAGATAAATGATAGTAGATATATAAAACTATGAGTGAATATACAACTAAAAGATATGCTACTACTAATCACATCTGTAGGGCTACTAGATGTATGCAGTGCTGTACACATTATATGCAGGTACTTTCTCTGTCCCTAGAGGGCTCACAATCTAAGGTTTTTGTACCTGGGGCAATGGGGGGGGGGGGGGGGGGTAGGTGACTTACCCAAGGAGCTACAGTGGGAATTTAACCCAGGTTACCAGGATCAAAGGCCGCTGCACTAACCATTAGGCCACTCCTCCCTCTAAAATATATAGATATCCTGAGTAGATTACACACTTAGCAACTAATTATACCACTACTGACCACAAATCCTAAAAAGATTACTCACTCTTAGTAGCTATTATACTACTACTGACCACAAATCCTGGGACTAACTACTTTCTCACCATGCAGTCCTTGGTTTGCAGAACTCCAGTGTGGTGAAGAAGCAGATTTTTCCATTAAGTTTCAAGCAAAGTTTTCTGTGATTCTATCTCAGTCAAGCAATAAAATCCGAGGTCATTACTCTCTGCTCAGGTTCACAGTCTTTAGGGAAGCTACGGTGCTGCAACAGAACGGATCTTGTCAGCTTTATCACAAGTAATTCAGTTCACTGGTGTTTTGGGGAAATCGGTCTCTCTAGCACTTCTCAGAGAGATCTATTCTCCACAAATCTTCTTTTCCTTCTGCTCTTCTTTCTTCCTCTTCAGTCCAATTTTGGCATCCCACTTGCTCAGGTGATACCTATGGACCAATCACAAACTGTGTACTTCTGTCCAGCAGAATTCGAGGTCATGAAGAGAAGCCTTATTAGCAAAGAAACTCATCAGTCACAAGTCTGATAGTTACAAACTCCCTCTTGCTCACATATACTGTACTTCTGGAGCCATTGTCTCTGTGAAGTAAGCTCCTCCACTTTCCCAGGAGATAACTGGAGGCTAGTTAGCAGTAAACAACGTGTCCTTGGATGAAGTCCTCATGGGTATGCCAAGCAATAATTTTCCTTTGTAGAAAGCTGGTTTCTGATGGTTTCAGATATATTCAGGGCATAGGCTGTAGAATCCATATTAGTTGGTAAAAGTTGGCTCAGGCTTAGCAAGCCTCAGACCAGCAAAGGTGAGATAGCCTACACCACTGCAGGTGGGCTTGAGCCAAGAATGGGTGGGCCTATGTCACACTTGTAGCTATTCCCCTGATACACATACACACAGCATGGATTTGAAGCAGCAGGGCAGAGACAGATAGAGAGGGACTTCTTTAGACTTAGTTATGGGATGGATGTTGAGGAGGCTCACACATAGATGTGGACAGGTTGCAGTGGAGAGGTTTGTAGAGGCAGGCAGGGCAGAGGGGTGAGATTCGAAAGGACTGTGGCAGATGTGAGACCAATAGGGGTGAAACATGGGCAAACGTGATGATATGAGCTGCTTAGCAGCAGCCTATACTGTAATCTC
This sequence comes from Microcaecilia unicolor, assembly GCF_901765095.1. Classification (NCBI taxonomy): domain Eukaryota; kingdom Metazoa; phylum Chordata; class Amphibia; order Gymnophiona; family Siphonopidae; genus Microcaecilia; species Microcaecilia unicolor. The sequence goes on along the minus strand of NC_044037.1, from coordinate 96,460,547 downwards.
TTCATTACCAGCCTGCAGTCTCTGCTGCCTTCCAAACCACTAGGCAGCCTATACTGTAAGCTCTTCACAGCTAGGCCACGGTTCTTGCTGACTGCCAAGGCTAATACTATTGTGTGGATGTGATATATGCAGATAACACTCAGTAAATCAGCAGGCATGGATAAAATATACTTAACTTTTATGTATATACAGGAATATGTTGATTTCTAGTTGTCAAATAGACAAGATGTCACCATGAGATGTTAAATTTGTGCCAAACAGACTTGGGCACGTTGGCAATATCTGTATTGAAAGCTGGGGAAGGAACTGATTAGAGTAATACAGGCCTGATAGTGTCCCTAAGGTTACTAATTTTCTTTTGCCAGGCCAGGACAATGGTGTCCAGAGATTTAAAAAAAATAGAGAGAGAGAGGGGGAGGAGACTGAGTAGGAGCAGAAATGGAATGCATTATGTGGAAAAGTTTTTGCGGCTTATTACTAGCAAACCTAATGGCTTTAGAAAAATAATCCCTTTTAGCAATATTTATAGCTGTGTTATACTCAAAATATCTTAAAACAGTCCCGAGCAATAAAGGATCTAGACTTACGGCATTTTCACTATGCAACTGGGCCTTCAGGAGACTGAAGCTTGACTGGAACCAAGGCGAGGAAGGCCATGTGGAATGGGAGATCTGGGTTTTGATAGGGGCAGCGGTATCCAAGATATCAGTTAGTGTGGATTGAAATGAAGAAATCTGTTCAGATAATGAGAGTGAGGATGGCAGTAGTTGTAATGAATCCAAGGCTGACTCAATCTTTGCAGGCCAAGTCATTGAGGGTTCAGTGGGGTAGATGGAAGGGTGAGAAACAGGTCGAGGGACAGAAATGGCAAGCTGAAAGGTAATGAGATTATGATTAGACCAGGACAACTTTTGAAATTAGACAATTGTAAAATGGAGTAGGATCAGAAAAAAAAAAAACAAGGTCAAGGACATTGCCCAAAGCATGCATCAGAAAATCAATGTGTTGAGTAAGACCAATACTATGGGTGAGGGAGAGAAAATTGGTGGCCAGGTTTGAAGAGGGTAGATTAAAATCACCCTAAAAGAATCAACATGGAAAAACATATGTTAGGTTCCACAATAAATGTGTTCAATTCATCCCAATAGGAAGTAGCATTGGAAGGGGGGTGGTAAATAAAGGCTCAATGGAAGCTATTAGATCCAGCCTTAAAATGGAGAACAGCAATGTCTGAAAAGAACAGTGATTGAAAGGGGCAGTTAGGAGAGAATGCAGATAAATTTTTAAAAAATGGCCATGCTCCCACCCCATGCTGACCAGGGTAAAGGAAATGAGTGGAGCAATAGTTGAGGGGACAGGCATCAATAACAGAGGCCATATCTCCCGGTCACAACTAAGATTCCTTAGAGCAAAGAATGCAAAGCAAAGTGTTCAAATGTAAATCTGAAATACAATAATACAATGCCATGTCTAGGCAACTGCCTAGTACTACCTGACCAATAAAATCTTGTTTCTGCACTGACTAGGAAGCCTCTCTAGTCAAGCAGAAATACAGTTTTACACCGCATCTCAAAAAAGATGTGGAGGAGCTTAGTCGAATGTGGCCGGCCAAATAGATGGCCGGCCATCTTCGGGGCCGGCTCCACAAGGGGGCGGAGACAACCGTATTTTCGAAATACGGTTGGGGCCGGCTAAATCGATCACTGGGTGTAGAGGAGATGGCTGGTTAGTTTTTCAGCCATAATGGAAACTGGGCCCAGCCATCTCAAACACGGCGAAACGCAAGGCATTTGGTCGTGAGCCAGCATTTGTAGTGCACTGGCCCCCCTCACATGCCAGGACAGCAACCGGGCACCCTAGGGGGCACTTCTAGAAATTAAAAAATAAAAATAGCTCCCAGGTGCATAGCTCCCTTACCTTGGGTACTGAGCCCCCAAAATCCCTGCCAAACCCCACTCCCCACAACTCTACACCATTACCATAGCCCTAAGGGGTGAAGGGGGGCACCTACATGTGGGTACAGTGGGTTCTGAGGGGTTTTGGAGGGCTCAACATTAACCACCACAAGTGGAACAGGTAGGGGGGGGATGGGCCTGGGTCCACCTGCCTGAAGTGCACTGCACCCACTAAATACTGCTCCAGGGGCCTGCATACTGCTGTCAGGGAGCTGGGTATGACATTTCAGGCTGGAAAAAAAACTTTTTTTGGGTGGGAGGGGGTTGGTGATCACTGGGGGAGTAAGGGGAGGTCATCTGGTCAATTGGGCCACTTTTTTGTGACTTGGACCTAAAAATAAATGGACAGCCGGCGAAATGCTCGTTTGAGCCGGCCATCTTTTTTCCATTATGGGGTGAAGCCGGCTATCTCGTAACCCTGCCCCCACCCCGCCCCGTCCCGCCTTTTGTACCCTCCCTTGAAGGTTGGCCAGCTCCGCGACAAAAAGCAGTTGGGGCCGGCTAAAATCGGCTTTCGATTAAACCGATTTGGCCGGGATCAGGAGATCGCCGGCCATCTCCCAATTTGTGTCGGAAGATGGCCGGCGATCTCTTTCGAAAATAAGCTCAATAGTGGAATTAGAAAAGGTACAGAGAAGGGTGACAAAAATGATAAAGGGGATTGGACAACTTCCCTGTGAGGAAAGGCTAAAGTGGTTAGGGCTCTTCAGCTTGGAGAAAAGATGGCTGAGGGGAGATATGATAGAGGTCTATAAAATTATGAGTGGAGTTGAATGGGTAGGACTACGGAGCACGTAATGAAGCTACACAGTAGTAAATTTAAAACAAACCAGAGAAAATATTTTTTTCACTCCACGTGTAATTAAACTCTGGAATTCGTTGCCAGAGAATGTAGTAAAAGCAGTTAGTGGGATTTAAAGAAGGTTTGGATGGCTTCCTAAAAGTCCATCAGCCATTATTAAGATGGACTTTGGAAAATCCACTGCTTATTGCTAGGATAAGCATCATAAAATGCATTGTACTGTTTTGGGATCTTGCCAGGTACTTGTGACCTGGATTGGTCACTGTTGGAAACAGGATACTGGTTTGATGGACCTTTGGTCTGTCCCAGTATGGCAATGCTTATGTTCTTATGACAGTAAGGCAATGTTAAGCTAGGTTATCGCCTAGAATCCTAACTGTTCAAGCTAGAGGATATATGCAGTTTAAATGTAGTAACAGTACTACAGTGCTAACATATATGCAATTCAAAAGAATAGTAGCTTAGTAATTCTATCTAGGTGACTGCTTAATTGTCACATATTTTTTGTTTTTGCAGTTCCCATCACGTGGGTGAATACAGATAGCAATCGGGCTCATAGACCCTCATATTAGCTTTCCTCCAGCCAGCACCAAAACAAGCAGTCAAAGACAAGCTGCAGTGGCACTTCTTGCTTTATAAGAGGGTGTAAATCTCACCATTTGTCTTGTATTCCCTGTACGTCGACATACTACCCAGAATTGCCAATGCACGTCAGGAATGATGCACTGTCCGTGATGCCTCCGAAATGCCCCTGACATGTCTCCTGCCTTTTTTGATGTTTTTTGCCACCTACACATTTTTCTCTGCGATGTTGTAGAATAGAGCTTTACAGTTTAGACCTGGATGTGCCAGGACACCCGCCACCTGTAAAACACAAATAGCACCTCTAAAATGCTGTTGACTCTGGAGTTGTGGATGTTTTTACTCAACTTTGTACATTTTCTGGTGAGCCAATAGCTAAGTTTACATCTCAAGATGGTCATACTGAAGTAATTAAGGTGGATGTTCAAGATCAGTAACAGAAGCTGCAGTTTCTAGATTAATCTAAATTGGCTGATAATCTTTCATCATTATTAGAAATAATAATTTACAGTTTCTGAATTTTCCCTTAGCAGGATTTCCACTTTGAAATGCTTTAAGATTACCTGGGTCAATAAAACAGTAAATGTTCCTCTGTATGTAAGTGAGTATTTAATAATTCAGATAAAGCTATACTCATGTCATAATCGCATGTTTTGTACATACACGTGTTAACCAAGCCAGTACTATTGTTATGTAGTTCTCTCAATACTTATGCTTCCATTTCCTATTCCTTCTTAAGCATACACTTTCCTTATATCCAACCATTCAGTCCTGTTAAATATATACTTTTTAAGTGCCAGCAAACAGTTAAACTGACTAGCAAAAGTGCTTGTTGGTTTAAGCTATTTCCTTCTTCAGTGGGCGGGAAGGGGGGGGGGGGGGGAGAGAGAGAACGAATGTGACCTACTTTCATTTTCCGGCTATTACCGCTTTAGCTGCAATCTTTTAAAAAGATGTTATAAAAATAATTCTACAGACTGTTTTGCCAACAAGCACTTGGAGAAGCATTTTTGCCTGTTCTTGTCCCTGTGAATACTGTCCCGGAATTTTCAGTAGCTTGTAAGTAACTCTTATTTTACTTCTTGTTTTAACCCATTAGTGCCCAACTTTCCTATATGGAATTTTATTATGGGAACATTGGGCACTAATGGGTTAACTAAAGATGTACAGAACAGTCCAGCATTGATGCATGGAAACCAGGAAACAGAGAATGAAGTAAGCATATGTATATTGTTAAGGAATTTAGCGGATTAGCCTCATGGCTCAGTGGGAGCATTAGTGCCGTTCAGGGCAGGATTAAGGCACAGGCAAATTAGGCATGTGCCTAGGGACTAAAAGCTTAGAAGGGGCTCTCTCAGATGTGTAAATCAACAGCTTCCAAGGCATATTTTTGCCCTGCTAAAGTCAGCTGCTGTCAGAAAGAAGAGTAAGGTGAAGGACCAGTACCATTGCTACTGCAGAGGTCTGTATCTTTTGCACTCCAATTGGCAGGAGAAGTCAGCAATACTTCTTACCTGCTGCTTTCACCTCTCCTGGGTTTCTTTTGCAGTCTGAACCATGTTTTGTGGGAGTTAAGCATGTATAAGCTCACATGTATTTATGGCATGTACAGTGGAACAGCCATTGTAAAAAAACAAAAACAAAACAAAACCAAGTATGAAATTGTGCATGCTTCCTGCATATATATGATAAAGATGATAAAGATACAAGAGAATTATTAAGTGGATTTTGGTACAAAATTGTAAAAGAATTAAGATTGTTTCTCTCAAGTGGAACAATTGGAGTTGTAACAGCTGTTCCTTATGGATTTTGATGAATGAGAGAAAAATCTTCTTAAGTCAAGAATTTGTTGGATACAACTCCTGGATGTTTATCAGTTGATATGATGACAGTTGACAATATGGACTAAGAAGAGATTTTCATTAGAAGTATGAACATTGCTTCTTGTGACAACGATCGTAGAATATATAGTCATGAAATATTTTTTGTTAATGATATTAAATGTTTTGTATTAGTTTTATTTATTTATTTATGACATTTATATCCCACAATATTCCCACCCATGGGATGATGTGAGTAAATGGGCATGTATGAAATGTTTGAGTGAGAATGCAATGAGTGTGGAAGAGTGTTAGTCTGTATGTTTTTTAAATAAGTGGTGAACAACATTGTGATTTATTAAATATACTATTTGAATAAAGATTTATAATTATATAATACGGTTGTTTATATGTAGCACCTCTTTTAAAATTGCTGCTTATACATAAATGTAAATGCCTTTTTACTTTTACATTTCTGTAAAATCTCCTCCATAACCATATTGGTTCTTAAAATTATATGAAATATTCATTATTCCTTCTCATCTGGGGCCATATTGCCCTAACGAATGGGTGTTATCCCCTCCTACCAGCTGATGGAGGTAGAGAAAAACTGATCTCTTCCAGTGAACTCACTAGTATAATCTGCCGGTGCTCAATAAAAAACTCCAGTATTTTCTCTACCTCTGGCAGATGGTAGGTTGTTCAGGCTGGTGCTCCTGGTCCTAAAAAAGAGGATTGTGACATTTCTTGAACTACATGGAATGCGAGACCCGAGGTGGCGTTGGTTCACTAGTGACAGGTTGTGTCAGATGACTCTGACTGTCTTCTTCAACTGGGTGACCAAACAGTTGGATGTGGGAGGGGCGCTTGATGTAGTGTACTTGGATTTCAGCAAAGTCTTTGACACGGTTCCGCACAGGCGACTGATAAATAAACTGAGTGCCCTCGGTGCGGGACCTAGAGTAACTGATTGGGTAAAAAATTGGTTGAATGGTAGGAGACAGAGAGTGGTGGTAAATGGAGCTTGCTCTGAAGAAAAGGAGGTCATCAGTGGAGTACTGCAGGGATCGGTCATAGGGCCATCTCTTTTTAATGTCTTTGTGAGCGATATTGCGGCTGTCTGGTAAGGTTTGTCTCTTTGCGGATGATACTAAACTCTGCAACAGGGTGGACACCCTGGAGGGTGTGAGTGACATGAGGAAGGACCTAGCGAAGCTCGAGGAATGGACCGATATTTGGCAACTAAGGTTTAATCCCCAAAAATGCAAGGTCATGCACTTGGATTGCAAAAATCCGAGGGAACGGTAAGTATAGGGGGTGTAGTGCTTCAGTGTGCGAAGGAAGAGCGGGACTTGGGGGTGATTGTGTCTGACGACCTTAAAGCTTTCAAACAGGTTGAAAAAGCGACGGCCAAAGCCAGAAGGATGATTTGGGTGCATAAAGAGAGGCATGACCAGCAGGAAAAAGGAGGTGATAGTGTCTTTGTATAAGTCTCTGGTGAGGCCTCATTTGGAGTACTGCGTGCAGTTCTGGAGACCGCACCTTTGGAAAGATATAAACAGGATGGAGTCGGTCCAGAGGGCGTCTACGAAATTAGTAAGCGGTCTTGAATGCAAAAGTGATAGGGACAGGCTGTTTCTGGTTGGTAGATCTATGAGGTCTGTCATGTATCCTGGGACTACGCCGTAGATAATTTTGTGGACCAAAGCGCAGATTTTGAAGATGATCCGTTCTTTGATTGGGAGTCATTGCAGCTTTTGTTGAAGGGGTTTAGCACTTTCAAATCATGTTTTACCATATATCAGTCTGGCTGCTGTGTTTTGGGCGATCTGGAGTTTTTTTGCGAGTTGTTCTTTACGTCCCGCATAGATTCCGTTGCAGTAATCTACATGGCTTAGGACCATTGATTGTATTAGGTTTCGAAAAGTTTCCCTCAGGAAGAAAGGTTTTATTCGTTTGAGTTTCCACATTGAATAGAACATTTTCTTTATTACTGTGTTTTTTTTTATTCGTTTGAGTTTCCACATTGAATAGAACATTTTCTTTATTACAGTGTTTACTTGGCTCTCGAGAGTAAGGTTGCGGTCGATTGTCACGCTGAGTATTTTTAGGCTGTCTGAGGTAGGGAGGGTGTGTCCTGAGGTGTTTATGGTTGTGGGTTTGTACTTGTTATGTTGAGATGAGAGGATGAGGCAGTGCGTTTTTCCAGTGTTCAGTTTCAATTGGAATGAGTTTGCCCAAGAGTCCATGATGTTCAGGCCACCATTGATTTCATTGGTTATTTCTGTCAAGGCATGTCTGAAGGGAATGTAGATTGTAACATCATCTGCATAGATGAACGGGTTGAGGCCTCAATTGGATAAGGACTTTGCCAGTGGGATCATCATTATATTGAAGAGTATTGGTGATAATGGTGATCCTTGAGGTACTCCACAGGCTGCTTTCCACGGTGGTGATATGTTTGAATTTGATTTTACTTGGTATGTTCTGGTGGTTAGAAAGCCCTTGATCCAATTAAGTACATTTCCATCAATCCCGAAGTGACCAAGGAGTCTTAGTAGTATACTGTGGTTTACTATGTCGAATGCGCTCGACATGTCGAATTGGAGGAGAAGTATGCTTTTACCTGTGGCTATTTCCTGCTTGAATTTGGCCAGGACAGTGACTAGGACAGTTTCAGTACTATGGTGGGAGCAGAATCCTGATTGTGAGTCGAGTAATATTGAGAACTTGTCCATGTATTACGTAAGCTGTTTGGTCACCAAGCTCTCCATCAATTTTACTACTACAGGGATGGACGCAACTGGGCAGTAGTTGGTGAGATCGTTTGTGTTTTTCTTAGTGTCTTTTGGTATTGGGGTAAGTAGGATGTCACCATATTCCTCGGGGAAGAAATCTTGTTGTAGCATGAAGTTTAGGTGGGATGTGAGGTCTTCTATGAAGCACCCGGGGGCGGATTTAAGTAGATGACTGGGACATATGTCCAGTTTGCAGTGGGTATTGGTGAACCTATGAGTCGCTTGTGTAACTGATTCAGTGGTGAGTAGATTAAATGTTGACCAGATGCGGTCAGCTGGGTATCCACCCGAGATTAGGTCCAGGTCGTCGAAGAAGTTTTCAATGTCGGTGTTGTGATGAGGAAGAGTGCTGCGTAATTTGGTTTTTTTTTTTGTTAAAGTAGGCAGCCAGTTTGTCTGCAGGTGGGATGTCTGTGTTGGTTGTGGTGACAGGGGTGGTGTCTAATAACTTATTTACAAGTTGAAATAGTTTCTTCAGATCTTTGTTATCCGGTCCTAATTTAGTTTTGTAATAGGACCTTTTGGTTTGTCTTATTGCATATTTGTATTTTCTGTGTATTTGTTTCCATGCATTGAGTGTATGTTCATCTTTTATTTTTTTCCATGCTCATTCAAATTTTCTGGATTGTGTTTTGATTTTTTTTAATTCGTCATTGAACCATGGTATCGAGTTTTGTCTTCTTGATATTCTTGTCTTTATGGGTGCTATTTCATTTAGGACGCTTCTGCATCTATCCTCCCATTGATTGAGATAATGTATGGAGTCAGTTTGTGTTGTCCATCCATTGTCATATATCTGTTGCCAGAATGCTTGTGGATCTATTTGCCCTCTCGTAGTGTAAGTTGTTTGTTCTGGTGTACGATTTAATCCCTTCTTTCGCCAATTTAGGGATAGGTTCAGTTTGTAGTGGTCGGTCCAAGGTGTTTCTGACCATTTTATGTCTGTTATTAATAGGCTATGATCTGTGGACAGTTTGTGTGATAAGAGGTCCAGTGTATGTCCCTTGATGTGGGTAGCTTGCATGTGAGGCCATTTGAGATCCCAGGACAGTAGGAAGTCTTTGCATTCGTGTGCATTGGCGGAGTTGGTGTCTTCTAGGTGAAGGTTTATGTTGCCTAGTATTAGTGTATTGGAGTTGTTTACACAAGTGTTTGAGATGAAGTCCGTGAAGATAGGTTGGCTTTCTTTCCAGTTACCGGGCGGACTCTAAAACAGGACGCAGTTCAGTTGATCGATCAGGGATTCGTTTTGGATTCTGAATGAAACAATTTCTAGTTGGGGGTGTTATGGACTCTGCAATGGTTTCGATAGTGAATTGTGCTCGGTAGATTAGTGCTATGCCTCCACCTCTCTTTTCCAATCTGGTCCAGTGAGTGATTCTGTAAACTTGAGGGCATAGTTCAAGGATTATGGGGTCCTTTTGATTGTGGATCCAAGTTTCATTGATGAAGATAAGATCGAGGTTTTCTGAGTTAATCCAGTCTGTTATTGTTGTTGTTTTGTTAACTACGGACCTAGCATTAATGTAGCCCACTTGGATATTTTGGTATGGGGCTGCTAGGTTTGATGTGTGGATTTTTGTTAGTTGTCGTTCGTTGGATGGTGTGTGTTTGTTGTGATCTTTCCTTCCGTTTGGTGGTATTGACCGTATTTAGATAATCTTCCTTTAATTTGGTGGGTATCAGTTTGGTGAAGTATGGAGTGTTTGATCACGACACGACAGGTGGGTTGAAGCCCAACTTCATTCTATGGAGGAAGTAACTTCAGTGCAATTAAATAATCAACAGCTTTTTAGCTGCAGTGGGCTGTGGTGTGTATGTGTGTGATGGCAAAGAATGCTGATATAATGAAGTATTGCTAAACCACATTTGTTTGCTTAGCTTATCAATAAGAGTAGAAGGTTATTATTTATTTATTTGTTACATTTGTACCCCACATTTTCCCACCTATTTGCAGGCTCAATGTGGCTTACATGGTACCAGAGAGGTGTTGATAGACTCTGGAGTAAAACAAATACAAATAATGGTTAAGTTGAGGTAGGAAGGGTAGGGACCACATGAAGGAACATGTGGTGGGACCATAAAGAGGATAGCAAGAACAGATGAGATTGTTTGGTGATCAGTACGGACTATGGTGTTATAGTGTCGCGGAGTTCAGGTATTTAAGTTGGATCGGTGGGGTAAGCCTATTATTAATTATTATTAGTTATTTATCTGCTATAATTATTGATTAACTTTAGAGGCAGACCGAAACTGCTTTTTTTTCAGTTTTGACCTAAACCGAAACTGCCACTGAAACAGTCTGAAAGCTTTTGGCTGAAACCAAAACTGAAAATTTAAGTTTAGTTGTGTGACTGTGAGCCAGTGCAGTCTGCATCTCCCTGCTAAACCCAGAGTATCCAAGCCAGAACATAATTTAAATAATGAAAGAACACATTTCCAACCCAAATAGCCTCCACAGCTAATGAAACTAAAAGCCATGGTACTTTTACAATGGCTGACTTTAGCCACATTTGGAGTGACAGCAGATGTCATAACTCCATAGGAAGGCTAATGCCTAAGGAGCTTATTATCCTAAATTTAGTCTTAAATTCCTGCTAAAATAGTGTATCAAAAGCATTTATTTGGAGCACTCTAATTTTCTTAAACTATTGTGCATGATCTTAACTTCATTATTTGTAATCACAGTATAAAAAAGAAAAAAAAAATACAGAGTACCCCCCTTCCCCCAGGATTACCTTACAATCTCTGGTGGTCTAGTGGTGTAAGTCAGGGCAAAAGTGATGCCAAGTTTCCATGTTTATTGAAAGCTTCTACCCAGCCACCAAATTAATGTCTGGATGGTTTACATTCTAAGTGTGAACAGGGAGGGGTTGAGAGAGCTGAATTACTGACTGTGAGGGGAAGAGGGGACAAAGTACAATATTTGATAAGAAGGCTGAATGGGAAAGCACAAAAGGTCCAGGTCAGCAACCACTGCCCTTATAAATGCAATGCTAGGCAGTGTTAGTTGTAGGCATCAGTGAAGAGGAAGACTTGAGGTCAGTTTTGAAGGAAAGATCCAGTCACAATAGCCATTTTTAGAGCAGGCGTGAATTGACAGGAGTAACTGGGGATTGCTCCTGCCCCAGCTACACTCCTTGACCACCAAGGATCCTAAGATAGGTTCAGGGGTTCCTATAGGTGGGGGGGGGGGGAGCACTTGGGTGGGGGCCTGGAAGGAGGAGCAACTTCTGCTCAGGGGAAGGGGGAGGGAGACATTAAAAACACGTGGTCACTTTTGGCCGAAACCGAAAACATGGCCAGAAATTAAAATAACCTTTTGGCCAAACCCAAAATCAGGCAGAAAAAGGATTTCGGGTCAGTTTCGGCACCAAAACCGGAACAAAAATTCAGTCAGCCTCTTTTTAAATTTAATTGAAGAATCAAGCAGTTGCTTGGCCTTGTTAGAATCTTTGTTTAATGTGACCATTGAGCTTCATTTCATGTTTTTCTAGTTCCTGAATTCTAAAGATGGCACAAGAATATCTGTTTATTCTTGAAGCTCTGGAAAGTCTGGGGGAGGATGAATTCAAACGCTTTAAATTCTGTTTACCGATCATTGGGCTTGAACATAACAGCCACATTCCCCTAGACAAGATTCAAGAGGCTGATCGTATCAGTACTGTGCAGCTCCTGAGAGAATTCTGTGGCAGAGAAGGTACAAATGTTGCAATCAAGACTTTGGAACAGAGTAATCTCAGAAATTCTGCGTTTGGACTCCAGCAAAAGATAGGTAAGCAAAACAATAAATGGTAAGTGTAGCATAATCTGGATTATTGCAGTACAATAAAAATTACTGTCCAGACTGCAAATAGAACAAAATGATGCTGTAGGGATTCTTTTTGGAAAAACATCAGAGAAAAAGCAACATCCTATTTAGAGAACTCCATTAGTTGCCTATAATCAATTGTGCTAATTTTAAAAACCTTGCACTTTCCTTTAAAGCTTTGTGTGGCAATGGTCCTCACTATTTAAAGGACCGTGTAATTTGGCCAATTATTGGCCTATAATTGCCAAAATTGGCCTCTATGGTCATTTCAGGGTATTTGATTAAGCATCCTGGGGGCAATTCTGTAACTTGATGTAATTGCCACAGAAGAGAGCGGTTAGCCCCAACTCTATAATGATATTTATGCAAGCCTAAGCCATTATAGAATACTAACGCAAAATCGTTTTGGCATGACAAAATTGAAACCTTCTGCTCAGTGTGCTGTTGTGGCTAAGAAAGCAAATAGAATGTTAGGTATTATTAGGAAAGGAATGAAAAACAAAAATGAGGGTGTTATAATGCCTTTGTATCGCTCTATGGTGTGACCACACCTCGAATATTTTGTTCAATTCTGGTCGCCGCATCTCAAAAAAGATATAGTGGAATTAGAAAAGGTGCAAAGAAGGGCGACGAAAATGATAAAGGGGATGGGATGACTTCCCTATGAGGAAAGGCTAAAGCGGCTATGGCTCTTCAGCTTGGAGAAAAGGCAGCTGAGGTCTATAAAATAATGAGTGGCGTTGAACAGGTAATGTGAAGCGTCTGTTTACTAGGACTAGGGGGCATGCAATGAAGCTACAGTGTAGTAAATTTAAAACGAATCAGAGAAAATATTTCTTCACTCAATGTGTAACTAAACTCTGGAATTCGTTGCCAGAGAATGTGGTAAAGGCGGTTAGCTTAGCGGAGTTTTAAAAAGGTTTGGATGGCTTCCTAAATGAAAAGTCCATAGACCATTATTAAATGGGCTTGGGGAAAATCCACTCTTTCTTGGATAAGCAGTATAAAATGTTTTGTACTTTTTTGGGATCTTGCCAGGTATTTGTGACCTGGATTGGCCACTGTTGGAAACAGGATGCTGGACTTCATGTACCTTCATGGACCTTTGGTCTTTTCCAGTATGGCAATACTTATGTACTTATGCACTTAAAATTTAGGTGCACCCACTTACGACAAGTCAATGGCTGGTGTAAGTTGGCATGTTTAAGTGCACCATGTAACCTGTGTGACTGATAGCATTCTGTAAGATGCACTTGTCCCTTGGCAACATGCCCTCAGCTCGCCCATGCTCCGGACATGTGTACACGCCCTCAAAGTTGCCCGTTATCCCCAGATTATGTATAGGATGCCCAACTTTGGGTGCGGATCCCAGAACCGTATGTAAACTATTTAGTCACTTAGGTGCTAACAATCAATTATTGGCATTAACAAGCACTTAATTGGCAGTAATTAGGAACAAACTACCTCAATCCCTTCGAAATCAATCATCTCTCCAATACTTCAAAACAGATCTTAAAACATTTCTCTTCTCTGATGCATATTCTTAACCTCCCTTTAGCAGTCCACGGAGGTAAGCAAGTCAGACCTGACAGTCCAGACAACATCCCTCCCCTTACTATTTCCCATTCTTCTATCCTGTTGAAATCATAGTTCTTCCCTTTTCTCTCTCCTCCATGCTTTACTACTTATCTCTCTGTTTTGTAACTTTTTAGGTTGTTAGCTTCTTAGACATGCTTTTGATGGGCGGGATAGTAAATACTGAATAAACTGGAAACTTATTTGCGGATCTGTCTAATGCCCTATATTCTATATATTATAAACAGGATGGAGTTGGTCCAGAGGGCAGCTAAGAAATTAGTAAGCGGTCTTGAATGCAAAAATTATAGGGACAGGCTTATAAACCTCAACATGTATACGCTGGGAGAGAGGAGACGTGATAGAAACGTTTAAATATCTCATGGGCATTTATGTACAGGAAGAGAGCCTTTTTCAAATGAAGGAGAGCTCTGGAATGAGGGGGCATATGACAAAGTTAAGAGGGAATAGGCTTAGGAGTAACCTAAGGAAGTATTATTTCACAGAAAGGGTGGTGGAGGCGTGGAATGGCCTCCCGGTGGAGGTGGTGGAGTCGAGGACTGTTCCAGAATTTAAAAAGGCATGGGATAAGCATGTGGGATCGCTTAGGAACAGGAAGAATTAGGGGTTACAGAGGATGGGCAGACTGGATGGGTCATATGGCCTTTATCTGCCGTCATGTTTCTATAACGTGCATGCCTAAATTTCATAGTGAGCAACTCAAGTGGGGTGTGGCCATAGGCGCCCGGTATAAGAGGCTTAGCCTCCCCAGCCACAAGTTCTCAACAAACAGCAGCAGGATCAGCATTTTTCATTCTCTGTCTGACCGTCTTTATTCTTCTACTCCTCCAGACCAGTCCTCTCTGTTCTTTGCAGCGCTGCCAGTGCCCCACGGTTTCTCCTCTTTTCCTCCCCCGCGTGATGTCACTTCAGGGCTCGGCTGCTGGCATGATTGAGTCCTGCTGAGTGCTCCCGCCTTAATCGCTACCACCAGTAGCGCGCTAGCACCGGTACTGCAGCGAATCGCGATCGTCGATTCCATTAGCACTCCACTGTATCTCGTCATCTACTTCAGCGCCTCAGCCAGTCAGCCTTCCCTACAGGGCTCCCGTCAATTGATGCAACTTCCTGTTCCTCAAAGGTGGGAAAGCGCGGGCGGGATCCATCACCAAGTAGGGAAGGCTGGCTAAGAAGAGTGGCTGTCTGAGAGGTGTTCCTTCCCAGAGTAGACGGGGGTCCACGACGGTACACCTACTCAAATTCGTAAATTGGGTCAGACCAATGGTCTATCTAGCCCAGTATCCTGTTTCCAACAGTGGCCAAGCCAGGTCACAAGTACCTGGCAGAAACCCAAATAGCAACATTTCATGCTACCAAACCCAAAGCAAGCAGTTGCTTCCCCATGTCTGTCTCAATAGCAGACTATGGACTTTTCCTCCAGAAACTTGTCCAAACCTTTTTTTAAACCCAGATACGCTAACTGCTGTTACTACATCTTCCGGCAAAGAGTTCCAGAGCTTAAATATTCGTTGAGTGGAAAAATATTTCCTCCTATTTGTTTTAAAAGTATTTCCATATAACTTCCTTGAGTGTCCCCTAGTCTTTGTCATTTTGGAATGAGTAAAAAATGGATTTACTTCTACTCGTTCTACACCACTCAGGATTTTGTAGACCTCAATCATATCTCCCTCATTCTTTTCTTTTCAAAGCTGAAGAGCCCTAACCTCATTAACCTTTCCTCATATGAGAGAGTTCTATCCCCTTTATCATGTTGGTCGCTCTTGTTTGAACCTTTTCTAATTCCACTGTATCTTTTTAGAGATATGGCGACCAGAATTGAATACAGTACTCAAGGTGAGGTCGCACGATGGAGTGATACAAAGCCATTATAGTATTTTCTGTGTTATTCACCATCCCTTTCCTAATAATTCCTAGCATCCTGTTTGCTTTTTGGCCACTGCCACACATTGAGCAGATGATTTCAGCATATTATCTACAACGACACCTAGATCTTTTTCTTGAGTGCTGACCCCCAAGGTGGACCCTAGCATCAGGTAACTATGATTCAGATTATTCTTGCCAATGTGCATCACCTTGCAGTTGTCCATATTAAGTTTCATCTACCATTTGGATGCCCAGTCTTCCAATTTCCTAAGGTCTTCCTGCAACGACATCTAGATATTTTTTCTTGGTTGCTGGACCCAATTATTGTGACTTTAATCCACGCTAACAAGCCTGTAAATATGTATCAGAAGATGCAAACCACCCCATGTTATGTCACTAGGTGAAAATAAAATCAAGGATTATTACAGAGTCTTTTGACTATGAAATTGTCACCTTGTGCAAAGGTTTCACTGGAGCTTTTCACTACTTAGTGTCACTCTGCCTGACTACAGAGACTTTTCAACAGATTACATGTCATCCAGCCTATTATCAACCTTGTAAGAGGTACACAAAGTCTTTTGATTTTTCTGTCTCACCTTGTCTGTAATCCACATCTACAAGGCTGCACAGGGATTCTCAATTATATAATCTTACCCTATTTATGCACAAACAGTATACCTAGAGGAGCATAATCGAACTGCGCCAGCTAAATAGATGGCCAGCTATCTATATAGGCGGCGCCGGGAAAGCGGTGGCAGAACCGTATTATCGAAAAAGATAGCTGGCTATCTTTTGTTTTGATAATACAGTTGGACCCGGCCAAATGTCAGCATTTGGCCCAGCTTTAGAGATGGCCGGGTTCGGTTTCCGGCCATAATGGAAACTGGGCCCGGCGATCTCAAACCTGGTCAAATGCAAGGCATTTGGTCATGGGAGGAGCTAGCATTTGTAGTGCACTGGCCCCCCTGACATGCCAGGACACCAACCGGGGCACCCTAGGGGGCACTGCAGTGGCCTTCAAAAATTGCTCCCAGGTGCATAGCTCCCATACCTTGGGTGCTGAGCCCCCCAAATCCCCCCCCAAAACCCACTCCCCACAACTCTACACCACTACCATAGCCCTTAGGGATGAAGGGGGCACCTACATGTGGGTACAGTGGGTTTTGAGGGGTTTTGGAGGGCTCAACATTTATCACCACAAGTGTAACAGGTAGGGGGGGATGGGCCTGGGTCCACCTGCCTGAAGTGCACTGCACCCACTAAATCCTGCTCCAGGGACTTGCATACTGCTGTCAAGGAGTTGGGTATGACATTTCAGGCTGGCATACAGGCTGGCATAATTTCTTTTAATTGTTTTAGGGTGGGAGGGGTTGGTGACCACTGGGGGAGTAAGGGGAGGTGATCCCCGATTCCCTCCGGTGGTCATCTGGTCAGTTGGGGCACTTTTTTGATACTTGGTCCTAAAAATAAATGGACCAAGTACAGCTGGTGAAATGCTCGCCCGAGCCGGCCATCTTTTTTCCATTATCGGGCGAAGCCAGCCATCTCGTAACCATGCCCCCGCCCCGCCCCTGTCCCACCCCCATCCCGCCTTGTGTACCCTGCCTTGAAGTTTGCCCGGTTCCGCGACGGAAAGCAGTTGGCGCCGGCCAAAATCGGCTTTCGATTATACCGATTTGGCCGGGTTCAGGAGATGGTCAGCCATCTCCTAATTTGTGTCGGAAGATGGCCGGAGATCTCTTTCGAAAATAAGCTGGCTAGTGTACAAAACAACAACAGCAAAATTAAAGTGTTTTGAATATCAGGGGATTGAGTATTGGCCTCCTATTTTATAAAGGGATATAAGTGCCTATATTGCTTTTATTAAATAGGCTTAAAATAGAGACCCTTTTTAGAACTTGGACATAGCTGCCATGTTATAATTTGGAAATAACATTTTCAATTTCTTTTCCAGCTTCTGAGCATAATCAAATTATTATACGAAAGATAAGAAAAGGTATGAAAACTCCAGATCTATTTAGAGCATGCTTACTAGTCTAATAAATTAAAACTTTGAATATTTATGTAGAGTTGTATTTCATTCTGCGTTTATGCCCAGCTAATGATCCCGATCCCCAACTGGACCTGAAATGTATAGAGTATTCAGAAAGTGTGAACTTTGGGGACTTCATGCCCTGTGTGTAATGTTATGGATAGAGCCAGAGGACAGCAAGGACGTCCACGTTTCGATTTGGACGTCCTTGCAAAACGTCCCGATCCAGTATTTTTGAAACAAGATGGACGTCTATCTTTCGTTTTGAAAATACTGTCAGGGACGTCCAAATCCTTCAATTTGATCGTTCTTAGAGATGGACGTCCCTAGACATGGATGTTTCTGATTTTTAGCTATTTTAGAAACCAAAGACGTCCATGTCAAAAACAACCAAATGCAAGCCATTTGGTCGTGGGAGGAGCCAGCATTTGTACTGTACTGGTCCCCCTGACATGCCAGGGCACCCTAGGGGGCACTGCAGTGGACTTCAGAAATTGCTCCCGGGAACATAGCTCCCTTACCTTGTGTGCTGAGCCCCCCAACCCCTCCCAAAACCCAATACCCACAACTGTACACCACTACCATAGCCCTTACAGGTGAAGGGGGGCACCTAGATGTGGGTTTCTGGTGGGTTTTGGAGGGCTCGCTGTTTCCTCCACAAATGTAACAGGTAGAGAAGAAGGTCATCTGGTCAGTTCGGGCACATTTTTGTGCCTTAGTCGTAATAAAAAGAGGTCCGGGTGAAAATGTCCAAGTGTTCGTCAGGGACGTCCTTCTTTTTTTCCATTATAGGTCAAGGACGTCCAAGTGTTAGGCATACCCAAGTCCCGCCTTCGCTACTCCTTTGACATGCTCCCTTGAACTTTGGCCGTCCCTGCGACTGAGTGCAGTTGGGCACGTCCAAAATCGGGTTTCGATTATACCAATTTGGACGTCCCTGGGAGAAGGACATCCATCTTCCGATTTATGTCAGAAGATGGACGTCCTCTTTCGAAAATGAGCCCAAAAGTATTCACTTCTGGATCTATTCAGTTCTATTTTTAAGACTAACTTGTGTGCATTTTATCTGGGAGAACACACACCAAAATGCCAGTTCCTGTTGCCAAACACATTGCAGAATTCAATAAAATTGTGACCTTTAAAGGCACAAGTAGTAGCACCTATTGGAGAGGCTGCATTAGTCTTTCTGTTTGTACACATAGAGGGGCATAATCAAATGGTGCTGGCCAAAGCGATGGTCGGCCATCTTCGGGGCCGGCTCCACAAAGGGGCGGAGCCAAGTGTATTTTCGAAATACACTTGGCGCCGGCAAATCACTCGCCAGGGTTAGATGAGATGGCCGACTCCGATTTTCAGCCATAATGGAAACCGGGGCTGGCCATCTTAAACCCGACGAAATGCAAGGCATTTGGTCGTGGGAGGAGCCAGCATTTGTAGTGCACAAGACCCCCTGACATGCCAGGACACCAACTGGTCACCCTAGGGGGCACTTCAAAAAAAATTAATAAAAAAACAAAAAAAAACAAACAAAAAAAACCCTTCCCTTGTGTGCTGAGCCCTCCAAATCCCCCCCAAAACCCACTCCCCACAACTCTACACCATTACCATAGCCCTAAGGGGTGAAGGGGGCACCTACATGTGGGTACAGTGGGTTTTGGGGGGTTGTGGAGGGCTCAACATTTATCACCACAAGTGTAACAGGTAGGGGGGGTGGGCCTCGGTCCACCTGCCTGAAGTGCACTGCACCCACTACAAACTGCTCCAGGGACCTGCATATTGCTGTCAGGGAGCTGGGTATGACATTTCAGGCTGGCATACAGGCTGGCAAAAAATGTCTTACTTTTTTTTGTGTGTGTGGGAGGGGGTTGGTGACCACTGGGGGAGTAAGGGGAGGTGATCCCCGCTTCCTTCCGGTGGTCATCTGGTCAGTTGGGGCACTTTTTCCAGACTTGGACCTAAAAAAAAGGGTCCAAATAAAGCGGACCAAATTCTCGTGACGGCCGGCTTTCTTTTTTCCATTATCGGGTGAAGCTGGCCATCTCAACGCCCGCCCCTGTCCCGCCTTCTCTACCATGCTGACACGCCCCTTTTCAACTTTCTCCGGCCCCACGACGGAACGTAGTTGAAGCTGCCCAAAATCGGCTTTCGATTATGCCGATTTGGGCGGATTCAGGAGATCGCCGCCCATCTCCCGATTTGTGTCGGAAGATGGGCAACGATCTCTTTTGAAAATCAGCTAGATAGGTACAAACACACACACATGCAAAAGCATTCACAAAACACACATACACACGCAAATCATTCACAAAATATGCAAAGCATTCACAAAGCACACATACACATATGCAAATCATTCACAAAATATGCAAAGCATTCACAAAGCACACACACACACAAAGCATTCACAAAGCACACACACGTGCAAAGCATTCACAAAACATACGCACACACACACATACAGCCTCATACAACTCTCTTCACTAATGAGACACACTTTACTGTGGGGTCCTTTTACTAATGTGTGCTAATGGATTTAGTTTTCGCTAGTAGATTAGTGTGATCTAAGTCATGTAGCCTATAGGGATACAATGGGCTGCTCTGCTTTTAGGGCCTCGTTTACAAAGCCATACTAGCGATTCCTGTGTGGGAAATGAGAGAAAGCCCATTCAATTCCTATGGGCTTCCTCTTGTTTGCCACGCAGGAATTGCTAGCGCAGCCTTGTAAGAGAGGCCCTTAGTGCTTGCAAATCGTTTGCATGCCTTAGTAAAAGGACCACTATATTTTTTCATTCCCACAGACTTGCATGCGTTTGCAAATGGAGAAAGAGGAAACGTGCCATTTTGTCACATTATAATTGTGCACTTTTAACTTGTTTTTTTAAATGGTGGGAAAGCATCAGTGTTATTGACCATGATAGCGTGAGCCTGACATTTCACCACACACTGTCCACAGACCAGAGTTCCCCTTTCTAGCAGAAGAACATGCCCCACTCACGTGAGAACGACCTGTCCTGGTATCAAAAGGCCCCAAGCCCTGAAAATCCACCCACCAAAACCTCCTGAACATTTGAAGTGAGCCTCTGAGCCCCCAGATCCCCATTCTTCTGGAAAGCCCTTGACTCTCCCATTAACATGGTAATAGTGGCAGTTGGGGAGCATGAATGTTCCCTGTTCTCTTTAAAGCATCAAATGACACCCACTGACCCAACAATCTTCTTTGTGTGGAGACTATGAAGAGCCATCAGGTCAGTTAGCTTTATTTGATGCCTTGTAGAGAGCAAGGATTGCCCCCTTCCCCTCTCAGCACTTCAGTGGTGTGGTAGTCTCAAAATGAATAAAGAGAGTTTAATCTTGAGTAACTTATAATATCATACATATGAGCACGAGCCAAACTATATTGAATCTTGAAAAGCATATAATTCTGAGCTATAGAACTGCTCTCCTATAGCTCAGAATTATATGCTTTTCAAGATTTGGTATGGTTTGGCTCCTGCCTATATGTATGATATTATAAGTTACTCAAGATTTAACTCTCTTTATTCATTTTGAGGCTTATCTATTTTTGTTTTCCCTGACCCTAAAGGGATAAAATATATATATATTTATTTATTTTTGTTACATTTGTACCCCGCGCTTTCCCACTCATGGCAGGCTCAATGCAGCAGGCAATGGAGGGTTACGTGACTTGCCCAGAGTCACAAGGAGCTGCCTGTGCCGGGAATTGAACTCAGTTCCTCAGGACCAAAGTCCACCACCCTAACCACTAGGCCACTCCTCCACTTAAAAAAAAAGCAACAGGCTCACTGTAGCAGAGAATTTGGTTTTTTATTATCAGGCAGCAACACATTGGAAGAGATTAGCTTTTCATATGTAGTCCATTTCAAATTATATCTGATTTAGAATAGAAGTGAAGACTTTTTGTTTCAAAAATTTGTACTAAGCAATTAGATTATTTGTTATTTATGATAGTTTGTTTTATTTTGTTTTGTATAATGTCAAAATTAGGTTACTCATAATTTTTAAATTTTTTATTGTACTTCTTGGTTTAATTGGCCAATCTCTTGACTGTAATCTGCATAGATCCTCTGGGGGTCTTTTACTTAGGGGTGCTGGTGTTTTTAGCACGTGCTAAACATAGACGCGCGCTAAACGCTAAAGACGCCCATAAGAATATGTGGAGGGGGATAATCGAAGGGCGCCGGCCAAATTGATGGACGGCCATCTTCTGGGATGGCGCCGCAAAGGGGCAGAGCTAAGCGTATTTTCGAAATACGCTTGGAGCCGGCCAAATCGCTCGCCGGGGTTAGATGAGATGGCCGTCTCCGATTTTCAGCCATAATGGAAACCGGAGACAGCCATCTCAAATCCGATGAAGTGGAAGCCTTTGGGTCATGGGAGGAGCCACCATTTGTAGTGCACTGGCTCCCCTGACATGCCAGGACACCAGCCGGGCACCCTAGGGGGCACTTCAAAAACTTAAAAAAAAACAACTAAATTAGCTCCCAGGTGCATAGCACCCTTCCCTTGGGTGCTGAGCCCCCCAAAACCCACAAGTCTATACCATTACCATAGCCCTAAGGGGTGAAGGGGGGCACCTACATGAGGGTACAGTGGGTTTTGGAGGGCTCACATTTACCACCACAAGTGGAACAGGTGGGGGAGGATGGGCATGGGTCCACCTGCCTGAAGCGCACTGCACCCACTACAAACTGCTCCAGGGACCTGCTTACTGCTGTCAGGGAGCTGGGTATGACATTTCAGGCTGGCAAAAAAAGTTGTAAAAGTTTTTTTTTTTTTTTTGGTGGGAGAGGGTTAGTGACCACTGGGGGAGTCAGGGGAGGTGATCCCCGATTCCTTCCGGTGGTCATCTGGTCAGCTGGGGCACTTTTTTGGGACTTAGACCTAAAAAAAAAAAGGGTCCAAATAAAACGGACAAAATTCTCGTCAGGGCCGGCTTTCTTTTTTCCATTATCGGGTGAAGCCAGCCATCTGAATGCACGCCCCCGTCCCGCCGTCGCTACCATGCCGACACGCCCCCTTTGAACTTTCGCCAGCCCCGCTACGTAACGCAGTTGGAGATGGCCAAAATCGGCTTTCAATTATGCTGATTTGGCTGGAATCAACAGATTGCTGCCCATCTCCCGATTTGTGTCGGAAAATGGGCGGTGATCTGTTTCGAAAATCAGGCGGATAGGCATCTTTAGTGTTTAGCGTGTGCTTATTTTTAATGTGCGCTAAAAACGCTAGCACGCCTCAGTAAAAGACCCCCTTAATGAGGTATTTGTCGAATATAAAAGCAAGCTGTTATGTTATGTTAAAGTTATTAGAATGCTTATCTCTTCCCAAGCACAGCAGTCTTCTCAGCTTTTTGGTTTCGTTTCTTCTGTTCTGCTGAATAGAAGTGTATCAAAGCTTTCCCATCAAATTTTCTTCTATTTTTTTCTTTTTCTTTTATGAAATTTTAACAAACATAAGTAGACACTTGAAAAGAAATAAGAGCAGGTTATCCTTCTGTTATTTTTATTATTTTTTTCAGTATACTGTTAAACTTCTTAGATATTATCTGTCCTTGTGTACTCTGACTAAATTTATTTGGGAACCCTTCCACCTTGAAGACCTATACCCATTCTATTTGGGCTGGAAGGATTCCGGTCATGACCTGGAAAACTGTATGTTTTGTATGGTCACCTTGATAACCCAACAAATAACAGGGCTGAATATCTCCAGCACTATTGAGACTATCTTTGTTTTTAGTGGTAGTATACCAGACTGAGTGATGAGAGGAATGCTGCCTCTGGCAAATACCTCCCACATGCTCAGAGGAATGTTATATGGAGTCTACTCCCTGTTGCTTTACTTTTCTGAACATTCTCAATTCAGCTAAAGCTACCCTAGCACAGTCTTTAAGGTGGACATAACAACCGCCACAATTGTATACCAGTATCCTTCTGTGCTGAAAATAAATTTAAAAAATAACTGATAAAGTTAGGAAAGTCTATCCAGTTAACTTCCAGCTCCACCCAAGCTCTGTCCATGGGCCACCCTGGCCCTGTCTGGATAGTGCTGAGGTAGTTAGAGGAAATATTGAGTAGCGCTATCTGGTTAATGCTGCTGAATATCCCCCTCAGTGGTGCTTATCTAGATAGCAGCACCTGCTATCTGGATAGGGGGAGAAGTTATCAATGTGGGCTATCACTAAAATAGGTTATTTTACTACGTGCTATTTTAGTACAGGATCTCATTGAATAAAATGGGATGACCTGTGGTAAAATAACCCTTCTTAACAATAGCCCACATTGATAACTCCCCCCCCCTCCCCAAGTGTCTTTAAATGTCAACCCCTAAATATTGAAGGAAATTCTCTACCATTTCTCTGGGTAGACAGACCCATATATTCCTTTGTTCATGGATTAAACAACTATGTGCACTGCCCTAAGACTGCATATCACATCCTTTCTTCTACTCGGCTATAATCCCAGCCATTTGTCATTCTACAGAGGCCATTGAAGTGCCACTTACCTGATCACAACCAATGATGAGGCCTTTGTCTCTAAGCAGGTATTGTTCAGCCTCTACAAGCTAATCAGATATTTTTGCCTTATAATAGACTAATGCTTTCTGTGACAATATCCACTTTGGATGGACACATGTCCCTTGAGTTAGGGACTCCCCCCCCCCCCCCCCCAAAAAAAAAAAAGATTTAAAATTAATTAAACTACAAGCACTACAAGACAGAATTAAATATCATTATTCTGTATTTTTCAATATCTATTCGCAGTGTTGGCCTCTTGTATGTTCTTCTATGAGCATTGCCTTGACAACTATTTGAATCACTATTATTACTGTAAGAAGTTTCTCACTACCAATAACAGCTGCATCAGCATCAACGACTACTTTCCTTTGAACAAAGGTTAGGAGAAACTAGTTAGCAAACACCAGTGATTCCTGCTGAATCTAATCATCAACTTTCTTCTTCATTATGATCCAAGCCTCTAGTCTTTGGGAAATACTCAACCAACTCTGCCTGTGCAGATTTGGCTTATAAATTTTCCTTTCCGTTAGTGGGAATGAAACTGGGTTGCATGCATGGATCCTTGCTATAATCCCAAATGACCATCCTTTAAATTAATCAGTTACTCCCCTGTTCACCTTTATTATAGTTTGGACTTCCCCCCTCCACCTCATTTTCTTGGAAGAAGGAGCCTGCCTTTTCCAGGTTAGGACCATAAGATCTTCACCACCACAGGAGAGAACTTGAGGATTCTACTTGATATACTTTTCACCTCCTCAAAAGACAGGAACCTTTATGTTCGATTGCAGAGGTCTCAATCATTTTGTTTGCAATGTCAAAATTAGAGTACACAGTGCCCCCTCTATTCTGTTTTTTTTTGTTCAGATAGTGAGCTTCCATATCTTCTAAGGGACATAACTACAGGTATGCTATTACATCTTCATTATCAGGAGTACCCTAAACTTGTCTTCTTTCCAGCCAGTTCCAGTATCAGTCCTTCAGCTCTGGTCCTTACAATACATTTAAGCTGTCTCCTGCTAATGGCTCCCCAGTTCCATAAACAAGGGCATCTAATCTTCCTTTACTTGGATGACTGGTTCCTCATAATACAGTCATAATCACAGCCAGGTCCATAACTCTCCTGACTGAAGCAATAATTTTCTTCGGTTTCTGCATTTCTTATCAGTTTTCCAGCTCCACCCTGAATCCAGTTATCAAATTAGACCTTCTGCACCAACAGTGGCTCTTACAGTTGGCCTTGCCATTTACTAAATATCTATGTAGTTTTCCTTCATGCTTTTGCTGCACATTATTGTTTGAACAGAGCCTCAACCAAGCACAGTGCTTTTTACTAAGGCATATCAGTTCTCACAGTTAACTGCACAGACTGCTTAAAAGCAGCCTAACACAATTCAAGACTGAGCAACCTTAGCTCATGGATCACCCACTTGTGTGCCTAACTCAGTCCTGCTTATTGACCTAAAAAGGAATGTTGATTATCAGTAACAGGTGTTTTCTGTAAATAACAGGTTTGATAAGGCACACAATCCCTCCCACCACCATAGAGCTGTCTTCTTTCTACAGCTTTTGAATGACTGAGGAACTGAGAAGACCACTGAGCATGGAAAGGACTATACACTAAGCTCTGAGCTTTTGGAGAGCAGTTCCTTTATGATGCTGTTTAGATGATGTCACCTACTTTTGTGTTTTATCAATCTTGCTCTCTATGGAAAACATCTGTTATAAGTGTGCAACATTACTATACTTCAACTGATGCTTTGTTGTAATTAGATTACAGACAGAAGTACATGGAGACCATGATAGAAGAATACCAAATGATTCAAGACAAGAATTCTCGCCTTGGGGAAAGTATTCTATTGACTAAGAGGTATATCCCTCCTTTAATTATCAAGAAACACCGCTGGCAGGAGGATGAACAGCATCAGATAGTTGCTGGTGGAAACAAGGATTTGGAGGACTTGAATCAAAGAGAAAAACTTGAATATATTTCCATTGGAACAGATAGGTTTTTTGAACCCAATGAGCACGGACTTATTCCAAGCACTGTAGTGCTACAGGGACCTTCCAGCATTGGGAAGACAATAACTTTACAGAAGATTATGCTGGATTGGGCATCCGGAAACATTTATGAAAAATTTGACTATATTTTTTACCTCAACTGCAAGGAAATGAAGCTCATTCAGACAGAGACAAGCCTGGCGAATCTGCTTCTAAGTAATTGTCAGGACCTGAAGATACCAGTAAGTGAAATACTAGCAAACCCTGAAAATCTTCTTCTCTTAATTGATGGATTTGATGAGCTGAGATTTTCCTTGGACTACCTGAATAGTAAAATGTGCAGTGATCCTCATGAGAAGACTAGCATATCGTGTATATTTAATGGCTTATTAAGGAAAACTCTCCTCAATAAATCACATTTATTAATCACTAGCTGGTCAATGGCAGTAGAAAAACTCAAGTGCTATTTAGTGACACCATGTTCCTTTGAGATCCTGGGATTTTCCCCAAAGGGCCGAGAGACATATTTCTCAAATTTTTTTGAAGATGGGCAGCAAGCTAAACAAGCCTACACATTTGTACAAGCGAATGAAATGGTATACTCCATGTGCTTTGCACCCATTGTGTGCTGGAGTATATGTACGGTGCTTCAACAACAGTATGAAAGTGGACAACCTCTGGATGAGAACCTGACAACCAACACCTCATTGTTTGTGTTTTTTGTCACTGGTATGTTAAATCACTGTTCTTGCAAACAAACTTCACAAAAGAACCTGCAATGCCTTAGCACCTTGGCAGAAGAAGGCATGAGGAAACAGATGAACCTGTTTGAAGAAGAGCAAATTAAAAAACATAATTTAGATGTAGATAATATCTTGGCCCTGTTTTTGAATGAAAACCAGTACCAGGAAGGTACCGTGACCCGTAGAACCTTTAGTTTTGTCCATTTCACTTTCCAGGAGTTCTTTGCTGCATTGTTCTTTGTTCTAGAAGAGAAGCCACAAATAAGGGAAAGTGGCACAGATCAAGGACCTAATGTGATCAAGTTACTGAAAGACAATCAAGAGGGAACAGATGGGTTTCTAGTAGCAACTGTGCGTTTTCTTTTTGGTTTGCTCAATGGAGACACAATCAGCTATATACAGAGAAGCCTATCATGTAAGGTTGATTCTCAGATTAAGGCAATCTTAATGAAGTGGGTGATGGTATCAGCCACACAGAATCCACCCCTTAAAGAACAGAAGTTGGTGGAGTTGCTTCACTGTTTGTTTGAGACTCAGGACGTAGAATTTGTGAAGGCTGCCATGGAACATTTCACCGAGATCACCCTTTCCTCTCTATCCCTGACTGTAGCAGATTGCCGTGCATTGGCATTCTGTATCAATTTTAGCTGCAAAAAGCACTCTCTTAATCTTCATGACTGCCAACTTGGATATCAGCAACTTGATGTATTAGTGTTGGGAATTGCAAACTGTCTGGATATTCGGTAAGTAGGAAAGTACTTCAGCAGATACTTTCAGTATTTACATACATTGTAATCTGTGTGCTTTTTTATTTATTTATAGATTTAACATTTACATCAACTAACATAAATGTGATGAAATATCAGAAACATATCACTTATACAATATTAAATATTATACTAACTAGTATAATTAAAGGAAAATTATTTTTTTTTCTTTTGTCCACAATTATTGGTCAAGATACTAAGAATTTATACAGAAGGAAAAAGAAGAAAAATTAAATTACATAATGGAAGAGAATAACAAATGAGCACAGCCAATACGCAGCATAATTTTCTAAGGGAAGTACCCCCATGGTAGGAATAGCCTTTTCCTTTGATTCAATAAAGACTAACAACTTCTTGGGAGTGAAGAAAATATAATTCACCAAATCAAGAGAAATAAAACATTTACAAGGAAATTTCAATATGAATGTACCACCTAGTTTCAGAACCCTAGGTTTGTACAAAAGAAATTCTTTTCTCCTTTTTTGTGTGATCTGAGCTAAATCTGGAAACACTTGAATCTTTTGTCCCAAGAAGGAGTCATTAATATGTCGGAAATATGACCGAAGAATATTATTTCGATCAAACTCAAGGGCAAAAGTTACCAGTAGTGTGGTTCTTTCAGAAATCAATTCGAGAGAGTTCTCCAAGAATTTAGTCAAGTTCAGTTCAGGGGGTGAAATAGTTTGAGGTTGTTCTTTTGATTGAGTGGATATACCAGTTATATATTGGGATCTCGTGATAGGGGGAAACCCTTCCACTGGAATCTCCAATACCTCAGTAAAATATTTCTTAAGCATATCTCTCGCATTTATCATAGGCGACTTCGGAAAGTTCAAAAATCTCAAATTGTTTCTACGCCCATTATTATCAAGGAATTCCAATTTTCTCTCTTGAATTTCTATTTCTTTAATTAAAGCTGAGGTAATATTCTGTAGTTTTTCAACCTCTCCTTCTATTTTCATTATTTTAGTTTGCTGCTCTTGAGACTGTTCGAGCAAAGTTTGATTAGACCGTTTCAGGTCTGATATTTCACTTGTTACTGTATTGTTCATCAAAAGTAAAGTACTATTCACAGTCTGAATGGCATCCCAAAGCGTAGTCATAGTTACCACTGCTGGTCTTGTTAAACCTCCGGCAGTCATAGTTGCAATCTCACAAGAAATGGAAGCAGCGACCTGCACTGATTCCTGCGGTGGTAATTCTTTTCCAGGGGTAGAAGTGCCCATAGGTCCTCCCTCAACGAACGTCGCAGGTCTGGGTAAATCCAAAACCTCCAGCGAATGTGACCCCATGGGCAGAGAATCGCCTCCGGGTCGCGGAGGAGCAGTTAGGGAAGGAGGACTCAACGTCACTCCTTCTATGCTGTGCTCGGCCCCCTGAGAGGTCGAGACTATTGAAGTGGGCATTCGTTCTCCAAAAGCACCCACTCGAGAGCTCTCCAAAGTCATCTGGCGGGTGGCGGGAGTAGATGGCACAGCCACGGAGGAAGGTACCATCGTTTTTCCCTTTCTCTTCCTCATAACGAAATCGGGAAGAGCTTTCCTTGCGCCAAAGCGTTTTCGAGTCTCAGGAGCTGGGTTGCCTCACTTCCACTTCTGTTGCCATCTTGACCCGTAATCTGTGTGCTTTGTTTTAAGTTTATGAGGTCTAATTTTATAACAGGGCACCTATGGTATCTCTGTTTTATATAAGTGACATAAAAGCCTTTGTGCCATTATAAAATATGCTCTCAGAACTATCCACAATAGCATGTAAAATGTAAAATGTGTACATATAATGTATGTATGTACACCCATACATCACAACTCCACCCCTTCCATTGCCTATGTGCAGTGCATATATAAATACATGCAGTGTTGTTGGCAGGCATACTTATATGGATATATTCAGCCATGCAATTTTATAAAACCCCTTTTCTGCATGTAAAACAGGCTGAAGATGTGCAAAATGCTTTATATAACTAACCTCATAACCAGTGTTCCATCTAAGGACTGAGTTGACATGAGCAAAATGTTTCTTCATGAGCAAAGGACTGAGTTGAAGTGAGCAAAACTTTTCCATTACTTTACCTTGTGAGCACTTCTTATAGGTACATACACACATTTTTTTTTACTGCTGTCTCAATGAGATTCCTCAGAAAGACTGGGGGGGGGGGGGGGGGGTGTTTTACAAAGGCACTTATGCACCTGTGCGTGTCCAACGTGTGTCAATTTGGAATTATCACCTGACTACCACGTGCCCTGGGCAGTAATTCCACTTTGTTATGTGCATCCAATACGCACAGCGGAATATATATATATATTTTTTACTGCGCAGTGCTAACCAGGCGGTAATCGGCAGTGTACACACGCTGACGATTACTGCCCTGTTAAAGTGTGAGACCTTACCGCTAAGTCAGCGGGTGGTGATGAGGTCTCAGGCCCAAAATGAATGCGTGGCAATTTTAATGTTGTCGCACGTCCATTTTTGGCCAAAAAAAGGCCTTTTTTTTACAGGCGCATTGAAAAATGGACCTGCGCGCATCCAAAACACATGCCTACACTAGCACAGGCCATTTTTCAGCACGCTTTAGTAAAAGGACACCTGGGTGCGCGCTATCTGGGAGGCAAGCTCACTGGTTGAGCACTTGAGGCATTCCAAGGACTGTCCATGGAGATATGCTCCCAGTTTGAGTTGGTGCGCAAAGCTTTGTTGAACCATTATGCCATTACCTCCATGACCTACAGACTAAAGTTCTGGACTTTGCAAAAGGGGGCAGATGATACTCACAGTGAGTTTGTGATCCAGCTAAGACACCAGCACCAGTGGTGGCTCAGTGGAGCTGAGGTTGAAACCCTGGAAGACTGCCAAACCTGATGGTCCTGGAGCAGTTTTGTCAGCGTTGTTGTCCAGAGGTGAGGGAACATGTTCAAGATCACCAGCCCCGTTCTCCAGAGAAAGCGGCTGAGTTGGCTGAAATCTTCATGGCTAACCATCACTGGTTGGCAAAGAGAAACCATCCTTATCCGCAGCAGTCAGGATCTAAGGGCAGCCAAGGCTCTAAGCCAAATATTCATGCAACCTCAGAGACTGTCATCAAATCATCCAGTGTTCCCCAAAAACCTAAAGACTTTAGGCATGAACATCCTTATTACCAGTGTGGGCGACCAGGACATTTCAAAGCGGATTGCCTAGATAATCCCAAGCCTGCACTTAAGAACATTTCAGTTCCTGCACCAAAGTTGGCGGCTTTCGTGGGTGGCTCCAGTCCCACGAAGGAGACCCATACAGTTGCTGCAGCACAGAAAGTTACTGGTCATTCATCAAGCAAGGAAGCAGATGGGTTTCCACAACACTACAGCTCCCCATTAACTGTGAATCAGAGCCAGGTGGCTGGGCTTGTGAACACTGGCTCTAGCATGACTATTATGACCAGAGTTAGTGCTGGAAGATGCTATTCTTCTAGGGCGCACTGCAGAGGTAGTGTTAGTCAATAGATCCAGAGAGACTGTACCCATTGCTTGAGTATTCCTGGTTTGGGGTAACAAGCCTGGATACAGAGAAGTAGGAATAATGAAAAAAATGCTGGTACCAATGCTTTGTGGGACCGACATGGGTCCAATGAACATTACCCTTGATAGCAGCATCAGCATTTCCACTGTGGTGACTCATAGTCAGGCCTGGGCAGCCCAACAAGCAGAAACAGCAGAGATCACCTCTCCAGTTCCTGACCCAGTCCATGCAGAACCAAGTGAAAGGAGGAGGTGCTCCAGTGCTTCCAGCAGCACCAGTTCAAGAGGTGACCGGGGTTGTGAGTATGGAACAGCCTGGCTGAACTGACACACCTACACCTATTGATCAGACTGTTGACCCTGATTTGTCAGAGTCACCAGCAGAGACCCTTCCAGATATGGATACTGATATAGGACAGAGACATGCTTTTCAGGAAGCACAGCACTCTGACCTAGAAGCCCTGAGGCAGAGGGCTGGTCAACCAACCAGTGAGACTTGTAAAGACTGATCCTGTTGATCCTAATAGGTCCTGGACAGCAGGAAAGCAGCTTATAGTGCCCAGGTCATATAGAGAACTACTTCTACAGATTGCACTAGCAGGACATCAGGGGGTGACACGCACATGCACTAGATTGACACAGAACTTCTATTGGCTGAGATGTGTGCCAAAGGGAAATGGGACTTGATATACCGCCTTTCTGTGGTATTTTGCAACTACATTCAAAGCAGTTTACTTATATACAGGTACTTATTTTGTACCTGGGGCAATGGAGGGTTAAGTGACTTGCCCACAGTCACAAGGAGCTGCAGTGGGAATCGAACCCAGTTCCCCAGGATCAAAGTCCGCTGCACTAACCACTAGGCTACTCCTCTACTCCAAAGAGTGGGTAAGATCCAAGATCACCCTCGAGTTCCCCTGAAACCTTTACCCAATATCAGTGAGCCATTTGAGAGAATAGCTGTTGATATAGTGAGGCCTCTAGCTGTCCCTTTCTAGACTGGAAAAATATATATATTGACAGTATTGAACTTTGCTACCAGGTATCCTGAAGCTGTAGCCGTATCCTCAATAGAAGCAGAGAAAATTGCCACTGCCATGCTAGAAATATTTTCCCAGTTAGGATATCCATGAGAAATACTCTCAGAACAAGGAACCCAGTTTATGTCTGAGCTGGTCCAAAATCTGTGGGCACACTGTGGAGTGAAATCTGTACCTACCACCCCATATCACCCTGAAACTAATGGGTTGGTGGAGAGATTTAATGGGACATTAAAGCATATGTTAAAGACTTTCCTGGAGACAGGAGACTGAGACCGGAAGAAGTACTTTCCCTACCTACAGTTTGCATACAGAGAAGTACCCTGGGAGTCTACAGGGTTCTCTCCATTTGGGTTGCTTTATGGCCGGAGGGTGAGAGGTCCTCTTGACCTAATAAGAGAACATAGGGAGGGGAAAGTTGATACCTCTGACACTCCTGTAATTGAACGTGTAGTTAATATATGGCAGAGATGAGAAGAACTTGTGAGCTTTGTTAGAGATACCTTTCAGGCAGCCCAGACTAAGCAAAAGACCTGGTATGATCATAAGGCCCGAAATAGAGAGTTTTATGAGGGCCAGCAGGTACTCATTTTAGTCCCATTACGTGAGAATAAATTTCAGGCTATTTGGGCGGGACCTTCCAAGGTCATACGGCGCCTGAATGATACGAACTATGTTATATCTATGGACTCTCAAGACAGAAAGCAATGGTAGTAGCTGTGTATAGCCCACCAGAAGAGTGTCAGGATAGTAAACTCATGCCTGACCTCTTAGTAGAGACATTGAGAGGGATCTGACACTGAGAAGAGACTATCTAAATGTATGGAATACCCTTCAGTCAAAAGGGAGAAATAGAAGGACAACAGAAAACATGTATGAGAAAGATTTCAGTATGAAGAAAGAGCTAATGCAACACCTGAAAAATAATAAAGAAACTGGAATATGTACAAGTATAGAATATGGGGAAAGCAGTATCAATAAAGCAAACATTACAGAATATCAGGAAAACACTGATGAGAGAATATCTTCATGTCCTGGTTATGATAGCAGTTTCAACCAGGAAGAACGCTCCACAAAAAATACAAAATTTCACCCAGGAAAGAGACCAGTTTCAAGTATAGAGTGTAAGAAAAGTTTCAGTTGCCGGAAATTATTGTCAACACAGCATAGGATCCCGTCAGGGATGAAATTGTTTACATGCACTGAATTTAGAAAAAGTTTTATTCATAAATCAGAGCTAACAAAGCACCAGAGAGTCCACACAGGAGTAAAACTATTTACATGTGCTGAGCGTGGTAAAAACTTCTGTCAGAAGATATTCCTTATTATTCACAAAATAAAGCATACAGGATTAAAACCATTAGCATGTACTGAGTGTGGTATAAGCTTCTGTTAATTGTTATAAACCGCATTGAACCCTGATGGGGATTTTAGTGGTATATGAGCCCTAGTTTGATTTGATTTTGATTTGATTTAATACAAAACGCTATAAGTGTCACTCAGGACCTAGAGAACAATTCCAACATCCCATAATAGCAGTATCTTCCACAAGTCACAGAACAAGCAACTACCTAGGAAAAGACAGTACCACAAACACTGCACTCAGCACTAGAACATCAGTAAATCTATTGGAAAACTAAACAAACCAGATTAGAACAGATCAATCATACTGTCAATGCTAACAGAAACACACACGTAGAACACAAACCAAGAACCACAAAATAAAAATACAGCATAGTCTCTATTATCCAACCTTCGCTAATCTGTCCATCTGGTATATCCAACGGATCCCCTGGTGATATCATCACGTTGTCGTTAAGAAGTATGCAGGTTCTTTTCCTGTTTTTCAGCTTCACACCTCAAGGAAACCATGTTTGATCTGAGACTGTGCTTCTCTGCAAGGGAACCATGCTTTGCAGCTGCTAAGCCTTCATACACCCTCATCGCCGTCAAGAAGCGTGTAACTTCGCTTCCAGTTTTCTAGTACTGTATGTGCAGTAATTTTTGAACCTGGGACCCACACCATTTTTTGATCTGAGACGCTGCTTCTAGAAGCACATGTTTGAGCATTGGATGATGGTAAAGAAAGTTCTAAAGAAAGTGAACATTGAAGATGAGCTGAGAAGACCTTGCTTTTATAGTATGGCAGCAATTTTTGGACCTGACACACTGCTGCTCTGCAAAGGCAGCAGTGTTTAGCCTGGGACCTCGATTTTGCAGTGAGGGAACCATTAAAGATGTTTTGAGCTGAGACCTTGCTTTTACAGCATGGCAGAAGTTTTTAGTCCTGATATGCTGTTGCTCTGCAAAGGCAGCACTGTTTGACCTGGGACCAGAGAGCCTGCTTTTCCTGCCAGGGAATCATTTTTTATCTGAGACTGTTCTTTTGCAGCAAGGGAACCATGGTAAGATTCTTTTGCACAATGAGTTTTATACAATACTGTATGTACACCTATTCCTGTTTGATCGTTTACATTTACAGCACATTCTTTATTCTTACACTCATTCTTAGATCTGTTTTGCCTGTGAACTTGGAGTACGGAGTTTCCAGTTTCAGTTCTGCTGTCTTGATGTCTGCTTCCTTAATCTAAAATTGCTAGTTTTACAACTTTGGGCTAGAAGGTTTTTCTTTAAATTGTATTAAATTGCTGTGCTGGTGATTTCCTATTCTTTGTGCTAAAATAGTGTGTGTGTGTGTGTGGGGGGGGGGGGGGGGGGTGCTCTCTGGGGCTGTGCTTTTCTCTACCCAGTGAAGCCATTTCATTTGCATAACAGATAGAGGAGGAGGGGTGATTAGTGTATATCCAGGTGGTAAGTGAGGGAGCTTCACTTACCTCAAACCTGTGGGATTCTTAGAGCTGGTTTGGTTTAGTAGCAGTCTGCCTGCAGGGCCGGTCTTAGCAAGTACAGGGCCCTGTGCAGACCAATTTGGTGGCGCCCCATCCTAGCCCCTCCCCACCCTAGCCCTGCCCCTACCATAGCTCCACCCCACCCTAGCTCCACCCCATTGATAAGATTATTCCATTTTTAGAAAATTTTTTATTTATGAAATTTCAAATAAAGACAAATGAAGCTAAACTTGTACAACTTGTACAAAAAAAACTGATTGAAATAAGCAGAATGCTATCATGAACCCCCCCTCCCCAGAAATTCAGTTCAAGTCCACTACAATTAGTAGTTCCAATTCTCATAACAAAGGAGAATAAAGGAAAAATACTAAGAAAAGATCCAGTACTTTCAAATTCCCCTATTTTTTAATTTAAAAAGGTTCCTTGGAAATGGATTTTATATGTGCTCTTTTCCTCTCCTAAGCTGAACATGCTTAGAAGAATGCCCCTCTTTCTTGAGGCTACAATGCTATTTGCTTTGGAAACTCAAATTCTCCTAATTACACATGATCTGGCCAGCTTAGCAAGATAAGTACCTTTTAGATGGACAATTTTTAGTCTGCCCACTTGGGATTCTTTAGGTTTTCAATAACGTTGGGCAAATTAACAGTAAAGTCTGACACTACTAGCCCTCTCCACTTGCCCCTGTCCCCACCCCTCACATACATGCATCACTTTAGCTAACCTCTTGATATTTTCCTGTCACTGCCCTTCATAAAACACTAAATTTTGACTTAATCACTGATGGGAGAATAATAGACTACTGCAATAGTATTTACCTTTAAAATGGCACAAAAGGGGTTTGAACTTCCTTCTTCCTTATAAGAAAAGCTATCATCATACCTGGCTTACCTTTGAATGGCAGTGGCATAAACTTGCTCCAGCTCGAACTCCACTTGACTGTCTATTTATTTTTAGTCGCACTCACTCGCACACCGGCTCACCTCCGACCAGGCTCCAGGCAGCTTTCCTGCTCAGTGACTCCCGTCCGCCAAACAGGAAATACCTCATCAGAAGGCGGGACATTGAGAGGGAAGTGAAATGCTGGGGTGAGCCGCCACTGCAGCTCTCTGTCAGGAGCTGGGGCCGTCGCGCTGGTGCTGCAACTGTGTGTCGGGGCTGTCGGTGCAACTGTTGGGGTCTGGGGAGGCGGGAGGCTGCTGACGGTGGGCTCAGCGGGGGATGGGCACCGTGCCGCAACGTGGCGGGAGCGGAGCGGCGGCGGCCGAGCGGGATCATGATGCGGTCGTCCGAGCGGGGGTTAGTTGGAGTGAGGCAGAGTTGAGGTGCGCCGCGCCGGGCCCCCCTAAGCGCGGGACCCTATGCGGCCGCCTCTGTCGCCTCTGCCTAAGACCGGCCCTGTCTGCCTGTGTTCTAAAACTTTTCTTACTAAACTGTTTGAGGGACTGAGGCTGTTAGAGTCCTAAAACTTTTCTTCTATAACTGTTTTGAGTATATATCTTATCTAAAACTTTAAGAGAGGAAAAAAAAACAACAAAAAACCCCCACTGTTCTTTCTTTTGCTGTGGGTCTATCCATAGGCGGTCGGTGGCCCAACTGTTTGGGGAGGCTAAAGGGGGTGGGGCCAGGGGTGGGGCTTAAATCCATAATTGTCTGATCACACACAGAAAAAAAAAAAATAAATGTCACAATTAATACCTTTTATTAAATTTAGATATTAGCTATGTATCATATGTCAAAGAATAAAGTGGTTGCTCAAAGCATATACTAACCACAATCGCTCAACTGCAAAACACTATGCACAACTTTGTGCAAAAACACACTCTGAACCTTACTGTACCATAAATATTACACTGGGCAGAACCTAATACACCAATATACCACCCATACGGAAAATGCAGACAGTCAACAATATTGAAACAAGGGATCATAATATCACAATTCTCATGTAGAGCCACAAAACATCCTAATTCATGTTTCATGTGGGATAAAATGTCATAAATAAGTAAATCAACTTTTAATGTTGAACACCTAATTCTCAAAGTGGACATATTCCAAACACTATAATGAAAATAAAATGATCTTTTCCACCTTTGTTGTCTGGTGACTTTGTTTTTCTGATTGTGCTGGCCCAGTATCCGATTCTGCTGCTATCTGTCCTCTTAACTCCGTTTCCAGGGCTTCCTTTCCATTTATTTCTTTACTTTCCGCCTTTCTTCTTCATTTCTTGTCCTACATCCATAAGTAAAAGCTGGGTCTTCCGCAAACTTGACTGTCCAGTGGATCCAGCTTTTGCCTATTTTCTTCATCCATGTGCAGTTTTTCTACTCTCTTCCTTTTCTGTTATCTCATCTCCTTCCTCACTCCTCCCTCCCCCTCCATGTCCAGCAACCCTCCTCTTCCCTTCCTTCCATCCAGCAACCCTCCTCTCCCCTGCCCTCTCCTCTCCCCTTCTTCTACCATGTCCAGCAACCCTCCTCTCCCCTTCCCTCCATCCAGCAACCCTCCTCTCCCCTTCTTCCACCATGTCCAGCAACCCTCCTCTCCCCTGCCCTCCATCCAGCAACCCTCCTCTCCCCTGCCCTCTCCTCTCCCCGTCTTCCACCATGTCCAGCAACCCTCCTCTCCCCTTCTTCCACCATGTCCAGCAACCCTCCTCTCCCCTTCTCTCCATCCAGCAACCCTCCTCTCCCCTGCCCTCTCCTCTCCCCTTCTTCCACCATGTCCAGCAACCCTCCTCTCCCCTTCCCTCCATCCAGCAACCCTCCAATCCCCTTCTTCCACCATGTCCAGCAACCCTCCTCTCCCCTTCCCTCCATCCAGCAACCCTCCTCTCCCCTGCCCTCTCCTCTCCCCATCTTCCACCATGTCCAGCAACCCTCCTCTCCCCTTCCCTCCATCCAGCAACCCTCCTCTCCCCTTCTTCCACCATATCCAGCAACCCTACTCTCCCCTTCTTCCACCATGTCCAGCAACCCTCCTCTCCCCTTCCCTCCATCCAGCAACCCTCCTCTCCCCTGCCCTCTCCTCTCCCCTTCTTCCACCATGTCCAGCAACCCTCCTCTCCCCTTCCCTCCATCCAGCAACCCTCCTCTCCCCTGCCCTCTCCTCTCCCCGTCTTCCACCATGTCCAGCAACCCTCCTCTCCCCTTCTTCCACCATATCCAACAACCCTCCTCCCCTTCTTCCACCGTCCAGCAACCCTCCTCTCCCCTTCCCTCCATCCAGCAACCCTCTTCTCCCCTGCCCTCTCCTCTCCCCGTCTTCCACCATGTCCAGCAACCCTCCTCTCCCCTTCTTCCACCATGTCCAGCAACCCTCCTCTCCCCTTCCCTCCATCCAGCAATCCTCCTCTCCCCTTCTTCCACCATGTCCAGCAACCCTCCTCTCCCCTTCCCTCCATCCAGCAACCCTCCTCTCCCCTGCCCTGCCCTCTCCTCTCCCCGTCTTCCACCATGTCCAGCAACCCTTCTCTCCCCTTCCCTCCATCCAGCAACCCTCCTCTCCCCTTCCCTCCATCCAGCAACCCTCCTCTCCCCTTCTTCCACCATATCCAGCAACCCTCCTCTCCCCTTCTTTCACCATGTCCATCAACCCTCCTCTCCCCTTCCCTCCATCCAGCAACCCTCCTCTCCCCTGCCCTCTCCTCTCCCCTTCTTCCACCATGTCCAGCAACCCTCCTCTCACCTTCCCTCCATCCAGCAACCCTCCTCTCCCCTTCTCCCACCATGTCCAGCAACCCTCCTCTCCCTTTCCCTCCATCCAGCAACCCTCCTCTCCCCTGCCTCTCCTCTCCCCTTCTTCCACCATGTCCAGCAACCCTCCTCTCACCTTCCCTCCATCCAGCAACCCTCCTCTCCCCTTCTTCCACCATGTGCAGCAACCCTCCTCTCCTCTCCCGTCTGCCCTGTTTCCTCCTCCCCCCCCCCCCGTACCTTTAAATATTATAGTTTTGCTGGAGTCGCGGGCAGCCGGCATTGAAGATATCGGCAGGCTTATGCCGGTTCCAACAGCCTTCCCTTCCCTCGTTGCAAGTCGGATGATGGCTCCGCCCTCGTAGAAACAGGAAATACGTCAGAAGAGGGCGGAGCCATCATCCGACTTGCAACGAGGGAAGGGAAGCAGTGTTGCCAGGTGGGCGGTTTTACCGCCCAATTGGGCGGTTTTCCGCGACCCGCTGCGGGAAATTTTTGCCCGCGGCGGGTTGCGGTTTTTTGGGCTGTTTTTGGCCTTCAGGGCGGTTTTTTCGGCCGCGGGGGGGCGGGGTTAGTGACGTTTTTGGGTGGGGTTAATGACGTTTTGGGCGGGGTTAGTGACGTGGGAGGCGGGGCCGATGACGTGGGAGGCGGGGCCGATGACGTGGAGGCGGGGCCGATGACGTGGGAGGCGGGGGCGATGACGGGGAGGCGGGGCCGGTGACGTGGGAGGCGGGGCCGGTGACGGCGGGGGCGGGGTTGATGACGGCGGGGGCGGGGTTGATGATGCGGGGGTGGGGGTGTCAGGGGCGGGGTTTGTGTTTGGGCGGGTTTTGGGCTGTTTTTTGGGCTCCATCGGGCTGGAAAAAAATTTTCCACCTGGCAACCCTGAAGGGAAGGCTGTTGGAACCGGCATAAGCCTGCCGATATCTTCAATGCCGGCTGCCCGCGACTCCAGCAAAACTATAATATTTAAAGGTACGGCGGCGGCGGGGCAGGGCAGTGGCGGGCTGGGGAGGCTTAGCCTCCCCAAGCCTCTTATACGGGGCGCCTATGGGTCTCTCCTATTCCTTAATCTAAAATTGCTAATTTTACAATTTTGGGCTAGAAGATTTTTCTTTAAATTGTATTAAATTGCTGTGTTGGTGATTTCCTATTCTTTGTGCTGAAATCGTGTGGGGGGTGCTCTCTGGGGCTGTGCTTTTCTCTACCCAGTGAAGTAAGCCATTTCATTTGCATTAACAGATAGAGTCTAGCGGGCACTGCAGGATCTGGTTTTCATTTTAAAAAAGAAATAGAGCAGCTTTTAAACTAGAAACCGGGGGGGGGGGGGGGGGGGAAGGCCGACAGTCGCTCAAATCGCATGGTTCAGGATAAGGTATCTTTTAAGGATATCACCCAGACAGGGAAGAAAAGGTTACTTGTAAGTAAGGATGTCAAAGAAATTGTAGCAGATCAGATGGCCTTAAATAAAATTAATAATGACCAGACAGAAGATAACACATTAATAATGCCATGTATTAAACGTAATATAAAACGGAACAACAAGCATGCATTGAAATGTCTATACGCAAATGCCAGGAGCCTGAGACATAAGATGGGAGAGCTGGAGTACATTACACACAATGATAAATTGGATATTATTGGCATCGCTGAGACCTGGTGGAAGGAAGATAACCAATGGGACACAGCCATACCGGGCTACAAATTATATCATAGCGATAGGGTGGATAGGATAGGAGGAGGGGTAGCACTGTATGTAAATGAGAACCTTGACTTGGATAGGCTGCAAATATTGCAGGAGACAAAACCCCTATTGGAATCTTTGTGGATTGAAATTCCATTTGAAAAGGGAAAAAGGACGGTGATAGGAGTGTACTACTGTCCACCTGGCCAGGACGAGCGGATGGACGCAGCAATGTCAAAGGAAATTAGGGAAGTGAATAAATTGGGCAATGTAATATTAATGGGTGAGTTCAATTATCCACATATAGACTGGGTTAATGTAACATCGGTACACGCTAGGGAGGTGAAATTTCTTGATGAAATCAAGGACGGCTTCATGGAACAGCTGGTTCAGGAGCCCACAAGAGAAGGAATAATACTAGACTTAGTCATTACTGGAGCTCATGGTCTGGTGCGGGGGGTAACGGTGCGAGGGCCACTTGATAACAGTGATCATAATAAGATCAGTTTTGATATTGGCATTGAATTAAGTGAATTTAGGAAATCAAATACACTAGCGTTTAACTTTAGAAAAGGTGATTACGACAAAATGAGAAAAATGGTGAAAAAAATACTGAAAGGTGCAGCTCGCAGGGTAAAAAACTTGCATCAGGCGTGGATGCTATTTAAAAACACCATCTTGGAGGTACAGGACAAACATATTCCGCATATTAGAAAAAGGGGAAAAAAGACCAAACGTCAGCCGGCGTGGCTAAAAAGTAAGGTAAAGGAAGTCATTAGAACCAAAAAACAATCATTCAGAAAGTGGAGAAGAGAACCGACTGAAAGTAACAAGATAAAACATAAGGAATGCCAAGCCAAATGCAAAGCGGAGATAAGGAGGGCAAAAAAGGACTTTGAAAAAAAGTTAGCGTTAGAAGCGAAAATACATAGTAAAAACTTTTTAGTTACATTAAAAGCAGGAAGCCGGCTAAAGAATCGGTTGGGCCGCTGGACGAAAATGGTGTTAAAGGGGCGATCAGGGAAGACTGAGCCGTAGCGGAGAAATTAAATGAATTCTTTGCTTCAGTCTTCACCAAGGAGAATTGGGAGGGACAGCGGTGCCGGAAAACATATTTGAAGCAGGCGAGTTGTAGAAACTAAACAAATTCTCTGTAAACTTGGAGGATGTAATGGGTCAGTTCTGCAAACTGAAGAGTAGTAAATCGCCAGGACCTGATGGTATTCATCCCAGAGTATTAATAGAACTGAAAAATGAACTTGTAGAGCTACTGTTAGTAATATGCAATCTATCCCTAAAATCGAGTGTGGTACCGGAAGACTGGAAGGTAGCCAATGTTACGCCGATTTTTAAAAAAGGTTCCAGAGGAGATCTGGGATATTATAGACCGGTGAGTCTGACGTTGGTACCGGGCAAAATGGTAGAGGCTATTATCAAGAATAAATTTACAGAGCACGTACAAAAACATGGGCTGATGAGACAAAGTCAACATGGGCTACAATTATTTGTATTAATGTCAACCTACACCTTATCCCCCCCCCCCCCCAAAAAAAAAAAATGTCTATTAGATTGTAAGCTCTTTGAGCAGGGACTGTTTCTCTTTGTTAAATTGTACAGCGCTGCGTAACCCTAGTAGCGCTCTAGAAATGTTAAGTAGTAGTAGTAGATTTAGTGAAGGGAAGTCTTGCCTCACCAATCTACTGCATTTTTTTGAGGGGGTGAACAAACATGTGGACAATGGGGAGCCGGTGGATATTGTGTATCTGGATTTTCAAAAGGCGTTTGACAAAGTGCCTCATGAAAGACTCCTGAGGAAATGGGATCGGAGGTAGGGTATTACTATGGTTTAAGAGCTGATTGAAAGATAGGAAGCAAAGAGTAGGGTTGAATGGTCAGTATTCTCAGTGGAGAAGGGTAGTTAGTAGGGTCCCGCAGGGGTCTGTGTTGGGACAGCTGCTTTTTAACATATTTATAAATGACCTAGAGATGGGAGTAACTAGTGAGGTAATTACATTTGCAGATGACACAAAAATATTCAGGGTCGTCAAGTCACAGGAGGAGTGTGAAAGATTACAGGAGGAACTCGTGAGACTGGGAGATTGGGCGTCCAAGTGGCAGATGAAGTTCAATGTTGACAAGTGCAAAGTGATGCATGTGGGTAAGAGGAACCCGAATTACAGCTATGTCATGCAAGGTTCCACGTTAGGAGTTACGGACCTAGAAAGGGATCTGGCAGTCATCGTTGATAAGACGTTAAAAACGTCTGCCCAGTGTGCTGCCGCGGCTAAGAAAGCACACAGAATGTTGAGTATTATTAGGAAAGGGATGGAAAACAAACACGAGGATGTTATAATGCTGTTGTATCGCTCCATGGTGCGACCGCACCTCGAGTATTGTGTCCAATTCTGGTTGCCGCATCTCAAAAAAGATATAAAGGAATTAGAAAAGGTGCAGAGAAGGGCGACGAAAATAATAAAGGGAATGGAACGACTTCCCTATGAGGAAAGGCTGAGAAGGTTAGGGCTCTTCAGCTTGGAGAAAAGGCGGCTGAGGGGTGATATGATAGAAGTCTACAAGATAATGAGCGGAGTAGAGCGGACAGATGTGAAGCGTTTGTTTACACTTTCAAACAACAACAAAACCAGGGGACACAAGATGAAGCTAGAATATGGTAGATTTAAAACAAATAGGAGAAAGTTTTTCTTTACTCAGCGTGTAGTTAGACTCTGGAACTTGTTGCCGGAGAATGTAGCAGTGCCGTAGCGAGGGCGGCTGACACCTGGGCCGGGTCACTGCTGCACACCCCCCTTGGGTGCAGCATGGCACCCTCCCCCTTCGCCGCGCACCCTCCCCCCCCAGAGCACATTCTTACTTGAATTAGGAAGCGAGGGGCGGGTGAGAGGGCCGATCCGCCCCTGATCCGCCCCCTAGTGCACGTCGCTGGGAGCTGCGTTGGCTCCACTGGTTCCCTGCTCTCTCTGCCCCGGAACAGGAAGTAATCTGTTCCGGGGCAGAGGGAGCAGGGAACCAGCGGAGCCAACACCCCCCCAGCGGCGTGCACTCGGGGCGGACCGCCCCACCGCCCCCCTTCCTACGCCACTGGAATGTAGTGACAGCAGCTGGCCTTACGGAATTTAAAGGGGGTTTAGACAGATTCCTGAGGGAAAAGTCCATTGAACATTATTAATTTTTTTGGGGGGAGGGGGGTTGCTGGGTTCTTGAAGCCTGGATTGGCCGCTGTCAGAGACAGGATGCTGGGCTTGATGGACCCTTGGTCTTTTCCCAGTATGGCGGTGCTTATGTACTTATGTATATGGTTATTGACTGGAGAAGACAAAGCAGTGAGCTTGAGAAGTGGGGCTCCAATCATGCTCTGTTCAGTTCTGTATTTCTGTTCACATTGCCTGCTGTAGAAGACAACTCAAATAAGACTAAACATGCAGTAGATAAATATGGTTCCATTGCACAGTTCTGTTTTTTTGTTCAAACTGCCTCTGTACTATTGTATTTTTGCTCAAATTGCCTGCTGTGCAAGAAGTGCAAACATGCCCTATAAATTTTTTTCATTTATTTTGTTGCTAAATAGTGTTAATAAACAATATTTGTCTGTTCTTCATGCATAAAATATGTGTTCTGTGCATTTTTAAGGGGTTGCCATTTTCCTTATTATCTGACTTTGCACTTATCTTATAATGGCTTGGTCCCATTTATATTGGCTGATCAGGACTGTACTAGAAAAAAAATTTAACTGAATCCCCAAGAAGTCAGACTCTTCATACAGTGTAACACCAAAGAAAGAAAAACAGTGATGCATATCCCCCTGTACTGTGCAATATATAAAGACTAGTAAAAAAGGCCCGTTTCTGACACAAATGAAACGGGCGCTAGCAAGGTTTTCCTCGGAGTGTGTATGTTTGGGAGAGTGTATGTGAGAGTGTCTGTTTGAGAGTCAGAGTGAAAGTGTGATTGTGTGAGAGAGAGCGTGAGTCTGGGTGTGAGTGTGTTTGTGAGAGAGTGTGTGTGTGAGAATGAGAGTGTGTGCGAGAATGAGAGTGTGTGCAAGTGTGTATGTGAGACACAGTGTGAGTGAGAGTGTGTGTGTGTGGGCGAGAGAGAGAGTGTGTGTGAGACACAGATTCTCTGTTTGAGTGAGTGTATGAGACCAAGCGAGTGTGTGAGTGACTGTGTGGCACATAGAGAGTGAATGTGATACAGTGTGAGACAGAGTGTGTGAGAGTGAGAGTCAGAAAGACATTGTATATGAGAGAGAGAGAGTGTGAGCCGTGCCCTCCCAATCCATGGCCATCTGTCCCCTGCCCCCTCCATTCATCCTTTTCCAGCAATTCCCCTCTGTCCCTGAGCCCTGCCCTTCCAATCCATGGCCATCCATGTTTGTCTGTCACCTGCCCCCTCCATTCATCCCTATCCTGCATTTCCCCTCTCTGCCTGAGGCCTGCTCTGCAATCCATATCCATCCATGCCCATCTGTCCCCTCCATTCATCCCTATCCAGCAATTCCCCTCTCCCTGAGTCCTGCCCTTCCAATCCATGCCCATCCATGCTCATCTGTCACCTGGCCCCTCCATTTTTCCCTATCCAGCATTTCCCCTCTCTGCCTGAGGCCTGCTCTGCAATCCATATCCATCCATGCCCATCTGTCCCCTCCATTCATCCCTATCCAGCAATTCCCCTCTCCCTGAGTCCTGCCCCTTCCAATCCATGCCCATCCATGCTCCTCTGTCACCTGGCCCCTCCATTTTTCCCTATCCAGCATTTTCCCTCTCTGCCTGAGGCCTGCTCTGCAATCCATATCCATCCATGCCCATCTGTCCCCTCCATTCATCCCTATCCAGCAATTCCCCTCTCCCTGAGTCCTGCCCTTCCAATCCATGCCCATCCATGCTCATCTGTCACCTGG
Organism: Microcaecilia unicolor; assembly: GCF_901765095.1. Lineage (NCBI taxonomy): Eukaryota > Metazoa > Chordata > Amphibia > Gymnophiona > Siphonopidae > Microcaecilia > Microcaecilia unicolor. The sequence goes on along the minus strand of NC_044037.1, from coordinate 96,415,568 downwards.
CCCCTCCATTTTTCCCTATCCAGCATTTCCCCTCTCTGCCTGAGGCCTGCTCTGCAATCCATATCCATCCATGCCCATCTGTCCCCTCCATTCATCCCTATCCAGCAATTCCCCTCTCCCTGAGTCCTGCCCTTCCAATCCATGCCCATCCATGCTCCTCTGTCACCTGGTCCCTCCTTTTTTCCCTATCCAGCATTTCCCCTCTCTGCCTGAGGCCTGCTCTGCAATCCATATCCATCCATGCCCATCTGTCCCCTCCATTCATCCCTATCCAGCAATTCCCCTCTCCCTGAGTCCTGCCCTTGCAATCCATGGCCATCCATGCTCATCTGTCACCTGTCCCCTCCATTTTTCCCTATCCAGCAATTTCCCTCTCTCCCTGAGTCCTGCCCTCCCAATCCATGCCCATCCATGCTCCTCTGTCCCCTGCCGCCTCCATTCATCCTTTTCCAGCAAGTCCCCTCTCGTCCTTCCATGTTCCCCCCCCCCCCCTCGCATCCATGCTACGCTCTCTCCCATGTCCCAGCGTGGCCCGCCCTCTTCTCCCCCCCCTTCGCATCCATGCCCCCCCCCTTCGCATCCTTGCCTCGCATCCATGCTCCCCCCCTTCGCATCCATGCCCCCCCCCCTTCGCATCCATGCATCCTTTTTTTTTTTTTTTTATTCTTTTTAACTTTACCTCCGTGGCGGTTCGTGCAGCGAAGCGTCAGGGAAGGAGGCGGCGCTCCCGACGTCTAGCTTTCCCTTCGCTGTGTTCCGCCTTGTTTTGAAGGCGGAACACAGCGAAGGGAAGGGTAGACGTCGGGAGCGCCGCCTCCTTCCCTGACGTTTCGCTTCCGGATTTGTTTGTTTTGTCGCGAGGGCGGGGCAGAGACGGCAGGCTGAACCCTTCAGCCTCAGCCTGGGAGTGACGTCAGATGGCTTCAAGGCTTCAGGCTTCAAGGCTTCAGGCTTCCGGCTTCAAGTTTCCGACTTCACAGAACTCAGGCTTCCGGCTTCAAGTTTCCGGCTTCACAGAACGTGGCTTCAGAACGTTGAGGGTGCGTTTTATTATATTAGATAGCAAATGTAAATGTCAAAAACTGACACATTACAGCCACTACATTGCAAATAAACAAATGTCAATAAAACAACCAATGGAAAATATGATACCATTTTTGGACTAAATATATTTTCAAATAGCTTTCAGAGGCCAAAACCTCCTTCCTCAGGTAAGGACAGTATACTGCTGTTATGGTATCCTGTCTTTACTTGAGGAAGGAGATTTTAGTCACTGAAAGTTAGTCAAAAAGGTATTAAAACTAATCCAATAAAAATATAACATCCTATTTCTACTTTCTATTTATTAATGTTTATTAACACAGCTACCACACTACTTTATCTTAAACTAAATACAATTATTTTTTCTACCTTTGTTGTCTGGCCATTTACTTTTTTCAATTGTGCAGTGCTCCTCCGGATGGCAGCCTGCTTCCCTGCTGCGCTTCCAGATACCAGTTGATGCAGGCCCACAGGCACTTGTACAAATTTTTTTATTGATGGCAAAGCAAAATAGCATAATACAATCAACAGAAGAACACATGCAGAATAACCAGAAGCACAAATGCCATCAGATTTTCACATTTCCAAGACTCCCCCTGAAACCCTCCCCACCCCACCCATTATAACCACCAACACTTGGAACTGTAACAGCTAAAGAAGGAAAGAGAGAGTTGAGACTCTTAAGACTCTCCCTCCCCTTAACCCTACAAATATGTCCTACCCATCCTAACAGGTCAAACCCGAAACCTAAATCCCCCCTTTCCACTCCAAGCAGTATGGCGAAAACAGGAATGCTGATGCACCTAACTTGTCATTAAGTATCAGACTATGAGCACGAGGAGAGAGGCCCTGAATGTATGATTCCAAAATCAACCAGAGCCACTTTTCGTGCATCACGGTATGACAAGCAGCTCTAGCCTCCCAGGTCATTAATAAATGAATAGCCTTACACCAGTGCCAAAAAGAGGGCACATCAGTGGAGGAGTGGCCTAGTGGTTAGGGTGGTGGACTTTGGTCCTGGGGAACTGAGGAACTGAGTTCGATTCCCACTTCAGGCACAGGCAGCTCCTTGTGACTCTGGGCAAGTCACTTAACCCTCCATTGCCCCATGTAAGCCGCATAGAGCCTGCCATGAGTGGGAAAGTGCGGGGTACAAATGTAAAAAAAAAAAAAAAAAAAACACCAGTGTTGAAGTATACATTTCACAACTACCATGCATGCTGTCACGCTTCTAACGTTACTTCTAGGTTAGTGAGCCCTTGGGCCACTGCCGAGGAGTGGCAGCGGCAGGAGAATCACCCAAACACAGGACAGGCATAACAGACTTCCCAGTACCCTCGGCCGGACCTCTCAGACAAAGGCTGCCGCCGAGGCAGCTCAGGCAGACACCAACTGGACCGGAAATAGCCCAAACTTCACCTGCACTTAACCACTGTTTCTCAAGGGTTGAGCCCCAGAGTGCGGGCTGTCGGCAGGACTTACCGGACAGGGCAGGGAAGCAGAGCTGCAGGGACCAGCAGGCTAAAGGCACCAGGAACCTGGCTGAAGCAGGGCAGGCAGCCGGCAGCAGAGTAAGCCAGGAGACAAGCCGGGTCTGGGCAGGCAGCAGTCAGTAGAATAAGTCAGCAAACAAGCAGGGTCAAAACCTAAAAAAGGAAAAACTCAGCAGCACTGCAAATGACTTCCACCAAAGGAAACTCCTCTGAGGACCTCTGTTGCAAGGCAACTAGGAACCTTTCCAGGTGGTTAATAAAGGCAGCCCACAAGGGAGTTTACCAGGTACTGATACTGCTTAGTTCCAAAAAACTCCCAAAACAATCTGGAGGGCTGGAAGATCCGGACCAGACCGGACCAGCATATCTTCTGGAACATGGGAAACGGTAAACCATCAATTCGCAGCATTCCCCGGGTCTAACTCCCGGGGCCCGAGGTGACTGCAAGCCAGGAACCTGGACACAACCGTGACACATGCTTTATATAAAAGTAACCTTTCCATTTTGAAAGAAACCCACCATGAGTCAGAGTTCCCAGTAATAAGCCATGAGGAGAAAGGTTTAGGGATTGGTGAAAAATCTTTTCTGCAAAGGACCACACTTGACGCCAAAACCCTCGAATGGTCGTGCAAGTCCACATAGCATAAGATATAGTATTCTCCATTGTACCACATTTACAAGAGGGGGAAATGGTACACCCTGCATAGAATGCTTGCTTCGGTGAAAAATAAGCTCTGGTCAGGGTCCTAAACAAACACTACCAGTGGAACATTCCTCAATAGTTTGAGCAGAGTATCATTTCCCAAGTGAAGGTCCAATTCTAAATTCCATTTCGCAACTATAAAGGAATTGGACTTCTTAGGAGTAAGAGAGGTAAGAGAGGCTAGAGATTTATGTAAGATTGATAACGACACTTGAAATAAATGAGCTGATGTAAAAAAATGTTTTTAGGTGATCCATCATGCCTACCTCACCTTCAGTGTGCATGAGCTAATTCATGTGGTGGACCACCTGCATAAAAGCGAAGTGATCTCCAGGGTGTTTATCTAAAATCCCAGAAATTAGAAAAAGACTTCAGTTCACCCATCTCCAAGAGATCAGCAACACATAAATAACCCCTCTGACCCCATCTAGTAAATACTGCAGAATTAATGCCAGGACTAAAGTCTACGTTGCCTTCAAGCGGCAAAAAATCAGTGTTGGTGGGATTTTTATGCCAGTAGGAAAGTAAAGTCTGCAAGTGTTCTGCATAGAATTAAGTAAAGCATTGCATTCTATATGTAGTGAAAGTGATTTCCTAGGCATATGTAGTAAATAATGAGGGTTTAGTGGTTTAAAGAGTTCTTTCTCCATGTTCCATAGGGTATAGTCATCTGTTTTCATCACCCAATCCTTTAAGTGTCAGAGGAGAAGGGTGATGTTGTATACAGTAAGTCCATGTTAAGGACCCCCAAACCTCCCATTACTCAGAAGCTATAGAGCAAGTCCAGCTGGATTTTAGCTTTCCTCCCTTTCCAAAAACATCTGCTCAAGGCTCTATTTAACACTTTAAAATCATGCTTCAGAACACAAATTGGGAGCTGCTGGAGTACATAAAGCCAGCATGGGAATAAAGGTATTCTGTATAGATTAATCCTTCCATAAAGGGACATGGGCAAGGAGTTCCAAATTGTTAATTGCTGTTTATTGTATTGTAAGAGGGCTCCAATATTAGCAGAGTACATCAACTGAGGGTCGGCTGGGAGCTGTATACATACCCAAATATGTAAATTGGTCCGTAGCCCACAGTATAGGAAAAGTACCCACCCAGTCTCTATGCAAGGTAGGAGAAGTTGGTAAAGCCTCTGATTTGCCCATGTTGAGCCCAAATCCATAGAACTCCCCATATTCCTTGGTCACCGTATCTCAAAAAAGATATAGCAGAATTAGAAAAGTTTCAAAGAAGGGCAACCAAACTCATTAAGGTGTAGAACGGGTAAAAGTGAATCAGTTTTTTACTCTTTTAAAAAGTACAAAGACTAGGGGACGCTCAAGGAAGTAATTTGGTACTACTTTTAAAACGAGCAGGAGGAAATACTTTTTTATTCAATGAATGGTTAAGCTCTGCAACTCGTTGCCAGAGGATGTGGTATCAGCAGTTAGTGTATCTGGGTTTAAAAATCATGATGTCCTGTAATCCAGTAGTATCTGCTTTTGTCCACGTTCAGTACTAAATGATGGACCGGTGGTTGGTAGGAGGGGCTGGTGGTTGGGAGGTGGGGATAGTGCTGGGCAGACTTATACGGTCTGTGCCCTGAAGAGCACAGGTACAAATCAAAGTAGGGTATACACAAAAAGCAGCAAATATGAGTTATCTTGTTGGGCAGACTGGATGGACCGTGCAGGTCTTTTTCTGCCGTCATCTACTATGTATGTTACTATGTTACCCTCAACCACTCTGAGATTGCTTCTAGGTCCTTTTGCAACCGAGAAATATCCCGATCCTGAGGCGAAACCCTAACTGTGATCAAAATATCTTCGGCATAACAATAAGTACTCAGGTCAAAGCTCTGTATCAAAGTGAGCAATGGACTGAGATATACATTAAACAAGACCGAGGAGAGTGCAAAGCCCTGAGGAACCCCACACTTCGGTCGATAAGTTTGAGATCTCTGAGAATGAAACAAAACCTGAAATGTTCTATCATTCAAAAATGAGGAAAACTATGGTAAGAAGGCTCCTGAGATCTCCTGTCCCTCTCCTCCAGGAAAGTGAACTGTTTTCACCATACTTTCTTTTAAGCTCAATTGTTCTCCCCTTTTGCCCAATCTTTTATCCAACCATTGCCTCTTTGACCCAAGTCTTTTACACATAACTTCTCAACATCCACAGTTTATTCCACGCATAACTCTGCCTCTACAATAAATCAACCCATTTTTCAGACACTCCATATCTACCTCTCTGCAATACTGTCAGCAACTGTGAATACCTAATACAAAGACTGTTGGCTGGGGTGGAAAGACTTCTGGTTTCAGCTCCAGTACGCAGTAAGAATATTGTTTTGCAATAAGCAGTTGTAATTCATAGAAAAACAATCTTCATTTTGGGGGCTGGGCTGCTGCTGGCTTAACTGGCTGAATAGCAATTCACTTCATTTCTTGTGAGATTAGTACATCAAATATTATTGGGACAGTTATAGAGGAATTCATAAAGAACAATATTCCTGGGACAGATATAGAGGAAAATCATAAAGAACAGGTAGGGAGACAACTGGTGATCAACTAGACAGAGTAGGTGCAGATATTTGGGTAGGCTGTCTGGGTTATGAGATCCTAACGACAACAAATGTAAAAGTAAACATTTGCATGTTATGGGTACTGTTTTTCTATGCTGCAGCAGACAGGTCCCTGGGCAGGCATAGGGCTGGAACTTAGACAAGGTTGAAACCAAGGCGGGAACTTGAACTGGAGCTGAGGCAAATCTGGAACCAAGGCATGATCTGAAGCATGGCTGGAACTTGGCAGGAACTGAGGCAAGGCAGGAACTTGAACTAGGGCTGAGGCAAGGCTGGAACCAAGGCAGGAACTGAAGCACAGCTGGTACTTGGCAGGAACTGAGGCAAGGCAGTTTATTGTAAGCCCTATTGAACTCAAACTTGTTTGGGATAATGTGGGATATAAATGTCACAAATAAATAAATAAATAAACTTGGACTGGAGCTGAGGCAAGGCTGGAACCAAGACAGGAATTGAAGCATGGCTGGAACTATGTAAGTCCCCTACCTCAACGCAAGCGGCATCCTCGGGTTATGCGGGGTCCCGTTGACACGCACACTTGACTGGCATTGCCTGAGCCATGTGTGTGTAGTTCTTCTCTGGGTTTGTTCAGAGAGCGGTGGTTGCAGGCTCCTTAATTGCTTTGCTTCCATGCACCTGTGTCTGCTCTCTCTCTGCCTGGCTTCCCTTGCTTCTCTCCTATTGGTCTTCCGGTTCCTCCTTCCCCTGCTCTTGTCCTATGGTTGTGCTCCTTCTCCCTGCTGGTTCCTGCTGATCTGAGAAGCCAGCACTTTATCAGCTGAGCTCTTCCTGGACTCCATGCTTTGGCTTCTACTTGGTAGATGTTACTTGCTCAGTAGTTTGCTTCTTCTGTACTTTGTCCCTCGTTGCTGACTTTGCCTGTACCTGGATTACTCTCTTGACTTCTGCCTGCCTACTGACTTTGCCTGTACCTGGATTACTCTCTTGACCTGCTGCCTGTACCTGGATTACTCTCTTGACCTGCTGCCTGCTTACTGACTTTGCCTGTACCTGGATTACTCTCTTGACCTGCTGCCTGCCTATTGACTTTACCTGTGCCTGGATTACTCTCTTGCCTATTGTTTGCCTATTGACATTGCCTGTACCTGGATTACTCCCCTGCCTGCTGACTGCCTATTGACTTTGCCTGTACCTGGATCACTCTCTGTACCTGCTGCCTGCCTGGCCAATACGTTCACCACCCTGCTTTCAGCTCTGTCTTGTAAGTCCTGCAGGCCGCCCACACTAGGGGCTCAACCTCTGGGGAACAGTGGCCAGTTCAGGTGAAACCTGGGGTTGTCCGGCCACCAAACAGAACCTGGTCCGAGTACTGGGCTCAGCAGCACTCTACTTGGTAGAAGAAATCACAAGTCTGACAAACTGAATACGAGGCAGGAAAGGCAAGCAAAATGGGGCTAGGCTGGGGGTAAGGCAGGCAATATACAGTAAAGTGACCTGTTGTGAAGGCCCCGAAGAAACGCCAGGACCTTCCCTAAATACCGCGGGGCAGGAAGTGACACTCCCTATGGGGTCTGCTAGTGTTGCAGCGGCAGGAGCATAAAAGTACTCTTTGGTTTCTATCCTGAATCATTCTGTTGGGGAGGATGAAGTTGCAAGGGCTATAAACAGGAGTTCTTACTTTAAGGCACCCGGCCCAGATGGCTACAAACTCTTGGTATCAGATATTGCTACACGCCTTATGGCTATGTTTAATGAGGTCACCTCTGCAAAATGTTTATCTGATTCCTTGACTTTGACTCAGATTATTGTATTTTCTAAACCTCACATTCTGAATATGTCAGAATCATACAGACTTATTTCACTCCTGTTTTGAGGCTAAATTGTTGGCTATGGTTCTGGCTAATAGATTGACTAGAGAGCTCCCTACAATTATAACTGCTCCACAGGTTGGATTTGTTAGGGATCATCACACAGTTAAAAATATTAGACAAATCCTTGCCAATCTTGAAGCGGTACTCGCTTGGTGCAAATCCTCCTTGCTTATCAGCTTCTATGCTGAAAAAGCCTTTGACAGAGTGGCATGCTTTATCATGCCCCTATGGTGTCTATACTGGTCAATGGTTGTGTCTCAGAAATATTTCATATATACAGGGGTACCCAACAGGGTTGCCCCCTATCGCCTTTATTACTTGTACTGACACTAGGCCCTTTGATCCTGGAGATAGTGGCCAGTCCTCAAATTAGGAGAGTGGGGGTGGGTACTGTGGAATTCAGGATCTCGGCATTTGCAGATGACTTGTTGGTACATCTTGCAGATCTAACTCAGTCACTGCTCGCCTTTTTTATGTCTGGTTTACATCTGGCAGTTGTGGGCATTTTGCAGAAAAGTCAAATTTGCAGCAGCTTTAGGAAATGGATGTAATCCTGAGCTAAGCATAGAGAGAGCATTTCAGAGGGTATGAGCTGCTGCTTTGAAGGCTCCCTGACAGGATTTCTTGGCAGGCCTTAACAATGCATAGACAGCCTGTTCTTCTGTTAACCTGGGCCATTTCTTCTGAGATCCTTGAATATTAGAGTCAGGGTTTTAAGATTGTTTGTTTATCCTGGTGATAACCAGTGAAGTTTTAAGCGATGGGTGTGATGTGGCTGTACCTTTTGCAGCCTTGTCAATAATGCTCCAATGTTTTGAATTAATTGGAGTTGATTTAAGCTGTTCATTGAATCCACTACTATTTTTCTGCAGTATAACAGGTAAACTAGAAGAGTCTGCTGTAAAACTCCTATGTGAAGCTTTAAAGCATCCAGACTGTGAGCTGCAATCCTTAACGTAAGTGATACCAGTATTCAAACAGTACTTTTGATACGCTGGCCTGATTTATCATATAGACTTTATCTTTAGCACTATTTGTACTAGGGGTTTTAGGTCAATATTCAAAGCAATTTATTTTATTTTATTTTTTGGCATGGAGGAGTAGCCTAGTGGTTGGAGCCCTACTCTTGACATCCAGAGGTGGCCAGGTCAAATCCCACTGCTGCTGCTTGTGATCTTGGGCAAGTCACTTAACCCTCCATTGCCTCAGATACAAAATTAGATTGTGAGCCCTTTAGGGACAAGGAAGTACCCAGTGTACCTGAATGTAACTCACCTTGAGCTACTACTGAAAAAGGTGTGAGCAAAATCCAAATAAATAAATAAAATATTTCTTTATTAGGATCTATTTACCGCCTTTATGAAGGAATTCACTCATTTTTAAATAGCTCAAGCTGTAAAAGAATGATTTGCACTAACATAGTCTGGATCACCAATTATAACCAAATATAGACCTCAGAATTATCACATCATTGTTCTAAGGTTTATCCACAACGGTTTACATACTAAAATCATCATTGGTCCAAACCATCTTCCATTTTATTTAAATATTGTCTCATAATAAACATGGTAACAAATAGAAACATTTTTACGCATTTGAAATATTGGCTCTTAGTTATAATGTCGACTTAGGGGAACTAATTGGTTGTATTAACTGTGGTCAGCAAGATGAGCTAGGGCCAATGTAAGGGGACATCCGTGAAAAAGCTGTTAGTGAAACGTGTGCCATGTCAGATGATTAGTTCCCCTAAGCAGATATACTATAGACATATCCAACAGGGTTAACAACATTAAAGGAAACTCGAGGATACATTTTAAGTCAAATAGCTATTCAGTAGGATTTAGTTAGACTGTCAGACTACTAGATCTTGCTTATTACTCTAGGAGCCCTTGTGGCTCAAACAGCTCATAAAATAGATGGCCCTGCTATTTGGAAGAGTGATTCTTACCTAGCTAGGTGTCGCTCACCAGGGCTGTACCTGGATTTCAGCATTATCATCCAAATAATGCCACGAGAAATCTTAATTGACTGCCTTGGGACTATCTGGGCAATGGTGGGGAGGTCCAGGGGTGGATCCAGATGATATTGAGGTACTGCAGATACTCAGCATTGGTACCTGGATAACTTAGTAGTTTAGGACAGCAAACTGTCAACAGTTTAAAACTTATTGACTCAGGGGCCCTTTTACAGAGTGGCAGCCGCTCGCTCTTTTGGGACTACCGAGCGTGCACCATTTCTGGGGGAAAAAGAAAACCCCAGAAAATGGCTAGCCCAACAGTAACTTGATGGTAATTGAGCATCGCCGCATGCTGCCTTGTTACCGCCGGGTTAGCGCTGGAGCCGTTATCGTCACCTCAATGGGTGGTGGTAAGGACTCCCTGCGGCATGGCCACGCGGTGAAAGTTATTGCGTGACCATTTTTTCCCCGGTTTTACTGGCTGTGGGAAAAAGGGCCTTGGCAAGAATGGCCTCGCCGCCAGCGCAGGGCCCTTTTTCCCACAGCTTAGTAAAAGGACCCCTTAGAGGCATATTTTCAAAGCACTTTGGGAGGCTAAGTTCCATAGGTTTCTATGGAACTTTGGGAGGCTAAGTGCTTTGAAAATGAGCCTATACGTGACTTTTTCCAGAAGTCCTAGCTAGAAGATGCGGAGGGGCATAATCAAAAGGGACACCCAAGTTTTGCTGAGGACGTCCTCGCAAAACGTCCCGATGGAGGGGCGGGGAAACCCGTATTATCGAAACAAGATGGACGTCCATCTTTCGTTTCGATAATACGGTTGGGGGCGCCCAAATCTTGAAATTTAGGTCGTCCTTAGAGATGGTCGTCCCTAGACTTGGTCGTTTATGATTTTCAGCGATAATGGAACCCAAGAATGCCCATTTCAGAAATGACCAAATGCAAGCCCTTTGGTCGTGGGAGGAGCCAGCATTCGTAGTGCACTGGTCCCCCTGACATGCCAGGACACCAACCGGGCACCCTAGGGGGCACTGCAGTGGACTTCATAAATTGCTCCCAGGTACATAGCTCCCTTACCTTGTGTGCTGAGCCCCCTAAACCCCCCCTAAAACCCACAACTGTACACCACTACCATAGCCCTTATGGGTGAAGGAAGGCACCTAGATGTGGGTACAGTGGGTTTCTGGTGGGTTTTGGAGGGCTCACGTTTACCACCACAAGTGTAACAGGTGGGGGGGGGGGGTGGGCCTGGGTCCACCTGCCTGAAGTGTACTGCACCCACTAAAACTGTTCCAGGGTCCTGCATACTGCTGTGATGGACCTGAGTATGACATTTGAGGCTGGCACAAAATATTTGTAAAGATTTTTTTTGAGGGTGGGAGGGGGTTAGTGACCACTGGGGGAGTAAGGGGAGGCCATCCCCGATTCTCTCCGGTAGTCATCTGATCTGTTCAGGCACCTTTTTGTGCCTTGCTCGTAAGAAAAACAGGACCAGGTAAAGTCATCCAAGTGCTCATCAGGGACGCTCTTTTTTTTTTTCCCCATTATGGGTCGAGCACGTCCATGTGTTAGGCATGCCCAAGTTCCGCCTTTGCTATGCCTCCGACATGCCCCCGTGAACTTTGGTCGTCCCCGCGATGGAAAGCAGTTGGGGACGCCCAAAATTGGCTTTCGATTATACTGATTTGGACGACCCTGTGAGAAGGACGCCCATCTTCCGATTTGTGTCGAAAGATGGGTGTGCTGTTTTGAAAATGAACCTGATAGTGGAATTAGAAAAGGTACAGAGACGGGCGATAAAAATGATAAAGGGGACAGGACGACTTCCCTATGAGAAAAGGCTAAAGCGGCTAGGGCTATTCAGCTTGGAGAAGATAAGGGTGAGGGGAGATATGATAGAGGTTTATGAAGTAATGAGTGGAATGGAACTGGTGGACGTGAATCACTTGTTTACTCTTTCCAAAAATACTAGGACTAGGGGGCACGCAATGAAGCTACAAAGTAGTACATTTAAAATGAATTGGAGAAAATATTTCTTCACTCAGCGTGTAATTAAACTCTGGAATTCATTGCCAGAGAATGTAGTAAAAGAAGTTAGCTTAGCAGTGTTTAACAAAGGTTTAGATAGCTTCCTAAATGAAAAGTCCATAAGCCATTATTAAAATGACTTGGGGAAAATCCACTGCTTATTTCTAGGATAAGCAGCATAAAATGTATTGTACTGTTTTGGGATCTTGCCACATACTTGTTGTTTTTCTGGACATGAGCCCTTGAGCCAAGGTCGAGGCCTAGTATAGAATTTAGGCCAAGGCCTAGGGTAGACCGAACAGGCCCTATGCACCACCCCAGCCACCAAACCCCACACACTCACAATAACCAACAGGCACCACAGGAAAGGGGAAGATAGAGCATTCAGACAGGCCTCATGGCCTATCGGGAACCCACTCACGCAGAGACCAAGCAAGCGGGCCTCACGGCCAACCGGGAACCGAGTCACACTCTGGGAAGGGGAAATTAACAACAAGGATTCCACAAGGAACTACAGCACACACAGTGCAGGGTAAAGCCACAGAGAAAAGGGTGAGAGGCAAAAGCCTCTACAGGAAAACAAAGCTGTGCCACAGGCAAACAAGAATACAGGAAGCTCCAGAAAGAAACACTCTAGGCTTAAACGGCACTCAGGGAAAAGGAAACCAACTATAGGAATATACTCTAGGCTGAAACAACACAGCACTCGGGGGGGGGGGGGGGGGGGAAAAGGAAACCAACTGTAGGAATATACTCTAGGCTGAACCAATCAGCACACAAGGGAACAAGGCTGTACTTACAGCACACAAAGAAAAAGGGAGAACTACCGAAGGAATACACATACTGGCCCCACAACCCCCAAGGGAAAAAGGAACTGCTAGAGGGAAAGAACAGGGGAGGACTACTCAGTAGATAAGGATAAGGGAAGAATAAACAAACAGAGGAAGCTGCCTTGACACACACAGACCAGAAGAGGAAGGCTGCTTTCTGACCACAGGAGACAGCTACATCACACAAAAGAGAACTAAAACAAACAAACAGGAGCAAAATACAAAGATACGGGGAAGGCAGAGCCACAGGGAGCAGAAGCTCAGCACAACAAAGGGAACACTGATATGGTCATGATCAAAAGCCCCGCGCTGTTCCAAACAGGGCTCTTAAAATAGTGCTGGAACAGCGCGGGGCTTTACCGCACCGATGATCAGAGATAATGCATGCAAATTTAAGCAGCGCAATTATCTCTGGTCATGGGGTAGAAGTGCAGGCGAATTGTACCGAGCATGTGCTCAGCACAATCCTCCCGCACTTGTTTGACAGGTCAGGGCTGTCAAAAGCCCAAACCTGTCAAACCCTCATGATCAACAGGGCTGGAGGTCCATGGGACCACCAGGCGTTGTCTACCCCTGCCCCGAGCAACAGGGGCTGGAGGTCTGGCGAACCTCCGGTCCCCCCGACGATCCCACCCCCCCAGGTTCAGGGAGGCCTGGAGATCTGGTGGGTCTCCAGCCCCCCAACCCCCCAGAAAATGTCAAGTGGCCTCCAGCCAAACCCTCTCCCACCCTCCCACCCAGCGAGCGATGGGGGGGGATGGAGGTCCACCCCAACTCCTCCCCCCCGGCGTTGTCCGACCGATCCCTGGTGGTCCAGCATGAGGATAAGTAGTAGTAGCAGCAGTAGTAGTAAGGACAACCCCCCTCCCGGCCCCCCTACCTTTAGTTGGAGGAGGGACACAGCCTGCCTCCCTCCTCTTCCTTCTGTTGACGCTGCCGCAAAATGGCGGCACCTAGCCCCGCCCATTGCATCCTGGGATGCGCTGGGCAGGGCTATAGACCATGTAAGGGCAGGGGCTGGGAGCTGCCATTTTGCAGTGGCGTCAACAGAAGGAAGAGGAGGGAGGCAGGCTGCGTCCCACCTCCAACTAAAGGTAGGGGGGCCAGGAGGGGGGTTGTCCTTACTACTACTACCACTACTACTTATCCTCACGCTGGACCACCAGGGATCGGTCGGACAATGCTGGGGGGGGGGGGAGTTGGGGTGGGCTGGAGGTCCACCGGACCTCCAGCCCCCCCCCATCGCTTGCTGAGTGGGAGGGTGGGAAAGGGTTTGGTCGGCGGCCACTTGACATTTTCTGGGGGTTTGGGGGGCTGGAGACCCACCGGATCTCCAGGCCTCCCTGAACCTGGGGGGGTGGGATCATCGGGGGGGACTGGAGGTCCACCGGACCTCCAGCCCCCTGTTGGCGTTTGCGTTGGGGGGGAACGGGGGCCTGCCAGCATGCAACTGCATGCTGGACAGGGCTCACCATTCCTCCCCAATGATTGGCAAACCCTAACGCCAGCTCGGAGCTGGTGTAGGGTTTGCCGCGGCCAGTGACCCAAATTTTGGTGCGCTGGCCACTGATCATTGGGGAGGAATACCTAATGCCCTGTTTAGCATGCATTTGCATGCTACTTGCGCAAAGAGCCCTCAAGTGCATTGTTTCACGGACTCGAGGGCGCTAATCATGAAGCGGTAGCAAATGCCGGCGCTAGTGTGGCGCTAACAGCCACTAGCACCGGCGTTTGCTTTTGATCATCTGGGCATGAGGGAGAGAAAGCTAAACAAATAAACTGAAACAACTCAAGGCAACAGCTTACCCCAGAGGGCACAGTGTTAGAGCAGGAGAAGCAAACCAGGTGGGGGAAGTGAGGCAATCAGGCTCATGCTGGGAATACACAGCACACACACACACCCAGAATCAGCAAGCAGGAGGAGAAAGGCTAATACTCCAAGGTGAATATAAGCACTCAAACACAGGCTGGCTTCAGCAAAGCAATCAACCCCAAAGCAATGATTGCAGGGAAGAGTCAGGTTTAAATGGATCAAGCTTCTGAAGTCTGCTGGCTCAGCCCCTGACAAGCCAATCAGGAGTGAGTTCCAAACCTTCCCCTGCCTATCTAGCAGAATTATAACACTTGTGACCTAGATTGGCCACTGTTGGAAAAAGAATGCTGGGCTTGATGGACCTTTGGTCTGTCCCAGTATGGCAATACTTATGTACTTAAACACCGAATCATAAAAGCTTAAAATATGTTAAACATAATCAATAAATAATACGTTAAAACTAAAATAAAGGTAAATCTATACATAAAACAGATACACTGATTTAAAACGCCAAAATTATATCTGTGTCGGCACTGCTGCGCGGCATCCGCTAGCGCAGTTTAGTAAACGGGGGACAATGTATTACATGTGTGGTCTTAATTTCACAAAGAAATTCCTAGGAATAGAGATTAGTAAACTCATAAATAAAAAAAGGATTTTAGGAAATATGAATATTTTAAAGATGTTAATTCTCTCCAGCCACGAGAAGCAGTCGGGATTTTGAGTGGAAAGATCTTTCAGTTGTAAGGAGTGCAATAGCGGTAGATAATTAAGATTACATAGATAATCTGTGCGATTTGAGACACTTATGCCTAGGTATCAAAAGTGGGAGGTCCCTTTTAGACCATAAGGTAACAAAAAACTGATTCAATCTAGAATGTGGGTTACAAAGCAGAATGACAGATTAATTGCAGTTAATAGCAAAACCAGACATAGAGCCAAATTCCGCTATAATGGAAAAAAATTAGGGATAGAATTTGGAAGGTCGCTCAGGTAAAGCAACGTGTCATCAGCATATAAGGAGATTTGTGCGTCTTGCCATTAATAGTGATACCCTGAATTAAGTTGATCGTATGAAAATAGCTAAAGGTCCTAACGCTAAAAGGAGTGGCGAAAATGTCCAAGTCACAAAACCTCGTTTAAAACAGTATTTTTGAAAAAAAAAGATAGACATTTTTCTTTATTGAAAATAACCTTTCCTATTCAGATTTTGGACGTTTTTTGCAAAACATCCAAAGTAGGACTTAGATGTCATATCAAAAATGCCCCTCCAAATGCCTTAGCAGAGGTAAAGGTGGTATGAACAGCCAAGAACCACCCACCTCCAGCCATTTAAAACAAAACATAATTAAAGTGCACATGTTTTAGCTAAATCTGCTATTGCCATCCAAATTTTTATCACGAGAAATATCTGCAGATCTATGTGAAAATAACCCAGATATGTTAGAAACAGCCTCTTCCAAGCCAGAAGATCTTACTTGCTCAGCTTCTCCAGCAACTAATGTTGTTGGGCCAAATTCCTCTCAGGGAGGCAGACATTTCCAACCCTTGCACTGTCCGCAAGCGTCGTTAGATGAGAGAGACACTTCTCCTGATCTGCTGCCTGCATGGAATCCGATTTCGATTTGGCATAAGTGCACAACTGTTGGCGACAGCAACGATGGCTCACCTCACGTCCTCACCACCTCCGACCAGGCTCCAGCTTTTCCCGCTCAGTGACTCCGGAAACAGGAAATGCATCAGAAGGCGGGACATTGAGCGGGAAGCTGGAGCCTGGAGGTGAGCCGTCGCGCTGCAACTATGTGTCGTCGTCATCGGGGGCGGGGCCGTCGCTGCCTGGGCTGGCTCGCTGGCATTGCTCAGTTAGTCGCCGGGGTCCAGGGACTCAGGAGCTGACGGTGGGCTCAGCGGGCCCAAGCCGGGGGTGGGCGCCGCGCCTGTGGTGGTGGGAGCAGAGCGGCTGAGCCGTGGGAATGGGGATCATCTCAGGCGACTAAGGCGAGTAGCGGCGGAGGGGAGGCACGAGTGAGGCGCGCCGCGCGGGGCCCCCTTAGGCGCGGGGCCCTATGCAGCCGCCTTGGTCGCCTCTGCCTAAGACCGGCCCTGCTTATAAGTCTTCCGACGTTTAGGAAAATTAGGAGATGAGGGTAATTTCTCCTTCCCGGTAACAATATCCACTCATAGCGCGTGTTCCTTTGTAGTATAAACAAACATACTATTTACGGCCCTGCCACTCAAAAGTTAAAGCAAAGGGAAACTTCCACTTGTATTTAATGCTTTTTCTCCTGAGTAGCTGGGTTAAAAGGTGGAAGTCTCTACGATGCTGTAACG
This sequence comes from Microcaecilia unicolor, assembly GCF_901765095.1. Classification (NCBI taxonomy): domain Eukaryota; kingdom Metazoa; phylum Chordata; class Amphibia; order Gymnophiona; family Siphonopidae; genus Microcaecilia; species Microcaecilia unicolor. The sequence continues at coordinate 96,398,969 of NC_044037.1, read as the reverse complement.
TGAATTGAGACAAATCAGAAAAAATCTTGATATGACTGAGCCCTGAAAATTAATGGAGTCTTTGTTTTTTTTTTGAAATATTTTTATTAATGTATGGTGCCATTAACATTACAACTTGTACCATTTACAAGAACATAACACTTGCATGAAAACAACGTCTTCAAAAACATCTTGCCCCCCTCCCAGAAAAAACACAATGACCTCCATAACAATTTTATATTTATATCCCCTCCCATCCCACCCTCCCCTCCCCTCTTCTCCTCCCACCCCTTATCCTCCCCCCCTCCACCCCAATTGGATGTTTCTCCTATTACACGCTTACTCTAAGAACCTAGGAGTCTTTGTTTCTGATGCTCATAATTAGAGTCTGTTTATCTTGAAAATTATGAAAGCAAGCGCTGATCGGTCTAGATGATTTTCCATTTTTTGAAGAAAAGGACTGTATATTGTGAATTTGTTCAATCTTTATTGATGTATCCATAGAATTAGGAGCACAAAATGAATAAAGATCAGTATTAAATTGATAGATATATTCATTATCTTTCTTGGGAACCCCCAAAATGTGTATATTACAACGTCTTTGTCTGTTCTCCATGTCATCCTGCTTTTCTTTGATTTCTTTGTTGAGCGTTTTAAGGTTGCGTAATTTAGTTTGGAAAACTCAAACTGTATAAATCTGATCACCTACGTTTATTTCATTCTGTGTCACTCTCTCATCCAAAGACTTAAGTTCCACTTTGAGATCTTTAATAGGTGAAGTCACATCCATATGGAAAGATTTAATTTCTCCCAATAATTCTAGAAAATCTGCTTTGGTAATGGGAGAATTGTGAAGTAGGAGGATCCAGTGGTGAAGAATCTGTAGGAGCAGAGTCCACCAATTTTTGGCTATGAGAGAGCTTAGTAACAACAGCAGCATAAGAGGTCTTCTGAGCCATGGTGATAAATGATGACTGAAAAGAATGTAAACAGTATCTGTGTCTGCAAAAATAGTACAGTAGAAGAGACACACCTTATGGAGCAGTCACCACCATCAGATGTCAAATTGAGAAGTAGCCAGATCCTCAATATTCAGTCTTTACAGTTCACCAACATGTAAAATTACTGTCAAGAAGAGGGCATAGTTTTGTCTATAGCAAATATTTTAATGACAGGAACGACTATAGAAACAATTCTGTCAGCCAGTATTGAGAAGGGAAAACAAGTTATTGGTGGAGCTGATATAGAACACAGTCACTTGTTGTAACCAGGGGATATAATCAAACTAATATAAGACACTATCATTGTATAATTAAAGCCAGAGCATACAAGACAGATTTTAGCTGTTTCAGTTACTAGGAATAACAAAGTTGATTATATCAGTTCAAGAGAAAAATCTAAGCATAGCGTCAGAAGAAATTGTAAAAAGGCGATAATATTATGTGCTACATAAACCACTGCTTATAAGTACTGTGCTTTCTTGTAGATGCCTTGGTTAGGCTGGAAAGCTATTAAAGCCACCAGAATTGTAATTAGAGGCTTGCCAAATGTATGAAATTAAATGCTTTCAAGATAAGAAAACGTAGGTGTGCCACATAAACTACTGCAAATCAATGTTGTTTTTCTCAATAAACAACTCAGCTAGATGAAATGCTTTCAAGGCAGCAAAATGTAAATATCAGTTCCAAAGAAAGGGGTAGTGCTTCAGTATCAGGTACATGGAAGAAAACTGTGAGCTTTCAGAGTATCGTATATACTTCCTGTAGTGTACAATAGTGCAGAAAGTAGCTTCAACTCTCTAAGATCTCAAATAAATTATATGGATTATATAGCAACAGAAAGTAAGTCAAAGCTCACAGTAATTAGAAAGTTGAAAGCACAGCAATAGACAACCAACAGATTAAAAAGCAGCTAGCCCACAATATAGTGTCTGTAGCCGAAAAAAAATTGACCTGAAGTAACAATTAAGGCAGCAAAATTGAAGTAGCCAAAATCTAACTGTTGATAAAGAAATAGCTAGCACATATTATGGTATCTGCTGTAGTGAAAAATTGCCCTGAAATAACAATTAAGGCCTAAATTTAAAAATTTCACAGTGAAAATTTTACATGTTATAGAAAAGCTGTTACTGCAGAGTGTAGTGCCTCCAGCAATAAAAATTACCCTATAAAAATAATCAACTTTAAGAATTTAAATGTAATAATACTGCTCCAGTACAGTAAGTAGTAAAGCAAAGATGCTTAACAGTATAGTGTCAGTAACAATAAAAACTATCCTGAAAGAGCAATGCAGATAGAATGATAAGAAGAATTTAGTCTGCTCTAGTACAGTAAATGGTAAGATAAAGATGCACAGTAATATAATGGAGGTCTCAGGGAAGCCTCTAAAGTGTGGGAGTTTATCGCCCTTTCCAGCAAAAATTAACTAAGGAGAAAAAGATATTGGGGACTGTCCGTCTGTGGGTGAGACTATTGTCACAGCAAAAGATGTTGCAGAGGTTGAACTCAATTGATATCTTCTGAATCTTTTCAGCAGATAAAATCAGGAATCTAGTTCCTTTGTAGGGGCGTGCTCTGGTATCAGTTCACGTTGTGCGGTTTGGCAACTGGTCATTGTCAGGAAAAAAAAAGGCACAAATGGCCCACCTCAGGCAGCGCAAAGGAGGCCCCGTGTCTGCTGGCGAACCCACCATCCAAGGCCACAGAAGCATGAAGCTCCCTGGTCGATTGCAGCAGCAGAAGGAGATGTTTCAATGGTGGAACATGTGCGGTTTCAGCCCTGGGTAAGACCACTCTCACTTAAAGACCATTTCAACAAATTGAGAAAAGGATCCAGTTAAGTTTCTTTGAGCTCGTGCTGCGGTCGTAAAAATGCATATTCTCTGCAGAGACATATAGAGAGAAGTGTAGCTTCCTTCAAGGAGCTCAGTAATAGTAGTCGTTGTGGTCAAAAAGGGTACCAATTTCCTTTCGACAGTTTAGGCAGAGTCATATCAGTATATCGGGAGTACCTATACCAAGACTGCGCCCAACAGTATGGGACTTGGCAGGCTTAAACATTGCCACATGCAGAGGAGATCACAATTCTGAATACTTGCCAATCCTGGCACAGAAGAATAGAAACTTCACAGCAGCAAAACAAGCAATTTCTTCGAGGATGTAGTAAGTGATAAAATCACAAATATGTGCAATTTACTTTTAAAATATTCAGCTAAAAGAGCTGGAGGTGGGTAGAGAGTTCAGGCCGTGCAACCATCTTGTTTGGCATGCAAGCTCCACCCCCCTAGGCTATTACTTTGAAGGCTAGAATTTTCTTCTTTGGTACTAACTGGCAAGCAAACTGCAGGAGCAAGGGCGTAGCCACGGGTGGGCCTGGATGGGCCCAGGCCCACCCACTTTTGCTACAGGCCCGCCCCGCCCGCGACAGCCCCCTGCACTGACCTGAAGCACGTTCTCCCTCCAATCCAGCACCGGCGATCATAGCCAGCCTTCTACCACGTCCAGCAGGAAGTTGCAGAGTAGGTGGGATGCGCCTGAGAAGAAGCTCCGATGACGCGCGCTGGACGTGGTAGAAGGCTGGCTATGATCGCCGGTGCTGGATTGGAGAACGCGCTTCAGGTCAGTGCAGGGGGCTGTCGCGGGCGGGGCGGTCGCGGGTGGACACAAAATGTGGTGCTGGCGGCGGCGGGCGGGCGGTGGACGGTGGAGAGGAAAGAGGTCTGTGCCCACCCAGTCCACCTCCAGGCCCACCCAAAAATTAATCGCTGGCTACGCTACTGTGCAGGAGACTGCTCCTTGTCCAGCTCGCTCTGCTAGTCCTGATCCTGGGCTCCCTCCTACCCAGTTACTCCAAGGAATCACTCACATTGTTGCTTTTATGACAATTTAAAGGGGATTATTTGTTAGCTTATATTCTAAATGTGTGCTCTGAGGAAGGGCAATAGCAACATACTTATGCAATCACACTACTGTACACTGCTTTGAGTGAGTTCTTTCAAAAAGGCGGTAAATAAATCCTAATAAATAAAAGTACCCTGTTTCCAAAATTGTATATAGCAACTTAATAAGCAATCCTGCTAAAGTAAGCCCTCTTTCCCAGGCAACTCCCTTTTTATTGTATACCTTGCAATGCAGGCTCAAAGTCTTGTAGGTATTTTCGCCCTAATTCTAGAAAAGTCGCCAAAAATTGCACATGCAAATCTAGGTGCTCAGCCAATTTGCTCATGCAATTTAATTGGTAACGAGCCAGTTTGTGCTAATAATTGGCTTTTTAACAAGCAATTATTAGCACTAATTAGATTAATAGGTATTTACTCATGTAAATTAAGGCGCAGGATCAACGCCTAAATTCTACATGTGGCTCAAAAAAGGAGGTGCTGAAATAGAAGGGTCATGGGTGTTTTGGGATGGAGCATAGGGATGGTTTTGATTTACGTACATATGTGGAGCAAATGGCGGTGCCTAAATTTATGTGCAACCCCTATGCTTAAGCAGTATTCTATAAACTGTGCCTAATTCCCTCCCCCCTCCGGTTTATTAAGCCACGCTAGCGGCTGCTGTGTTCTAATGCTGACACAGCCCGTTCGGCAACCGCTAGCGTGGATTAGTAAACAGGAGGATTAAAGCGCAATTTATAGAATAGTGCTTTTTTCAGCGCCATATATATGATTTCCCCTTTTGTGACTGCACTGTGTGTACCAGGTGAGTTTCAAAAGGAAACTACATGAGGTGTTTTCCTTTGAAAATTACAGGTCCATTGAGAATCTAAAGTGTGTGCCTGAGGGCGCTCTATATGACAAGGGTAGGCCCGGCATTGAATTTTATGTGGCCCCTGAGACCATAGGAAATATATACAGAGTTTTGACAAATTTTAAATACTGTATTTTGCAAATATTTTCAGAAGTTTGTTACCATCATTTTTAGTTAAATTTTTATTTATTTATTTATAGCAGAAGGTCTATGGAGCTCTGTGCATGTCTGATTATGGCATTTATGTAATGTGCCGCCCCTTTAGGGATAGTACTAACATTTATGTGGGCTTCTGTATATAAAGGTTGCCCACCCCTGCTCTATGATGTTTTTATCTATGTTACCTTTGATCTCTCCAGACTGAATGATGCTGGCCTCACAGATGAGTGTGCTATGGATCTTTGCTATGTTCTCAGTGAAAAACAGATGCTGACTGAACTGTACCTGATTGGGAATTTCTTCACAGACAAATCAGTTCCCAGCATCACCTACCTCATTGAAAACTGCAAACGCCTGCGCATCATATCGTAAGTCCTTCTGTAACATTGAAATTTGAGGATCAGACTTGTGAAAACTCACCATTTCTGCTGTAATACACACTGATAATAAAATTCTCGTCAAACAGATCTCTATTCCCTCTCAGGAATATTTGGTACATTCCAGAAGTATCTGTATCATGACACAGTTCATTGAAGTAAATGCAGCCTAGAATTCTGATATGCACCAGACATCTAATTGCTGTAATGTTGCAGTCAAAACTTATAGGGCCCTGTTTACTAAGCCGCGCTATATGCACACTATCGCTTTTAGCACACGCTAACACTAGAGAGACCCACAGAAGTATATGGGTGTCTCGAGTGTTAGCGCAAACTAAAAACGATAGTGCACCCTTCAAGCTGAGCTCACAAGGCAACTATGCATTGGACCAGAGAATCTGGATGTTGATTCAGGCTAGATCACTCCGAGTTAGATCAATGTAATGTAAGTTGGCATTCTAGCCAAATCGACACATAGGAGTGGAAGATACCAGACACAAGCCCGAAGATGATCAATAAAAATGTTTATTTCCTCAACTTGACATGGAAGCTGCTGTCTTCTATTTTCTGTGGAAGGATCAGCTTTCCTATTTAATTCTAGCCAAGCCACCACCAGAGTGCTTATATATAAGGAGTTTTGTACTTAGGGGGAAATTCTATATGTGGTGCCAAAATAATTGGTGCTGAAAAAAGCACTATTCTATAAACCATGCTTAAAGTTAGTACTTATGCCAAAGGGTCGCACATAAATTTAGGCATGGCCATTTGCTCCAACGAAAATGTGGCACAAATGACCATGCCTAAATTTACGTACAGAGCCCCCTATTCTATAATTATGCGTGTAACTCAAAACCAGGCCCCCAAAATGCCCATGACCCTCCATTTCTGCGCTTCTTTTTGGGCTGCATGTAAAAGTTAGGCATGGCATGTATATGTCCATTAACTCTAATTAGTGCCAATAATTGCTTGTTAAAATGGCAATTATTGGTGCTAATTAGCTTGTTACTCAATTAAATTGCATGTGCAATTTGCGCACACAATTTTTAGCGCTTTTTATAGAATTAGGGGGTTAAAGCTTATTGTGCACACAAAATTGCATGCAATATGCTAACTCCTTAGCATGCACCTCAAACCCTACAACAGCCCATTAGAGTGCACACTAAAAATAGCATGTATAAGGCTGGTCACATGGGGGCCCTTTTACGAAGGTGCGCAGGTGCTAGCGTGTGTGAAAATGGCACTAGCGCCCGGCTACCGCGTGCCCTGGACGATAATTCAATTTTTGTCACACGCCCAAAACACGTGGTAGAAAATATTTTCTATTTTGTATCACGTGGCGCTTACCTGGTGGTAATCAGCAATTGATGAACATTGGACGCTTACCACCCGGTTAGCGTGTGAGACTTTACTGCTAAGTCAGTGGGTGGCAGTAAGGTCTCAGGCTGAAAATGGACGCACACTGGTTTTCATTTTGCCTCACGTCCTTTTTTCCAGGCGTTCTGAGGAAATGGACCAGCGCATGTCCAAAATACTTGCCTACACCAGCGCAGGCCACTTTTAGGTGTGCCTTAGTAGAAGGGCCCTTTGATGTGTTGAGCCGAGGAGCTGCTTTTCCTCTAAGCTGTAGGGCTTTCTCCGTGAACTCAGCACTATCAGTCAAGATTCTTAATCGGATCGCCTAAACCGACATGTAAGCGACTGTAGTGAAGTTTTATAGACAGGTATCTTTGTAAAAGTGTGGTGGATATGGATGACAAAGCCAAAAATGGACAAGGACAGGAGAAGGTCCTCTGCCCCTGGAGACCCCAAGATGGTGGACACTATGGAGGGCGACACCTTGGCAGATGAAATTCAATGTGGACAACTGCAAAGTGATGCACACTGGAAAAAATAATCCAAATCATAGTTACCTGATGTTAGATTTCACCTTAGGAGTCAGCACCCCAAAAAAAAGATCTAGGTGTCATCATGGGCAATATGCTGAAATCTTCCACCCAGTATGTAGTGGCAGCCAAAAAAGCAAACAAAATGCTAGGAATTATTAAGAAAGTGATAGAAAATAAGACAAATGCCTTTGTATCGCTCCATGGACCAGTGAGGCAAAACGGAAAAATATCCAAATTGAAATTAAGGGACTTGTGTTTAACTCTAGATATCCCTATGAGGAAAGGCTAAAGCGGATAGGGCTCTTCAGCTTGGAGAAAAAGCGCCTGGCCATTTAAATGGCTAACTGCAGATTTTCAGCGGCACTGCTGGATAGCACTGCTAAATATGTGTGGTTAGCACCAGAGCCAAAACTGGTTAATTTGAGGGTAGTCCAGGGATGGAGTTGGCACTTATACGGTTAAATGCCGATATTCCGTGCTGGACCTCGTGAATAGGACCACATAAAGCACAGTCCTATCTTTATTCAGTTCATCTTATGTGGTTACGTGCTGAGCGTTTCACTTAACTGCACATGTGTTAGCTGGCTGCCTATGCCTGGATATTCACTGCCGGTGCCCAGACATAGCCTGGTACTTAATCTGTAGGGATAAAGCTGGCAGCAGCCACAAAAATGCTGACCACCACCCCTATTTTGCTAGAGTCTGGACTTGAATAGGGTGTCGAGTGGAAAAAGAAATTAGTTAGTGCAACAGTAGGTTCAAGAATGTTTGTTTCCAAAGCTCTTCTGAGAAAGATAACCATGAAAATAGAACAATTTCTCCTTTTGGAGGTTAATACTAATCTTCAAAGCTAGTTTCCTCCAAACTTGTTATATTTATGATTATTTCTATAGTTGTATAAAGACACTGCAGAACAACTTAGCACTACTAAAAGATGCATTTTTTTCGCTTTCATTCTCAGGAGTGCTCACTCACTTCTCTCTGTTTCTCCCCTTTCCTTTCTCTTATTTCTTTTATGTTTTCTAGGTTGTACAACAGCCAATTGACTTCAGATGGAATTAACAAGCTCATTTGCCTGGAGAGGAGGATTAGAAAATCTGGGCGTCGTTTGATTATAATTGTGTGACAAAATTTCTGTTGTGTGCAAACAGTGCATTTAGTAATACTGAGGCTAATTTTCAAAGGACTTTTGTGGGGCAAAAATCATTTTACCTATGTAAATCAGCTGTCAGAAAATTTCCCACCCTTTATGCAACTAAATATGAAGTAACGGATAGAATTTTAGTGACAGTCAGAAAAGGAGTTCTTCGGACCATATTTAGATCAGGAGAGGAAGTGCATGTATGTGGAATGCATTTTCAAATCTACTTATGTACATTTCAAGCAAAATTCTACCTATACAAAATGCAGGCGCAAGTGACCAGGCATATTTTGAATTCATACAAATAATATGCCCAAATTATATAACTTTTAACCACAGGTAATGTGCTATATTCTATAACACTTCAACATTGCTATAATGAAACAGATCCCAGTGGTAACTCGTTTCCCATAGGAGCTCAGTCCAGTGGCTTACCAGCTTTGTCTTTGGTCTTTGTATTTAATCTTATATCTTACTCATATTTATTTTCTAACTTTTAAACTGCTTATTTAAAAATAATTATCCTGACAGAAGGACTCACTACCAACATGATTCTTGTTTCGCCATCTAAGCTGCAGCAGGGAATGGTCTTCTTACTCTATCCCCCCCCCCCCCCAAATATATAATAAACATTCAACAACTTGCTCAAACTCTGAAAAAAATTAGCTTAAATTACTTCAAATGATTAACCACATTACTTGACTTCCATTCATCTTCTGTTTTCAAAATGGTGCCTGTTCTAAAGAAAGCTGAAATTGAAATAAATAAATAAATAAATGATAAATCATCACATGACCTACTTCTGCCAATCAGCAATGACTAAATTAAGACCTGTGAGGGCCATTATATTCAAGATGAAAATCAATTTCTGTTCTTTATAATTCAATAAAGACTCTGAATATAATTAGGGAGTAGTGTTGGGCATATTATTTGTATAGTTGTGTGGCCCCGGCTAAGAATATACTGTGGACTTTTCAACTGATATTTTGAATCTATGGCAGTATTAAAAAAAAAAAAAAAAAAGAGTACATAGTATACTTTTGCCCTGTCTGGAGGTATAAAATAAGAGTAGTCTTTCTCCCAATGTGAACAGTTTGAAAATGCACCCCCCCCCCTTCCTATTAAATAGCTTAGATGAAAGGAAGACTACTACTACTTATCATTTTTAGCGCTACTAGATGTACACAGCACTGTACACTGGACATGAAGAAACAGTCCCTGCTTGACAGAGCTTACAATCTAATTAGGACAGGCAAACAGGACAAATAAGGGATTAGGGAATTACTAAGGTGGGAATGATAAAACATGGGTACTGAACAAGTGAATAGGGGATTGGAATTAAAAGCAGCATCAAAAAAAATTCCCCAAGAATGAGGGAAGGAGATGAAGATTCAAGAAAGAAGGAAAGCCAGGTGTCAAAGTCAATGAGAAAGGAAGAAAGGGATTTATCAGGGAGTTGATAAATGACTGCTTCTCAGAGAAGCAGAAGATTGACTAGACGGATGGAGTAGATTTAGAAGGAAGAAAAGCAGTGAGACTGAGGTGGAAGAAGAGGTTGAAATCTACAGAAGGGTGAAAGTAGTAGCCTGACACTACCTCTGCAGCCAACCGAGCGAGGAGTATGGTAGAAAAGGTAACCTCCATGACAGGTCCGCAGCTGAAGCAGAGTCTTCAGGGCAAAGCTAAGTCTTAGGGCAAGCAGATGGAGAGTATGAGAGATAAAGAGGTCATGGATGTTGGAAAGTTTGTTGCAGACTGTGCGGGAATTCCATAGAACATATGAAAAAGGCAGGGAAGAAGTGGGGAGGAGAGGGACAGAAATTAGATTGGAGACATCACGGTGTGACGTGCAAGAATAGGATGAGAGCTGATGTAGAGGACCAGGTCTGGGATTCATATCCCCAGCGGAGAGTGGGAGAAGAAACAAGAGAGTACAGAGAAGAGTAGGAGAGGCATGACGACAGTGATGAAGGCGAGATGCACTCAGATAGAATGGAGATGGTTGAATGGAAGGAAGGAAATGTTGAAAGGAGTGTCAAAGCAAATGCAAGGCACAGATTAAGAAGGCCAAGAGGGAGTACGAAAAAAAGATAGCATTAGAGGCAAAAAAACATAGTAAAAATTTTTTTCGGTATATTAAAAGCAGGAAGCCGGCAAAAGAATCGGTTGGGCCGCTGGATGACCGAGGGGTAAAAGGGGCGATCAAGGAAGACAAAGACGTAGCGGAGAGACTGAATGAATTCTTTGCTTCGGTCTTCACCGAGGAAGATTTGGGTGGGATACCGGTGTCGGAAATGGTATTTCAAGCGGACGAGTCGGAGAAACTTACTGACTTCACGGTAAACCTGGAGGACGTAATGGGGCAGTTCGGCAAACTGAAGAGTAGCAAATCTCCTGGACCGGATGGTATTCATCCTAGAGTACTGATAGAACTGAAAAATGAGCTTGTGGAGCTACTGCTAGTGATATGCAACTTATCCTTAAAATCGAGCGTGGTACCGGAAGATTGGAGGGTGGCCAATGTAACGCCCATTTTAAAAAAAAGGCTCCAGGGGAGATCCGGGAAATTATAGACCGGTGAGTCTGACGTCGGTGCCGGGGAAAATGGTAGAGGTTATTATTAAAAACAAAATTACAGAGCACATCCGAGGACATGGATTACTGAGACCAAGTCAGCACGGCTTTTGTGTGGGGAAATCTTGCCTGACCAATTTACTTCAATTCTTTGAAGGAGTGAACAAACATGTGGACAAAGGGGAGTCGGTTGATATTTTGTATCTGGATTTTCAAAAGGCGTTTGACAAGGTACCTCATGAAAGGCTACAGAGGAAATTGGAGGGTCATGGGATAGGAGGAAATGTCCTATTGTGGATTAAAAACTGGTTGAAGGATAGGAAACAGAGAGTGGGGTTAAATGGGCAGTATTCACAATGGAGAAGGGTAGTTAGTGGGGTTCCTCAGGGGTCCGTGCTAGGACCGCTGCTTTTTAATATATTTATAAATGATTTAGAGATGGGAGTAACTAGCGAGGTAATTAAATTTGCTGATGATACAAAGTTATTCAAAGTCATTAAATCGCGACAGGATTGTGAAAAATTACAAGAGGACCTTACGAGACTGGGCGGCTAAATGGCAGATGATGTTTAATGTGAGCAAGTGCAAGGTGATGCATGTGGGAAAAAAGAACCCGAATTATAGCTACGTCATGCAAGGTTCCACGTTAGGAGTTACGGACCAAGAAAGGGATCTCGGTGTCGTCGTCGATAACACACTGAAACCTTCTGCTCAGTGTGCTGCTGCGGCTAAGAAAGCGAATAGAATGTTGGGTATTATTAGGAAAGGTATGGAAAACAGGTGTGAGGATGTTATAATGCCGTTGTATCGCTCCATGGTGCAACCGCACCTTGAGTATTGTGTTCAATTCTGGTCGCCGCATCTCAAGAAAGATATAGTAGAATTGGAAAAGGTGCAGCGAAGGGCGACTAAAATGATAGCGGGGATGGGACGACTTCCCTATGAAGAAAGACTAAGGAGGCTAGGGCTATTCAGCTTGGAGAAGAGACGGCTGAGGGGAGACATGATAGAGGTATATAAAATAATGAGTGGAGTGGAACAGGTGGATGTGAAGCGTCTGTTCACGCTTTCCAAAAATACTAAGACTAGGGGGCATGCGATGAAACTACAGTGTAGTAAATTTAAAACAAATTGGAGAAAATTTTTCTTCACCCTACGTGTAATTAAACTCTGGAATTCGTTGCCGGAGAAAGTGGTGAAGGCGGTTAGCTTAGCAGAGTTTAAAAAGGGGTTGGACGGTTTCCTAAAGGACAAGTCCATAAACCGCTACTAAACGGACTTGGAAAAATCCAAAATTCCAGGAATAACATGTATAGAATGTTTGTACGTTTGGGAAGCTTGCCAGGTGCCCTTGGCCTGGATTGGCCGCTGTCGTGGACAGGATGCTGGGCTCGATGGACCCTTGGTCTTTTCCCAGTATGGCATTACTTATGTACTTATGTAAAGTTGAGAGCTGAGAAGAAGGGAGGAGACAAAAGAGATGGTGAGATGATGAAAGCAGAAGGTGGGCAATGTGTTCCTGCAGCAGTATACAGGTTTCAGATGGAGAAAGAGATTGGGATGGGACAGAAGAGAAAGTGTACTAGAGCCATAAGAAGTAACCTAACCACCATACCTCTATTCAGGAAATCTAGACTGCCCTAACTTGACATTTCGTCCTTTAGATTGTAAGCTCCTTTGAGCAGGGACTGTCCTTCATTGTTAAACTGTACAGCGCTGCGTAACCCTAGTAGCACTCTAGAAATGTTAAGTAGTAGTAGTAGTAACGGAGAGAAAATGGTATGTGGCATCTGGAGCGAAGGCCCTGGTAGGATCAGGGTGGGCCTGGGAGTCACCCCGGAGAAGGCTGTGAGGATATGCACCTGGAAGGCAGCTGGTGGGAGCGCTGGGCGCCTCCACCACGCACCTCCCATCCAAGAAAAGGCTTACCAGGGATTAGGCCCTCTGAGGGTCACCTTAATGTAAAAAAAATGTTTTTTTTCTCCCTGTAGTACACTGAAACTGCCACTTCATGTTGGGTGACCACTTTTACTCTCGGGCCCTGTGCTTTTAAGCAGTTGAAGTTGTAAGCATGTTACCAGAATCTACACCTCTAGTGTCATTCCTTTCTGCTTTCACCTTGTAACATATCCAGCAACTTGACGACAGAGATGACTATAGCTACAGGGTGGCTATGGCATGAACTCAAGATATTCGTGACATCCTTGAAGGAATTTAGGATGTATACTGCCTACATCATCATCATTATTATACCTTATAGTCCTTAGCCAAGATGGATGATTCCCATCACTTTTTCCAATGGTCCATAAGATGATGACTACCTATATCATGTGTAACTAATCCATATGCCCAAGCGAGTGATTCAAACCGTTGTCAGCCTCCATTGACTTCTCCACTAGCATCTGTATCATAAAGTAGGAGGGATCTCACTTGGTGCCCATATCCTGAATAAGGTGGTTTATAAGTGTTGCTCACTGTTTTCCTGCTTCTTCCATTGCTGCTGCCCTTGATGTTATGATTAAAATGGCCTGCTATGTACTTGCTCCTATGATTTAAAGATAGAGCAAGATATACATTTGTAAAATTAAATAAATAATTCTTTTGAATCAGTATGTTCTTAGAAAATCTGCTTTAGATATTGGTCAGAATGAAAGAAGAAATGATATTCTACTTTCAGGTGCTCCTTCCCCATTCAATGTCTGATGCTATCCACTGAGTGTGACTTCTCCTGGCCCTGCGTCATAAGAATTGCCATACTGGGTCTTACTGGAGGTCCATCTAGTCCATTATCCTGCTTTCACCAGTGGCCATAACAACATTGGAGATGAAAGCAGATGACTGACTGTTCTTTCTGCTTTGTAGCTAACCTTGTTTATCCACCTGGTTTCTCCCTCTTTAAAAAAGTTATGCTTGATTTTTGGTTGGGAACTGCTGCTCCTAATTCTATAGTATTGTCGATTTCACCACTGTTGCTACTGCTGGCTGCTATAGTTCTTGCTGGCACAGTCTTCCTTTCAGCAGGCTTCTGTGCTCTCCAACATGTCAGCATGATGGAGTTAGAAAGAAAAACAGATCACTACTGGGGTTTAGTTTGACAACACTTGTAAAATTGTTATGTGAATAAAGTTTTCTTAATTTAGTAGTGCTACACTATACCAATGGTAAACTTTGTGAACACACACACATACTCCCCCCCCCCCCCCCCCCCCCCCGATATTCAAAACTATTTACCCGGCCAGGAACTTCTCCTGGCTGGTTAAATAGCGTTTAAGCACCAAACCACTGATATTCAGCTTGAGATTTTTCTGCTGCTGAATATCCCAGTTAGCAGCTATATCACACAACATAGTCAGTTAGGCATGGATATTCAGCACCAAACTGGCTATGTTGAGTGGTCAAAATAGGCCACTTAAATAGCAGGCTTTTCTTTGACTGCTAAAAAGTTAACCGGTTAGCGCTTAATATCGGCATAGCCGATTAACTTGTTAGCAGCCAAAATAAATCGTGATATTCAATGCCTGTCACTGGCTAAGGCCTGGCATTAAATGCCCAGGTTTAATGGCAGCGGACAGCAAATGCACTGCCTGCTGGCAGCTGAATATCAGGCCCATAGACATAAGGGGGTCAGTTAATCACCGTGGGCTACTGTTAAAGATGGGTTATTTTACCACATTGTGTTATTTTAGCACCGAGTTCCATTGCAAAAAATAGGATCTTGTGCTAAAATGTATTTATTTATTTATTTGTTACATTTGTACCCCACATTTTCCCACCTATTTGTAGGCTCAATGTAGCTTACATAGTACCGTAAGGCGTTCGCCAGTCAGTTGATAACAAATACAAGGTTTTATTGTGGTCGAGTGAGGTAGGTGTGTATCAGGCACCATGAGGGTCGAAGGGAATGAAGATTGTATATTGTCCAGTATGATCATTGGTTATGTTGTAGCACATTTTGTGGTAAAATAACCCATCTTAATGATAACCCACTTTGATAACTTTCCCCCCGGTTGTCATGTAAAGGGTAAAGGGTCATGATTTGGTCTTAATTTATTATACGCAGGTACTTTATGGAATGAATGTATTATATGCATGTATTTACTGACTCTAACTCAAAGTTTAATCTCTACAATTCTGTGTGTATCACTATCACCTGTTCATAGAACTCCTTCCAGAACCATTGCTAACTGTGATCCCAGTGTTAGGTAAGATTCAATTTAAATACCTAGGAATGATTCTTAATCACAAATTATCTTGTGTGTGCCCATATTTGGATGAGTGCTCACAGAAAACCCTACTCTATGCTTTGGTAGCTTCCAGGCTAGATTATAGTAGCATTATTTATACAGGGCTTCCATTTTATTACACTGTAAACAAAATATGATCATTAGGGCACTTTTGGCACTCATTTTCAATGCATATGAATGTTTCAAAAGGCTAAAATGGATGTACATGTGCTTGAAACATCCAAATCCCGATTTTGGCAAGGCAGAATGGGGATGTTCAACACTGTTATGGGACTGGACTAGGGAGGGCCTGAAAACTGGATGTCCAACAGTGACTGCTGAAGGGGAAGAAACATCCATGTCTAAAAAGAAGGACTTCCTAAGTTAGACCTGTTTCAGGAATATCCAGGTACTCTGATTGAGCAGCTGTCCACTGGAAGGATTAAGGCATGGCACTTCCTTAACCCCCCAGTGGTTTCTGTCTCCTTCCCTTTCCCTTGAAAGTGACACCAGAAACGGATAGGCATTCTTAACAGAACCTGCTGCAGATCTGAGAAGTAGTCTAGTGGTTAATGTACCCAGGTTCAAATCCCAATTCAGCTTTTTTTTTTTTTTTTTAAATTGTGAGGCCCTCCAGAAACATTTTCGTTGCCCTTCTCTGTACCTTTTCTAATTCTACTATATCTTTTTTGAGATGCGGCGACCAGAATTGAACACAATATTTGATGTGCGGTCGCACCATGGAGTGATACAAAGGCATTATAACATCCTCATTTTTGTTTTCCATTCCTTTCCTAATAATACTTAACATTCTATTTGCTTTCTTAGCCGCAGCAGCACACTGAGCAGAAGGTTTCAACGTATCATCAACGACTTGTATGTTTTATAGCCAAATGGATCAAAACAAAAACATCAATGTTTTAATCTAGACCTGTTTTTAGAATGCATAAGGCACAAAAAAGTGCCCTAAATGACTAGTGGGCTCATTTTTGAAAGAGAAGGACACCCATCTTTCAACACAAATTGGAAGATGGGCGTCCTCCCAGGGTGGTCCAAATTGATATAATCAAAATCCGATTTTGGACATTCCCAACTGCTTTCCGTCGCAGGGACGGCCAAAGTTCAAGGGGCGTATCGGAGACATAGCGAAGTCGGGACTTGGGCGTGCCTAACACATGGACGTCCTCGACCCATAATGGGAAAAAAAGGGCGTCCCTGACGAGCACTTGGACGACTTTACCTGGTCCTGTTTTTCTTATGACCAAGGCATAAAAAGGTGCACGAAAGGACCAGATGACCACCGGAGAGAATCAGGGATGACCTCCCGTTACTCCCCTAGTGGTCACTAACCCTCTCCCACCCTCAAAAAACATCTTTAAAAATATTTTTTGCCAGACTCAGATGTCATACTCAGCTCCATCACAGCAGTATGCAGGTACCTGGAGCAGTTTTAGTGGGTGCAGTGCACTTCAGGCAGACGGACACAGGCCCACCCCCCTCCCTACCTGTTACGTTTGTGGAGGAAACAGTGAGCTCTCCAAAACCCACTGTACCCACATCTAGGTGCCCTCTTCACCTATAAGGGCTATGGTAGTGGTGTATAGTTGTGGGTAGTGGGTTTTAGGGGGGGTTTGAGGGGCTCAGCAGACAAGGTAAGGGAGCTATGTTTCTGGGAGCATTTTATGAAGTCCACTGCAGTGCCCCCTAGGGTGCCCGGCTGGTGTGCTGGCATGTCAGAGGGACCAGTGCAGTACAAATGCTGGCTCCTCCCATGACCAAAGTGCTTGCATTTGGTCGTTTCTGAGATGGGTGTCCTTGGTTTCCATTATCGCCGAAAATCATAAACGACCAAGTCTAGGGACAACCAAAATTTCAAGATTTGGGGTCCCTGACCGTATTATCGAAACAAAAGTTGGACGTCCAGCTTGTTTCGATAATACGGGTTTCCCTGCCCCTCCATTGGGACGTTTTGCGAGGACGTCCTCAACAAAACTTGGGTGTCCCTTTCGATTATGCCCCTCTAGATGGCCACTGGAAGGAATCAGCGATGACCCACTTACTCCCCCAGTGGTCACTGACCCTCCCTCCCACCCCCCAAAGATGTGAATGAAAATAGTACTTACTAGTTTCTATGACAGCTTCAGATGTTATAGCCAGTTCTATTAGAGCAGTCAGTAGGTCCCTGGAGTAGTGAAGTGGTCGGTGCAGTGCACTGTAGAGAAGGGGACCCAGGCCCATATTGCACTATACTTGTCACACGTGGTGGAAACTGTGAGCCCTGCAAAACCCATTGTACTCACATATAGGTGCCCCCTTCACCCATAAGAGCTATTGTAGTGGTGTATAGTTAGGGGCAGTGGGTTGTGGAAGTCTCAGCAGACAAGACAAGGGGGCAACGGTGAGATGTGTGTCTGGGAGTTCTTATATGAAGTCCATAGCAGTGCCCCTTAGGGTGCAACATTACTCTCCTGGGATGTCTGTGTGGCCAGTCTACTAAGATTGCTGGCTCCTTCTACATCCCAATGGTATGATTTTTGCACTTGGATTTTGGCTTTTTTTTTAAAAAATGGACCAAAAAGATAAATGCACAGAGCAAAAAGCCTCTATAATGTGGCCATTTAAAAAAAAAAAGAACATTTTGCTGTTTCGAAAATGGCTGTATTTCCTATTTGGAATGCTGCCAGTGAACATAGCATTGTGAAGTTCGCTGAGTAAGCAAAACCAGTAGACACTAGAGATGGGCTATCTTTTGTAATGACAGGGGAAATGTTAATGACATATCCAACATCACTGCATGTCATAAACAACAAAAAAAGGGGGGATGCAATTCAGGGGCGTAGCCAGACTTCAGAGGGAGGGTGGTACAGAGCCTGAGGTGAGGGGGCACATTTTGGCCCCCCCTGGTGCCACCTACCCCCCTGCCATTTTAACCGCCGCCATTTCTGACCCCCCCCCGCCGCCACCACCACCTTTGACCCCCCCGGTGTCAACCCTTTCGACCCCCTCTTCCCACTGCCACCACCACCTTTGACCCCCCCCGGCGCCAACCCTTTCAACCCCCCGCTGTCGCCAACCCTCCCCGGCCACCGCCGTTGGGTACCTTTGTAGAGTTGCAAATTGGCAAAACACATTTTATGGCTGCTCATCCCTAGTAGATACATGTCCAAAAGTGTCATAAAGCAGCATGTTGGTGTATTTCTTCTCAAAACATCCAAATTGTTATTTTCGAAACCTGTTTTGCAAACGTCTATGCAATTAGTCTGTAGTGCATCTAAATCACAAAGGGTGTGTTGGGGGCGTTTCAAAGGAATTAGGGCGTGCCTAACACTTGGACGTTTTACTGCCATAATGGAACAAAATGAAAACATCCAGGGCAAAAATGTAAATGCTTTGGTCTAGATCTGTTTTTAGAATCAATTAAGCACAAAAAGGTAACCTAAATGACCAGGTAACCACTGGAGGGAATCAGGGATGGCCCACTTACTCCTTCAGTCCTCACTGACCTCCACCCCCAAAAGATGTGAATAAAAATAGTACTTACCAGCCTCTATGACAGCCTCAGATGTTATAGCCAGGTCTATTAGACCAGCATGCAGGTCCCTGGCAAGTCTAGTGGTCAGTGCAGTGCATTGTAGACAGGTAGACCCAGGCCCATGTCTCCCCCTACCTGTTACACTTGTAGTGGAAACTGTGAGCCCTCCAAAACTCACCAGAAACCCACTGTATCAACATATAGGTTCTCCCTTCACCCATAAAGGCTATTGTAGTGGTGTACAGTTGGGAGTAGTGGATTTTGGTTGAGTTTTGTAGGGCTCAGCAGACAAGGTAAGGGAGCAATGGTGAGATGGGAACATTTATATGAAGTCCCCAGCAGTGCTCCATTTCTCTCCTGGGATATCTGGGGGACCAGTCTATTGAAAATGCTGACCCTTCCTACATCTGAATGGCTTGACTTTCTACATTTTTCACTTGTACATTTTTTTTTTCAAAAAAAGCCTGAAAAGATAAATGCACAGAGCACAAAAACTTGTTACAAACTGTATTTTTGAAAAACAAAATTGATGTTTTGTGGTTTCAAAAATGGTCATGTTTTCTATTCGGGATTTCAGTCCGACTTGGATGTCATATTGAAAATACCCCTCACAATCTTACAAGCATAACAAAAGAACAAAGAAAAAGCAGTATGAAAGTGATACACATTTATGAAAAAAAAAAATAAACATTTTGGGGATAACATTTTTAATTTATTCATGGCATCCAAATCTCTGTGTTTTGTTTACTAAAGATCCATGCAAATGCTTAACTGCAGATTTCAGGATCTGTTAGACATAACAATTTAGTGTGCCAGAGATTTAGTAGCATTGCCTTAAAAAAAAAAAAAAGAACCCCTCCCCCCCCCCCCCCCCCCCCCCCCCCCCCCCGTTCCTACAGAAAACCTGGCTCTAGCATCCAGGTGACCATTTAATTGTAAGGCACCTCTGTTTCTTCATAAAATAGTAACCCAGAACCAGTCACAATAGTGTGTAAAATCACATGCACAAATTTATGCCTACTCCAAAGATGGTGTAAATGGGTGCATGTATTCTCTGTGTGCATGTGTATTTTATAAAGTATATATATCACCTCCACTCCAACCAAACTACACCACTGGGAGACGTAGGCAATATATGCAGCCTTTCAGTTCACATACTTTTTACACACATACACCCCTGTGCAATTGTGGAACAGTCCTTTCCTGCATATAAAATAGTAGTTGCATGCAGGAAATGTTTACAAAACGCCCCCCCCCCCCCACCCACACACACACACACACACACACACACACACACACACTGAAAGCTGCTGCTGGGCTAAAGATCTGCAAACAAGTAGGCGGGAACAACTTTATTAGACTCCTTGTTTACCCTGTGGATTAGCTTTTCAGAATATTTCAGAGATATTAAAAGTGGGACCGTTCACCACTGCAGACATCTAAATAAACTCACTGACTAACAAGGACAGCGCAGAAGGACATTCACATTCATATCTGAAAGTTGGGTTTTTTTTTTTTAGTTTCGGTTTTACTGTGTGAGCAGACTGCCAGTTCTGGTTACGCTCTGTGCTGCTCGGCAAATTTCTTAACTTGTGACTGTACAGACCAGAAATAGGAAGGAAGGATCTGCGAGCAAGAACTTCCAGGCAGACAAAGCAGGACAGACAGGATTCTTCTTCTGGGTCTCTTTTCCCTGACAGCTCATTGGCTTGGAGTATTTTGCAGCCTTCCTGAAGAGGTAAGTGCTGTTTGATAAGTTTCATATCCCCCAGGGTTTTCTGTGGTTAAAAGAAGAATGTGTGTTAAAGAAATGTAGCAAAGCAAAATCAACAAGTTTAAAGGTGAAACAAAGATTTGGAACTCTAAATTGGTCCTACCCCTATTAAACAAGTATCTAGTACTAACAAGTGTATACAGGAGTTCAAAGACGCATCTAAGAGATTGCCTCTGCTCAGTGAATCTTAAGACAGACAAAACAAGTATTTGGGAAGAGGCAGTGAATAAATAGAACAAGGTAAAGGGATGGATCCATCTTCTACCAGGATGCATGATAAGTGTCAGGGTAAGTTGATAAGGGCCACATCCTCCAAGACACCGAGGTTCATATTCAAAAGGATTTATAGTTAACTTTTTTTTTAGCATGGCTTCTAATGGCTCAGGAAGATCTTCATTTGTTAAAATTCATGTACCGTCATATCTTGCATATGCATCCTGTATGAACATGTATATCCTGGAGGAAAGGAGAAACGGGTGATATGATACAGATGTTCAAATATTTGAAAGGTATTAATCCACAAACGAACCTTTTCCGGAGATGGGAAGGTGGTAGAACTAGAGGACATGAAATGAGATTGAAGGGGGGCAGACTCAAGAAAAATGTCAGGAAGTATTTTTTCACGGAGAGAGTGGTGGATGCTTGGAATGCCCTCCCTCGGGAGGTGGTGGAGATGAAAATGGTAACGGAATTCAAACATGCATGGGATAAACATAAAGAAATCCTACTCAGAAGGAAGGGATCCCCAGAAGCTTAGCCGAGATTGGGTGGCAGAGCCGGTGGTGGGAGGCGGGGCTGGTGGTTGGGAGGCAGGGCTAGTGCTGGGCAGACTACGGTCTGTGCCCTGACAATGGCAGATACAAATCAAGGTAAGGTATACACAAAAAGTAGCACACGTGAATTTATCTTGTTGGGCAGACTGGATGGACCGTGCAGGTCTTTTTCTGCTATCATCTACTATGTTACTATCCAGCTCATAATCAAAAGTGATCGCCGGCCATTTCCCGACACAAATCGGGAGATGGCCGGCGATCTGGGAAAAGTGGCAAAATCGGTATAATCAAAAGCTGCTTTTTTTGACAGCATCGCTGCTTTCCCGTCGCCTCGCCGGCGAAAGTTCAAAGGGGTGTGTCGGCGGTGAAGCGAAGGCGGGACATGGGTGGGTATGGACTTGGCTACCAGATAGCCGGCTTTCGCCAATAATGGAAAAAAAATACGGTGTTAAGCAGTATTTCGCCGGGTTTCCTTGGTCCTTTTATTTTCACGACCAAGCCTCAAAAAGGTGCCCAACTGACCACATGACCACTGGAAGGAAGCGGAGATGACCTCCCTGTACTCCCCCAGTGGTCACTAACCCCCTCCCACCAAAAAACCCCCCACTTTAAACACTTTTTTTCCAGCCTGTATGCCAGCCTCAAATGCCGTACCCACCTCCATGACAGCAGAATGTATTCTGTCCTCCGACAGCCCTTTTCTGCTTGTGATGTTGCTCTGGGGTGAGTGTGACACCTTTTCTGTTATTTGCACTGCAGAGTCACATCAGCAATGCATTGTGGTGGGTGTAGGTATTGGAAGTTGGTAGACTCTACTCCCCTGGTGCTTTCCCCCTGCTTACTGGGTCAGAGTGTGCCCTGTTTTGTTTCCTGTTGTAGTCCATGCGGTAGTGGCCATTTTTGTAAGCCAGTTTTAGTTCCCTTTCCTGTGTTACCCATGTTACAGAATTTAGTTATTACCTTGAATGGTGCTGAAAGAGGGCATTGTACACCATTGTGCCAGCTCTGACCTATTGCTAATCTTAGTACCAGGGGACTCCTTGCCAGTGGGGCACAACCTCTGATCTGCAGTTAACTGTGAGTAAACGTGCATATTTCAAGAAAGGACTTTTTCAGAGAGATTAGTCTTCAGGTGTGAACTGGTGTGCCAAAGTTATACAGCAGCAATAAGTCCTAGAGGCTGTATGCAGGTCCCTGGAGCAGTATTAGTGGGTGCAGTACATTTGTGGATAGTGGGTTTTGGGTGGGTGGGTTGGGGGGCTCAGCTCCCAAAGTAAGGGAGCTATGCACGTGGGAGCTTTTCTGAAGTCCACCGCAGTGACCCCTAGGGAGCCCGGTTGGTGTCCTGGCATGTCAGGGGGGCCAGTGCACTAAAAATGCTGGCTCCTCCCACGGCCAAATGCCTTGGATTTGGCCGGGGTTTGAGATGGCCGACATAACTTTCCATTATCGCTAAAAAACGAAGTCTGCCATCTCAAACCCTGGCCAAATCCAAGGCATTTGGCTTTCCAGAACCGTATTATCGAAACAAAAGATGGCCGGCCATCTTTTTCGAAAATACGGGTCTGGCCAGCTGTTTGCGGCACCGCCAAAATACATCACCGGCCATGTATTTCGCCAGCGCCATTCGATTATTCCCCTCCACGTTACTATACATAATTTAAAATACAATAAACAAGAGATAGGAGAAACAGCTGGGAGACAGGAAGACAAGAGCAAAACACTGGCCCGGGAAGGGGCAAGAAACAGGGAGTAACCTTGGGCTGAGAAAAGGTAAAAGGGCAAGAAATGGGAAAAATACAGGACTGAAACAGACAGAGACAGAGAAGGTGAAGAGAGACCGAGAGAGACAGGACTGGTAGAAGCTGAGAGATGGAAGCTACAGAGACTTTGTTTGGTGTGAGAGGTAGGGGATAGGATAGGGGCTATGAAATAACTAAGGCATGAGAGAGAAAGAGGAATGTAACTGGATGAAGAATTAGGGAAAGAAGTATTTGGAAAAGAGTTAAAAAAAAGAAAAAGGAAGATGGAGGATTGAGGGGCCCTTTTACTAAGCTACATAGGCGCCTATGCGCATCCTACACATGTCAATTTTGAACTACCACCCGGCTACTGCGTGGCCTGGGCGGTAATTTCATTTTTTACGTACATCCACTAAGCGCACAGGAAAATATATTTTATTTTCTGGCATGTGGCGCTAACCGGCGGTAATTGGCATTGTATGCACGTAGACCATTACTGCCCAGTTAATGTGTGAGACCTCACCGCTAAGTCATTGGGGGGCGGTAAGGTGTCAGGTCCAAAATGGACACGCGACAATTTTTATTTTGCCGCATATCCATTTTCATCCAAAAAAGGCTTTTTTTGCAGGTGCGCTGAAAAATGGATCTGTGCGCATCCAATACACGCATCTACACCAGAGCAGGCCACTTCGGCGGACCCCTGAGACAGTTGGGAGTCTGTGCTGAGCATGAGGGAGGGGTAGCAGAGGATGGAAAAGAAAATGAGGCTGAGATTAAGTAGGCAGTGAAGGAACAAGAATAGGACAGATGGAGTGATGGAAGGTTGCCAGGATACAAAGGGAGAGAAACATAAAGAAGTGCTGGTGGATAGAAATAAGGCAAAAAAAGATAGAAGTGACACAAAAGAGCAGCATTAAACAGGAGAGAGAGAGAGAGAGAGAGAGAGAGAGAGGGACAATGGAGGAAAGCCACAAAAGGGAAAAATAGAACAAAAAATAAAATGGAAAGTCACGTGAAGATAGAATATCCTCCTTCGTTGTTTTCTCTCTCTCCTGTGACCTTGTCTACTGTACTTTGTATTATTGTTTGTTATTAATTGTTGTACGCCACATTGAGCCTGCCTATGGGTGGGAATACTGTGGGATATAAATGTCATAAATAAATAAATAAATATGAAGCCAGAAGAGAAACAGTAGTATGATGTAAGAAAAAACAAAGGTGCAACACATATTTTAAACATCTATGGAACATTTTCATTAATTTTTACGTTATATTTTAAATAGAATTAGTAGCACAGTTTTACATGTATTGTTCCTGAAGCTCTTTTAAAGGACCCCATAAACAGATGCAGTGCCTGAGCCTCTGAGCCCACTAACATGTCATCTGAAGGAAATCTTTGAGGTCTTGAAATGGTCAGGCACTACAATGTACTCTTTGTACTGGTGCTTTACAAAAGTGTTTCTCAACTCAGTTTGAGAGAGCCCCCAGCTAGATCTCAGAATGAATTAATTCATTACTTAGGAGCCCTTTTACTAAACTATGCTAAAAAAAAGTGGCCTGCACTATGATTTACACATGGGTTTCCTGCACACTGAGGCCATTTTTAGCACATCTGTAAAATGGCCACATTTCCTATTTCCCTCATTAATGGCTACGTACTAATTCCCCGAGTCCTGACCAACACCTATTTTCTAGGCAGTAAGGTCTCCTGCACTAACCACATGCTAATTACTACTACTACTCATCATTTCTATAGCGCTACTAGACGTACGCAGCGCTGTACACCTGAACATGAAGAGACAGTCCCTGCTTGACAGAGCTTACAATCTAATTAGGACATCAAACAGGACAAACGAGATAAGGGAATATTAAAGTGAGGATGGTGAAATAAGGGTTCTGAACAAGTGGATAAGGGTTAGGAATTAAAAGCAGCATCAAAAAGGTGGGCTTTTAGCTTAGATTTGAAGACAGCCAGAGATGGAGTTTGACGTACCGGCTCAGGAAGTCTATTCCAGTCTAATCAGTTAGTACGTGGCGATCGCTGAATGAATAGCGCTGGGCATGCCTACTCTCCGCCCCCAAAGTGCTGGGCATGCCAACTCTCCACCCCCAAACACACCCCAGCACTAAAAAATAAAGGTCCCTATTTACTAAGCCATGCTACAGGCACGCTAGCATTTTTCGCGTGTGCTAAGCATTAGCATGCACAAACTGTGTAGATGCCCATAATATTCCTATGGGCGTCTACACGGTTAGCACACGCTAACTTTTAGCATGTGCTAAAAATGCTAGCGCACTTTATTAAACAGGACCCGTGGAGGGGCATAATCGAACGGGTGCCCAAGTTTTCCTGAGGGCGTCCTCGCAGGACATCCCTGCGAAGAGGCGGGGAAACCCGTATTATCAAAACAAGATGGGCGGCCATCTTTTGTTAGAGATGGTCGTCCCTAGAGATGGTCATCCCTAGAGATGGTCCTCCCTGATTTTCGGCGATAATGGAAACCGAGGACGCCCATCTCAGAAATGACCAAATCCAAGCCCTTTGGTCGTGGGAGGAGCCAGCATTCATAGTGCACTGGTCCCCCTGACATTACAGGACACCAACCGGGCACCCTAGGGGGCACTGGACTTCAGGAAAAGCTCCCAGGTGCATAGCTCCCTTACCTTGTGTGCTGAGCTCCCCAAAACCCACGCCACACAACTGTACACCACTACCATAGCCCTTAGGGATGAAGGGGGGCACCTAGATGTGGGTACAGTGGGTTTCTGGTGGGTTTTGGAGAGCTCGCTGTTTCCTCCACAAACGTAACAGGCAGGGAGGGGGATGGGCCTGGGTCCGCCTGCCTGAAGTGCACTGCAGTACCCACTAAAACTGCTCCAGGGAACTACATATTGCTGTCATGGAGCTGGGTATGATATTTGAGGCAGGCATAGAGGTTGGAAAAATATTTTTAAAGTTTTTTTTTAGGGTGGGAGGGGGTTAGTGACCACTGGGGGAGTAGGGGGAGGTCACCCCGATTCACTCCGGTGGTCATCTGGTCATTTAGGGCACATTTTTGTGGCTTGGTCGTAAAAAAAAAGGACCAAGTAAAGTCGGCCAAGGGTTCGTCAGGGACGCCCTTCTTTTTTCCATTATCGGCCGAGGACTCCCATGTGTTAAGCACGCCCTAGTCCCGCCTTTGCTATGCTTCCGACACGCCCCCATGAACTTTGGTCGTCCCCGCGTTGGAAAGCAGTTGAGGGCGCCCAAAATCGGCTTTCGATTATGCCGATTTGGGCGACCCGGGGAGAAGGATGCCCATCTCTCGATTTGTGTCAAAGGATGGGTGCCCTTCTCTTTCGAAAATGAGCCCAAAAGTCTTTTAGCTTGTGGGAAGTGCATGCAGATGCCACAACTACTGCGAGACACCTGAGCACGGCCTGTGGTAGTGATTTTTAACCAGCGGTAAACACACAATGCTTACCACAGCTTAGTAAAAGGACCCCTTAGTGTCCCCAAAATGTTGTAGCAAGAACAATCTGGACATAGACATTAGAAATTACAACAGTAAAAATATTCAAATAACAGTATGTATTATTTATTTATTTATTGGTTCTTATATCCCACATTATCCAAAATCAATTTCAATTCAATGTGGCTTACGTGCATGACAAAAGTTGAATTACAAAGAGTGAGATTTGAAGATTACAAAGCGAGAGAACAATTTTACAACTAGTGCAGTGCTATTTTTTGAGTTCTTTGAGTCAGAGAAGTAGGTATCCTGGAGTTCCTGAGCCGGTGAGCTGACCTCACCAACCGAGGCGACTTGGATGTGGAGAAGACCAAGGTACCCAACGCAAGAGAGCAGCGATGCTAGTGAAGATTTGATACACCGGTAACATTATTGTGTGCACACAAATTGAAAAAAATATATATATCAGATCTGAGTACCATAATTGGGGTTGTGTACATGTTTGGGATGCTTTATGTTATTGCAGAAGTGGGGTCGGGCTCTTGGTAACCGTAATTGTAGTTTTGAACATCTTATTGCCTTTGTAACTTATCACAAAGTATTTAACACCTTGCACTATTTTATTTAATACTAGCAAACTTTAACAATTGGTACCAACATTAAGGAACATATCCAAATGTTTCTATTTATTTTACCATTTAGTAAAATATTCAATACTTTTCTTGTCAAATCCCTTAGTTGTGTGGAGTTTATTTGAAAACCCTATTTGAAACTGTGACATTCCTATATATTTATTTCTTTATATATTGTACCGCTCCACCACTAGGGGGATTACAATATCCATGAGATACAGGGGAGGCAGTACATGGAAATGTCTGTGATGCATATCCTGAAATCCAGACTGGCCAAGCAGCCTCTGAGGACCTCGTTCAGAAACATGATCTGGCAGCTGACATCTGATATATAATAGCTGACTAGACAGCAAAAGCCATATATTTAATTTAATTTAAAACAGCCTAAAACCGAAACTATAGGGGTTCAGCCCTTCTCTGAGACACATTGCTGTAGAGAGATGTAGAGATGGACAGTCAATTTCCCAGTACTCAATTCTTTATAGGGACCTTTGCACAAGAGTACCTGGAACTGACTGCCAGCCCAGCATAATATAAACCAGGGGTGGGCAAACTTGGTCCTTGAGGGTCACAGTTCATTTGGGTTTTCAGGATTTCCACAATGAGTATGCACAGGATCTATTTGCAGACAATAGAGGTAGTGCATGCAAACAGATCTCATGTATATTCATTATGGAAGCCATGACAACCTAAATGGGTTGTGGCCTTCAGGTATCAAGTTTGCTCACCTCTGGTGTAACCAAACCAGCTGTGGCCACAAGGAGCCAGTGACAAATGCTAAGTAGAGAGAAAAACTGAAAATAGATCACAAACATGTTACACAACCAGGGATTTCCTCTGCTTATCAGAAGAAAAGGACAGAGAGGGGTAATGGAGACAGATTTTTGAACCATTTACCTGAATTTTAAACTAGCTGATCTAGAAAAAGAACCTGCCCAGTTGTTTCTAACTGGGAATTAACTAGACTGTATGTGTAATAAAGGTACATGCATGCTGTATAACTTTGGACTATTTATTTATGTATTTATTTATTTCATTTATATCCCACATTATCCCAAACAAGCTTGAGTTCAATGTGGCTTACAATAAACAGAATAGGATACATAACAAAGAATAATGCATAAGAAAGTAATTTCTTGTAAGAATCCAATTTTACAATACAGTATCATAAACATACTGGGATAGCTATGGATGTTTAACAAAGTTAATTGTAAATAGAGTAATAACCAATTCAGGTAATAATTAATAGTTTGAGATATGGTTATTCTTTGTGAGGGTTTGTTTGAATAGGAACGATTTGAGGATTTTGCAGAATCTAGTATATTCCTGTATATTTCTTATTTTGGGAGTTAAGGAGTTCCACCATTTGGTTCCTAGGTAAGTGAAGTCTGCAGAGTAGGCAGTTTTGTAGATCACGTTTTTGCAATTTGGGAGGTGTAATCTGAGATATTTTCTTGCCTCATATTTAAAATTGTCTTCTTAGAGCAGCATTTTCCACCCAGTGTGCTGCTGCACATTGGTGTGCCACATCTGCTTCCCAGATGTGCCACAGACGTTTTCTGTCACTGCTGTCCTGTCCCCAGCCAGCGACTCGGTATTATAAGATCTCTTCAGTAGCGGTTAGTGGCAGTGGGTAGCTATTCAGACAGCCTGCTAGCACCAACCCCCAAGTCTTCCCTATCATGTAACTTCACATATCCACATAGGCGTGAAGTATTAGCGTGAAGGCTCGGTTTGGCGCAAGCAGGCTATCTGAATCGCTGCAGACCACTATAGGAAAAGAGGTGAGGGGAAAATAGATAAGCTAAATTCCCCAGTCTGTGTACCCAGATACCACGAGGAAGGTAATGGAACCTTCAGATTAAATCTATTTTAATTTGGCCATACATTGTTAACTGGCTCAATTATAGTGAGTCCTCATGTTTGAGTGTGTTCCTGTGGCAGTTTGCTAATTCTCATCCCAAATTTTAACCAGATTATTACATAGTGAAAATTGCATGCCATTCAGATTGTGTCCATTTGGTATGACCTCATTACTTTGTCATTACAGGGGTAGTTCTATAAACGTGTGCCTGGTGGAAGTCTATTGTAAAGGAATTTAGGTTTGAAGATAACACAATGATTAAAAATGTAATTATTGAACTTTAAACACAATCTTAGTACTTTGAATGATAAAATATATATCCTTAAAAAAACTAATGGTGTGCCTTGACAATTTTTGCGCCTTGTCAGTGTGCCATGAGATGAAAAAGGTAGAAAATCACTGCCTGAAGAGCACAGAGTCACTCTATGGTACATGCAGGCCTACATCCAAATTTTACAAGAGAAACCCTGTGTGGAATTTCCGTTTGATCATAAGTAGAGGAGTGTGGTAGCCGTGTTAGTCCACTCTTAAGGTTATCAATAGAAATCAAACAAAATAAAACATGGAAAAGAAAATAAGATTATACCTTTTTTATTGGACATAACTTAATACATTTCTTGATTAGCTTTCGAAGGTTGCCCTTCTTCGTCAGATCGGAAATAAGCAAATGTGTCAGCTAGCACATTTGCTTATTTCCGATCTGACGAAGAAGGGCAACCTTCGAAAGCTAATCAAGAAATGTATTAAGTTATGTCCAATAAAAAAGGTATCATCTTATTTTCTTTTCCATGTTTTATTTTGTTTGATTTCTATTGATAACGTTTGATCATAGAAAGCTGACAGTGGAGAGGTAGCTGCCTATAACATTTCCACTTGTAATAAAGCAGATGCCAATGTATGCATGATAAGTCTGTGTAGAGCTTTCAAAATAAAAACGCTGCATGGCTTTTCCTAACCTGACCAAATTCTATTCTTTCTCTGCCTCTTTTCCAACCTGGGTTAAAGTCCCTGCAGGAAAGTTGTGAGAACTTCCCTCTTTATATTTCTTTTTTCTGAACTGTGATGTCAGTGATTGCTGTTTCATGTCAGTGATTCAAGATTAAATTTAAGTTTCGTTTCACTGTAGTTTATTTTCCTCCTGCATGATGATGGAGCAAGAAGATGGATTAATCTTAAATGCCCTGGAAAATCTGGGTCAGGATGATTTCAAGCGCCTTAAATTCCAGTTGAGTATTATGACAATAGAGGGGAAAAGTCCCATCCCCTGGGAGCGGCTTCAGGACTCAGACCGGGCTGCAACACTTATGCTCCTGAAGGACTTCTATGGCAAAGATGCAGTGGACACAGCAGTTACAGCTCTAGAACAGAGTAACTTTAGAGACACGGCCTCCATGTTGGAAAGAAATGGTACGTAGAGCATGAGCATTGCTATGGGGTGACATGGGGTAACAAGTGCCACCCCCCTAAAATGGCTTTCAGCCATCAGATTGGGCCTGGAATAACCCATCCCCTGCCTGAACCAATGGCTTGCTGACCCAGCTATTTCTGCGGCATGCTGATCTGTCTCTCTCTTTCCCACTCTACAGGCCTCTCTCCTCCTAGTAGCAACAGGAGATGCATTCACAATAAGAGCTGCAAAATCTCATAGCATGAAAGTGGTCCTGTGGCGGCAAGAGATGACATGTTTTTAAATGCTTCTCCTGTTGCTGATAAGCGAGGAGGCTATGCACTGTGAAGAAGAATCAGCTCAGGTTCAGAGAAAAAAAAACTCCTAATGGATGGAGGAAGGTGCAGGAAACAAGAGGGAGAAGGAAAGAAAGTAGCCAATTAAGGGATGAAAAGGAGAGAGAAAAGAGCCTCTAGTAAGATGGAGGAATGCAGGGATGGGGCAGGCGAGGAAGGCAGCACCTTTGGAGGAAAAGAGGGAAGAGCTAATAGAAGGCAGGAGGAGATAAGAATGTAGGAAACAGCTTTTAGTGTGAAGGTAGGAGGGAGGATGGGAAAGAGAGGGAGAGGATAAGAAAGGAGCAATTGCCAGTTAAGGCAGAAGGAAGGGGGGGGGGGGGAAGAGCCCTTGGGTTTCTGATGGGAGGAAGTGAACATGAAAGAGAAGGAGGAAGAAACAGGCAGCAAAGACTCTCTAGAGTGGGAAGGAGGGGATGAAAAGAGGGAAAGAAGCAATGACAGATTGGAGAGGAAGGGAGGGGATGCAAAGAGGGAAAGAAGAGTCTCCAGTGGGAGTAGGACAACATGGAGAAATAGAAACAGAAATGCATTTCTTGCTGTACTGTGCAAAATACAAAGGTATCAGAGATGCTGCACGTGTATGTAATGAGGGGTGATTGGTACCTGTGGAGGGGCATAATCGCTATCTCCATGGGCGTTTATCTCCAAGAACGGGTCCGTGAAGGGGCGGGCCGAACCGTATTTTCGAAAAAATGGACGTTTTTGAGCTGGGCGTTTGTTTTTTTTTAGCGATAATGGAAACTAAAAACGCCCAGCTCAAAAACGTCCTAATCCGAGCCATTTGGTCATGGGAGGGGCCAGGATTGGTAGTACACTGGCCCCCCCTGATATGCCAGGACACCAAGTGGGCACCCTAGGTCAGTGCGGTGGACTTCAGAAAAAGCTCCCACACGCATAGCTCCCTTACCACAGGTGCTGAGCTCCCAACCCCCCTCTCCCAAAACCCACTACCCACAAATGTACAACACTACCATAGCTCTTAGTGTTACAGGTGGGGGGGGGGGGGGGATGGGCCTGGGGCCACCTGGCTGAAGTGCACTGCGGTACCCACTAAAAGTGCTCCAGGGACCTGCATACACGCAGGCCTCTAGGACTTGTTGCTGCTGTATAACATTGGCACAGCAGTTGACACCTGAAGACTAATCTCTCCGAAAACGTCCTTTATTGGAATAACCGCATTTACTCACAGTTAACTGCAGATCAGAGGTTGTGCCCCACTGGCAACGAGTCTCCCTGGTACTGAGATGAGCAGTAGGTCAGAGCTGGCAGAATGGTGTACAGTGCCCTCTTTCAGCCATATTCAAGGGAAGAACTAAGTTCTGTAACGTGGCTAACACAGGAAAGGGAACTAAAACTTGCTTACAAAAATGGCCACTACCACATGGACTACAACAGGAAACACAACAGGGCACACTCTGACCCAGTAGGCAGGGGGAAAAGCACCATGGGAGAAGAGCCTAACTACCAACATCGTGAGACTGTAACACAAGCTAATGAAATCACGGAGCCCAATACCCTACACCCCACCACAATGCAATGCTGATGTGACCCTGTACTGCACCCGAGAGCCACATCTGACCCAGGGAAAGGCTGTGACAGGATCAAACACATTCTGCTGTCATGGAGGTGGGTACGGCATTTGAGGCTGGCATACAGGCTGGAAAAAAAGTTTGTAAAGTGGGTTTTTTTTGGTGGGAGGGGGTTAGTGACCACTTGGGGAGTCCGGGGAGGCGATCCCCGATTCCCTCCAGTGGTCATCTGGGCAGTTGGAGCACTTTTTTGGGACTTGTTCGTGAAAAAAAAGGGTCCAAAAAAAGTGACCCAAAATTGCGGTAAAAACGCCTTTTTTTTTTCGATTATCAGCTAAAGACGCCCATCTCTCCTCTGCTGATAACCATGCCCCAGTTCCACCTCCACCACGCCTCCGACATGCCCCCGTTAACTTTATTCGTTTCCGCGACGGAGTGCAGTTGGAAACGCCCAAAATTGGCTTACGATTATACCGATTTGGGCGCCTTTGCGAGATAAATGTCTATCTCCCGATTTAGGTCGCACTATAGGTGTTTTTCTCTTTCGAAAATAAGCTGGATAGTGTATCTGGAGTCTGATTAACCTTTTACAAAAATAGTAGTTATTCAGTTGGGACCAAGGCCAGGACCAACACTTTCCTGGAGGTGATAATCAGCTTTCACAGTCTTCCTTCGCTTCACTCTCTCAGAAACTCAGTCCACACCAGGCTGTTTGGTTGTGATCCATCTAGGTGTTTGGTGGAATATAAATACATAAATAAATACAGAATGCTAAGCTGCCCCAATTCACTGTTCTTTGGAGTGGGGACTGTTACGTGACACAGCTACTCCCACAAGAGTAAAGCTGAGGGCTCAGAAGCTCCAATTTAACACCCCTAACCCCATCCAAGAAAAATGAATCATCCCATCCCAAATTTGTGCAACTAGGCTCAATTCAACTTCAGCCCCTCATTCCCCCTTGCATCCAGCCTCCTCCTCTTTCTTTCATTCATCCCTATTGCTGGCAGTCCCTCCTCCCCCTTATACCAGCCCAGCCTCCTTCCTCCTTTTCCTCTTTCCACCTTTGCACTCATCCCCTCCTCCTCTTGTTCATCCTCTTAGTTGTCCCCAATTCCCACCTTTACTTTTTCCCCTTTACTCCAGTTCAGGCCCCTTTTCCTTCTCCTACTCTCACTCATCCCCCTTGCCCCTGCTCCTTGCTCCTCCTAGCTCACAGACTCCTCACTCTGTTGCTCCCCGTCCAGCCTCCACTTCATCATCTCACTTTTCATTAAAACTTTGTTGAATAATGTTATTAATTATAATGACAGTTGTACTGGGTGGCTAAAATTGGTTGGGGAGAGGTGGTTCTTTATGCATATGCAACTCTTGTTTGGATATAAGCGTGAAAAGGTCTACATAAATATATTTTTTAATGGACTGGTTCAAGGTTGGGGCTGAGACTAGTAAAACTAGGAGGCTGACTGGCACTTTAATCTACTCATTCTAGAAAAATAAATTGTCACATGGTTGTAACATGAATTCCTGCATGCAGTAGTTCTAGTTGAGGCTTTATACATTAGCCAAAAGGCTTCAGTACTGCCAGAGGCTTGATATAGTCCAGGCATAAAAGATTCTCACTTTACAGAGTTATAAGCACAAGTATGCAGTTCAATAGCCATCACATATAAATATTTATCTGAGCAACTATGAAATAAGATTCCACGATTCATTACATCATTTTTTGTTTCTGTTTCTAGACCAATAAAGTTTGCTCTGGAACAGGAGTATAGTGTTGGAATTGGAAGGGCTGATTTATTATTTATTATAATCATGACTTGTAGAGTGTAAGAATTACCGAGGGTAATGTTATAATGGAGCATTTAGGTAGGAAAGGCAGATAGGTGCATATGTTGCACTTATGTTCTAATTGGGCCATCCGTTTTGCATGTTTTATTCCATTCCCTCTCTCTAACCCTGGAATGTCCAATTTTTTGCAACTCTGTTTTGCCACTGCAGAGTGGTAGACAAATTTCAGTGCCCAGGATATCCAAATAACTTCCCTCTATCTTTTTGACTATAATAGGAAATCTTAGAGAATTCCTCTTGATAAAGGACGGTTATTCTTGCCAGTTGAGCACTGTAATTCTCCGTCAGACACATATTTATCTAGTCACATTTTCAATTTGCTACTGTAGATACAAACCAGGCAGCTGCTGTGCTTTGGATCTAAAAACTGTTCCAAAGTAAACTTTATCTCCAGTGACAGCTTGTGATGAGAAGAATGAAAGAGCTGATAAGGAGGATGCAGAAAAGGAGTCAGAGGTGAATTCAATTGGAAAGAGGGGTGGAGGGATGAAGACAGGAAGGAAAGAGGTTGGAAGGAGGAAAATGAGAGGGCTGCAGGAAGGTAGGAGGAACGGAGATTAGGAGGATATGATTAGCAAACCTATTTCTTCTCTGGCAAGAAGACAATGGAGAAAATTTATGAATCTCTGTTCATTCCTAAACAAGTTACTTCACTCAAAAGCAGCAAAATGGGATGGGCCTGACCAAATATTTAAATCCCCCACAGCATCAGCAACTATTGAGCCTGGAGGCAGGGCCACAAATTGGGTTGCTTGTCTCCATTAACAAGCTCATAAGAATTCATGATGTGTGTCCTTATCTTTGAACATAATATGATGCTTGTTTAGCTGGCCATAAAAACTTGTGGATAGTTCTTCTGATTTCTGATTTTTTAAAAATGAACAATGCTAACTAAAGACATTCCTCTTTCAGTTTTGGGTTTCTCCTGGAAGAAGAAGAAGAAAGAAACAAAAGGTAAGATGATATTTATACCAAGGACATATACAGAATAAAGAAAATTGTGTTTACCTCCTCCAGGGACGGACCAACCATATGGGAATTAGGCAGTGCCCGAGGGCCCAGTGCCTCCTCCCCACGTGTCTGACATCTCTCTGTCCCTGGGTCCATCACTCCCCTGCTCTCCTTCACCCACCCCCCATTTACTTCAAAAGTCCTTTCTATGTACTGGGCCCTAGCTGTTTGCCACTGACTGGAATCTTCTCTCTGCCTTGGCCCATCCCTTTCTGATGTAAATTCCTGCTTCTGCAAGGATGGGCCGTGGCAGAGAGGTTCTAGTCAGCGGTAGACAGCCAAGGCCCTGTATGGAAAAAGGACTTTTGAGGTAAATAGGGGGGGGGGGGGTGGTGGTGAGAGAGGGGACTGCCAGATCTGGGGATGGGAGGGGGGTGAGATAGGGGGAGTGCCGGACCTGGGGTGAGTGAGATATGTGGGACCCAGGAGAAGAGGGGGAGGGATGTGGGGACACAGGGGTAGATCCTCTTGTTGCCTGGGAGCCCAGATCTCTGTCAGTCCTCCCCTGACCTCCTCAGGGGGGAAAGGAGAGGGGAGGGGAGGCTATGAGGGCATCATGATTCTACCAGGTTGCTAACAGGACCACTGCCTTTGCAATTTATGTGCTCTATTATAGAATAAAGGGGATCCGCGCCTAATAATGATGTGAGAATTTAAACCAGGGTTTACTTGGGTGTAAATCCTCATGTCTAAAGTTAGGCACTGATCATGATCCTAAGCGTATTCTATAAATGGCACCTACCTTTCAATCAAACATATAAAGAGGAATCCAATAAAATTTATATGGAAATATGATGTTTGATTTTAACAGAATATTTCTAAAAAGCAAGGAAAAGACCTGAAAATGCCCGACCGCTTACTTTCAGTTTTTGGCGGCTTTAACTGGGGGCGTGGTGTTCATCACTGGTCATAAAAACCTTGCTTGGAAAGAATTATTTTAACTTTTAATTTATTTCCAAATTTATTTCCAAAAAGATTTTAACAATTTTGCTCTTTTTTACAAAAAAGTTTTTTTTTAAATATATTGACAATATCAATGCTAACTTCAACATTTATTTAGTTCATAAAAACCTTCACTAATTCTCATGAAGTGCTATAAAGCAGCTTTATAAAGATAAAGTCGAGCACTTATCTGTTGCCCGACGGTGGCCCCATCCATTTTGCTTGTAGGCTTTTTCAAGGGCTGTGCTTCGACAGAGAAAGCATTGAGAAAATTTTTTCCTCTCTTTTGATCTGATCTTGGCTTAGTGCTGCTTTTCTCAATGCTTTCTCTGTTGAAGCACAGCCCTTGAAAAAGCCTACAAGCGAAACGGGGCCACCGTCGGGCAACAGATAAGTGCTCGACTTTACTTTATCTCTATAAAGCTGCTTTATAGCACTTCATGAGTGGCCCAGTGTCAGGGTATGTCCCTCTTGAGACCTGCTCCAAAATAACATTGATGGCACTTGGTAACGGCATCAAAATAACATTGATGATGCCTAGCAGTAGTCTTGTGGTACTGCTAGGGGTCAACCTTCCATACGAGGGCAAACGACCCTTATATGGCAGGTTGGACCTTAGCGGTAGTACTGATAGAATACTCAAGGAGACGACTGATAAAGGTTAGGATTTACACCTGCTGTTCCCCGTGATGTCAGAGGTAATAAACATGTACATCTCTGCTTCACCATTACCCTGTCTCAAAAGTCCACAACATGCTCCCTTCCCACATCCATACTTTACAGCTATATACATGTAAAAACTGGCTTTTTGATAACTGCATATTCTATGAGTTTGCTATTTACCAATACCAGTACAAACATGCCTCTTACATACCGCTCAATCCCCCAAAATGGGTTCTGCGCGGTTTACAACATAGTGCAACTGGATTAACATACAAACAAAAGTTAATACAGCATTGCAAGAAAATAAACATCTTAAAAACTTTAAAAACTATAAATGCTTTAAGTTTCTTGAAAACCATAATAACTCAACTCTGTTCTAATACTTGAGTGAAGAGAATTCCAAAAAGAAATTGCCAAAAAAGGAGAAAGAGAATTTGCCAATCCTGGAAAACCGTACTCCCTTAATAACAGGAGGGTGGAGAACAAGTTGATTTTGCAGATGAGAAGAAAATCTGAAACGAGGAGTGCTCACTAAGGCCCCCTTTTACTAAGGCACGTTCACGGTTTTAGTGCACGCTAAAATTGTGGTCGCGCTAAATGTTAGCGACACTAATGTATTCCTATGGGCATCTCTAACATTTAGTGTGCCCACAATGTTAGCGCGTGCTAAAAACGGGAGCGCGCCTTAGTAAAAGGGGCCTAAATTTGCCCCTAATTCAGACCCTATAGCATAAATAGCCTAAAATGTTAAACAGGCTACCTTAAATAAAATTGTTCTCCCCAAGGGTCTCACTTACAGGTTCCTGCAACCAGTAGAGATTCACAATCACAGGCCATCTCCTTGGCCTTCCTTCTGCCACATCCTGCCCTCTCTACTGCAACTTCCTGTTTTACTAACATGCACTAATGGATTTTGTGTGAGCTAAAAAAATATGAGTTTGTGTTAAGTGCCATGCAGCCCATAGGTATACAATGGGCTGCATGGCATTTAGCATACACAAATCATTAGCAAACTTCAGTAAAAGGACCCATAGGTGGCAACTGTATAAGTGAGTTCCTTCTGTTAGGTATCCTGATGCTGGGCAGGGACCACCTAGTCTATATCGGCATCTGAAAGTGTAATCCAGCCATCACAATAACTGGCTAATGCAGAGTTAACGTGGGGCCACTTACGGCCTCCTAGATAAGTGGTCCCACATTAACTCTGAGCAGGTACTGCACATTAATGGAAATGTTAATGCACAACCTGCAATGAAAATAGTGGAAACACCCCAAAAAGATGCCATGTAAAATGTGCAGCTACATTTTAGTAAAGGGGCTGCCCTAGGGTTTTATTTACTATTTTACCAAAATACTTTATACATTGATAGAATTTTCATTCAACCTTTTGTTTAAAAGGGGGATCAGAAATTGAAAGAAAAAAAATTGCATGAAATGATCATCTATAAAAATTTGATGTTTTGTGATTAGATTGTAGGAAGAAATACATGGAAAAAATAAAAGAGGCGTATCAAATGATGAAAAGTGGAGATGCCCAGCAAGGAGAGAGCCTGTACCTCAACACAGCTTACACAGAGCCACTGATCATTGGAAAGCATCGCTGTCCAAATGAGAAGAAAGAAGAGATCTCTGCTATTGGAAGGAAACATCTAGAAGTCATGAATGAAAGATACAGCTTGAAATACTTTCCTACTAGTGTTGAGATGTTCTTTGAAGCTGATTCCAAAGGCCTTTTGCCTCGGACTGTGGTGGTACAAGGCCCCGCAGGGATTGGGAAGACCTTCTTGATATGTAAAATCATGCTAGACTGGGCATCTGAGAAACTATACCAGAAAAAGTTTAACTTTGTTTTCCATCTCAGCTGCAGAGACATGAACATCATGGAGGCAGAAATGAGTCTCTTAGATCTCATTATAAATAAGTGCCCAGACGCTAGTACTTTAGTTCAAGAAATTTTAGGGGAGTCCGAAAAACTCCTTTTTCTAATTGATGGTTTTGATGAGCTAAAATATTCCCTAAATGTACCAGGTACTAAAATACACAGTGATCCCTGTGAGAAGACCACAGTGGAGAACATTTTAAATGGTTTGCTTCTGAAAAAGCTCCTTCCTAAATCATATCTCATCATTACCACTAGACCTGCTGCCCTGGAAAAACTGCAACTCTTTTTAAAGGCACCTCGTTTCACAGAAATTATGGGATTTGATGAAACTGGAAGAAAAGAATATTTCAACCTATTTTTTGCAAACAAAAATAAAGCCGAACAAGCCTATAGCTATGTGTTTGAAAATGAGATTGTGTACACCATATGTTTCATCCCAGCCGTGTGTTGGACTATTTGCACCATGATAAAAGAGCAGTTTGAGAAAGGGGAAGACATTATGAGTTCCTCGAAGACCATCACATCACTGTTTTACTCTATTATAGTTAGTATGTTAAAGCATCATTCTAGGACTACAGAGCTCACTGTTGGAAGTTGTCTGAGAAACCTTTGCTCCTTGGCACAGGAAGGAATCCTGGAGAAGAAATTCCTCTTCAAGGAGGAAGATCTTGAAAGACACCATCTGAGGGTGTGTGATGGTGTAGCTCTGTTTTTAAACAAAACAGTCTTTCAGAGAGGCATCACCTGTCAGAACCTCTTCGACTTCAGTCACTTAAGATTCCAGCAGTTTTTTGCTGCAT
The DNA here is from genome assembly GCF_901765095.1 of Microcaecilia unicolor. NCBI lineage: Eukaryota > Metazoa > Chordata > Amphibia > Gymnophiona > Siphonopidae > Microcaecilia > Microcaecilia unicolor. The sequence goes on along the minus strand of NC_044037.1, from coordinate 96,359,692 downwards.
TATACTACATCTTGGACAATGATCAAGAAGAAATGGGAAGCTTGGTGGGGCAAAGGAAAGATGTTGCAAGCCTGCTGAGAATGAGTAGAGAAAACAAGGAAAAACAAACAAAGCTCACGGTCAGGTTTCTCTTTGGTCTGTTAAATGAAAAAACAAGGCCTTTGACAGAGAGCTATTTCCAATGCAAAATATTTTCTCCTGCGATAAAGAGAGATTTAGAGACATCAGTGAAGGTTGCAGCTAGGAAGAAATATGGTACAGAGGGTTATGACCTGCTAAACTGGCTCCATTGCTTGTTTGAGATTCAAGATGAAGAGTTTGTGAAGTCAGCAATGAAGCACTTGAAAAACATCGACTTGTCCTTCCTGACCTTTACATTCAGAGACTGTGGCATACTCGCATACTGCTTACAGAAAAGTGCAAGGAAACATGCTGTTGACCTAACAAAATGTCGCATTTTATGTGCTCAGATACCTATTCTTAAACCCGGAATACCAAATTGTTCTTCTCTTGAGTAAGTATGGATTTTAACCCCGCTGCTCTTTACACAGGTGTACAGTAGGCAGAGCACAGTATCCCATGTAACCCTAGCTCCTACTGTTATATAATATCCTGATTAACATGGACAGTGAGCCAGTCTGTCTGGACAACAGACGGGCAATCCTGTATTCTAGGAGATAAATATTCAGCCAGTGACAGTGAGCATTTTGCTGACCACAGCTGACGTTATTCCCGAACATTCAATGCAGTGGCGTACCAAGGGGGGGGGGGGGGGGGTGGGGGTGGTCCGCCCCGGGTGCACGCCGCTGGGGGGGTGCCGCGCGCCAGTCAGCTTCGTTTGTTTCCATGCTCCCTCTGCCCCGGAACAGGTTACTTCCTGTTCCGGGGCAGAGGGAGCATGGAAACAAACGAAGCTGAGCGGCGCGTGGCACCCCACCAGCGGCGTGCACCCAGGGGGGGTCTTTCGCCGGTGTGGGGAGGTGTTCTTTCGCTGGGGGGGTGGGGTCGCGCTACACGGGGGGGGGGGGGGGCGCATCGGCGATCCGCCCCGGGTGTCAGCCCCCCTAGGAACGCCACTGATTCAATGGTAGGCCATGTCTGAGCTTTGACATTGAATATCCGGTTTATGCAGCATTGGCTTGCACATGGCTGGTTAAGTCGATATTCAGAACTTAAACAGACATAGGTTAACACATAAAGAGAGGACTGTGTTTTATGTGATCTCATTTATGCGGTTACCCTGGCTAGTTAAGTGCTGAATATCGGCCAAGTGCCAACTCCACCCCCAAAATAGCCAATTTTTACTTAGGCACTAAACCCCAGATTCTATATATGGTGACTAAAATTGGGCCTGCAATTTTGGCCATGTGCCCAATTTCACATACAACTTAATTGTTTAACAAGGCAATCAGAGCAGATAATTGGCCACTAACAAGCAATTATTGGCACAAACTGGCACTAATTAGAATTTACGCAAACAACTTTCTAAGCGTATTCTGTAAAGTGGTACCACAAAAAGGGGAGTGGCCATGGGAGGGGCATGGGCAGGTCATGAGTGTTCCTAAAAACTACGCACACTGTTACAGAATATGCCCGATCCGCTTCTAACTTAGGTACGGGCATTTACACCAGGTTTTAGTTGGTGCAATGGTCGTGCATAAATTTAAGTTGTGGGGATGGGTGCTACATGTATCCTATAATCCTAACTTTAGGGAAGGTTTATAGGCTAGCACTAAGTGCATTTTTTGTGCGCCCTGTATAGAATTCCCCCAACTGCTGGTTTTCAGTGGTGATAACTGGTTAAATGCTACTGAAAATTAGCAGATAGTCCCGAGTAAGCGATTTAACCAGCCACTGGCCATTTCCAGCTAGTTAAATTGTTTTGAATATCAACCAGTTGGTATCTGCATTTACGCACCCCCTTGTCTGGAATACTAGCACTTATGCACAGAAGTGTACACTTACACATGAAAATGCAGTAGAGTGTCTATGCACGATATGTAATGATGTGCTTAATGTAGATAGAATGTAAATGCAAGGGAGCATACACAGAGGCAGAGCCTGGGTAGGACATGGGTTGGGCTCCTACTTATGTGTATAACTTACAGAATATTGTAAGTTTATACACATCCCTGCTGCATTTAGGCACCTGCACTTATGCCAGATCTACAACTAGTGTATCTGCAATTATGTAAATACTAGTAAAAAAGGCCCGTTTCCGAAACCAATGAAACGGGCGCTAGCATGTGGCTTTTTTTTTGTGTGTGTGTGTGTATGTGTCACAGAGTTATTTTGTGTGTGTGTGTGAGGGTGTGGTGTGTGTGCAGGTTGTTGATGTGTGTCTTTTTTTGTTTTGTTTTTTGCTTGGGGGTTGGGGGATGTGCTGTGCTGTGCTGGCAAAGTGGGTTGGATTAGTGTGTGGCTTTGAGGGTGTGTTTCTGTTGTATTGTGTGTGTGTGGTTTTGTCTGTCAAGGAGGTTTGTGGAGGGGGGTCTTTCTGTTGTGAAATGTAAATGTGGTTGTAGGGGGGTCAGCCTTTGCTGAGTGTTGGTTTTTTTTTTCCAGGTTTTTTTTTTTGTGTTGTGCTGAGGCAGCAGTGTTGTTTTAGATGGGCGGAAGGTAGAGGAGCACGTTCTTTGTCGGTATTTTTTGGCTGTTTCAGGGCTGCTGTAGGGGAATGCTGGAAGAGAAATATGCTGTTGGAAGCAGCGCCATCTTTTTCCATTGGGCTGGGGTTCTGGGCATCCTGGAGGTGGGTGACGGCTTGCCTGAGGACGGGGATGGTTGTTTTAAGTTGGCGGAAGGGAGAAGAGCACGGTCTCGGGCCGTCGGGGGGTGATCCGGTATGTTTGGTCCATTTCAGGCTGGCTGCAGGGGAATGCTGGAACATTTATGTGCTGCAGGAATCAGCGCCGTCTTTTTCCAGGTGCTCGGGGAATCCCCGAGGTGGGAGACAGCTTGCCTGAGGCTGGGGATGGTTGGGCACGTCCTTGGCCGCTTCGGCAAAAGGGGAAGAGGAAGAGGGTGGAGAGTTACCTGCAGCCGCCTGAGAAACCATGTATTCTTTATTTGTTTTGTATTATTAGTTTGCATTTCTGTTGAAGAAAGAGTGGATGCCTTTCGAATGATGGAGGTGTTGCGTTGGTGTGCGGTTGTTTCGTTAGTTTGGCAGCCAGTCTTCAGCGATTCCTAGGCAGGGAAGGAGTACTCCTCCCCCTTCCTTGGTCGCTGTTTGCTGCTGGCTGGGTCGCGGGTAATCCTTCCAGCTGGGCCGCAGCTTGTCCTGTTCGCCCACGTCCCAGATGGTGATGGGCACGTTGTTTTCCGGCTCCTCCGACTCCATGTCAAGCGATCCCAAATATAGTCTGTGCTATAGGCCCTCTGGCACTCTTCAGTACTGGCATTAGGCATTTAAAAATTTCTCCCCCCCCCCCCCCCGGTCTATTTTTGCACATACCCACAGCAGGAATATTCTTCTCTCGTTCCAACGGTGGTTCTGTGCTCTCCGTGCTGCACAGATAATGAGCCATTCTGCTGGGGAATGCTCCTCCCTTATTGTCACGTAGTTTCCCTTGATTGGTCAGTCTTACGTTGCCTAGTGTTGCCTGGGAACGGTGTTGTGATGGTCCTTTGTGTTTCAGAATGTTGAGGGTGTTTTTTCTGATTGGTCTGTCATGCGAGGGTGGGGCAGAGAGACATGGTCAGTGTTGTGGCTTCACCACCATGAATCCATGAACCCTTCAGGGAGTGACTGAGTGACTTCAGAACGTTGTCTTCAGAACGTTGAGGGTGAGTTTTATTATAGTAGATTAGGCGCACCCACATTCCATTATAGAATGGGCTCCTACTGTGCCACCTAAATGGGGGCAGGGTGCCTCAGGGGTGGGCCTTGGCCCACCCAGTTTGGGCTCAGGCCCACCCAGCAGCAGTGCACCCCTGGGCCCTGTCAGCACCAGTGTGTGTGTGTGTGTGGAGGGGGGAGCAGACTGGGCTCCATTGCTAGCTCTTTTCAATGGGGTTCGCAGCAGCGTCAGCAATTCCCACAAGCTACCTTCTGCTAACCTGGAAGCCTCCCCTCTGCCGCATGCTGCCCCTCTCTGTTGCAATTTCTTGTTTGTGTCTGGGTGGGATGCGGCAGAGAGGAGGCTTACGGGTTTCTGGCAGACAGTGCGTGGGAATTGCTGCTGCTGCTATGGACCCATAGAAGAGAGGAGAAAGATGCTGCAGGTTGTGGAGGGAGAGGGAAGGAGAGATGCTACACAGGAGGGTGAGGAGAGGGGTGAGAGATACTACACGGGGGAGAGGAGCAAGAGATGCCGCACGAGAGAGGAGGAGAGGGGCAAGAGATGCTGCACAGGGGGAGGGGTTGAGATGCTGCATTGGGGAAGGGGCGAGAGATACTGTACGGGGAGAGAGGAGTGAAAAGTGCTGCATGGGCTGGGAGAGGGGCAAGAGAGGGAAAATTATTGGATATGGAGGGTAGGAAGGGATAGATGCGGCAAAGGGGTAGAGAGGGGCAAGAAAGGGAAAAATCTTGTATATGGAGTGGAAGGGAGGGAGAAATGCTGCATGGAGGGGGAGGGAGAGGGGCAAGAAATATGGAGGGGAGGGGTGAGAGAAGAAGAAATGTTGGACATAGGTGTGAAGGGGAGGAAGAGATGGTGCATGGGGGTGGAGGGGAGGAAGGGAAAGATGCGACAAAGGGGTAGAGAGGGGCAAGAAAGGGAGAAATCTTGTATATAGAGGTAAAGGTGGAGGGAAGGGAGAAATGCTGCATGCAGGGGGAGAGGGGTGAGAGAGGGAGAAATATTGCTCATAGAGGTGAAGGTGAGGAAGAGATGGTGCATGGGGGAGAGAGGGAGAAATGTTGGACATGAAAGTAGAGGAGAGGAAGGGGAAAATGCTGCATGGGGAGAGGAAGAGATAGATGTTGGCCCTATGGGCACAAGGGAGGGAATCAAGAGAGATGATGGACAGTGAAGAGAGGCAGAAATGTTGGACATGGCAGAGGAAGGAAGAGAATGCTACATGGAAGGGAGGGGGAAGAGAGATGTTGGATCTGGGGTACAAGGGGGGAGAGAGAGAGATGGTGGACAATGGAAGAGAGGGGGGAGATGTAGGACATGGGGTTGGATGACAGGCAGGGAAAGATGCACAAGAGGTGGAGAGAGGGAGATGTTGGATCCAGGAGCAGATGAGAGTGATGGAGAAATGCCGGAGAATGGGAGTGAGGGAAGAGAAAGGAGAAATGCTGGACCATGGGGAACAGGGCAGGAAGGAAGAGTGAAGGGATAGGGAGATGTGAGGCTATGAGGGTGGGGAGGGAAGAAAGAGGGAGCAGATGCTGGGCTAGAAGGGTGGAAGGAGGAAGATGCTGGGAATGGTGGAACCATGTGGAAGAGGCCAGGAGGTGTGGCAAGGAAATAGATGAGAGTATAGTGACTACACAGGGTAGAAATATGGTAATGGGGAGTAAATTAAAGGGAATGGAAGGCTGGGGAAGGAGTGAGATGGGGAGTGGGAGAGCTAGTGGATGACAGAAGAAAATGAAAATCTGATAGGTATCTGCAAAGTAAAAAGGAGGAGAAAGGTGAGAAAAAGGGTGAAATTTGAGACAAAAGAAAGAGAAGAAAGAGCTAAAAAGGAATGATCAATATGTCAGAGGTAGGTGTAGTGAGGGAATAGACAGCAAAGAGGAGAAAAGACAAATGGACAGCAACCGCTTGAAGGAGAAGTAGTAGTCAACATGGGCATAGCTACGGGTGGGCCTGGGTGGGCCCATCCAGCCAGTTTTGTTTCAAGCCCACCCAGAGGTGCTACACCCCAGCCAAAACATCCCCTCTCTTCCTTCCCTCCAACCTCCCGCTTGTCCAGAGTAGCACCTCTTTCCTTCCCTCCACCCTTGCATATCCAGCGCCTCTCAACCCTCCCGCAGGTCCAGCACTTCCACATCTTACCCTCCCCTGCCCCTGCCATGGAAGCGCTTGCACTTTAATCCTATCATGCCGCCGGGCAGGAACTCCACACAGTGCGTTGGGGCCTTCCCTATACTGCATCTCACCCACTGATGCAACTTCCTGTTTACACAGGCTGGGCGGGATGCGGCAGAGAGAAGGCTCCGATGCAGCACTGTGTGGAGTTTCTGCTGGGCGGTGATGATAGCATGAAGTGCACTGCAAGCATTGCGGCAGGGATGGGATGGGGTGAGGGTAAGGAAGACACGGAGATGGCTGTGCCAGAACTGTGGGAAGGGAGAGAGGTGCTGGACATGGGAGTTGGTGGGGAGGGAAGAGGCGCTGGACATACATGCAGGCGGGAGGTTGGCGGGAAGGGAGAGAGGTGCTGGGCATGTAAGGAGGTGCTGGAGGAAAGGGGTAGAGATGTGGAACTGCGAGGGAAGGGAAGGGAAGGGAAGGGAAGGGAGAGAGGTGCTGGATATGTAGGGGGAGGGAAGGGAGAGAGTTGCTGGATATATGGGTGGGAGGGAAGAGAGAGAGAGGTGCTGGATATATGGGTGGGAGGGAAGGGGGAGAGGTGCTGGACATGCAAGGGGGTTGGAGCGAAGGGAGAGAGGTGCTGGATACGTAGGGGGAGGGAAGTGCGAGAGGTGCTGGGTGAGAGGGTGGGAGGGAAGGGAGAGAGGTGCTGAATATGTGGGGGGGGGGGGCAGGCAGGAAGGGGGAGAGGTGCTGGGCATACAAGGGTGGCTGGAGCAAAGGGAGATAGATGCTGGATATGCAGGGGAGGGCTGGAGGGAAGGGGGAAGAGATGTGGACCTGCAAGGGGGGCTGGAATGAAGGGAGGTGCTGGACCTATGGGAGGGGGAGGGGTTTGGGTTAGAGGGTAGGGAGAGTGATGTTGGACCAAGGAGGTAAAAGAAGAGGGGGTCAAATGCTGAACCCATAGTGGGAGAATGAACCAGATGCATAAGGGGGAGGGAAGAGAGAAGGAGAGGCGCTGGTTGGGTTGGGGCCAGAGAGGGACACATTGGTGTGGGGGAGGGAGAAAGGGGACCTAGAGAGGTATAGAGAAACAGAAGGGAGATGATGGGTGGGAGCATGGGGACAAAGACACAGGTGAGATGCTGTATTGGGATGGCATATGGGCACAGAGGGGCAATGCCTGACACGGGGATGGAGAGGGAGATATAGGAATAGAGATACAATGGACATGGGGGGGGGGGGGGGTGGATATGGGAATAGAGATACAATGGACACAGAAGGGAGATACCAGACAAGGGGGAGAACAGGAACACAGAAGGGAGATGCTGGGCATGGGGTACATGGGGACACAAAGGAATGATGGTGAATGTGGGGATATGAACACAGTGGAGATGCTGGACAAGGAAATGTGTGGACACAGAGATGGGAGATGGATGGTGGAGATGGAGACAGAAGAAATGTCATATGGACAGGAAAGACAGAGGGAAGCAGAAACCAGAGACTGGGACCAATATGATTTGAAAAATAAAATGACCAGACAACAAAAAGGTACAAAAATATTTTTATTTTCTATTTTGTGATTAGAATATGACTGGGGAAGAAATCTGGGAGAGGACCCCAAAGCCCATTACCAGGCTGCACCTTCTTCAGCTTCTGGTAGGCTTGGGGCTCTCTCTGGCCAGAAAGCCAAGCACATTGCCCTAGTTGCACCCCCCCCCCCCTCAAACACCATCCCTGGCATGTGCTATCTTTATATTTTGCACAGGAGGAAATGCCTTTCTTGTTTCTCTAATGTTGTACTACATGCAAGGTCTGGCTTCTCGGAGTTTCAGTTTCATTTATATTTATATAGTTTGTGTATTTGGCATTTGTGTTTGTGTGTGTGACCCTGAGGTATTCTGTCACCATGAAGTTTCTATGTAGCATTCTGTAGTAATTTGGCTTGTTCAGATGTATCGATATAATTGTATCGATATTTTAGAGTCCCACTAATAGGTAGGATCCTTGTTTTGGAAGTTAGAGCTGGCATTGTAGATTTGCTCTAGATTGAGTTACTTTTTGTTTACAGTTTTTTTTAATTACTTTGTAATATGTCTATTATGAGATTACCAAAATTTCTTTGTATGGTGAGTTTTGTGAGGAAATGTCCTTGCTCTGTTCTGCATCCATTGTTGGTGGAAGTCCAGGAGGTTCTCTCGATGCGGAATGTATTTGGCTTCAATACCATATGTGTGTTGGAGGACTGTAGCTCAATGAGGGCTGAAGAAGAGTGTAATCTCTTGTACTTCCCTTAGCTCTCAACTGGCCACTGAAGCCTGCACTGCAACCCTCATTGAAGTAATTGGGACAACTTCCCTATGAGCATAGGAGCGAACGTTTCAAAATGATTGGGGGTGCTGAAATTTTTTTTTTACAGGTGGTGCATTCCCCTCCTCCCCTCCCTCTGCTCCCTCCGAGTTCCAGGCCCCCTCCCTCCCAGTTCCAGGCCCCCTCCCTCCCTCTCCTCCGAGTTCCAGGCCCCCTCCCTCTGCTCCGTGTTCCAGGCCCCCCTCTCCTCCGAGTGCCAGTCCGACCCCAGCCCAACCTCTTCTCCCACAACAGTCCTCTGCCTGCCCCTCGCCTTCCTGCGTGCCTCCCAGAATTTAAAAGCAGTGAAAGGCGAGCAGGCTCGGTGCTTCAGCCTTTCCTTCTCTCTTAGTTCTGCCTCTGGTCTCGAGCGCCGGGAGCCCGAGGTAAGATGACTTTTAAATTCTGGACAGCATGCAGGAAGGCGAGGGGCAGGCAGAGGACTGTTGAGGGAGAAGAGGGTGGGCAGGTCGGGCTGGCTGGGAACTTCCGTTCCGGCGGGTCTAATATTGGGGGTGCTCAAGCACCCACAGCACCCACGGAGTCGGCGCCTATGCCTATGAGGAAAGGCTAAAGTGGCTAGGGCTCTTCCACTTGGAGAAAAGGCGGCTAAGGGGAGATATGATAGAGATCTATAAAATAATGAGTGGAGTTGAATGGGTAGATGTGAAGTGTCTGTTTACACTTCCCAAAAATACTAGGACTAGGGGGGCATGCGATGAAGCTACAAAGTAGTAAATTTAAAACGAACCAGAGAAACTTTTTCTTCATGCAACGTGTAATTCAACTCTGGAATTCATTGCCAGAGAATGTGGTAAAGGCGGTTAGATTAGCAGAGTTTTAAAAAGGTTTGGACGGCTTCCTAAAGGAAAAGTCTATAGACCATTATTAAATTGGACTTGGGGAAAATCCACTATTTCTGGGATAAGCAGTATAAAATGTTTTGTACTTTTTTGGAATCTTGCCAGGTATTTGTGACCTGGATTGGCCACTGTTGGAAACAGGATGCTGGGCTTGATGGACCTTTGGTCTGTCCCAGTATGGCAATACTTATGTACTTATGAGTATGGTAGAGGTAGAGCATGGGGTGGGGTACGGACAAAGCATGGGTGCATTAGGTGACTGGTTTTTTTTCTCTTTCAAAAAGTTGGCAACTCTATTGCCCACCCATCCAATCTGTTGGCCCACCCAAAAATTGCCTTCAGGCTATGCCACTGGACAGAGAATTAGTAGGCAACAGATAGGAAACTGGAACCAACATAATGGAAAAATAGAATGTCCAGACAAGAAAGGTAGAAAAAAAGCATTGCATTTTGAATGCTTTAAATGGAATGTTAGCTGTGGAACATGTGCATAGCAATGTCTTTGCATTGTGTTCAGTAGAAAAGGAAATGTTTGAGTTGTATCCACCCTGTCAACTGCTGTGTTGTCTGTCTGCTGTGGACCAGCAATGTCCGGGGCTGGTGTTATGGTGTTAGCTGACCCTTTGTTTTTCTCATACGGGGTTATAGTGTTTCTAATTACATCTGCTAAAGATATGTCCTCAGCTCCTTGTGGCCTTTCCACCACTGGCAGTGCAGTCACAGAGCTAGAAGGTGATATACTGCCTTTTGGAGGTTTTTGCAACTACATTCAAAGTTTACATATATTCAGGTACTTATTTTGTACCAGGGGCGATGGAGGGTTAAGTGACTTGCCCAGAGTCACAAGGAGCTGCAGTGGGAATTGAACTCAGTTCCCCAGGATTAAAGTCCACCTCACTAACCAGTAGGCTAGTCCCTCCACTCCACTAGTTATTATATGACATAAAATGGGTCAATTACCTAGAACCCAGTTCTAAGAGATGAGCCTCCTTCCCCTCCCAAGCCTCTTTTCTGGTATAGCAAATAAAGGAATTAAAAAAAAAAAGCCTCTCTTTTACTTCCTATTGTCTTGCCAATGTCTGCAGTGGGTGGAGTAATGTCGCCATCTGCAGGCCATTTCCAGCCATTTCAGCCAAGCCGTAGAGCATTTTTTTTTGACTCACATCTCATCTCATCTCCCAAGCATGCTTATAATGACCCCATTTGTACATGCTTTGCATTCAGTTTTATGTAGGTGGGGATGCCATTTACATTTTTATTAGTATTATTAAAATTATTTTATTTTCTGTCTGGGCTCTCATTATAGCCTCTCAAATGTGGAAATGGCTGGCTGTGTACCCTAAGGAAAAATGGCATCTCTGAGTAAAATGGTGGAATCCCGCTTCTTTATATTACACTTCTCGCTACACACATCGCCTCAGCACTCGTGCCCAGTATGAAATCACACGTTCTGCCACAGGAGCTCTGCCTCGGCCCCTGACTACTGTGCACCTCATTTTCGTGTCATGGACTTATGCAGTGGGCTATGTGGCTGACTTTGGAGACATGGCCGGAAGGCTGCTGCACCCATATGTTGACCCCTCCTCTGCAGTGTTCTGGCAGAAAGGTGGGTGGGAGGCACCCAAAAGCAGAAGGAAAGTGCTAAGTGGGAAAGGCGTAGTGGCCGCCGTTGAACAGTGACAACGCAATCGGCTGCCTGTACCACCATTGCAATAGCCTGATGCTCCTGCCCTGCTTTGCTACCCTTCATGCCACTAACCCTGCAAAACCCAGGGGGGGGGGGCAACTGTCCGCTGGAGCGTGCATTTTGCTCCCGGTGCCACTAACTTCACGACTGTCCAACAATTGTTCCTGCACAGCGATCATTACTGCCATCACTGAGCCTGCCCAGTTGCGCCCCCCCCCAAGGGCCTGCACCTCCCATGGGCGTACACCATTATGTTTCCAGACCTCAAACCTTTTTTAATTAGCCCGTCACCGTGGCTTCTGGTGGTGCTGTCTCCTCATGTGGCAGCCACTGACCACCCTACTGATGCACCCTCTCCCATACTGTCAGTCAGCCTTACCCCATGGATGAAAATCACCACACGAAAAAAAGGCCTGTTGCAAAAACCACCCATTTGTGGACAGTCCCATCTTATCGTGGGCTGCCTTATTCTTTATGGCAGAAAAACAAACGCGCAGATCCCGCCCCCGACACCCCCCCTTGTGATTTGGATGTGCTACTGATGAAATGCATAGAAAAAGTCTAAAAAAATAGGTTTCAAAAATAGCAATTTGGACATTTTGTTTAGACAATTTCCAAATGCCTCTTTGTGCTGTTTTTTTGGATGTTTTTCTGTTTCGAAAATGAGCCCTACAATCAGGTTGCACTTGCTGTAGATTCCCTTTTTCAGGCCTTTCTGAATAAGTTTCAGTATTTAGAGTCTCAAAGAGCCAGGATGCCTTTAGTGACTGAATATTCCATTTTTTCATAAGATGTATTCAGGAAAATCTGACATTTATACTTCGCTAAATGGAAGTATAAACCTACGAGACTGAATCAGTCCTTAAGGGGTCCATTTAAATATTTATTTATTTATTTGTTACATTTGTATCCCACATTTTCCCACCTATTTGTAGGCTCAATGTGACTTACATAGTACCGGAGACGCGTTTGTGTAAACAAATACAAAGTGATATTGTGGTTAGATAAAGTTCATGTGACACAGCCACATTATGGAATCGTATGCCAATATTGCTATGCTCACATTAGCCCTCTCCTCAAATCACTTCACTGGCTCCCTATCCGTTTCTGCATTCAATTCAAACTTCTCTTACTGACCTATAAGTGTTATTCACTCTGCTGCTCCCCAGTACCTCTCCACTCTTGTCTCTCCCTACACCCCCCCCTCGGGCACTCCGTTCTGTTGACAAATCTCTCTTGTCTGTCCCCTTCTCCTCTACTGCTAATTCCAGACTCCGTTCCTTCTATCTTGCTGCACCACACGCCTGGAATAAACTTCCTGAGCATATACGTCTAGCCCCGTCTTTGACCGTTTTCAAGTTCAAGCTAAAAGCCCACCTCTTCGACGCTGCTTTTGAGTCCTAACCACTGCTCACTTGCCTGTACCTTTTTTTATCCCCTCTTTAATTCCCCATACCTCTTAGTTGTTCTGTCTGTTACCTGTCTTATTTAGATTGTAAGCTCTTTGAGCAGGGACTGTCTTTATGTGTATGGTGTACAGCGCTGCGTATGCCTTGTAGAGCTATAGAAGTGATAAGCAGTAGTAGTAGTATGCATGCACTAATCACTAGAGATGCACATATATTCCTATGGGCGTCTCTAGAGTTTAGCGTAAATGCTAGCGCACCTTTTTAAAAGGACCCATCAGTGAATAGAGAATAGTATGGTTGTTCTTCACTGTCTTTCGGCCAAGGCACTATTTTTTGCAATAGTCAGATAACTCTGTATACCATCCTGTAAACTGACTTTTACAGAGTCTCCAGTGTCATGCTGATTCCTCTATAGTCAAGGAAAATGTAATTGGCTTTCACTGTCCTGATATAAGGAAGAAGTTTGTGGCCTTCGAAAGCTAGTGAAAAAATATATTAAGTTAGTCAAATAAAAAAGGTATCATCTTTTTTTTTTAAATTTCTATTTATCAAACTAAATACTAAACAACAGTTGTGTCTTTAAATTAATTTACTCCATTTTTTTTTTGTAGGCTGGGAAGCAACAAATTGGGAAACTCTGGAGTTAAACTTCTCTGTGAAATTTTGATGAATTCAGGTTGCAAATTGCGAACCCTAAGGTAAGCAAGCTGGTGGTCAATATTAGTACTACAAAGGTAGGGATTAAAAAGAAGTCTACAGTAAAGGTTATGGGGGAGATTCTGTATATGGCCTAAAAAATCAGCACTGAAATCAGTGCTGACCAAGCGTATTCTATAATCAGGCAGCGTTTATAGAATATGCTTAGTTGATATCCCAGAGCCTAAAACTATGCACATCCATTTACACCAGTGGAGATACGTAAATCCTGGCGCTTAGATGTAGGCGAACTGGACCGTATTCTATAATCTGGTGCGGTAAAAAGGGTCTCAACGTGCGGCAAAACTGACCCCCTCCGCTAGCGCAGGGCCCTTTTTTTTTTTTACTGTAGCTTAGTAAAAGGGCCCCATAGTGAATGAATGTGACAATTGTGTATACAATCAGGCTAATTTTCGAAAGGGATCGCCGACGATCTTCCGACACAAATCGGGAGATCGCCGGCGATCTCCTGATCCCGGCCAAATCGGTATTATCGAAAGCTGATTTTGGCGAGCCCCAACTGCTTTTTCGTCGCAGCGCTGGCCAACCTTCAAGGGGGCGTGTTGGTAGGGTAGCGAAGGTGGGACGGGGGCTTGGGTACGGGATGACTGGCTTCACCTTATAATGAAAAAAAAAAATGGCTGGCTCGAACGAGCATTTCGCCGGCCGGACTTGGTCCATTTATTTTTAGGACCAAGTCTGAAAAAAGTGCCCCAACTGACCAGATGACCACCGGAGGGAAGCGAAGATCACCTCCCATTACTCCCCCAGTGGTCACCAACCCCCTCCAACCGAAAAAAAAAAAACTAAAACTTTTTTGGCCAGCCTGTATGCCAGCCTGAAATGTCATACCCAGCTCCTTGACAGCAGTATGCAGGTCCCTGGAGCAGTTTTTAGTGGGTGGAGTGCACTTCAGGCAGGTGGACCCAGGCCCATCCCCCCCTACCTGTTCAACTTGTGGTGGTTAATGTTGAGCCCTCCTGCACCCCTTAGGGCTATGGTAATGGTGTAGAGTTGTGCGGAGTGGGTTTTGTGGGGGATTTGGAGGGCTAAATAACCAAGGTAAGGGTGCTATGCACCTGGAAGCTATTTTTTTAAATGCCCCCTAGGGTGCCCGGTTGGTGTCCTGGCATGTGAGGGGGGCCAGTGCACTACAAAAGCTGGCTCCTCCCACACCCAAATGCCTTGCATTTCGCCGGGTTTGAGATGGTTGGGCCCGGTTTCCATTATGGCTGAAAAATGAAGCCAGCCATCTCATATAAACCTGGCGATCCTGTTCTAAACCCGGCGAGCGATTTGGCTGGTGCCAAACGTATTTTGAAAATACGCTTGGCCTCACCTCGTCATGGAGCTGGCCCCGAAGATGGCCGGCCATTGATTTGGCCGGCGCCATTCGATTATGCCCCTCAATGTTACAATTAATTTGCAGATTAAGTGCACCCTATCCAGCAGAGAAGAGACGGCTGAGGGGAGACATGATAGAGGTATATAAAATAATGAGTGGAGTGGAACAGGTGGATGTGAAGCGTCTGTTCACACTTTCCAAAAATACTAGGGCTAGGGGGCATGCGATGAAACTACAGTGTAGTAAATGTAAAACAAATAGGAGAAACATTTTCTTCACCCAATGCATAATTAAACTCTGGAATTCGTTGCCGGAGAATGTAGTGAAGGCGGTTGGCTTGGCAGAGTTTAAAAAGGGGTTGGACGGTTTCCTAAAGGACAATTCCATAGACCGCTACTAAATGGACTTGGAAAAAATCCACAATTTCGGGAATAACACGTATAAAGTGTTTGTACGTTTGGGTAGCTTGCCAGGTGCCCTTGACCTGGATTGGCTGCTGTCGGGGACAGGATGCTGGGCTCGATAGACCTTTGATCTTTTCCCAGTATGGCATTACTTATGTACTTATATAAATTCTACAGTGTATATGGTGACTAAAGATACGCATGCAATTATGGCTGCATGGCCAAATTGTGCATGTAACTTAATTGATTAACAAGCCAATCAGTGCCAATAATTGGACCCTAACAAGCAATTAAAGGTACTAATTGGAAATAATTAGAATTTATGCGCACTACATGTTAAGCACGTTGTGTAAAGTGGTGTGTATAAATGCTACCATGTGGATCTCAAAAGGGGGCGTGGTCATGGAAGGAGCATGGGTGGGTCATGACTGTTCCTAAAATGTATGAGCAGTGTTATAGAATACACCTGCTCCGCACATAAGTTAGGCATGGGAATTTACACCAAGTTTTACTTGGTGTAAATGGCTGCTACTTTATTTAGATGGGAGTAATCTATAAACTGTACCTAGCTTTAGGCACTGTTTATAGAATACACCTAGGTGTATTTTTTTCAGCGCCAATTTTTTAGGCATCATATATAGAAGAATCTAGCCCTATACATGTGTTCCTTCAAAATCACTCTGCATGTGTTGCAGTTATTTATGATTTGGTTTTCACCAATTTTTTGTATATATCATCAATTTATGATGGATAATCACTGAACATTTTTTTATATTCTTTATGCCTTTTTTGCATTGTGACTGTCCTGTTTTTTTAAAATATATTTTAATTGTGTATATTCTTTGACTAGACTCCTGACGCAGGCGCTTGATGCCGAAACATGGTCCATGTCGGGTCTATTAATAAAGGACTCTCGACTGTCCCATGCTTGAATGGCCCTTGGTGCTTCTTTATATCTATGCACCCTGTTATAAAATTATCCTCCGCAAGGCAGAATGACTGTCACAAAATTGCCTATTTGATATATAAGTAAATTTACTTGCACACACCTGTATACCTTAAGTTTTACCAATTACTTAAGTAGGAGGCTCATTTTCAAAGCACACAGATATCTCAAAATGGCCCAAAACCCATCCATCTGCCAAAAATTCTAAATTACGATTTTGGAATAACAGAATTTGGACGTCCTGCACTGCAGTTTGTCCATATTGCAAGGGGGCATGTTGTGGGTGTGCCTTGGGTGGGACTAGGAAGGGCCCAAAATTGGGATGTCCAACAGTGATAATTGAGCGGGAAGAAACATCCAAATCTAAAAAGGACATTTTTATTTACACCTGTTTCAGTCTCATCTAGGGTACAAAAAGGAGCTCTGATTGACCACTGGAGCAGTGGTGTAGCTGGGGGGGGGGGGGGGGGGGGGGGGTGCCAGGCCCAAACGGATTTCCACCGGCGCCTACTTTTTATTCAATGTGTTGCATTTAAAATGCGTGCCAGCACCGGCAGAGGTCCGCTCTCGCTCCCCTGGCACCTTCAACCTGGCTCTGCTTCTGTACTGGAGGGATTAAGGCATGACCCCTCATGAATCCCCCAGTGGTTGCTGTCCCCCTCCCTCTCTCCTGAAAATGAAACCAAAAGGAATATTGGGCTCTATGACATCATCAGGTATTATGGGCATTCTGAACAAAGCAGAAAGCAAGCCTAATTAATAGCCTAGTGGTCAGTCAATGCAGTGCACTATAAACCAGCGGACTTAGGTTCAGTTCCCACTTCAGCCCTCATACTTTTTTTCCCCTTTAAATTGTGAGCCTTCCAGAAACAGACGTATACCTACTCTACTTGAATTTTATGATACTTGCACACCTGAAGGCTATTGAGATTTGTACAGTCAGGAACAGTAGGTAATATTCTATTCCTAGAGGACTCAGTATTCAAAATAAGTGTTGTTGGGGGTTATGGACCTGGGTGTCATGGTTTACAGTCGACTACACTGACCGCTAGGCTGCCCCTCTGCTCTGCAAGGACATCTGTGTGGCCGTTTCTGAAAACAAATGCTGCTAGACAAATGCCCTTGTCCCTGTTTTTTTGGTGTCCATAATTTGGACATTTCAGTTTGTTAAGTGGCTGTTCATTTTGGACATTCTCGCATATTTTCAAACAGGAAAACCCAATGTATTGCCTGTTCAAAAATGGCTGTGAAATGGACATTTTTTTGGGATGTTATGAGCAAGATGTCCTTTCAAAAATGTCCCTCTATGTGTTCCTGAGAGTGGATTTGGGGAGGAGTTTGCACTTACATGCATATCAAGGTTCAAGGTTTTCTTATTTGATATACCGCTTGTTAGACGAAACATCCAGATGGTTTACAATAAAATAATAAGGTAATAAAACACACACAAACAAAAGAAAAAGGAATCTATTAAAAACAGAAAAGAGGAAGTGAGACAAAAAGAATTAAAAAGAGGTAACACTTCGCCAAAGAGTCCCACATGCATATGTTTAAAAATTTAAGGACATGCTTGCAATTTGCGCATCCGAAAGAAAAATTATGAATGTAAGCATAGAATTTTCCTGGGATAATTTTCAAAGTGGAAATGCATTTGTATGTGTATACATTTGCCCACTGAATCTACTCTTTATTTAAAATGCCAGACTGAGAAAGGAACGCTTAATCCTTCAGATGATAAACACTTTCCTTGTAATCCTTATATGTTTGCCTTTGCCATTTTAATGTTGTGTGCAATGCATAAGGAGGTTCCTTGTTACATTCAGTCTTTAGTAGCTCCTCGGATTGCGTCTAGGTCTTTGCGTTTTCTAATATTGAGCTGTTGATTGTTCCTCCTGTCTGTTCTGCCCATTTGATTGTTAGAAAAGATTGTGCATTGTCTGTTGCTGGTCCTCAACTGAGGAATTCATTAGTCTTGTCCCTTCAAATGGAGAGAGACTTTCTTGCATTTTGTCTTGCTTTTCCTAACTGTGGTTTGTGTTTATTTTATTGATTTATGTAGCCATTCTTGTAAAATGCTTGAGTCAAATATATTTTTGGTTTAACGGGTTATCAATGGTGTAAATGAATAAAACAAATAATCATTCTTTCTGAAACACATTACATTATGACTGCATTGTACTTCTTGATTAAGACATTTGACCTCATTCCTCTCTTTCTCTAGCCTTGAGGAGAACTATCTCACAGATGAATGCACCAAAGACCTATGTACCACCCTCCATGCAATGCAGACTCTAGAAACACTGTCATTAGCAAACAACTCTTTCAAAGATATATCCATTGGACCCTTTATCCAGCTGATAGAATCCTGCACCAAGCTGTCTCTCATATAGTGAGTTCTTATTACAATACTTGTTGCTTTGAAATCCAAATGTCAATAATTCATGTAAAAATAAAACAGAAGGGCCTAGTACAGAGAGAAAATTCATACGTAGTAATGACAAAGGCAAAGATTAGGCAAAGGGCTAAATGCTGTAGATAAAGAGAATATGGTTAGTAGTAGAGACTGTCACAAAATGCCTAGCCACCTTTCTGGGGTTACCCCATGGCCACTTAGAGGGTCTATCCCCAGCACAGCTCAGGTCCACCTGCACCTGCCGCTTGTGCTCTACTCTGGCACCCTCCTCCCACCGACTGGGTCACAACCGCCTCTGGGCAAATCTCTCACCCTCAAATTATCCACAGTGATTTCTAACTTACTGGAGCCACACTCCCAATGGTTCCACTAACCACCAGGATTCTTTATCAATCCAGACAGGCAGAGTCAACAAACTAAATATTGTTTATTGTCAGAACTTGAACAGTAAAACAGAAAAAGTGCAATCAGTAAAACAATAACAGGTAACTGAAATATAGATCAATTATAACACTAACTAAACATTTGTTTACTTTCTAAAAAGTACCTGGGGAGATCAGGAAATATGCTGCTCACAGATGATCAAATATAACTGATCACAAAGCCTCAGCAAAGAGATCTGTCTCTCTCTTCTTCCGGGCTAAGACTGGGAAAAAAGCCAGTAAAATCCAAATAAAAATGACCTCCTGGGCCAGTCAGAGCCCAGAACAACAATCTTTGAAAGTATACTGCAGACTGCTTTTTCAAAAGGCTTAAACAAAGAAAAACAGCTTTGGCTCTGCAGCAGCTTCAAAACATAAACATGCACCACCTACTGGCCAAATTAGAGTAGTACACTTCAGGAAATAATTAATACAAGTTACAGTCTTAAACCCACTGTTTTGTCACAGAGACAGAGTACAATATTGTTAGAGTCACCAGTCTTCTACAATTTTGCACCCATTGAAAGAGCAACAGAATCCGGCCCTAACCGCACACTTAGTTTTTTGCCACAGAATTGCTACAAGAGACTGGGGTCTGGGTTGCATAGTGGCTATGCTTAGGTTAGATTTGCACATTGTTAAGTTTGAGTTTTCTTTTACTGTTATACCTTGGTTCGATGTTGGACTGCGGTATTTTGGCTTAATCTCTGTGTCACTAGTATTTTGTTGATTAGATTTGTTACTATATTGTTTAATATTTTATGTAAATATTTTAGAATATTATTTTGTAAACTGTATTGAGTATAAAAATTCAGGAAGATGGGATGGAAAACTAACAAATGAAATGAAAAGAAAATGTGGAGTATTTGTGTGAATGAGGAAATGGGAGAGAGTGAGAGGAATCAGTGGGAGCATGGGTATTCATGACAAGATTGGAGAGAATGGGAAGTTGTGGGGAAGGGGAGGAAAGGGGACTGCAACTCCCATAGATTTCGGGAAGGGGAGAGGTTTTTGGAGAAGGAGGGAAAAGAGGATTGGAAGGCCCCAAGTGCAGAGGAGGTGGATGATGATTGGTTAATGGATACTAATCAGGTGGAGGGGAGTCAGCTGGTAGAACCTGGAGGGGAAGATTTTATGGGATGGGCGCCTGAGAACAGGGGTGGAGGGAGCTGTGGAGAACTTATGGACACTTCAGCTCTAGCCCAGACTCCAAGAGGAGGTAAATTGCAAGCTGTGGCAGCTGCCTTTTTTTCCCAACTCAAAGGCCTTTGGAAGAGCATGTGGGAGCGGCTCACAGCAGTAAGGGGGGGGGAGAAGCAATAAGGGAATATGGAGACTGATGTCATGTTGAAACTGTGAAGGACTGAATGTTTGAGTTTTGAACACACCAGAAGATACACCCTCTCAGGAGAAACTGGTGCAACTTATCGTTTATTTTGGTTTTTTGTATTGGAGCTATTGAACCTGTGCATTGGTGAACTTTTGTGTTTTGGACACCAATAAATCTTCTTATACCCTGGAAAGTGCAACCATGAAGGTACAATCTTGTAATGTTTGAGGGAGCTCTGGGACAAGGCTGGAGGAGTCTCTCTCTCTCTCTCTCTCTCTCTCTCTCTGGAGGCATGTGTGAGCTGGAGCGTGGTGGATGTGTGTTTCCCAGAGAGGCATGTGTGAGCTGGAGTGTGGTGGATGTATATTTCTGGGAGGGATGAGCGGTGAGTTAAGCAGGAGCAGCCTGGGCCTACCATTGGAAGGGGGACCTGGTGACACCACATGCATACTTTTTAAGCAAGAATGCAGTTGTATTTTATAAATGCTCTTTTCTATGTGTAAACCAAGCAGAAAAAGCTTTAAAAAATGTCCCCCTTAAAAGAGGCCTCATTGAGAATAATGGATGTTGCATTAAATAATGTCTATTAAATTTCATTAACATATTTTAATACGTTAACACAGGTTAGTAATCTAGCCCTAAGTATGCTTAGGTAACCAATGCATAATGGAGGCAATTTTCAAAGGGACCTCTATGTGAAATGCCCCTTTAAAAACTGCCAAGGGGCCTTCTGGCAGGAAAAGTATTTGAGGGACATTTTTGATAAGTCATCCAAGTCTGAATTGGGGTATTTTGCTCATTACATTAAAAAAAAACATCCATCAAAGAGCCATTATCGAACAGGAAAAATGTTTGGGTTTCCCTTTCGAAAATGGCTCAAAGATGGACTTTTTTTTTCCCACAGAAGGTATGTAAAAGAAAGAGTCATTTTCCAAACTGAAACATTAAAATTAGAGATTTTATGCTATTCTTAATTCTATTGTAATTAAACGGGATTTGTCCCATTTTAATTTTAGCTGTGATATGCCTTGAGCCGTATTCTGGATTTTTTAAAGGTGTGGGGCCCCTTTTATCAAGCCACACTAGCGGTCCCTGATGAAGTCCATTCACTTGAATGGGCTTTGTCTGCATTGCCACATGGGAACCACTAGCACGGCTTGATAAAAGAGGCCTGTAATTATTCCATATTTGAGGCTGAAAGTTTGCGGAATTATGCAGTTGATATTCCTCTTTCGTATGGTATTAATAAGTCTCACACACACACACACACACACACACACACACACACACACACACACACACACACACACACACACACACTTTT
Source organism: Microcaecilia unicolor (assembly GCF_901765095.1). Taxonomy (NCBI): domain Eukaryota; kingdom Metazoa; phylum Chordata; class Amphibia; order Gymnophiona; family Siphonopidae; genus Microcaecilia; species Microcaecilia unicolor. The sequence continues at coordinate 96,338,565 of NC_044037.1, read as the reverse complement.
GGTACCTTTTCACTCGATGGATCACATTTGTATTATCACCTCAGCATATTAAAACCTCACCAGCCTGTGGACCTGCATGGACTGGGATTGGATATTTCTGCTGTATAGTTCATAAGTGATACACTACAGAAAATAGCAATGTACAGTAGACAGAATGTATGCAGATAAAATTATTTCTTCTCATTTCTTCCTCATAGTACAGTAGTCTCAGTGTCTCTTTACTGTCTTGCAGTTTATTAGACAATCAATTCAGTAAACGTGGAGAAGACCAACTGAGACAATTATCAGAGAAGCTGGAAAAACTTGGCCGTGTCATACTGTTAATGTGAAAGCAACTCCCCAGCATGATAATTTTCAACTGGAAACAAATGCAACATGAAAAGAAAAGCACATGGCTGCTAAATTCAATAGAGCAGTTCCTTGTTATACAAGGCAGTGGAATAAACAGTTCACTGGTGAAGAGCTCTCAAATGCCTTTGTGGGCTGGTATGTCTGTATGTGCTCATATGCGCACGTTTTAGTGCATGTGTGTTTGTATATTGGGTCTGTGCATGCCTCCATATATGTGTGTGTGTACAAGTAGACATGCAGTGCTGGGTACTGGAGGAGGAGCCTAGTGGTTAGTACAGCAGGCTTTGATCCTGGGGAACTGGGTTTGATTCCTACTACAGCTCCTTGTGACCCTGGGCAAGTTACTTAACCCTCCATTGTTCCAGGTACAAGTAAGTACCTGTATATACTATTAAACCACATTGAATGTAGTTGCAAAAACCACAGAAAGGCAGTATATCAAGTCCCTTTCCCTTACTAATATAGTACCAGTAATATATTACTTTTAAAAGTAATCAGTAACTGTGGTGATTACTTTTGTGCAAATGTAATGAAATGACTCTGATCATTATTGTTTTCACTAATACGTAATATAATATCTCATTACTTTATATAGTGGCAGTGATTTGACTTTTTATTTGTATTAAATAAGTAACTGGTAACTGTAATATATTACTTTTGCAAACTAACTTAGCCAACACTGTGGGTATGTTAAGAGTCTGTGTGTATAAATCTCTGTTTTAGTTCTCTGCATCTAGCATGGGAGAGGAGAGTAGAGGACAGTTTGAAAGTATATGACTGTGTTATTTTGAATCAGGGTGGGTTCATTTCTCTTCCATCTCCCACCACATACAGAAACTTCATTTCTACAGCACAAGTTGCCCCAGCTCACCACCATCTTCCTGTGGCTAGATTTGCCTTCCAGTGCTTTGCCCCATAGCCTTCCAATCGGTTGGATCTTACCCACAATCTCCACTGTAAATTATCCTGAAAATAGGCAGGGCAGGCACCAGGGGCGTAGCCAGACTTCGGCTGGAGGGGGGTCCAGAGCCCGAGGTGAGGGGGCACATTTTAGCCCCCCTGGTGCTGCCGCCCCCTGCCATTGCCGAAGCCCCCCCCCGCCATTGCTGACCCCGCCGCCACCGACACCACCAACTTTGCCCCCCCCTGCCGCCAACCCTCTCGACCCCCCTCCCGCTGCCAACTTGCCGTCGCCTACCTTTGCTGGCAGGGGACCCCAACCCCCACCAGCCAAGGTTCTCTTCTTCTCGCAAAAGGCTTCCTTCTGTTTCTGACGCCCTGCACGTACATGCAGGACGTCAGAAACAGAAGGAAGCCTTTTGCGAGAAGAAGAGGACCTCAGCTGGCGGGGGTTGGGGTCCCCCACGAGCAAAGGCAGGCCACGGCGGGTTGGCAGCAGGAGGGGGGGTTGAGAGGGTCATCGGCAGGGGGTCCAGGGCCAAATCTATGGGGGCCCAGGCCCCCCTGGCCCCACGTAGCTATGCCACTGGCAGGCACACTCACATAGGGAGAAGGATTAGGGAAGTTTTTAAACTATGAGAAATATCCAGATATGTTAGCATCAATCCAACTTCCAGACATTAATATAAAAATCATTAGAATCTTGACAGTTTCTAACCTCCTCTGAGTTGTGAGCATATCTATCCAGGACTCCGCCAGGCTTTCGGCACTGGATATGTTCCCAGTTTGCCAGTGTCTTATTCTAGTCCTAGCCATGACAACAGATTTTACACTACAAACCATAAGAAAGCAGTAAAATTCAGTCAGAATGTTTCACAACAGAAGTAAGAACTAAGAAAATGAAATATATATCTGAATAACTTAAGATGCAGTACATTACAACGAGGAAATTATTTGTAATCCATGTATATGTGAGATATATGAATGCATGTGTGTTTGTGTGTGCTATTTCCGTTTTGTGTTCTGTATATGCTCTGCATGTGTTGTGCTTGAGGGTAGCTTGAGGTGATAGGGCAGTTTGTAGGGGAATTAATAGGCTGATGATGCAGTTGTGAGGAGGATGTCTTAGGGGGGTAGGACCAGTTTGTGGGGTGGTGGCACAGTTGTAGGGAGTAGGTTTTAGGAATACGCATAGCTTGCAGAGTAGTAAGTTAGTTGCAAGAGGTAGATTTTGAGGTTGGGGTAATTAGCAGGGTGATGGGGCAGTTGTGAGAGTAGTTTTTGGGGGTGGGGCTGTTTGTCAGGTGGTGGGGCAGTTTTGGTGAGGAGGTATTGGGGGGCAGCTTGAAGGGTGGTAGGGCAGTTGCAGGGGTAGTTTTGAGAGATGGGGCAGTTTGCAATATGGGGTTGTAGTTGTGGCAGGTAGTTTTTGCTGGTTGGAACAAGTTGTGGTGTAGTGGGGTTCCTTAAGGGGTTCAGTTGCCGGCATCCCGGATCAACTGATGCGCCCTTAGATAAACGCAAACTTTTCGTGCTAACAACCGGGTCAATTAAAGGGTGTTAGCAGTTTTACCAACCTTTCTTGTTAACAGCCAAGCCCAAAATACAGGCTGGAAATAACTACCCCAAATTTTCTTGTTCACAGCAGAGCCAACAACAAAACAAAACCTGAGAACAGATAAACCGAATTTGCCTTGTTAATAGCCGTGCCAATAAAAAAAGCTAATAACAGATAAACTGAATTTTCTTGTTAACAGTGAGCCAATAAACTAACTGCAAAGGTCTCAAGTATAAATCCTCTTATGATTCCAACTTCTCCTTCAAAGGCAGTCAACTCTGGAACGTCCTACCCAGATCCATTCGTTCTATTAAAGACTACCTACCCTTCAGAAAATTGCTGAAAACCCATCTATTCAAGGAAGCTTATCCCAATGCCACGACCTAACCCTACGAACCCACCTATTCATCACCTGTTCCTATGACAACGGCAATGACTCAGTCATGCCTCCTCTAATCTCCCCTATGCTTATCCTTACCCTATCCCTGACTATCTCAATCTAGCCTAATACTAGCACCTCCTCCTACCTCCTCCAACCCCTCTCCCTTATTGCCTATCCACACATCCCCATTACTCTGCTAAGCTTAGCCTATTTTCCTCTGCATTATACTTTGTAATTCTACTGCTATTTAAGCCGCATTGAACCTGCTATGAGTGGGAAAGTGTGGGGTACAAATGTAACAAATAAATAAATAAACAACCTGTTAACAGTTAAACTAACTTTTCTTGTCAGCAGTAAGCCAATTACAATCTGCTGACAGTTTAACAGCTTTGGAATAACTGAAAATTAGCTGACCCTACGTTTTTCAACTCCGGAGTTCACCATTTAAATGTTAATTCCTCTGCCCCCCCAACCCAATTGAATGTTCCACACACTCATACAGGTAGGGAGAGAAGGGAAGGCCACGCAAAAGATGAGAAAATAGTGCTTTTATTCACTTACCAAGCTAGAAAAACAGACTACAATGCTTTTCTCATGAGAGAATTACAGAAGAGCTGCACACCGGTGCTGTCTCTGAGTACTTCTCCAATTTGGTCTGGGCTAGCTATCACTTTTTATATTCTTCAATCATTATACAGCTCAAACAGTTTGTTAGTATTAGTTTCGACCACAATGTTGCTAAACATTAGTTTCAACTACTAATCAAGATTATTAGAAAGGTCTAAAGCAACATCATACCGATTAGCATGTTCCACTTGCTACATCAGGTTCCATTTCGCCAGCAACCATTTATCTGTGTTTCCAGACATGTAAACTGCAAAAAGCTCCTAACCACATTCTTCAGTAAACACCTTCCATGGAAAATTGCTTCATGTTCCTCTTTCTGCAAGCCTGTCAGCAAGAGCTCATGAGCCTCTGGGTCACACAGAGGGTATGATTTTTAGGTTTGGCTGTCAGTTTCAGGCCTCCTGACCTGTTTTTGGAAGGGCCTAGATAGGTCCATTATTTACATCCCACAGAAATGCATTAGGCCATTTTTTGAGTGGGTTCATTTTTGAGTGTCTTCTTACTGGTTTGTGCTACTTGCCAAGTTTCATCACATTCTGTTAAATTATTGAAAAGTTATTTTGCCTTTTTGAACATTGTTGTGTTGGAAAAAATAAAAAGTGATGAAAACATACAAACATGACACAAGGAATTCTTTCCAATCCCTTTGCATGTCAGTATGTGCATTTGTGTTGTCTCTGGAGAGAAGAGAGGAGGGGAGGTTTGAAAAGAGCAGAACCCAAACATTATATTGGTTTGGAAAGAATAATAAAATGAAATCAAATGTATGATAACATCTAACCAAACTGTGGATTATAACCTCAAATGTGGCTGCAGTATCCTCATCTGGGATTCCAACTATTGGCAGAGATTTAAAAAAAAAAAAAAAAAAGAGAAAAAAACATTTACAGGAGGCACCTTGTAAATACAAAACAAGCTACAAGTCCACACTTTCAGAAAAGCTACAAAATTGCATGGATCTAACTGCTCTGCATTGGCTCCTGTTTCACAAGCATTCCTCCTACCAGAATGGAAATGTGATAAACTAAATCATTAGGGGGAGGCATAGGTGGTCAGTGGCCCAACTGTTTGGGGAGGCTAAAGGGGGCGGGGTTAGGGGTGGGGCCAGGGGTGGAGCTTAAATCCATAATTGTCTGATAACACACAGAAAAAATAAATAAAAATAAAAGTCACAATTAATACCTTTTATTAAATTTAGATATTAGATATGTATCATATGTCAACGAATAAAGTGGTTGCTCAAAGCATATTCTAAGCACAATCGCTCAACTGCAAAACACTATGCACAACTTTGTGCAAAAACACACTCAGAACCTTACTGTACCATAAATATTACACTGGGCAGAACCTAATACACCAATATACCACCCATACGGAAAATGCAGACCGTCAACAATATGAAACGAGGGATCATATCATCACAATTCTCATGTAGAGCCACAAAACACCCTAATTCATGTTTAATGTGGGATAAAATGCCATAAATAAGTAAATAAATATAAACTTTTAATGTTGAGCACCTAATTCTCAAAGTGGACATATTCAAAACACTATAATGAAAATAAAATGATCTTTTCTACCTTTGTCTGGTGACTTTTTCTGATCATGCTGGTCCAGTATCCGATTCTGGTGCTATCTGTGCTCAGTGCAGGTCAGGAAGTCATCCTCATTAAATATCTCCCTGGCAATCCAGGACACCTCCAGCCACCCCCCCCCCCCGCTCTCCCAGCAGTAAGGTAAACAAACCATAAACCAATTTCTACAATTGGTTACACAAGGCTAGAGGGCTTTTACTGCAGCTCCTGCTGTGAGGATGGAGGTAAATCAACAATTTAAACCTCTCAGAGCACAGCAGGGGAGGCTTAGCCTGTCCAAGCCTCTTATACCGGGCGCCTATGGGGGGAGGGGGCAGTCTTATACTAAAGATTAGCTTGAGTTTTCTGCAGTAGGGCCCATAGGAATAAAATGGGCCCTGCTGTAGATAACTCAAACTAATCCCCTATACAAGTACACAACTATGGAACGCGTTGCCAAAAACAGTGAAAACAATCTACGATCATCTAAACTTCAGGAAATTTATGCAGGCAGTTATAGAATTAGGAGGTTCTGCGCATAATTTAGGCGCAGGGATTAACACTAAGGTTTCATTGGTGTAAATGGTCATGCCTAAATGTAGTTATAGTTCCTGCCACTAAGCACTATTCTATAAATGGCACCTAACTTTTCCATTTATAGAAGTGCTATTTGGTGCCAATTGTTTAGGTGCCATATTTATTTATTTATTTGTTTGTTTGTTACATTTGTATCCCACATTTTCCCACCTATTTTGAGGCTCAATGTGGTTTACATAGTACCGTAAGGCGTTTGCCAAGACCGGTAGAGAAACAAATACAGGTGATATTGTGTTCGAATAAAGGTGCGTTTGTTCCAGGCACAATGGGGCGGGGGGGGGGGGGGGGCAAGAAATGGAAGGTTAAATAGTGTCCAATACGATCGTTGAGTTTGCTGTGATTGCAGAGTGTTGGCATCTAAGTTGGGTCAGTAGGGTATGCCCTATTGAACAGGTAGGTTTTTAGTGATTTCCTGAAGTTTAGATGATCGTAGATTGCTTTCACTGTTTTTGGCAATGCGTTCCATAGTTGTATACTTGTATAGGGGAAGCTGGAAGAATAGGTTGCTTTGTATTTGAGTCTTATATATGTGGTAAGGTTAGTATATAATACTTTAATGCACTTATTGAAAGTCTGGCTGGCACCAAACTATTTAATAATTCAGAATAGGTAACTCCATTCCACTCTATCAAAAGGCTTTTCTGCATCTAATGATAGAGCAATGACAGGATATAGATGTATTTTGGCTAATTCATAAAGTTGATAGGAAAATCAATAATAAGGACTAGGTATGAAACCTATTGATTGGGGTGGTTTATTTCATCTATTAGTTTGATAAGCTTGTTGGAAAGGATTTTGGCATAGATTTTATAGTCAATGTTGTATAATGAAATGGGTGTAAAATTTTGGATGAGCTTAGGGTCCTTTATATAGTTAAGTATGATTGTGATAATAGCTTCAGAGAAGCTGTCATTTTCTATGGAAGAAGAATAAAAGAATAATAAATGGGGTGGGGGGGGGTGTCTAATCTTCTGAAAGAGATTATAAAATTCAACTGGAATGCTATCAGGTCCAGGTGTTTTCCTAGGTTTTAAGTTTTTGATCTTCCAAAATATATTTATGGGTAAGAAGAGCTTGCAAAATAGTATTATCAGATTCAGACCACTGCAGTCTAGATAGAGGTTTTAAAAATTGGTCCAAGTTGGTTATGTCTGATGCACATTCTGATAAGCATAATTCAGAATAAAATATATGTAAAATCTGAGTGACCTGCAAGACACTGCAACAGAATCTTCTCTCTTCTTACATCCAGGATTTCCATTGTTTTGCCTGTAGATACTTTCCAAAATCTGGGACTGCTTCTCTCTAGGCATCACTACCATAGAGGAAGGAATTCATTGCTCCTTTTCTTATTCCCCCAAACGGGTTAGATACTTTAGGCCCTAATTCCACAAGGCTTGTTCTGGATTCTTCAGGCTCTCTGCTTGTTTTAGGATGACAGGAGCAAGGTAACTCCTCAACTTTTCCTAAAGTGAAAAGTAAGAGACCACAACCTCTCAACTTTTTGCTTTGTCCAGAGATTAGGCCAATGAGTTCCGTCTTGTGTTTATCAGGAAAGGAGACAAAGGGCAAATAACATTTCTTTTTTTCCTTGATCCAAACCAGTTTGGTATCTTGGGACTCAACCTTCTACATGGCCAGAGACTATGGGTTGCTCCAATCTTTTTGCATTTAGATTGCAGAAAAGAGGCAAAAGACAAATTTCCCTGCTAAACTTGGGCTCTTATCCCCCTTTATTGCATCACCTAATCTCTTCCAATGGCTGTTCCCAGTACAGAAAGCTATCTGCATGCACATTCCCAAGTTATATGTCATACAGTTACCAGGGAAAGTGGTACCCCTACTGTACAACACACCACGCCATGCCAGAAATTAAGTTAACACTGAGGCAAATATATTATTCCAGGGTATTTTAGCGACTCGGGCCACATTAAATTAAATGTATAGCACTTTTCTGAATAAATACCATAGGTCAATATATACAGTGTGGCACTAATTCCTGGCACATTTCTGGATTAGTTGCAGAAGAAGAATATATTGAGCAGCATTCTGGTACAGTTTGGGATGTTTTTTTTTGTCATGGCTACACCTCTCCATGGATGCTTTATTACAGCAGCTGAGGACCAACTGCATCGGAAGAGACTCACTACAGACCCCTTGCCATGGGTGCCACAAATAAAATGCAAATCTAACTCATTTATTGTGGGTATCCCAAAAACCCGATAGGACTAGATTGGGAAAGGCTGTGCTAGAGTTTTGAATTAAATTATATCTACTGCTGATGCATGACACACATTGCAATGGGTGTAACAGATGAGTATATAGCTCTATCTTACTGAGTTTGGTTCATCTCTGTATTAACACAGTACTGAGTACTAAGTTGATCAATCAGTGAGTTGTTTGTAACACAAAAGTTAATTTAGCTATAAGCTGGGAGGCACTTTGGTGGGACTTAGAATAATTGCAACAGATTTAATTGCATATATAGAACATGGCCCCCAGAGCATCGAAAAGTTATATAGTCCTTTATGACTTATAATAAGCATGCTGAAGTTCATTAGAGGAGATAGAGGGACCTACAGTGCATTGAAATGTTCTTCATTCCCTCACAGACATTCTGTGGAAAGGAACAAATTGATGGAAAGAATATACATTAGGTATCTATTCTATTCTATTTTATTTTAGGCATTTATATTCTGCTCCTTTCCTGATGGAGTCTATTAATTACAATTAAGAAGTCAACATATTAGTTGAGACTACAATATTGCTAGCACCTTAATTCCTTAAAATACATAGAGAATAAATAAGATTTTAAAGTTTTTCAAAACGGAATGTGAGAAGAGATCTCTTTAATCTGTAATGGAAAAGCATTACAGACTTAATCCCTTGAAATTTAAAAGAACTATCTAAAATACTCTTAAAAGAAATATCTTTACTAGTTGGATAGTTCAAGGATAAAAGAGTCAAGGAGTGAGTTGACCGTCTTATAGCTGAATGAGCTGTAATCTGAATAAGATAAGAGGATGTAGTATCATGTAGCATGTTATGGATCAGTCAGCCTAGTTTAAAAAGAACATGTATCTTTACAGGCAACCAATGTAGAGCCATCAAACAAGGGATAACCCTATCTATTTTATAAGAACCATAATTTAATTTAGCTGCCACATTTTAAAAAACTACTAAAACATATTTTTTCATTTAAGAGTTTGGATCACCTGATATACCAGGAGTGGGGGTAACTGAAGGTAGGGCATCTGTAGTTTGCTGTCTGTTAGATTTGTTTATCTATTATATGAGATACTTGTGTGAACATGGTAGGTCTTTCCTTTTTTATTCTTGCGTTCCTTTCTATTTTGCGTCATTTTATATTGTGTAAACCGCTGTGATCATTGATAGCCAGGTGGTATAGAAAATTGTAATAAACGATAAATGGTAATAATTGCAATTTGTGTTGTAGTTTATTAGTGATTATTGAATACGAGGAATTGCAATAATCAAGTTGAGGAAGCATAATAGCTTGAACCATGATTTGAAAATGTAGTGGACTGAAAATTGATCTGATGGAGCGAAGCTGGCTTAATCTAAAAAATAATCTTTTTACAAGAGTGTTCATTGTGGTTCTGATATGCATAAGATAAATTTGCATGTGCTACATCCATTGTATGTGAAGTTATCTCATGTATATTCATTGTGGCTATTGTGAATACCTGACTGGCTAGGTGTGTCCCAAGGATTGGATTGAGAACCCCTGCACTAATGTCAGGGTGACATCAAGAATTACACCAAGTACTCTAGATTCTGTATTAATCCTTAGTGAGTCTCCAGAGTTTAGCACAATATTTGGCAGGATATTTGTGAAAGATTTATTAAATCATAATATTTTAGTATTTTCCTTATTAAGTTTTGAAATTTGTTTCTGAGTCCAGTTTTCATTTAAGTCAATACATGCTTCTTTACATTATATTATCACTTGCTTCTATTCAGTATATGTCTGCTCAGTTCAGTGTGGATTACAGAGAAGAAAACTGGGAACAGCCCAGGGAATTACAATATAATCATCTTAACATGTAATGCTAATAACTGTGGCTCAAATATCATTTAAAAAGCCATGTTTTCAAACATTTCCTACAAACACCTGATAGACATTCAAATAAATAAGTAAAAGACATGGTATTTATTTATTTTATTTATTTGTAGCATTTGTATCCCACATTTTCCCACCTATTTGCAGGCTCAATGTGGCTTACATTTGCCGTAATGGCGGTTGCCATTTCCGGTTGACAGGATTACAGATGGAATTGCGTTAAGGTGCATACATTCATGGTAACATACACGGAAACATAATATATATGGAACAGATCATGGTATATATATATATCTCATGTGCGTACATACATGGTAAAGAAGAATACATTATGGTATTGCTTAGATACTGAACTCCTTTAGGTAATGGAAAATGCAATCCCATAGGCTCTCTCAATTTTATCAACATATTCGCAGTAGGGCAGATAATGAAGGAACACATGTACTGAGGTGCAAAGCCATGAATATTTTAAAAAATCATTGTACAAAGCTTACACAAAATCCTAGCTTGGATAGGTAGCCAGTATGCCCTTATCAAAAGATTATCAAAAGAGAGTCACTCTATCAAATCTCCCAGCAGAATAAACTATTCTAACTGCTGTATTTTGGAATATTTGCAGTTTCTTTTAAAAGAAAAGAACTACTACCTGCATACAATGAATTACAATAATCCAACTGACTAAAACCTGGGTTATAAGTTCAATATTCAAAACAATAATGAATTCATTGTAGATGTCTCAAACAGAAAAACATTTTTCTAGAAAGTTGGGCAAAGTGTTTATCGAATGTCAAGTTGCTATCCAAAATTATACCTAAATCTTTCATCTCAGAAGCCAGAGAAAATGGTGGTATTAATAACTAAATTTTGATACCAAGCAGTCTGATGTGAAGAGTGAGAAATGAGATGCTTGGTTTTATCAATATTTAGATTTAACCGGTGTGTAGATATTCATTTTCAACTATATCAACACTACTTTCTGTTGGTCCATGTTTTTCCAGATATTCTCAAGTGAAAACATCAGCATGTTGAACAAAATAGGCAAGAGGGGAGATCCCTGAGGGACTCAACATCCATTTGATCATGATGTTAAAAAAGAATTATTCATCTTTACTGTATAATTTCATACAGTCAAAAACTTTGGTGTCAAACAATACAGTCCTCAAGCAAATATTCACACTAATTCAAAAAAGGAAGGAAGTGGAGTCCAAAATCAACTTCACTAAATCAAACAATCCTCACATTTATCACAATTACAGCCTTATAACCTGATGAGCATAAGGAGGAAAATGTCTCAGTAGACCTAGACCTTCTTACATAGCTATGGTCCATAAAAGTACTGTTACCTGATCATTGGCATTAAAATCTCCTTAGCTCAATGTACCAAAATGAAGAAAGGAAAAGCTCCATATAATCTCCACAATCGGAATACTTAGCTTGAAAGCTTTGTCCAACGGTGGCCAGCATTTCAAGGTCTGCATCAGGGACTAGCAGTGTATAAACTGTGGAGCCAACAATTTCAGAAATTGAGGAGCTCATGCTCTTGAGATTATATGGAGCTTTTCCTTTCTTCATTTTTTGTACATAAAGAAATACCCTAATTAGAGGTACATTGAGCTAAGAAGGTTTTTTTATGCTGATGATTGAGCAACAGTACCTTTATAGACCGTAGCTATGTAAGCAGGTCTAGGTCTGCTGAGGCTTTTTCCTCCTCAAGCAAATATAACAAAATTTGGTGGTCTACAACATCAAATACTGCTCCCAAGTCGAATTGAATCAATAAGACTGTGGTAGCCTTTGCTGAGCCAGATTTTAACTTTGCTGTTAAGGTAAACAGAACTGCATCCATGATATAATTTCTTCTGAAACCTGATTGGGAGGGGAGGGGTGGGGAGATATGTGATGAGACTCTAGATAGTTAACAAGTTAAGAAGTGACCACTGCTTCCATAATTTTTGCAAACAAGGAAATGTAAGCTACTGGACAGTAATTAGAAATCAGAGAGATTTTCTCTGTCAAATTCTTGGGAATTAGAGTAAGAATAATGTGGCTCAAATAGTCAGGAAACAAACTTTGCTGAAGACTTAGATTTAACCATTTTGAGAGGCAAGCTGGCGGTGTGATAGGAGTTTTGTGAGGCTGCTCCTGGATTCACGCTAGACTCTTATCAAATATAAAACATTTCTTTACATACCCAATGCCTAAATGGAGAGGCAGACAGCGTGTTAGCCCCGCAACACCTGTACTGCCGAAAGCGGGACCCATGGATCGCTTCACTATATTGGGACTTCCAGGACGCTGTGATTCTTCGTTGCTGTTAGGAGCAGCGGGAGGTGAACCGCTCCTACAACCAGAAGTTGACATCTCATTCAGCCCAGAGATCAGAATGCCGCCGCCAATGCCGGCTACCGCACAAGGAACGCCTGGACAGGGTTTCCCACGGCTCGAAGAGGAATGGTTCTCCCAGAAGTGGGGACAGACCCGAACAGCGGATTGCCGATCACCTCTGTGGATACGGGGGTGATACAATAAGGCAGCGGAGCTTCTGATGGAACAACCTCAGGGAAGGAGTTGGAAACTTTTGGAGTTTCTTTGATGGATTTATCTTTATTGAGTAAGTCTTTCCTGCTAATTAAACCTACAGTTATAACTTTGGAAGTTATCTGGGAAGCCTCATTGGGATTAGAGATATCTTTTTCTAAGAAATTGTTCTCACTTATACAGCAAGTTCAAAAGCCCCAAGAGAGGATTTCAGCTTTCGAAAAGAAAATATTAGTGATTGAAGGAAAAACCGAGACTAATAGTAATGATATAAAAAGTGTTCAACAAATTCAAACAAATATTATTAAAGAAAATAAATGGCTGCAGGGTAAAGTTGAAGCATCGGAGAATCAGCAAAGATCAAAAACTTTAAGATTAGTACATTTTCCCAGACAGGTGTCTATAGCACCTATAATAACATTAAAAAAAATATATGTTGGAAGTACTAAGAATACCAGAACAAGCATATCCGCCAATTGCAAAGATTTATTACCTATAACCTTATAAAAAGGAATTAGCAGATCAAATAGTGGTTGGAGGAACTGAAGCTGTTTTTGAGACTTTTAAATTTAACACAAATACTTGAAGACGACAAAGCTGGAATAAACTTAGCAACCCTTATTGTGACTTTTGTATTGCAACCAGATAGGGACTGGACACTTAAACAATTCTTTTGACATCGAGAGGAGACCTTTTTGGGCTATAAAATCAGAATATTTCCTGATGTCTCTAAAATGACCCAAAAGAGGTGAAACAATTTTCTTATATTACGTCCATTGGTTGTACAGTTAGGCGGATTGTTTTGGCTTAACTTTTCATGTAAATTTGTGGTGAAGCTGCAATCAGTAAAATATGTTTTTTTTTAATCCGATGCATTTAAGTTCTTTCTTAGAATCCGAAAAAAGTAACAACACTTTCCCCAAATTCAGAAGTGAAAATGACATCTACACCATGATCAGTTAAGATAACTCCTGTGACTCTCCTACATGCTACCAATGGTGTTTAAGATTCTAGCTTTTTTTTCCCTATTAGTATAGTGCTTGCTCTCTCCTAATGTTTGTGGACGAAATAGGATTATAAATATAAGTGTTGTCTTTTCCTTTTTTCTTCTCTCCTTTATAAGGAAGGATTTGTCAAAGTGAAGTGTTATACTCCTTATTTTCTGTAACAAGTTAATTCTTGGAAGTTGTAAATAAATTGAAAAAAAATAACCATTTCATTAGCCATTCCATAAAGGATGGAGAAGGGGTTTTGTAAAGAACTCAGGACATCTATCAAGACAATGCTGCGATGATGAATACCTCTGTATGAAATTCTTAGTATCATTAAAAATCAATTCTTAGTATCATTAAAATTAACTGGCAGAAAGGATTTCCAAACCCTTTTGGATGGAATATCATAGTACCGGAGTAGTCATCTGTAGTAGGAAGGCTCAAAGGTAGGCAAGTATCTAATTCAGGAACAGGACAAAAATATTATCTGCATAAGATAGAACATATGCTCTCAGTTCAGATACATAGGTTCCTAATGAACTTAATTAAATACCAAACAACAGAGAGACAATGGAGACTCAATAGGAATTATTGTGTGCACAAATCTGGCAATAGATCTACCATATGACACTCAACCTATGGTGTTCCACAAGGGTCTTCAGAGTAGGGATGGATCAATGGGTTTCCACAAAAAGAGGGACTACAGATGGTATACAAAAAATCTTTATTAAAATCACAAAAAGTCACACATCCAGGTCTTGATAAATTCCATAAAACAGTGTCCACCAGATGATATCACAATGGGTTCATGAGCTTTATTGTGGTATCACCTGGTGGACACTGTTTTTTGGGAATTTATCAAGCATTGGATGTATGACTTTTTGTATACCACCTCTAGTCCCGCTTTTTATGGAAACCCTTTAGTCCATCCCTACTATTAAAACCCTTGTGGAACACCATAGGTTGAGTGCCCTATAGTAGACCTATTGCCAGATTTTTGCACACAATTATTCCTCTTACAAAAAACAACTCACTGAATCAGTCTAAGATTTTTCTAGATATTCCCAGTGCACTTAGTAACAATAATAGTAAACAGTGATCAATGGTATCAAATGCTGCTGAAATATCAAATTGTAATAAGACAACTTAATGACCTCTACTTCATTTTTAACTTCAGTATAGCCGATTTGCGCATGTAACTTAATTGAGTAATGAGCCAATCAATGCTGATAATTGGATGGTAATAAGAAATTATCAGCACTAATTGGCACTGATTCGAATTTACGCACACTACTTGCTAAGCGTATCCTATAAAGTAGTCCATGTAAATTCTACCTGCAGATCTCAAAAGGGGGCATGGCCATGGGAAGAGCATGGATGGGTCATGAGCATTCCTAAAATCTACGCGCAGTGTTATAGAATAACCCACTCCGTGCTTAAAGTTGGGCATGGGCATTTACACCAGGTTTTCACTGGTGTAAATGGCTGTGCCTAAATTTTAGTCTTGTGAATGGGTGCTTATGTGTATTCTATAAACCATGCCTAACTTTAGGCTCAGTTTATGGAATACTTGTAAGTGTGTTTTCCATCAGTGCCAATTTTATTTCAGCACCATATATAGAATCTGGCTCAAGTGCTACTGTTCTATAAACTAGGCACACTATTGGCACTGAAATGTAGGCACCAGCTTATAGAATTGCCTTTAATATATCCATACTACTTTTATATAACATCCATACTGTAGCCACTAAAAATCTATTTTTACTGCATCCACATCAAACGCACATATTTTAGCCATATAAATGCATCTTCTCTACAATCACACAATGTATTCGTGCTAACCTTGTCATAAAGTCATTACTGAAAATGTATTCAATTCTATTACCTGCACTGCTTTTCATACCAGAATTTAGATTTAGCTCACACCCTTCCATTAGTGGCTCATGGCAAATTACACTCATGTACGGTAGGTATTTTCCTGTCTCTAGAGGACATATAATCTAAGGGGTCCTTTTACTAAGCTGTAGTAAAAGGGGGCCTGCGCTAGCATTAGTGTGTGTTTTTGACACACGCTAAGGGCCCCTTTTACTGCAGCGGGTAAAAGGCTGTCTATTTTTGGGAAAAAGAAATAGCCATTTTTGGGAAAAAGTGAACCACTTACTGTGTGGCCATTTCGGTGGGGAGCCCTTACTGTCATCCATTGAGATGGCGGTAAGGGCTCCCATGCTAACCCATTGGTAACTGGGCAGTGGGCGGCGCTGCCCAATTACCATCAGTTAAGTTCATGTACTACAAAAAGAGGACATATTTTTGTAG
Source organism: Microcaecilia unicolor (assembly GCF_901765095.1). Taxonomy (NCBI): domain Eukaryota; kingdom Metazoa; phylum Chordata; class Amphibia; order Gymnophiona; family Siphonopidae; genus Microcaecilia; species Microcaecilia unicolor. The sequence goes on along the minus strand of NC_044037.1, from coordinate 96,322,646 downwards.
CACCGGAAATGGCATGCGCTAGGGGTGGGAACTACTGCCGAGCACCTGTGGTAAGTCTGCATTTGCGCATGGTAAGCCCGCAGTGGGCATACTGGTGCTTAGTTAAAGGGCTCCTAAATTTGCACCTGAGACAATGAAGGCTTAAGTGACTTGCTCAAGGTCACAAGGAGCAGCCTGATGCTCTAACTAAGGCTATTGGCTAAAAAGCTACAAAGAACTGAAATATAACCAGCATATTTGAATAGGTGAAATATTTGCAGACCTATGTGCAAGGAAAGTGGCTGTCTTTAAACAGGATTTGGAGAGAGAGAGAGAGAGAGAGAGAGAGAGAGAATGAATCATGGAGATGGAGGGCTAGAGATCTGGCAACATACAGCACACTTTTTTCATTTTTTATAGTTTGCTTCTCAAACAGAAATCATTAAAAGCAAGGAACACAGTTACATTAATTATAGGGTAATGTAAGCAAAAGTTGGATTTATTGCAAGTGTCAGTGTATTATTTACTGTTAGTCTGTGGGAATATGAGATATAAGTGAGAATGCATTGTATCACTTTTAGTAATAATGAGTTTTGAAGGCATGCTTTGTATGTCTAAAGGAGCTACTGAACTCTGAATTGTTTTTCTGTTTCCATATTGAGCTTGTTTAGCAGATGGAATGGATAACCCATTTCTATAACAATTTTTCCAGTGATGTACTGGAGAAATATCTGGATTTTTTCAGTGCAGTGTCTCCAAATGGGTTCATTTTACGTATACCATGACACTAATAAAACTTATTCTTAAGCCGGGGCATGTGGAGTATGATCCCAGTCTCTCAAATTTACTGCTAACACTTGATGTAGTACTTGCATTGCGCCAAAGACAGCTTCTTTCTGGAGTTCATAAGATTTAATTTATATAGGCAACTTATCAAGGTGTGCTTGAAAATTCCTTTTAATCAAGCCTGTAGCAATCAGTATGATGGGGAATATTTCTGTGTAGCACATTTTCTTAGTTTCTGACTGCATTGCTTAATACTTGAAGATCTTGCTTTCTCCAATCCATGCATAAAATAATCACTTGGCACTGACACCTCTATTGTCTATAATGTTCTAATATTTTTCTCCTGGGTAGGAGCTTTCTGCAGTGCTCCAGTTTATTTTAATCAGAAAACATCTTCTTTTGCAATGCTTTTCCTCTGGAAGGATGGGAATGCAGGCGAGTAAAATAAGAATACTTTGCACTTGGCCATATTAAATTTCATCTGACATTTAGATGCCCAGTACTTCAGTCTTATAAGGTCCATATGTAATTCCTCAAAATCTGTTTGTGATCTAACAACGCTGAACAATTTTGTTTCCTCTCCGGAACTGACTGCCTTACTTGTCATTCCTTCTTGCAGATCATTTATGAATATATTAAAAAGCACAGGTCCCTGGGACACTCCATTATTTACCTTTTACAACTGAGAAAATTGACCATTTAGGGCTACATTCTATATATCACACCTAAAAAGTCAGTGTTGAAAGAAAATACACCTAGGCGCATTCTATAAACTGTGCCTAAATCTAGGTGTAGTTTATAGAATACACCCAACATCCGTTTTCTGCGACTATGTTTAGTCATGGCCATTTATGACAATGAAAACCTGGTGTAAATGCCAATGCCCAAATTACATGCAGAATGCGCATATTCTATATTGAAATCATTTTTATTGTTCTGATGGAAGAGTAACAGTTACAATTCAAGAAGTAATAAAACCAACAGAACCAAGTTTTATGCAAATTGCAACATACACCTCCCTCCCACCCCAATCCCCTCACCCCAAAATACACTTGGCAACAGGTAAGCACAGTCAAAGGGCCTATGAAATAGTGCTATCAGATATTCAAAAGAAAACTCAGAGCCCAAGAAGGTAAAGTGTTCCAAAAGGCCTCCCAAGTCTCTTGAAATCAGCGGCCCTCTGGGCTGTCCAGATCATGAACATCTTGACGTTCAAAACTCATATGTGAGATTAATAATGTGTACCATCTCTGAAGTGTTGGTCCCCTAGGTTGAAACCAACAAGGCAAAATAGATTTCACTCCAAAAAGCACTGCAAAGCTTAAGAATCTCTTAAAACCCTGGGTACCAGAGTCATATGGGTATTTAGTCCACAAAGGACTAGGGTGCATGCCAAGAAGCTACTAAGCAGTAAATTTAAAACGAATCAGAGAAAATATTTCTTCACTCAATGAGTAATTAAACTCTGGGAATGTGGTAAAAGCAGTTAGCTTAGCAGGGGGGTTGGATAATTTCCTAAAAGAAAAGTCCATAAGCCATTATTAAGATGGACTTGGGAAAATCCACTGCATATTCTGGGATAAGCAGCTGGTTTACTGTTTTGGGATCTTGCCAGGTACTTGTGACCTGGATTGGCCACTGTTGGAAACAGGATACTAGGCTTGATAGACCTTCGGTCTGTCCCAGTATTTCAATGCTTATGTTCATATGTTCTTAGTGAGGGGTCAGAGTGCACAGTGCAATTACAGTAACTCTCCATGGTGCTCAGGCTAGCATTCCAACACCGGGCTACATATGAACAGTGCCAAAACATGTGACCCAAAGATGCAAGGGATTCCCCACATTTTGGAAATGTGTCTTGTGACAGCAGCTCTGTACTCTATAAGTCCTGTGTGGAGAAATATGAAGCCATAAAAGAAATTTATACATTGGTTCCCTATGAAGTACTTGGCTGTAATACTATGATAGGTGCAGAAGAAAGATTTTAAACTGGTCCACTGTAAGTGTGTAATATAAATCATATCACCATTTCCGTACAAGGTCCGCATAGTTAAGATCTGGGGTTGTGTCTTTGAGGTAATGATGATGAAACCTGAGGGGCACACATATTTGAAAATCCAATGTAAAAGCCTCAAACAAAGTTTCCTGAACATCTTTCATAAGATCTGTCCATTGTAAAGTAGAGACGTGGAGGGGCATAATCGAACGGGGTGCCCATGTTTTTCTGGGGCCGTCCTAGCAGTTCGGCTCCATGATGGGGCGGGGAAACCAGTATTATCGAAACAAGATGGGCATCCATCTTTCGTTTCGATAATACGGTCAGGGACACCCAAATCTCAACATTTAGGTCGACCTTAAAGATGGTCATCCTTAGGTTGTCCTTAGAGATGGTCGTCCCCGGTTTTCGGTGATAATGGAAACCAAGGACACCCATCTCAGAAATGACCAAATCCAAGCCATTTGGTTGTGGGAGGAGCCAGCATTCGTAGTGCACTGGTCCCCCTGATATGCCAGGACACCAACCGGACACCCTAGGGGGCACTGCAGTGGACTTCATAAATTGCTCCCAGGTGCATAGCTCTCTTACCTTGTGTGCAGAGCCCCCCAACCCCCCCCAAAACCCACTCCCCACAACTGTACACCACTACCATAGCCCTAAGGGGTGAAGGGGGGCACCTACATGTGGGTACAGTGGGTTTCTGGTGGGTTTTGAAGGGCTCACATTTACCACAACAAGTGTAACAGGTGGGGGGGGGGGGGTGGGCCTGGGTCCGCCTGCCTGAAGTGCACTGCACCCACTAAAACAGCTCCAGGGACCTGCATACTGCTGTCAGGGAGCTGGGTATGACATTTGAGGCTGGCATAGATGGTGGCAAAAAATTTTTTAAAGTTTGTTTTGGGTGGGAGGGGGTTGGTGACCATTGGGAGAGTAAGGGGAGGGCATCCCCGATTCCCTCCGGTGGTCATCTGGTCAGTTCGGGCACCTTTTGAGGCTTGGTCGCAAGAAAAAATGGACCAAGTAAAGTCGGCCAAGTGCTCGTCAGGGACCCCCTTCTTTTATCCATTATCAGCCGAGGACACCCATCTCTCAAGCATGCCCCAGTCCCGCTTTCGCTACGCTGCCAACACGCCCCCGTGAACTTTGGTTGTCCCCTCGAAGGAAAGCAGTTGAGGGTGCCCAAAATCAGCTTTCGATTATGCCGACTTGGGCGACCCTGAGAGAAGGACGCCCATCTCCCGATTTGTGTCGGAAGACGGGTGCCCTTCTCTTTCAAAAATAAGCCTGATAATGTCATAGTTACAAATAGGTAAAGGAATGTGTCGAAGGAAGTGAAAATTCCTTTTGAAGATCTTGAAAAGATTTAAGTTGTCCTTCCTCGGTGACCGCTTGCAGAATATAAAGGAGTCCATTTTGGGTCCAATGGGTAAACACAGTGATACCCTGCCTTGGTGGTAAAGCCAGATTATCACAAAGAGACAAAAATGGTGTCACTTTAGCAGAAAAATGAAAGCGCCTACTTACCGAGCGCCAGATGTCTCTTGCTGTCTTTAACACAAGATAACAAGTTCTTTAGTGAAACACTGGCCACCGTCAGTGGGACCCCTTTTCTACGGCTTTGCTAACACATTCCTGTCAACAATTTTTGATAATTATTAGTTTGGTTGTGGAAGCATAAAATTGAAAAATGCTTGAAAAGTATTAAATGGACTATAAGCTTTTTAGAATGTAATTAAATGGTGGGGAGGTTTTTCTGCCTGTAAGAAGCTCTATTTAAAGTCTGTGAGAACACTGCTGGTTCTAGACTAGGGTCTGAGGCTTTTCCTTCCCATCTAAAGATTGTTTTTTGAAGAAAGTGTTTTAGATTTCTATATTTCTATATTGAAATCATTTTTATTGTTCTGATGGAAGAATAACAGTTACAATTCAAGAAGTAATAAAACCAACAGAACCAAGTTCTGTTCTATGGTTGATTTTCTATCACTGTGTTTTTAAAAAATGTTTTGTAATGCTCATGCCCTTCCCATGGCCACACCCCATTTGAGTCACCAGCTAGAAAATACAGGCACACATTTTATAGAATAAGGCGCAGGGAAGATCTGCACGTAAACCCACATGAGTGATTGTTAATGGCTCATTAACTAATTAGTTTGCTTGCAGACCTTGAATCCGCGCCTATATTTGGTGACCTATATAGAATCTGGGAGATAGTATCCCATTGGTTTCTTCCAAACATCAGGTCTCTGAAATGCTTATGATGTCAACATTTTCATTTAATGCCATACATTCTAACTTCCCAATCTTATTTTTTAAACTTCTGTCATTCTCAAGCAATCAATTTAAAGTATGATTTGTATTTGGATAATTTGCAATATAGAAACATAGAGAATGACAGCGGATAAAAACTATATGGCCGATCCAGTCTGCCCATTTATACCAACTGTTAAACTCTACTATCCTTCACTCTCGCTCAGAGAGGTTTTTTTTAACCTTCCGGAGCTACAGGGTACGAAAAAATGGCAATCATTTGGATAGTTGGAGTCCAGAATGTGGGGTGCCGCAGGACTCCTCACTGTCGCCTTTGCTATTTAATGTGCTAATATAATTTTTTTATTTATGCAGATGATATTTCCATTCTACTACCTGTCTCCAGTGACTGGACTACCACTCAGAATGGTATTATCAAATGTGTAAAACTGATTGAGAATTGGAATACGTCTTATTGACTGAAGTTAAATTTTGATAAACAAAATTCTTGTGGCTTGGTCCTTTGAACCTTTCTCTGTACCCTCAACAGTTCATTATTGACCTCATCGACCTACCAATCAGAAATACAACCGGATCAACATGAACATATCTAAACCTCCACTACCCAAGCTGCAAAGGGCTCAAATACAAATCAACTTATGCATCCAGCTTTTCCTACATAAGCACACAACTTTGGAACGCACTACCAAAAGCCGTGAAAACAACGTATAACCACCTAAACTTCCAGAAATCACTAAAAACTTACCTTTTCAGAAAGGCATACCCTACCGACCCTACTTAAATACCTGAACCCAGCAACACGACGAAACCAAAGAACGTAATGGACATAATCTAAATCTTCCTCTATATGATTCCCTAATGTGTTTGTTTGTTCCACATGAACCCTATTCTACCATAACATCACTGTGCAACTGTTTATACCGGAATTGGCGAATGCCTCTACGGTACTATTGTAAGCCAAATTGAACCTACAAATAGGTGGGGAAATGTGGGATATAAATGTAACAAATAAATAAATAAATTATTGACAATAATATTTTTTCTTTTGAATTTTGAACTAAAATTTTGGGTGGCTAGCGGCTGCCATGCGCTAATGCAGGCACAGCTCATTCACTTTGAATGGGCCGTGTCGGCATTGCAGTGTGACCGTCGCTAGTGCAGCTTTGTAAAAGCGGGCCTTGTTTTGTCGAGACTTGACTTTTGCAACGTTGTTTATATTGGTTGCTCTAAGTCCTTGATACAAACAAGTACAGTTGATCCAAAATACTGCTGCAAGATTTATATACTCGGCTGGTGAATTTTAATCTGCTAACCTTTTGTTTAAGGAATTGCATTGGTTGCCTATTATATATAGCTAGGGGGGGGGGGGGAGGCTGGATGGGCATTTCTGTTCTACCCCCTTACCATACAGCCATGCAGTTTGGAAGGAACAGGTGGCCTTCTGTATGGCCACACTTATTACACATATATCAAAATTTCTCTGTCACAGTTCACCTGTCATGCAGCCCAGATTGCTGCCTCCTCTCACATCAACCCCAGCATTTGATAATAACACATATGTAGTGCACAAAGTACACACACAGACCCTGGTCAGTGCCAAAAGTATCAAACTGTATTGAAACTATATACAATAAAAAACTATTTACAATTCCCCCCAAAATCATTCTCCCCCCTCAAATCATTCTCCCTTCCAAATCATTCTCCCCCCTATCCCTCCCTTTCCAAATGCTGTCGTAGCAGCTCAATAACCAGCAGCATGAGCCTGCTGTGTGTCTCCTGCTGCTCCTCCACAGAGTGTCGCAGTGCTGCCACCTCCTGCAGCAACTGGTTGACTACAGCAACCAGTTGCTGCAGGAGTTGCAGTACTGCAGCACTGTTGTCTGGAGCTGCTGGTGTGGGTGGAGCTGCTGGTGTTGCTGGGGCTGGTGGGTGCTCCTCCCCCTCCAGAGGAGGCATATTTTCACATGCCTCTGCCTCCTCCTCCTCCTGGGCCTCCTCCTGCCACCGCTGCCGCCCTGTGTATGTAACAGGATTGTCTTTGAGATCAGCACATCCAACATGACTTGCATAGTGCAGGAACTGGCTGGCCTGAGGATGGGGATGGGGAAAGATGTGGTGAGCCCTGGGCTATACCCATGGGGTATGAGATGCATGAGATGACATAACAGGGAGCCATGGATTCTGGTCTGACACAGAGTACACAGGCAGACCACACTCATTGCTCAGCAGCATGTTTGCATTATGATTTGTGACTATGGTTGGCTGACCATTTTGGGTTTTTGTTTCTTTGTGTTTTTTTTGGGGGGAAGCACATAACTTTAATATGAGGCAATGACATCCACTAAGAGTAGGACCTCAGGCAGGAATACCATGAAACAGTATCCACCCCAGAAAGGGGGATACAGAAGTGAGGCATGTCATCTCATTCATCTCAGAGGAGGTTAGTTGGAAGTTGCAGCCACACTCATGGGAGGGTAGCTTCAACTTCAGGCCTTGATCTGGGACAGAGGTGTTATGACTTACTAGTTGCCTATTAGCCACATGGAAACTGATATTGTACAGGACATTTGCATTATTAAATAAATACATTTACAAATGCCCTGATCATGTCAGGGCTCTCTCTCTTGGTTCAGCGGAACCTCTGCTGGAGGGACTCGAGGTCCCTCCGAATGCCAAATCTTCTGCAAGATATAAGCTTGTACACCAGGAGGCATATTTTCAAAGCACTTTGGGAGGCTAAGTTCCATAGGTTTCTATGGAACTTTGGGAGGCTAAGTGCTTTGAAAATGAGCCTCCAGGTGTCAGGGGATGGCCCTTCTTGCCTTCACACAAATTCATTTGGAAATCAAAGAGACTCACAGCACTGATTGGGGGGGGGGGGGGGGGGGGGGAATGGGATATTGCATTGGTACAGATGATGTCATTGAGGTGGACGTAAGGACAGAGAGTACCGTTTGTGTGCAATATTGTAGGGATGTGGGAATGTTTTTGCTTTCTAGTACATAGATTCTATTAATGAATGTGCATGTGCACATATCACTGATTACCCTTGAGTGCAGACTACAGTTTGCGCTTACATTGCTGAGGTGTAGCTACAGGAGGGGGCCCTGATAGCCCAGGAGGGGGGGGGGGGGGGAAGCAAACACTTACTTTTCCAACCTGTCCCTTATTTCAGCCCAGGCTTGGATGGATAAAGTCCTGGGGGGCAGGTGGTGGTGGTGCCTGAATAGAAGTGTTCTGTGCTTGATGCACAGCTGCAGGAAGTATGAAATTTCAGCTTTGCTGAAATTGGGCTCTCTTCTCAGTGCCATGTTTCTCAGTGAACAAGCGTTGGAAAGCGTGCATTGCCTTATATGGACACCCATGTGTGATGGACGTCCTTACATGCACAGCTCCATATATGGATGACCATCCCATATATGGACAGGTCAGTACATATATGTCTTGGCATCTATACTACTACTACTACTACTACTACTTAGCATTTCTATAGCGCTGCCAGGGTTACACAGCCCCAAGTTTAAACATGGGGAAGGACAGTCCCTGCTCAAGAGAGCTTACAATCTAAAGGTAAAAACTATGTAGTCAGTGTAGGTATCAGGAATGGGAAGGTGGTTAGGCGCCAAAAGCAAGGGAGAAGAGATGGGCCTTGAGTAAGGACTTGAAAATGGGCAGGGAGGGCGCATGGCATATGGGCTCAGGAAGTCTGTTCCAGGCATAAAGTGATGCGAGGCAGAAGGGGCGGAGTCTGGAGTTAGCGGTGGTGGAGAAGGGTACAGAAAGGAGTGATTTGTCCTGAGAGCGGAGGTTACGGGTGGGAACATATGGGGAGAGGAGGGTAGAGAGGTAATGGGGGGCTGCAGATTGAGTGCACTTGAAGGTCAATAGGAGAAGCTTGAACTGTATACGGTAGCGGATCGGGAGCCAGTGAAGCGACTTGAGGAGAGGGGTGATATGAGAGTATCCCTTCGCTACACCGTTTCCAATTCTACTACAAGAAGCAGAGAAGAGAGAGAGAGAGAGAGAGAGAGAGAGAGAGAGAGAGAGAGAAGGGGGGGGGGAAATAAAGTGAAAGAAACATTTACTTATCTTCTTATGTAGAGCCCGGGATTCTGGGCTTTGTTGGTTACTTGAAAGAGAAAATAAAGTAGGAACAAAGAATCAGTTGTTGTTTAAGATAAAGTAATTCAATAAAGCATATTTTGCTATTAACCAGAGCTCATGTAGGCAATACTTATTTGATAACAGTTGAAAGGGGGACTCATTGATTTAGTGGCTTAGCAAGGGGGGGGGGGGGCGGGAGGGGCGGTCCGCCCTGGGTGTCAGCTCAGGGGGGGGTGCTCCCTGCCAGCTCCCCCCCTCGGCGCATCGACACCCCCCGACCAGCTCCCGCACCCTACCTTTAAAAAGAATGTCGGAATCCGAGGCGAGGCGCAGCCCCTTGCGCCTGCCCTGCACGTAAAAGAAATGTGGACCGTCGGGCCTTCCCTTGCTCTATCTGTCCCGCCCTCCGCTGATACAACTTCCTATTTCCGCAAGGGCGGGACAGACAGAGCGAGAGGAGGCCCGACGGTCCACATTTCTTTTACGTGCAGGGCAGGCGCGAGGGGCTGCGCCTCACCTCGGATTCCGACATTCTTTTTAAAGGTAGGGTGCGGGAGCTGGGAGGGGGGAGGGGGTGTCGATGCGCTGAGGGGCGGGGGGATGTCATCGTGCTGCACCCGGGGGAGGGGGGGGTGCAATGGCGAACCACCCCGCCCCGGGTGGCAGCCCCCCTGCTACGCCACTGCATTGATTGCTTCTGTTATTATTTACTGAGTTATCTGTCATGAGAAAAGAAATTAAACTGATGGGAATTTCAGCTGAATCCCTTCTTTTAGCACTGTATATGCATTATTTTAACGTATTTAACATTTAAGGATTTTAAGTTAATTTATTTATTGCTTTAAAAACAACCATTTATGCACTGTGAACTTTATATCACATTTCACATTCCATTCATGTAAGAAGAAACCAAAGGAGAGGATAAACAGCATACAAACCAAGACAGAAACAAAAAGAAAGCAACACTGGGCCTTCAGGATTGAGATAATCAAAGTCCTTCTTTATTATGAAATTGACCCGACACAGGCCGTGTTTTGGCGCACAAGCGCCTGCATCAGGGGTCAAAAACTTTTTGTGCCCTACAGGTCTGCTTGTGGACATAAAGGATATAGATAAACAATACTGGAAATGTTTCCTAACTGTACAAGTCAATCTGCTTATGCTTCAGAATGCTGTCGATAGAAAAAAACGCCAAAAGTCGGTTCTGAAGCATAAGCAGATTGACTTGTACAGTTAGGAAACATTTCCAGTATTGTTTATCTATATCCTTTATGTCCACAAGCAGACCTGTAGGGCACAAAAAGTTTTTGACCCCTGATGCAGGCGCTTGTGCGCCGAAACATGGCCCATGTTGGGTCTATTTCATAATAAAGAAGGACTTTGATTATCTCAATCCTGAAGGTCCAGTGTTACATTCCATTCATGTAACATCTGAATTTTGAGGTTAATAATAAAGGAACTGTTAACATCTTAAAGTTCTGATAAGTGCTTTTATCCAGTATTAGTTTATATTTCCTTCAGTTTGTCTTGGATGAGGTTAATGTTTCTGCCCTTCCTCTCTGGAATTTAGCATTTGCGCCAAGGTCATTGCCACTAACTACATTCTAGATAAATTAGGAGGGCATTTACTGAAACAGAAGAGGAAGCCAGTCACTCTAACTTGCAGTGTTCCCCTTCTCACCATGCACACTTTTTCTGTATCATGAGTCACTAATACCCATTGTTCAGGTGCAGTTTATCCATTGTAATCTCCCCTTGAAGCATACAGTACTAGAACTTCTAAAACCTCTCAGAGCTACTTAAATCTGACCTTTAAGAGGCTCTTCTGGATGGTTCTTGAACCGAGACTATTACCTCTTTGACCCTATATGATGGTTTTATGATATAAAAAATACTTAATAAGAACATAGCGTATGGATAACCATACGTCCACTGATCTTATCAGGATTATTTCATATGAGTCCTGAGTCGTATTGAAGTAGAGGTTACAATACATAGATTAAAGGATGATTAGAGAATCTTGACACATGCATTTATGCACCCCTTGTGTACATAAATGTAGAATAATAGCACTTATTAATGTATGTGGACATGTACCCATGAAGGTGCTAGTAGGGTACTTAAACACTATTCTTCAAATATCTGTGTAACTTACATAGCACATATTTGCACGGGGGATACATAGGGGTAGAGCATGCATGGGGTATGGCTGAGGCTCCCACTTGTGTGCATAATTTACAGAATGCTGTCAGTGTTGTGCATCCCTACTGCATATAGACACCTACCCATATGCCTGCTGTATAGGTGGTGTAACTACAGGCACCTAAATGTTAGCTTTGCCAATACCAGGTTATGCTAGTATTCTATAATGGAACCTGGGAGCCTAAGTTCTGTTATAGAATATGATCCTACTGCATGGCCTTGGGGCATCTAAATGGAGGTGACCAGTTTACAATTGCCTCTTTAATGCATTAATGTATGGAAATCCCAAGTTAATGTTTCTCAATTTCCTTTTTAGGAACATGAAATGCATCTGAGAAATCAAACCTCAGTGACAGAATTCCTTTTACTGGGACTCACCAGTGATGCAAAGACTCAAGTTTTACTCTTCCTACTGTTTCTGGTTATTTATCTAATCACCCTAACAGGAAACTTTCTGATTATCACTGTGGTCTACATAGATTCTCAACTCCAGACTCCCATGTACTTCTTTCTCAGTAACCTTTCCTTTCTAGACATGTGTTACACAACCATCATTGTCCCCAAAATGCTGGTGAACTTTCTGTCCCAGGAGAAGACTATTTCATTTGTTGGCTGTGCTGCACAGATTTTAGCTTCTTTGTTCTTAGGTGAGACAGAATGTATTCTCCTGGCAGTCATGGCTTGGGATCGATACATGGCCATCTGTAACCCATTGTACTACAATGTCATTATGAACAAGAAGACATGTTATTATATGGCAGCTGGTGCCTGGGTTTGTGGGTTAGCAATCTCTGTGGTAGATGTTGTGTTTACTTTCCATGTGTCCTTCTGTGGCCCAAACACAATTAACCATTTCTTCTGTGAGGTACCAGCCCTCCTTCGTCTGGCCTGTACAGACACATATGTTAATGAGGTGGTGATATTTGTGGTCTGTGTGATAACATTAGTTGTCCCTTTTAGTTTAATTCTTTTCACTTATGTTTACATTATTGTCATTGTTGTGCATATCCCTTCTACCACAAGACAGAACCGCACTTTCTCCACTTGTACCTCTCACCTGATGGTTGTAATGTTATTTTATGGAACTGCCATCTTTATGTACATGAGGCCTAGAGAAAGTTACTCTCCTGAGAAGGACAAGATGATATCTGTGTTTTACACAGTGATCACTCCCATGCTGAACCCCATAATTTACAGTCTCAGAAATAATGATGTGAAAAGGGCATTGAGAAAAGTGAGATGCTTGAAAATGTCCACCTGATATAACAGGATGACATTTCCTGGGCAAGACAGTAAAAGAAGCTTACTGAGTTGCTTGAGCAAGGGAGTAATATTACAAACTGTGCACTTTGTTCCTCTGGTATCCATAGAGAAACAAAATTTCAAAACACAGTTCAAACAATGCACAGCCAATTGACAGTATCACCATGACACTTCTCTCCTCTTTAGAAATCCTCCCCACTATTACTCTACCATGATAATGTCTTCAAATGGAGTAGTTTTATAGATACCATGATAATAACGGATCTCATTCAAAAACCAAGTTATCTTGTAGCTTATCGGAAATTCTCAAATTTATTGCACATGTTCATCTTAATATTTGCATTGTAAATATTAAGAACACATCCTTCTTGAGATCATAAGACTCAATAAGGAGCAGTTATCTGGGTACAGCTGCAGAAGCGCATCCTCCTGAAGAGGAACTCTGTTCTTCTCTTTAATGAAGTCAACTCTGTGAAGACCTCTTTTTCAAAGAATTTTCTTCTATTCTCACTAGCACGTTCCTGAGATGTATTTATTTATGTAAAAAACTTATATACCACCTATAACTAGATCACTGTCTAGTATAGGAAGCCCATGAAGTAGTTTTCCACACCTGATGAGCTTACTCAGTTCAAGACTGAAAATACATTTTTGAACACAGGAATAGGTCATCTCCATCGCAACTGCCCTCTTACAAAGATCACCTCTGATTCGCTACTACTGAGGATCCTCTTTGACCCTCAACTTATACTATCTTCCTAAAGTTCTAAAGACCCTACCATTATGCCCTGGCCATCTTCCATGGAGGAGAGCCAATGAAGAAATAAAGCAAGTGGGGAAACCTTGAACGGCATGGCACATGGAATTCTTTCCAACACCTATGCATGCATGTTTGTGTGTGTATGGATCTGTATTGTCTCTGTGTGTGCCTTTGACCTGGAAGGGAGAGAGGGAGGGAAATTTGACTGTGGAAGTATCCAAATACTGTGTTGTTTTAGATAGAATAATAAAATGAAACTATGTGTGATAATACATCAAACTATCAGATATCAAAAGATGGGTTTACAATTTATTTTCAGTACTTAATATACCACAAGTGATCCCTGAGGCAACTATGCAGTTTACAGTTTCTATTACAGGTACTTTGCACTGTCCCTAATGGACTCACAATCTAAGTTACATATTGTACCTGGGGCAATGGAGGATCAAGTGACCTGTCCAGGGTCACACAGAGCTACAGGAAGAATTGAACCTGGTTCCCCAACATCTGAACCCACTGCCAACTGTCAGGCAGCAGTGGGAATTGAACCACTTCTCCATAGGGTACCTTTGAAAGGAGAGGATAAGGGTGAGCTGATTGCAACAATTCCCAAATATTTTGTTGTTTTGGAAAGAATAATGAAATTAAACCAAGTATAATAATATATGAAACCATTAGATGTCATTGTCAGTAAGAAGGATTTTACAGTTTATCCACGGGGTACCACTATCCCACAGAAACAGATATTAGTTGGCAGTACACATAGCAACCATTAAGAAAGCTGTACAGTTTAGCAGAATTTGCAACAAAGAAAATGGAGTTAAAGTTTAAAGTGGAATATAGGGAATAACTCAAAAATTGTCACAGATATAATAGGTTAGTCCAATAAAAAGTGTATCATCTACACCTTGTTTGTTGATCCTATTTTTACATATCTAAGAGGGGAATTTTTAATAGGATGTCTAAATCTGACTTTGGATGTTTTGCTAAAAACATCCAAAAATCCAGTAAGGAATATGGCCATTTTTGAACCTGAAAAATGTCTATCTTTTTGTTACGAAAATGGTCATATGATGGATATTTTCTAGATGTTTTGTGCTAAGTGTGTCTATCTTTTTGAAGATAGGACCCGACGTGGTAAACTTGATTAGGAACTGGTTGACGGGCAGACGCCAGAGGGTGGTGGTTAATGGAATTCACTCGGATGAGGAAAAGGTGAGTAGTGGAGTGCCTCAGGGATCGGTGCTGGGGCTGATTCTGTTCAATATATTTGTGAGTGACATTGCCGAAGGGTTGGAAAGTAAAGTTTGCCTTTTTGTGGATGATACTAAGATTTGTAACAGAGTGGACACCCGGGAGGGAGTGGAAAACATGAAAAAGGATCTGTGGAAGCTAGAAGAATGATCTAAGGTTTGGCAATTAAAATTCAATGCGAAGAATTGCAAAGTGATGCACTTAGGGAGTAGAAATCCATGGGAAACGTATGTGTTAGGAGGTGAGAGTCTGATATGTATAGACGGGAGAGGGATCTTGGGGTGATAGTATCTGAGGATCTGAAGGCGACGAAACAGTGTGACAAGGCGGTGGCTGTAGATAGAAGGTTGCTAGGCTGTATAGAGAGAGGTGTGACCAGCAGAAGAGGTTTTAATGCCCTTGTATAAGTCGTTGGTGAGGCCCCACCAGGAATATTGTGTTCAGTTTTGGAGGCCGTATCTTGCAAAGGATGTAAAAAGAATTGAAGCAGTGCAAAGAAAAGCTACGAGAATGGTATGGGATTTGTGTTACAAGACATATAAGGAGAGACTTGCTGACCTGAACATGTATATCCTGGAGGAAAGGAGAAACAGGGGTGATATGATACAGACGTTCAAATATTTGAAAGGTATTAATCCACAAACAAACCTTTTCCGTAGATGGGAAGGCGGTAGAACTAGAGGACATGAAATGAGATTGAAGGGGGGCAGACTCAAGAAAAATGTCAGGAAATATTTTTTCACAGAGAGAGTGGTGGATGCTTGGAATGCCCTCCCCCAGGAGGTGGAGGAGATGAAAACGGTAATGAAATTCAAACATGCGTGGGATAAACATAAAGGAATCCTGTTCAGAAGGAATGGATCCTCAGAAGCTTAGCGGAGATTGGGTGGCAGAGCCGGAGGTGGGAGGCGGGGCTGATGGTTGGGAGGCGGGGCTAGTGCTGGGCAGACTTCTACAGTCTGTGCCCCGAAAATGGCAGCTACAAATCAAGGTAAGGTATACACAAAAAGTAGCACATATGAGTTTATCTTGTTGGGCAGACTGGATGGACCGTGCAGGTCTTTTTCTGCCGTCATCTACTATGTTACTATCCTGCTTATTTTCGAAGGAGATGGCCGGCCATCTTCTGACAAAAAATTGGGAGATGGCCGGCGATCTCCTAAACCCGGCCAAAATGGTATAATCGAAAGCCGATTTTGGCCGGCTTCAACTGCTTTCTGTCGCAGGGCCGGCCAAGTTAAAGGGGGCGTGTCGGCAGGGCACCGATAATGGAAAAAAGAAGGCCAGCTCTGACTAGCACTTGGCTGGCTTTACTTGGTCCATTTATTTTTAGGACCAAGCCTCAAAAAAGTGTCCCAACTGACCAGATGACCACCGGAGGGAATCGGGGATCACCTCCCCTTACTCCCCCAGTGGTTACCAACCCCCTCCCACCCCAAAATTTTTTTTTTAACATTTTTGTGCCAGCCTCTATGCCAGCCTCAAATGTCATACCCACCTCCCTGACAGCACTATGCAGGTCCCTGGAGCTGTTTTTAGTGGGTACTGCAGTGCACGTCAGGCAGACGGACCCAGGCCCATCCCCCCCACCTGTTACACTTGTGGTGGTAAATGGGAGCCCTCTAAAACCCACCACAAACCCACTGTACCCACATCTAGGTGCCCCCCTTCACCTGTAAGGGCTATGGTAGTGGTGCACAGTTGTGGGGAGTGGGTTTTGGGGGGGTTTGAGGGGCTCAGCACACAAGGTAAGGGAGCTATGTACTTGGAAGCTTTTTCTGAAGTCTACTGCAGTGCCCCCTAGGGTGCCCGGTTGGTGTTTTGGCATGTGAGGGGGACCAGTGCTCTACAAATGCTGGCTTTTCCCACAACCAAATGCATTGGATTTGGCCGGGTTTGAGATGGCCGCCATTAGTTTCCATTATCGCCGGAAACCAATGGCGGCCATCTCTAACGCTGGCCTAAATGTTGAGATTTGGCCGGCCCCGACCGTATTATCGAAACGAAAAATGGCTGTCCATCTTGTTTCGATAATGCGGTCGGGTATGCTGATTCAAAGCACCAGTAAGTGGAACTGACATGGTCCGTGTTTCAGCTGTAAAACCACCTGTTTCAGGGGTCACAATGCAACTTGCCAAGCAAAGATAAAAAATAGGGAAACCTGGTGCAAAACACTAGCACAGCCAATTAAATCTGTCTGTAGTGTCAGATGGACGCAGAAGCGCTTGACAAACAAACAGCAATCCATATTGCATTGTGACCCCTGAAGTAGGTGGTTTTACCACTGAAACATCAACCATGTCGGGCCCAGTTACTGGTGCTTTGAATAAAGGAATCTTTGACTTCATCCTGTTGGCTGGTTGTGTTTTGTGGCATCCTCTACTCTTGCTTTGAACTTTGGATTACACGTAGAGGTTTCTACCTATTTTGTGTTTTTGGCTCTATCTTTTTGGACCATTTTTGACAAGTGAAAAACCCATAAAATCAGGCCATTGGGATGTAGAAGGAGTCAGCTGTCATGGTTTGGAGAAAGTGAGTTTTTGGATCACTGCCAAGTTGGCACCACCCAATCAACCCAAGGGTCAGAGGAACCCAGCTGGCCGCAAGCGAGTCGCCCAGGCTAGGCTCAGAACTAGACAGAATAGGCAGAAACAGAGTCAGGGCAAGCTGAAGCTTGAAGAGAATTGAAGACAAGGCTGGAACTGAAGATGGCAGGACTGGAGCTGAAGACATGGCTAGAACTAAAGCAGGAACTGAGGCAAGGCAGGCTAGGGTCAAGGCAAGGTAGGCTGGAGACAGGGCAAGGCAGGCTGGAGACAAAGCAGGGCAAACTGGAGACAAGGCAAGGCAGGTTAGAGATAAGGCAAGGCAGGCTGGAGACAAGTCGAGGCAGACTGGAGTCAAGGCAGGCTAGAGACAAGGCAAGGCAGACTAGAGTCAAGGCCAGGTAGCACAGCCAGACTCAACAGAAGGCCCAAGACCCTGGGGAGGACTGCAGGACTCAATCCTGGTGCACCTGGAAGTGAGAGGTGAGTCAGGCAGGAGTCATGGTGGTGGCTGTGACACCAGCATTCTTAGTAGAATAACCACACAGACATTTCAGCAGCGTAGTGGGGCACCCTAGGGAGCATGGCAGTGGACTTCACTTAAAAGGTCCTAGATACTCATCTCACCCTTACCCCCTTATATTGTATAGTGAGCGCTCCAAAACCCACCAAAAACATACTTTACCCAAATATACACCACTATATTAGCCCTCATGGCTGTAGGTGTCACCTATATGTGGGTACAGTCATAGGAGCCAACATTTCAAAATGATTGGGGGGGGGGTACTGAAAATTTTTTTAAACAGGTGGTGCATTTTCCCCCTCTCCCCTCCCCCTCACCCTCTTCTCCCCCTCTCCCCCCTCCATTCATATCCAGCAATTCTCCTCTCTCCCCTGCCCTCTCCTCCATTCATATCCAGCAAATTCTCCTCTCTCCCCTGCCCTCCCCTCCCTCCATCCATGTCCAACAAGTCTCATCTCTCCCCTGCCCTCTCTTCCACAGAAATTTCTCTTCTCTCCCCTCACCTCCATGTCCAACAATTTCTCCTCTTTCCCCTCCCCTCCATGTCCAGTAACTCGCCCCAAACACCACCTGCCCCTTTTCAGCCCCCCCTCCTCCAAGTTCCAGGCCCTCCTCCTCTCTGAGTTCCAGGCCCCCCTCCTCTCCTCTGAGTTCCAGGCACCCCCTCTCCTCCCCTCTGAGTTCCAGGCCCCCCTCCTCTCCTCCGAGTTCAAGGCCCTCCCTTCTCTCCTCTGAGTTCCAGGCCCCCCCTCATCTCCGAGTGCCAGTCCCAACCCCAGCCCGACCTCTTCTTCTCCCACAACAGTCCTCTGTCCTCGCCTTCCTGCCACCCAGAATTTAAAAGTCATCTTACCTCGGGTCCCGGGCCGGCAGCAGTGAAAGGCGAGCAGGCTCGGCACTTCAGCCTTCCCTTCTCTCTCAGCTCTGATCCCGCCCTCATTTCCTGTTTCCGCAAGGGCGGGACCAGAGCTGAGAGAGAAGGGAAGGTTGAAGCGCTGAGCCTGCTTGCCTTTCACTGCTGCCGGCCTGGGACCCGAGGTAAAATGACTTAAATTCTGGAGGCAGGAAGGCGAGGACTGAGGACTGTTGAGGGAGAAGAAGAGGTTGAGGCTGGCTAGGGTTGGAACCAGAACTTCCGGCGCCGGTGGGTTAAAATATTGGGGGTGCTCAAGCACCCATAGCACCCATGGAGTCGGCGCCTATGGGTACAGTAAGTTTTTGGTGGGTTTGGAGGTCTCACACTTTCTACCACAAGTGTAATAGTTAGAGTGGATTATGTACCTAGGTCCCCTGCTCTACATTGGCCACTAGGCTGCTACAGGGACCTGCTTGCTGCTCTAATAGGACTGACCATAATATCTGAAGCTGTCATAGAGACTGGTACATACGGTTTCATTCACATGTTTGAAGGTGGGAGGAGGTCAGTTACCACTGGGGGAATACGGAGGTCATGCCTTAATCCCTCCAGTGCTCAGCTGGTCATTTGGGACACCTTTTTGTGACTTAGTTGCTATTAAAAGAGGTCTAGCCCAAAATATCCAGGTTGTAGCCTTCAACATTTTTGCTTTGTTCCATTATGGCAGAAAAATGTCCAAGTGTTAGGAATGCCCCTGACACACCTCCTTGTGATTTGGATGCACTGCAGATCAACTGCATAGAAACACATCTAAAAATGTGTTTCAAAAATAGCGATTTGGGTGTTTTGTAAGAAAAAAACCCAATACCGATTTATACCATTTTTTGGATGTTTTTCTCTAAGTGGACTAACATTGTGACCATAGTTCTCTGCTCAATTCATTAGTAAAGTTCTAAATAGAAGTGGACTCTCATCTTCTCCTCTACTTATGAAGACCGTATGAAAGCAGATTCTTGTCTAGAAGTGACTTGTTTCGCAGTACATAGGTGTCATGGGCTTTGTGATTTCTTAATTGCTTCTTTGCCTCTGTGTACTGCAAATATCTTAAAATCTTAAAAAGCCTTAACTTAGTGTCAAAAGCAAATCCCATAGCTGAGAAGTTAATTGATCTAAAAGTTGAAATGTAATTGGTCCCAGAGAGATTTATTAATGCTAAAACTATTAGTGCTAAGATAGGGAATGAGACAAAATTGTAAGAAAGGTTATAGCATACATAAAGTCATTTTTGGGACTCATCAGAATGAAAAACGATGTCCCTAGGAAGCTGTGGCTCACTTTAAGACTCATGGAGGAACACTGTCATATGCTGGACTTCACATCTATGCATAATACTGTTGTAAAGTGACTTCATTTTAATGTAGTATATGGATCACAAGAACAGTGACTGTGGAGACTATGTTCTTAAAGCTATTGAGCTTCAAATGCCTGTCTCAGAGGGATAACTAGCAGGGATCTGAGATTATCTGCTTAGACTTAGAGCAGAATAGATTCCTGTTATACACTGTGGTCTATGATGGATGTCTGTTGTAATAATGTTAATCAGACTATTTACATCTAAAAGTTTTTACCAAACCAACTTTTTAACAATGCTCAGAGAAACTCATTCCTTTATAGAAGCGTTTGGTGCTCTGATGCATACACTTTTAATTATGCCCAGTGCATATCATTATAATGTGTTTGTTACAATAAGTGTTAGTATTCAAAATGAGAAAATAGCAAAGGGATATGTCTGCTTAGTGTTCTTCTTTTTATATCTTCAGGAAAGTCTGGAGCTGATATAAAATGGATCAATAGTAACTAGGCAATAATTATGAAATCAACAAGACAGAAAGGTTCTGACCTATAAAGACTCATAACATGAAAATATTTGGATTATTCCAAATTTGTTCTAATTAGCTCTGATTCATTAGTAAAAGGAAAACATGAATATGTGATTCTGTTTCTGCAATGTCTATAGGTCATTGTAGAAACAGAATCACAGGAACCTTAAAGACAAATGTTTTAAATTATTTACAGTTAAACATAATAACATATATTTATGCAATTGCCATATATTATGAATATTTTTTGGTCTACCACCAGCAAAGGACAGATATAAGTCTGAAAAAATAAATTCAAGCATTCTAATTAGAGGTATCTTTTCATTTCTACCCCCAGGGAACAGAAGCAGAACGTAGACTTTCCAGCCATAAGGGGTAATCAATAGAAATAAAACAAAATAAAACATGGAAAAGAAAATAAGATGATACCTTTTTTTTATTGGACATAACTTAATACATTTTTTGATTAAATTTCTAAAGGTAGCCCTTCTTCGTCAGATCGGAAATAATCAAATGTTGGTAGATGACAGTATATATGTGAAACATCAAAGCATTTCAGTGACAGTCCAACAGGATGAGGGTGGGTTAGGTGAGAGACAGGGAGAGTCGGGTGGATGAGGGACAGGGAGATATGCATGGAGATAAGAGGGTGACAAAGCAGTACAATTTTATGGTTTATAATGGGCTAGAAAACTTTCCTGTCTGATGGGTGTCAAACTATTTAATCATTCTGACTTCAAAGGTCTTACGTTCCTGTATTGTTTTAAAGTTCTCTTTTAGGATTCTTACCATAAAATCACTGGTACAGTGTTCTGGTTTTGTAAAGTGCTGCCCCACAGATGTGACATCCTGGTTGGTACTAGCATTTTTCATATGGTGTCTATGTAAATTAAATCTCTTCTTTAGCATCTGACTTGTTTCTCCAATGTAGCACCCTTCATTGCAATTTTTAAACTGAATGATAAATACCACATTGGAAGATGAGCATATGAAGGATTCCTTAATGTTGAATATTTTTCCTTTGTGAATGACCGTGGGGTCCTGTGAAATAAGCCATAAGGGGGAAATTCTATAACTTGACACCTCCATTTAAGTGATCCGAGGATGTGTGTGTGGTGAGAGCTTGTTATATAATGGCATCTGGGTGCCCAGATTCTGTTATAGAATACTAGCATAAAACAGTATCTCTGCTTTTTACCCTTATATTCCAACAGGGCTAGTGTTAGACATTCAGGGTCCCAGGGCAGAAACCAGGGAGGGTGCCTAAAAGCTGGCCTTCAGCCTATGCCTCCTTTAGCTTGAGGAAGGTTTAGGGCCCCCTATGGTATGGTATGGGGGCCCAGGGCAATTGCCCTGTGTGCCACCCTCTATCACAGGCTCTATAGACCAGCCAGAGAGCTGAGGTAACTGCGGCTGCTTAAATGCAGCAGGAATGCATGTAATTTACCGTAATCTGTAAGTTACATGTGTAAATGGGAGCCCTGCCCACTTCCCACCCAAGCTCCACCCATGCGCACTTCCCCTTTCATTTGTGTGCTATGCCACTTATCCGTGCCCTTATAGAATAGCACTTAGGTGCACTGCTAGCACTTATGCACAGAAAAATACCTACGTATCCTGAATATACACTGGTTATCTTGCGTTGAATATTAGCGGACAGGCGCTGAAATAATATTTAACTGGTCAGTGGCCAATCCTGGCTGGGTAAACAGCGCTGAATATCAGCCGGCTAGTGTGTAAGTGCTAGGCACACCTCGACCTGTCAATGCCCCTCTCATATCCACACCCCCTAGTAGTTGTGGATAAAAGAAATACCAACTAATTACATGCATAACTACAAATTTACTACCAATTAATCCCAATTATAATCAATTATTGATTAATGCCAATTAACACCTACTGTATAACCTGTGTGTGCAATTTTGTGCACTAAGCAGGAAAATGGGCACACCAACAAGTGCATATGTGTTTTTTAAAATTAAATTATATTGGGCCATAAAATGTTATAAAAGGTTGCACTTCTATGAGGCCAAGTAGGTGCCTCTTTTAAGTCTATTTTGCCAAGACATATAGGCACCTATATGCCTTTATAAAGTTGTCTAACCAAGCTACAGAAATCACAATTATAATGAAACTCTGTACATTTATACCTGCGCAGTAGCTGGTGTAAACATATGCACATATAACAAGAACAAACATGTATTTTATAAAAAAATGCACAAAAATTGCAATTACCAAAAATCTGTCCCAGAACATCCAACTTCAAATGTGCATGTTCTTGTCATTGCACTTACTTTTACGTGTGGGCTGATTTTGTAAGCAGCACTTTACATATATATATATTGGCATACATGCACAAAAAAGTCATTATGAAATTTTTCCCTTAGAGGCTAATTCTATAACAGGGTGTTTACTATAGGCCCTGTTTATGGCACCTATTTTAAGCCTATTCTATAAAGAATAGGTGTAAGTGCTTATGCCTAAGTGTGAGCTGGAATGCATATAAAGCGAAGATATTTACCTGTAGCAGGTATTCTCCGAGGACAGGAGGCCATTTATTCTAACATGTGGGTAATGTGGTTCGCGTTGCCAAGTCCGGAGCATGAAAAAAGCTTTACAGAGCTTTTAGAGTGTGCACTGTGCCCCCACCATGCATGTGTGACTGTTTTCCCACCTGCCACAAGAGTGCGGGTACCACAGTAGCTTACAATAGCATACTACTGAAAAGATACAACTTCAAGCGGGGATGGGAGGGTTTGTAAGAATATATGGCTAGTTCTCGGAAAATACCTGTTACAAGTAAGTATCTTCGCTTTCTCCAAGGGCAAGCAGGCCTATAATTCTTACATGTGGGGAATCCCTAGCTACAACAAACAAAACTGCGAAGATGACTGACAAAAATAAAAAATAAAAAAAAATAAAAAAACAAGAATATATAAAAATCTCAAATTTGTATATAAAATTATAATAAAAATCATGTAAAAAAAAGGGGGACGACACTTTGGCTGTAAAAATTAAAAATAAACTTTATTAACCAAAGGATAGCAAAGAGAAAGGGACTCGACACAGCTGTATTTCGGCCATACAGGCCTGCGTCAGGAGTCTTCTCACTGTATGCTAATTTCTTGTACTATCCAAATTGTAGAAATCATAGAGACGAGACGCTGCTCCGATCCTTACCGCTTGACTTTGTTTCAAGTATTGCCTAACGCTATAGCATCTGGGAAGAGACACATATATCCCTTCTACAATTTGGATAGTACAAGAAATTAGCATACAGTGAGAAGACTCCTGACGCAGGCCTGTATGGCCGAAACACAGCTGTGTCGAGTCCCTTTCTCTCTGCTATCCTTTGGTTAATAAAGTTTATTTTTAATTTTTACAACCAAAGTGTCGTCTCCCTTTTTTTACATGATTTTTATTATATATTTATATACAAATTTGAGTTTTTTTAAATATATTCTTGTTTTTTGATTTTTTATTATTTTTTATTTTTGTCAGTCATCTTCGCTGTTTTGTTTGTTGTTGTTTCTTGCGAAGACTGGTTTCTTCTGTTTTTTGTACACTATACTGGGAATCCCTAGCTACCAGGCTCACTGAAAACAACAACCATTTATCAATGGAACCTCACAATGGCGAGGTCAAAACACAGATCAACCTGAAACTATGTACAAACTTTGTGAGAGTGCAGCTTGGAACAGAAGAAAATGGGCCTAGGTGGTGAAGTTGGATTCTAGACCCCAAACAAATTCTGCAGTACTGTCTGTCCAAACTGACTGTCACGTTGGGTATCCTGCCTAAGGCAGTAGTGAGATGTGAATGTGTGGACTGAAGACCACTTTGCAGCCTTGCAGATTTCTTCAATGGGGGCTGACCTCAAGTAGACTACCGATGCAGCCATGGCTCTAACATTGTCAGCCTTGACATGACCCTCCAGGATCAGCCCAGCCTGGGCATAAGTGAAAGAAATGCAATCTGCCAGCCAATTAGAGATTGTGCATTTCCCAATGAGAACTCCCATCCTGTTGGGATCAAAAGAAACCAAAAGCTGGGTGAATTGTCTATAGGGCCTAGTCCGCTCCAAGTAAAAGGCCAATGCTCAATTGCAGTTCAAGGTGTGCAGTGTACTTTTGCCAGGATAGGCATGAGGCCTAGGAAAGAATGTTGGCAAGACAATTGACTGATTCAGATGGAACTCCAACATAACTTTAGGCAGGAACTTAGGGTGTGTGTGGAAGAATTACTCTGTTGTGATGAAACTTTGTATAAGGTGCATACACTACTAAGACCTAAAGCTCACTGATCCTGCGAGCTGAAGTGAAAGCCACCAAAAATAGGACCTTCCAGGTGAAGTACGTCAGATGACAGGAATCAAGTGGCTCAAAAGGAACTTTCATCAGCTAGGTAAAAATGACGTTGTGGTCCCATGACACAAGCAGAGGTTTCATAGGGGGCTTTGACAAAAGCAAATCTCTCTTGAAGCGAACAACTAAATAATAATAATAATAAAAAAACTTTATTTCTAACCCACTATATCTAAAATATTCTAAGCAGGGAACAAAGGTACATAGAAAGTACAATATAACAATACAAATCAGACAACATAAAATAAATCACTCAACATTAGTACAGAGTCATTCATTACCAAAAAGCAGAACAGCATCGTTAGTCTAATAATCCATATGCTTGCACAAACATATGCGTTTTTAATTCTTTCTTGAATGGAGCAATTTTCCGAAGTTCAACAGGTACAGCATTTCATAACTTAGCACCCTTAACATAAAAAACAGAAGATCTGTACTCGTCCAGATGACCCTGTAGAAATGATGGAACTTCAAGCAGATGTCTTTGGGAAGATCTCAGAGAGCATAAAGATTGATAGCATCTTAGAGTGGAACTGAGTGTTGGGGAAACACCACCATTCAATACTTTAAAATCCAAAATCAAAATTTTAAACTCAATATAGAACTTCAAAGGAAGCCAATGCAGGGACTTCATAATGGGAGTAATATGGTCATAACATAACCTCCCTGTTCAAACTCTTGCTATAGAGTTCTGAATAATTTGTAAAGCCCTCAGTGAACTACTCACAATTGCAGTAATCCATCAGGGGACAAACCACTGATTGAACAACCTTGCGAAAATTGTCCCCTATGATAAAAGGTCTAATACATCTAACTATTTTAAGTTTATAAAAGACCTTTGAAATCATACTCTGAACTTGTTTCTTCATTGGCAATGTAGTTTCAAGTTGAACTTCCAAATTTCTAATTTCAGTATTGGGATTTCAACTGAATTCATTCTAAATACAATAGGACAATCAGAATCAATAAAGCTTGACAAAAGAAGAATTTGAGTTTTTCAAATGTTTAGTTTTAAATGATTACTTTCCATCTACTGAATGATTTTCATAAGACACAATCATAATTTTGTGAAAGTGTCTTCAAAAGAGATTTCAACTGACAATAAAAATTGGATGTCATACAATTTATATTGTTCTCCAAGACATTTCAGTAACATGCATAATGGTATAAGAAAAAGATTGAAAAGCACCACAGACAGACAGGAGCCCTGGGGAACTCCAGGTGAACATGCAACAAACTCAGATTTCTCAAATTCATTAACTATACAGTATCTCCTATCTGATAAGAAGGAATGGAACCAGCATAATACAGTACCGGTCAATCCTATTGATTGTAACCAGTTCAATAAAATGTTATGATTAAAGGCTTTCCAGAGATGAGCTTACCCTCTACACGGTGATGATAAGCACTGATTGCACTGAAGTTAACCTTTACAGAGTTGGTTTGGAGGCTAGACTCAGAAAGGGGCAGAACGTATTCAAGCAGAGTCTGTATAGGGCAGGAAGTGGGATCTAGGGCCTTGCCCTCACACCAGATGGCAAACCTCCTCCACTTGAAAGAGTAACATCTCTTAGTGGAATCTTTCCTGGAAACCAGTAAGACCCTACAGACACCCTCTGGAAGATGAAAGGAGGCAAGTTCTAAGCTCTCAACATCCAAGCCATGAGGGCCAGAGACTGAAGGTTGAGATGCAGAAGAGACCCCTTGTTCTGCATGATGAGGGTCAGAAAACAGTCCAATCTCCATGGTTCTTCGGAGGATAACTGCAGAAGAAGAGGGAACCAGATATGCTGGGGCCAAGAGGGAGTGATCAGGATCATGGTCCCGTAGTGTTGATTGAGTTTCAGCAATGTTTTCCCCATGAGTGGTATGGGAGGATACACCTACAGAAGACCGGCATCTGAAGCTAGTCTGTCATGGGCCTTGAGCACAGAACAGAACTAAGGGATTTTGTGACTGTACTGAGTAGCAAAGAGATCTCCTGAGGGGGTGCCCCAAACTCAGAAGATCTTGCGGTCATTGTCCCTAGGCACCCCACACACAGAAACTACCCCTAGCTGCACTCTCCCTCCCATCCACCCTATTCTGATGGTCTAGTGCCTCCCTCAAACCCCACCTTGTACCTCGAAGCAGGAGGAGGGAGTAAGCACTCCCTCTTCCTGTAAGTGCCAGGTCACAATGGTGATGCCCTGCCTGGCACATCCTAGGATATAATGGGCGGGCTTCAGTACCATATAAAGGAGTTTCTCTCTTATATTGTACTGAAGCCTCACCCAGTGCATCCCAGGATGCACCAAGTAGGGCAGGGCACTGTGAGGCGCGCTTGCAGGAGGAGGGATTGCTTACTTTCTCTTCCTACTTCCAGTTACGGGGGGCGGGAGGGGGGGTTTGGGGAGGAACTAAAACACCAGGCTAGGGTGGGAGGGAGGCTGTAGCTAGGGGGGGCTTCTGTGTTTGTGGGTGTAGGGGATTCTGGAGGTCCATTGGACATCCAACTCCTTTGTGTTATGATTGTGGTCATAACCCCTCTCAAACTTACCTTTTTCCTGGTGGTCAGCTTAGCTGGCTTCTGTTTCTTTTGTCTGTCCTTTCTGAGCTGGCTCTCTCTCTCTGTGCTGGCAGCTTCCAGCAGCATGACTCTAATTGTTTCACTTTACTACAGCTGTGTGTGTGTGGACTAAGTTAGCTCTACCTCTCTTTGGGTGTACTGGCTTCAAGTGCTTCACGGTGCTGCATTGATGTGGGTTG
Organism: Microcaecilia unicolor; assembly: GCF_901765095.1. Classification (NCBI taxonomy): domain Eukaryota; kingdom Metazoa; phylum Chordata; class Amphibia; order Gymnophiona; family Siphonopidae; genus Microcaecilia; species Microcaecilia unicolor. The sequence goes on along the minus strand of NC_044037.1, from coordinate 96,295,114 downwards.
GGCCTCTATGGGTTTCAGTGTGCTCTCTGTGTTTCAGGGTGCTGCCTGGGTCTAGGGAGTGTGACATCATCAGGGAGGGCCTTGATAAGGAAGTGGTGTTCTTTCCTTCAGAGCCTTTGCAACGGTGGTGTTTGCTTTAGGTAAGGTGGTGCAGTGTGCACTTCTGACTTTGTGTCTAGTTTCCCTGCTTGCTTTTGCTAGGGTCCAGGTTAGTGTTAGTGCAGTATGCACTGGTGTCTGTGTGTTTAGCTTTCCTGCTTTTCCCTTGTGGTTCCCCTGATTTTCCCTCTTGGTTTTGGAAGCATTGCTGTGTGTAGGGCTTTGAAAGCTCTGTTGCTGATAGAAGTACTTCAGGGTTTGGTGTTGTTAGGAACACTGCGGATCTTGTTGTTAGAAGTACTTCTGGTGTTTGTGCTATTGGAAGCATTGCAGTCTTTGCTGTTTGGGTTTTCGTGCTGTAGGAAGCACCTTGTTAGTTGGTATCTAGCTTGCCAGAGTAGTGCTTAGGAAGCACCTTATTAGTTTTGTGTCTAGCTTGCTAGGGTAGTGCTTAGGAAACTCCTTGTTAGTTTTGTATCTAGCTTGCTAGAGCAGTGCTTAGGTAGCTTGTTAGTTTTGTGTTTAGCTTGTTAGTGTAGAGCTCTGCTTGTAGCTTGGTGCTTAGTAGCACCTGTGTTAGCTTTGTGTTTAGTCCCCTGCTCTGTTAGTTTAGGGCTTAGGAAGTCCCTTTGTTGAGCAAGGCTTAGGAGCTCCTGTTTAGTATAGGGCTTAGGAAGTCCTTTTGCCAGTTTACTGTTAGGAACACTCCTGCTGGTTTAGGGCTTGGGAGCACTTAGATTAGTTTAGGTTTAGGAGTACTTCTGTTTTTAGTCCTGGTCCCTGTGTCATCCAGTATCCGGTAAGTCCTGCTGGCCACTCGAACCCAAGGGCTCAACCCTTGGGGGGGTAGTGGCCAAGCGCAAGTGAAGCTGTACGGACCAGTCCAGTGTGCTCCAGTCCAGTGTGTTCCGGTCTGGTGTGTGTTCCAGTCCTGTGTCCTCCAGTCCGGGGGATTGCAGTCCAGTGTTCCAGTCCTGTGTCCTCCAGTCCGTGGGATTCCAGTCCAGGTGTTCCGGTTCGCTGGGCAGTGCCTGCAGTCCCTGCTGGTGTGCTTGCCCAGTGTTGGTTGGTGGGTTTTGCCTGCTGCTGCTGTCGCTCCTCAGCAGCAGCCCAAGGGCTCACGTTTGCTCCAGAGCCCGGCCCCGCGGGCTCTGAACCTGAGAACCTGACACTTTGTGTCAGGGGGTAGGGGACCGTAAGCATGGAAATGCATGCTGGACAGGGTCTCCCCATTCCTCCTCAATGCCCTAGTAAACCCCAACACCAGCTCTAAGCTGGCATAGGGTTTGCCACAGGAGCAGTGCCCTTGCTTTGGAGAGGAATAGGTAATGTCCTGTTTAGTATGTATTTGTATGCTCATTGTGTTCAGAGCTGGTGAGCACGTTGTTACACATGCTCGCTGGCTCTGATCCAGAAGCATAGCTAGGTGGGGCCATGGGGGCATAGGCCCCCGCAGATATAGCCCTGGCCCCCTCTACTTCTGACCCACCCGCCGCCGCTCCTCCCCCACACTTTTGACCCCCCCTCCTGGCCTCGCCAGGTACCTTTGCTGGCGTTGGTCCCCAATCCCCGCCAGCCGAAGTCTTCACCAGCGCTGAAGAAGACTTTGGCTGGCAGGGGTTGTGGACCCCCATCAGCAAAGGTAACTGGCAGTGGTGGTGGAGGAGAGTTGGCGGCAGCACCGGCGGGAGGGGGGGGGGGTCGAAAGTGGCGGGGGAGGGTCGGCGGCTGGGGGAAGCGGGCTAAAATGTGCCCCCCACCTCGGGCTTTGGACCCCCCTCCCACTGAGGTCTGGCTACGCCCCTGCTCTGATCATTGGGCAGCAGTAAACATAGGTGCTGGTCCGGCGCTAATGGCCTCTAGTGCCCGCGTTTGGTTTGGATCATCTGCCTGTCAGAGGATTAGTGAGTTCATTAAAGGGCAGATCAAGTGTGACAATCTGTAATGTTGTAGGCCCTTCTAGAGCTTTCACCAGCACATTCTTGCTTCAAGTATGCTGCAAGTAAAAAAAAAGTTCAGTAAAGGCAGTGGATGGTGCTGTTCTTCTTGGTAGAAGCCACTTTAACTGTAGCATACAGAAGCACCATGTGCAAGTTGTAGGGAAACTGACTGTGATTTAATATCGGTTAGTTGGTATAAAGCATAATAAAAAGCTTAATAAAAACAGTATAAAACTAAATAATAGATAAATAATAATTTAAAAAAACAATCAAAGCATCAATCAACACGGGCAAAATACATAAACACATAGATAATAGATAATGAACATCCATATCCAATCAAATTAAATTATGATTCAAATTCACAAGTATAAGTGTACATTGACCTAATTGAACATTACTAAATTGTGTACCATTTTTAGTTCAAATAATGCAGATGATCATTCAGAAACATCTGTGTACAATAGGAAGGATGTTCTCTAAAAGATTCTTAACAATTTGACAGAAGGTTAGGTGACCATACTTCAGATTTTGACAAAATGATGGTAGTTTAACTAATTGGAAAGAAATTCTTACCTAAGTTTAATTGTGAGATATGCAAGTAGGGAATTCAGTTCCTATAGAGAAAGGTGTGGTAGCCCTGCTAGTCCAGCACGTGGCTTAAGAACTGGAGGAAAAGGGAAAGTATCAGCAGGAGCTAAGCAGTCAGTGCACAAATGTAACATCCTTTATCCCAGGATAGAGAGCATAGATCTAAGGTGGTCCTATTATTGACACTCCCATAATCATAATATATTCAATCTTGAGTTTGCATATAAAATCTCCATATTCAGTTACTATATTATAATTAGAGTAGTGAGTGAAAAACGAGGAAAAAGAGTCTAATGCTTTAACAGTAAGACTGCGTCTTAAACTATTATGTGTGCAATATAATAAAATGCAGGAAAAAGACATTGAGGGAATAAATAAACATAGTGTGCAGTCTTAGATTCTCTAACCTTTCAGCAGATATACAGAGGATATTAAGAAGACACTGGCATATACTCGAAGGTCACAGCTATTTCAACAACAAACAACTTACTGTTGCCCATACTAGAAACAGAAATATCAAGGAGATTATTGCACCTTTTTATTATGCTTTATACCTTTTTTTATATATATTACTTATGGTGATGTTTTAAAATTTTTACATTTGGTTTAATTTGTATTTATATCTTTATCTCTATGTTCACTTTTAAGTTATTTTATTTTAATTTTCAACATTTTTATTGATGACAAACAAAGGAAATACATTCAGCATCTGGCATAAACAAGGTGCCATTATCAAAACAATCAAAATTGAAATGAAATGAAAGATTCCGTCATCAACCTGTTTAACAATTTTCCTCCCCTCCCCCAGCGAACCCGACCCCCTCCCTCCCTGTGTATTTTAAACGTTCAACAAGTATGTCTATTGATGATTCTCAAATGCATGCACAAGTTTCCTTGGATAGCCTCCCTCTCCCCTGTCCCTTACGCAAGCCATAGTACTAGTCTCCAAGGGCCTGGCTTCCTATAGCTCCCAGAGTCTCCACATATAAACATCCCCATTCATGTGTCAACTGTTTATGTATAATTCCCCCTAAACTCCCACAACAACAGCCATAAACTACCACAAACCCTTACACCTATTCCGTTTAGACAACGAATACTAAGACATTGTCTGACCCTCCTTTTATTCCAACCACCCATCCCCTCCCCCCCCCCCACCCTCCAGTGCAATGCTTAACCACCACCTGCTTTCTCTAACGATGCCAGGGAAGCCTATTCAATATTTGACTGCGCGCCCTTGGTGAGATCCTATTCAAATACACTCCCCAAACTTCCAAAACCCTCCGCTGCATTCCCGGAGACACACCCGCCCCCCTAGCTCATTAGTTCATGCAATTTATTCCTCCAATGCCAGAAAGAGGGGGGCTGATCCTGAGTCCAATTTAAAAGTATGCACTTTCTCCCCAGTATGCAGGCCTTCCCCAAAAACACCTTTTCCCCTCTAGTACCTACCCGCCAGGACCCAAGCGAGCTAAATAAAGCCTTTTCATACGTTAACGTAAACCTTCGCCCCAGCACTTCCTGCAAAAACCGGGATATTGCAGACCAATATGTGCTAACCCGCTTACATTGCCAAAAGCCATGGTATAACGTAGCCTCATCCCGTTTACATTTAAGGCAACCCTGCGACTCAACTATCCCCATGTGAAAGGCCTGTCTCTGGGAAAAATACGCCCTATGCACTGTTCTAAAATTGCACTCCTGCAACTCAGCACTGTGCACCAATTTAGTACCACTCTGCAAGGCGTCCCGTAACAACTTCTGGGAGACCGGCCTTCCCACATCTTTATTTTATTTTATATTGTATGTGTTTTATTAATAGACCCCTGAGGCAGGCGTTGTTGACGCCGAAACAAGGCCCGTGTCGGGTCTTATTTCAATAAAGGACTCCTGTTGTCTCAGTCTTGAAGGCCCAGTTGTGCTTTTTTCTCTGTATACTTTGTGTGTATGCTGTATAACCCTCTCTATTTGCTTTGTGCTTTCTGTTCAGTAACATTGTTTCTCCAAGTTTTCTCACAACTGTCATAGGGGTGATGGAATTAATCTAAAACAAGATGCTTGAACAAACTTAAAAAGGAGAGTCTATCTTTATAACACCCTCAGAGGATTAGTGAGTTCATTAAAGGACAGTTGAAGTGTGACAATCTGTATTGTTGTAGGCCCTTCTAGAGCTTTCTCTAGCACATGCTTGCTTCAAGCATACTGCAAAAAAAAAAAAAAGTTCAGTAAAGACAGCAGATGGTGCTGTTCCTCCGGGTACAGGCCACTTTAACTGTATGATACAGAAAAGCCATTTACAAGCTGTGATTGTTTTGTGGTTAGTATTCTGTGTTGTGGTGCATCTACATCAGTTCAACAAGTCACGGCAGGTGGAAAATTTTGGTACTGCAGAAAGGATAGGAGGAAGTTTTACAAGTTCCAGTTGGATTCCAAATCTGCTTTTCTTTCAGACAAATGGATGAGGAACATGAACAGAAGCACAAAAAAAGTGAAAGTAAGTTACATGCTGGTATTGTTTAGATGCTGGTATTTAGGCACCTGCCTTCAAAGCAGTGATGTGCACAATCACTTAAGTCCTTGTTTTGTGCCTGAGTATGTTCTCAAACATCTGGCCAGCAGCACTAGCTTTCAGAGAAGGGAATCCCTTCAAGTTAGGAATATTTCACCTCTGTCCCAGATGATCAAAAGTAAACATGGGTGCTAAAGGCCATTAGCAGATCTGGCAATTACCAGAGCAGAATGATCAGAGGGGCTTACACGGCATACAACGAGTGTGCCAGGCAGTAGCACAAATAACATGTAAATGTAGTCAATCACATGTAAATGAGGCCATTTTGTATTCCTCCTCTATGATCAGACAATATCACCGCAATGATCAGAGGTATTGGATGGCGGTAGACAAAACATAATGGTGGAAAATAACGCCAGGTCAGGGCTGGTGTTATGGGGTTGTTGAATAAGATTTATGCTGATCCATTGGATTAAAAAAATATTTTATTATATGTATTTATATTAAAAGTGCATGTAGCAAAAAGCGTGGTTTACCTTTCCACTGCCGCCAGCACATATATGCGCCTTGCCAGGATGTATCACACCATAGAAAGCAGTGCTGTTCATCCTTTGTGCAAAGTATTTTAATGGAAGGTAAAGTTGGCATATTTCTTATAAGAGTGAAACTGTCCCCCCACAACCCAGTCTCCCTCCCCCACACATAATGTACTCGCATGCGTGAGTGCTGCATCACACTGGAGCTACATCACACTGGAAGTTGATGTCGGAAGGACAAACCTGGAAGTAAATCACCCATTTCTTCAAACAAATCCTGGAAGAGAAGTGCGTCCTGCGCTTTTCCCAGGCATGCTCTGAAGAGTGTGTGTTTTCTAAACTTGTTGGTGAATGTGCACATATCCTTGGCATGGTTCCAGCGCTTTTGTTCAGGAGCCTTCTTGGAAAGATGTGTGCAAATGGAGGTCTCCCTGCAATACTCATCTGCTATTGTGTCCATGTAGTGTTGCAGCCCAGAGAAGAGGTTGGAGAACGGGCAAGTAGGAGAGATGAACCCCAGGTCTTGAGGACCCCACTTTGGAAGCGTGTAAACCGACAGCGTACCACAGTGTCTTTGGAGGAGGTTCAGGATACAGAGGTCATGGACATGTAGCATTTGAACAGAGTGGCTATTTTGGAACTTATGAAAATATAAGATGTGATCTTGATTTTCCCTCAGGGTGATCACATACTGTCCCTGAACTTGTGAAACTACTGTACACACTGCCGTTCCTGGATATGTGTTCTTTCCAGTACGTGATGGGAGCTTGCTGTGGTATAGAGCAATCCACATTTTCAAAACATCTGAACAGGTTTTGCGCACCTTGACTAGACGTAACAGGGAATATATCCAATTCCCGTGGTGTGAGGCTGGATGGCAGGAATTTAAGGTGCAATTTTTCAGGATTGCACACATGTTCCATTAACCCCACCAGCAAGTTCGGAAGTGACCTACTGCAACAGGAAGTTGGGCTACTCCATGAATGTCCAGGTTGTGTGTGACATGAAGCTGAGGATCCTGGATGTTGTTGTAAGGTTCCCGGGGAGCTGCCACGATTTGTACATCTTTTCCAACTCTGGGATAGGTCACAGTTTCGCCAGTGGTACCAATGTAAGGCCTGTGCAGGTGAATATCTAGTGGAGGTCCACAAAAATTGCAGTCTTAGGCATGGGGAGGCGGGTCAGAGGGAAAGGGAAATGGGACTTGATATACCACCTTTCTAAGGTTTTTTGCAACTACATTCAAAGTTGTTTACATATATTCAGTTACTTATTTTGTACCAGGGGCTGTGGGGGGATTCAAGTGTCTGGGGGAGAGGGGTGTGGTGGCCGGTAAGATGCATGGGTTGGAATGGCCTGGCTTTCTGTGGGTGTTTGGAGGTACATACTCTCTCTATTTCTGTTGTCGTGGAAGTCAACTGATTGTATCTATGGGGTGCAATATGGCTTGGTATGGCAGAACAAGTAGTAGCTTGCTCATCGGGAAGGATGCGGGACCCATCACGGAACATTATAAGAAACAAGTATGCATGTTTTAATTCTGTTTTGTAAGAGATGCTGGATATGGCTGCAAGCTGTGACTTTTGACTCCAGTGGCGTTCTCACATACCCCCGCAGAGGAACGTTATAACACCTCACACATCAGAATAAGGAATGTCATCGAGCATGCTCTCAGTGTTCTGAAGAGCAGGTTCTGCTGCCTATATCTTTCAGGTGGTAGTATTCCCCAGAGAAAGTAATGCAAATCATCATGGCATGCTGCATTCTGCACAACATAGAACTGTGCCATGGCCTTGATATTGATATTGATCCTGCGGTGGTAGCTGAGGTGAATTTCAGGCATTGGGACAGATGCCATCAGGGGGAATTGGACAAGGCAAAGCGTCATTGAATGGTATTTCTCATGTAAGTAAGACATATACATATTTAAGTTCATACTTGTATATGTATTATGTTCCCCAAATTCTTTTAGTCATGTTCTCAGCCTCCCTATATCCTGGTTATGTAAGCCTATAGCAGGAAATGAATTCCTGCCTCTGAAGCAGGGGCGTAGCCACGGGTGGGCCTGGATGGGCCCAGGCCCACCCAATTTCAGCCCAGGCCCGCCCAGCGCCAGCCCCAGCACCCATTGCCGGCCACTGCTGCTTTTCCTGTTGAGCAGCAGGGCCGGCGCTACAAAAAGAAGAAGCGCTAACGGCGCTAAGGACGAAAAATGTTAAAAAAAAAAAAAAGCGCGGCACCGGCAGACACTGTCTAGGCAGCCTTGAGACATTGGCTGCTGGCTCGCAGGCTCCTCCCGTCTCCTACGTCACTGGAGACGGGAGGAGCCTGCGAGCCAGCAGCCAATGCCTCAAGGCTGCCTAGACAGTGCCTGCCGGTGTCGCTTTTTTGTTTTTGTTTAAACATTTTTCGTCCTTAGCGCCGTTAGCGCTTCTTCTTTTTGTAGCGCCGGCCCTGCTGCTCAACAGGAAAAGCAGCAGTGGCCGGCAATGGGAGCTGGGGCTGGCTGGCGCTGGCATGCAGGGCGGGCCTCGTCGAAGAAAAGAGGGAAAACATGGAAGAATGGGGAGAAAAAGAGGGAAAACAGATGGAAGGATGGGGAGAAAAAGAGGGAAAACAGATGGAAGGATGGCAGAGAATGAGGGAAAACATGGAAGGATGGGGAGAAAGAGGGAAAACATGGAAGGATGGGGAGAAAGAGAGAAAACAGATGGAAGGATGGCAGAGAATGAGGGAAAACATGCAAGGATGGGGAGAAAGAGGGAAAACATGGAAGGATGGGGAGAAAAGAGGGAAAGCATGGAAGGATGGGGAGAAAAGAGGGACAGATGGAAGGATGGTAGAGAATGAGGGAAAACATGGAAGGATGGCAGAGAAAGAGGGAAAACATGGAAGGATGGGGAGAAAGAGGGAAAATAGATGGAAGGATGGGGAGAAAAGATAGAAAACAGATGGAAGGATGGCAGAGAAAGAGGGAAAACAGATGGAAGGATGGGGAGAGAAAGAGGGAAAACGGATGGATGGGGAGAGAGAGACTCTGGATGGAAGGATGGGGAGAGAAAGGGGAGAGACTGGAAGGATGCAGAGAGAAAGGGGAGAGACTGGAAGGATGTGGAGAGAGAAGGGACACTGAACAGAAAAGGGTAGAGTGATACAGAGACACTGGTTAGAAAGAGGGAGAAAGAGACATTAGATGGAAGGATCAGGAGAGAGGGTAGATGGATGGAAGGATGGGGAGAGAAAGAGGGAAGACACTGGATGGAAGGGTAGGGAGAAAGAGGTGACACTGGACGGAAGGATGTAGAAAGAAAGAGGGGAGACTACTGGAAGGATGGGGAGAGAAAGAAGAGAGCTGCTGGATGGAAAAGGAGAGTAGTGAAAGACTGGAGAATAAGAGGAAGGGGCATGGGGAGAACAAGGGTGAGAAAAAGATGAAAAGCCATAAGTAGATGAAGGAAATGAAAGAATGGATAGTAAGAATGAATTAAATCAGGACAGAGAGAGAGAGAGAGGCAGAAAAATATTGAAGAAAGCAAAGAAAAAGGAGAGAAAAATGAGAAATGGCCAGGAAACCGTGGCAGAAGAGTTAAGTGAAAACGAAGGAAAGCAGAATCTAGAGACTGTGAGCGACACAATGAGAAAAAGTAAATGGCCATACAAGAAAGGTAAAGAAAATAATTTTATTTTTAATTTAGGATAAAGTAATATGGTACCTGTGTTAATGAAGTTTCAGAGACCAATACTTCCTTCCTTAGGTCAGGCGAGGATACCGTAAAAGCATAATACTGACCTGAGGCAGGAGGTTTTGGCCTCTGAAAGCTCACTGAAAAGGGTGTTAGGCTATTAAATAAATTTTCTGAAATCTGATGCACTGAAAAGCAGCACTTTACCCTGTGTGACAAATGCATCTGATTAGCGTGACTAAATTTTGCTGGGGGAGGGGGGGTAGAGAGAAAATTTTGTGCCCACCCACTTTGGGTTCAGGCCCATCCAAAATTGGCAGTCTGGCTACGCCACTGCTCTGAAGACACCAGGGAACTGTTAGGAGGGATGAGAGGGGACATAATATTGAGATCTTATGTCTGTCTTTCTGTTACACTGGCACCAATGATCAGAAGCAAACGTGGGCACTAGATGCTATTAGTGCCAAACTGGTGCCCGCGTTTGCTCTGTCCCATGATCAGAGCTGATGAGTGCATGAAACAACGAGCTCACTGGCAGTGACCACAAGTATCATGCAAATGAATGCTAAACAGGGTATTACACATTCTACTACTACTTAACATTTCTAAAGCGCTACTAGGGTTACGCAGCGCTGTACAATTTAACATGGAAGGACAGTCCCTGCTCCAAGAGCTTACAATCTAAACTCCTCACTAATGCTCAGCAGGCAGCATGCCAAACAAAGATGTCTTCTTGGCCCGGGTAGGATGGCCTCCAGCCCCTATGTTTGACAGGTCTAGGCTTTTTTTTGATAGCCTGGACCTGTCAAACAACTCCTGTGGGGGGAATTCTGCCTTGAGGCACAATCCTCCTGCAGGAAGATCAAAACTAATAGCACACATAAATTTGCACGGTATTAGTTTTGATCATTAGGGCTTTAATTCCTCATGCTGTTCCAGTTCTAATTTTTCAGCGCTGATCAGAACAGTGTGGTGAATTTGATCATTGAAGCCAGGGCCGTGCCGATGCGGTAAGCGGGGTAAGCACCGCAGGGGGGCGCCCACCTCTGGAGGGCACCGCCGCGGTGCTTACCCTCGCCCCGCACCGCCGAGGCCTTTAAATCTTTTACCTCGGTCGCAGCAGCGTTAGTGAAAGTGCTGCCGACCAGTGGCGTAGCAAGGGCGGGGCAGTGGGGGCGGTCCGCCCCGGGTGTCACCAGAAAGGGGGGTGCCGCCGCTCCCGCTGCTCTTCTTCCTGGCACCCCCCCCGCCCTCTTGTGCAAGTAAAAGAAGCGGATCCGATCATCTCATTGGGCCTTCCCTCACTGTCCCGCCCTCCTCTGATGCAACTTCCTATTTCCTCTAGGGCGGGACAGTGAAGGAAGGCTATCGCGTCGGCAATTTCTTTTTAAAGACCGGGTGGCAGGGAGAAGACGAGGCAGGGTGAGGGTGGGGGACAGATGGGGTGAAGGTGGGGGGGACTCGGATAGCAGAAGGGACTGGATGGGAGACAGATGGGGTGAGGGTGGGGGGCAGTTGGATAGCAGAAGGGACTGGGTGGGAGACAGATGGGGTGAGGGGGACTCGGATGGGCAGAAGGGACTGGGTGGGAGACAGATGGGGTGAGGGTGGGGGGCACTTGGATAGCAGAAGGGACTGGGTGGGAGACAGATGGGGTGAGGGGGACTCAGATGGGCAGAAGGGACTGGGTGGGAGACAGATGGGGTGAGGAGGACTCGGATGGGCAGAAGGGACTGGGTGGGAGACAGATGGGGTGAGGGTGGGGGGCACTTGGATAGCAGAAGGGACTGGGTGGGAGACAGATGGGGTGAGGGGGACTCGGATGGGCAGAAGGGACTGGATGGGAGACAGATGGGGTGAGGGTGGGGGGCACTTGGATAGCAGAAGGGACTGGGTGGGAGACAGATGGGATGAGGGGGACTCGGATGGGCAGAAGGGACTGGGTGGGAGACAGATGGGAGAAGGGGCATGGAGCTGGAACTGGGGTCTGAAAAGTGAGCAGGAGGGAGAATGGGGTCATGCCTGGGGCAGGGGTGGATGGGAGAATCAATGGATCTGGAACTAGGGGCAGCCGCAGGTGGGAACTGGGAGCCGAAAAGAGGGGGCAGTGAGAGAGGGGGGATAGATCCTGGATGGAATGGGGAGTGAGAGGGAGGGCAGACCCTGAATGGATGGGAGGGGGAAAGAGAGAGGGCAAATGGTGAATCGAAGGAGCAGAGAGAAAGGGCAGACAGTGGATAGAAGGGAGTGAAAGAGCAGACAGTGGATGGAAGGGGGCAGAGATAGAGGGCAAATGCTAGAGGGAAAGGAGATAGAGAGGGCAGATGGTGGATGGAAGGGGGAGAGAGAGATGGCAGACTGGGGCAGATGGTGGATGGAAGGGGCAGAAATAGAGGGCAGATGTGGATGGAAGGGACATTAGAGAGGGCAGACACTGGATGGCAGAGAGAGAGCGAAGACAGATGCTGGATGGAAGGAAGGCGGTGAAAAGAAGATGAGGAAAGCAGAAACCAAAGACAACAAACTGTAAATATATATTTTTATTATTTTGCTTTAGGATATAGTATTTTAGCTGTGTTAATAAATGTTTATAAATAGAACATGTAAATAAGGTAATCTTTTTATTGGACTAATTTTAATACATTTTGACTTAACTTTCAGAGAACAAAACCCCCTTCCTCAGATCAGGATAGGATACTGTAACAGCACTATACTGTATTGACCTGAGGAAGGAGATTTTGGCCTCTGGAAGCTAAATGTATTAGTCCAATAAAATGGTATTATTTTATTTTCTGTATTTGTTTTATTTCTATTTGTTAATTTGTAAAGTGGTGATTGGTATTTGTTAGTTTTTTCAAATTTACATCTGCTGTCTTTATATTTTGCACAGTACTAGGAGACATTTTCAGTTTCTGTGGTGTTGCATTGTATGCAGAGTCTGGCATCGGGGGTTCAGTTTAATTTTTGTCTAAATAGAAAGTTTATGATTACTTATTCTATAGTGGATTAGGGTGTATCTGTGTTTGTGAAAAAGACATGGCTTTCAGTTGGCATTGACTGTGCAGGATCGACGATCTGTACTATTCTGTCTGGTTTTGTTTTACAATAGGTGAATTGATGTTCTAGTGCTCACTGTAGTGCTTAAGATGCTTTCCTTTTCCTTGTGTGACTCGTAGAAACGACTGTTTATGGTATGGTAGAATTGCTCTATAGGTCGTGAGTGTTTTGTATTCTCGGTATGCCTAGTTCTGGATTTGGGAGGGGGGGGGGGGGGTTAAAAAATGACCGGCCCCGGGTGTCAACTACCCTAGCTACGCCACTGCTGCCGACGTCTCCCTTCCCTTGCACTCGTTGGTTCCCTCAGTGTCCCGCCTTCTTCTGACATCAGAAGAAGGCGGACACTGAGGGAACCAAGAGCGCGAAGGGAAGGGAGACGTCGGCAGCGCTCCGCTTTCACTGATGCTGCTGCGACCGGAAGTAAAAGATTTAAAGGCCCCAGGGCGCGGAGGGGAGGGCAGAGAGGCATCGATGGGAGGGCAGGGCCCAGGGAGAGGACAAATTGCTGGAAGGGGAGGGGAGGGGAGGGGAGGGGAGGGGAGAGAGGATTGCTGGCTATGGATGGAGGAGGAAAGGGCAGAGAGGGACAAGGATGGACATGGGGGCCCAGGGAGAGGACAAATTGCTGGAAATGGAGGGGAGGGGAGGGGAGAGAGGAGGCAAGGATTGCTGGCTATGGATGGAGGAGGGAAGGGCAGAGAGGGACAAGGATGGACATGGGGGCCCAGGGAGAGGACAAATTGCTGGAAATGGAGGGGAGGGGAGAGAGGAGGATTGCTGGCTATGGATGGAGGAGGGAAGGGCAGAGAGGGACATGGATGGGAGGGCAGGGCCCAGGGACAGGACAAATTGCTGGAAATGGAGGGGAGGGGAGAGAGGAGGATTGCTGGCTATGGATGGAGGAGGGAAGGGCAGAGAGGGACAAGGATGGACATGGATGGGAGGACAGGACCCAGGGAGAGAGGAGAAATTGCTGGAAATGGATATAGAGCAAGAAATGAAGAAGAAAGGAGAAAAGTAAAGAAATAAATGGAAAGGAAGCCCTGGAAATGGAGTTAAGAGGACAGATAGCAGCAGAATCAGATACTGGACCAGCATGATCGAAAAAAGAAAGTCACCAGACAACAAAGGTAGAAAAAAATCATTTTATTTTCATTTTAGCATTTGGAATATGTCCACTTTGAGAATTTACATCTGTTATCTTATTTTGCAATGTATAGCAATTTGTTTCTAAGAATATTGCTGACAATTCCTTTCAGTGTGGCAAGTGGTGAGCGATCATTTTCATGGGGGGGGGGGGGATCATTTTCACGGGGGGGGGGGGGGCGCCAACTGATAGTCTGCAGGGGGGCACCAGAGACCCTAGGCACGGCCCTGATTGAAGCCTTAAGGTTCTGAAAAGGTCAGAGCATGTAGGGATTTGTGTTCAATTTTATGATTGCCTGTGGTAGTGACAGTCTTCCTTTTCTATTTTTTTCAATGTAGGATGCTGTGTCCATGTGGCTGAGCCTTCATATGTTTCAATGACTGGAGAATGGACGTTTCTATACTCTGTTTGAATACATAGAGAGTATTATTCTAGATTAGAAATTCAACATATAAAGAGTACTGCTTCTTCAATAAAACTTCAGAAATTCGCCATGAAGTTTTATGTTCTTCTATCCGAACTACATACATAGGGTTACCAGAAATCCGGACAAACAGGCAGGTGGGCAAAACCCGCTGGATGCCCCGGACATGTCCTCAAAAAGAGGACAATGTCCGGGGAAATCCGGACATATGATAACCCTATACATACACAACCTTTTATGTTTTTCGTGGAGCAGCGCGGAGTGGGTGGCTTGCCCCAGAAAGGAAGCAGACTTTATGAATGACCTTTGACCTTCGCCTCATGACCTTTAACACATGACCTTTGACCTCTGACTCATGAGCTTCCACCCACATCCTTCTACATTTGGTCTTTGATCCATGACCTATGACCTTTAGCTCATGGCTTTTCACATTTTACCTTTAACCCGTATACTTTGACCTTTACACCATGAAATTTGACTTCTAACCCATGACCTTTGACCTTTAACCCATGCTATCGACCTTTAACCCAAGTTTACATCCTTTGACATTTAACACACCCTTTGATCTTTGATCCATGACCTTCGACTGGTGACAAGTGGAACCCCAATATGACTGGCCTACAAAATATTCCCTAATAGTCTAGTAGCACTATGCAGGGCAGGGTGCTGCCATGTTGGAGGTAATGGTGTTGGAGGCAGGAGCTAGTGGACATGGCTTCTGCCTCATTTAAGGTATGGGGGTCTCAGAGGATCCTACTAAACTATCATGAGATTTCTTGGAAGTGTGTGGAGGGAAGAGAGCTGCTATACTACCAGGGCAAAATTTATTTTTTATATGTAGGGAAGGGAGAATCAGGTTGGGAGGGGGCCACTGCAGAAAACAGTGTGCAGTAATAGTTTCTATGTGAGTTAACACCTGCACTGAAACCATTTCAACATTGCTCAGTCAGAAATGGTTTCATTGCAGAAAGGTAATAAATAGAAATAAAACAAAACATAGAAAAGAAAATAAGATAATACCTTTTTTATTGGACTAAATACATTTTTTGATTAGCTTTCAAAGGTAACTCTTCTTCTTCAAGTCAGAAATAAGCAAATGTTGATAAATAACAGCATATATAAGTGAAACATCAAAGCATTCCAATGACACTCTTCACAGGAAGAGGGTGGGGCGGGTAAGGTGTGAAACATGGGAGCTGGGTGGATGAGAGACAGGGAGAGATGCATGTAGATAAGATGGCGACAAAGCAATAGAATTTTAAGGTTTATAATGGGCTAAAAAACCGAGATCTTTGTTAAGTTCTGTCTGGTCGGTGACAGCACTTTATAAATCCAGAACACTGTATCAATGATTTTATGGTGAGAATACTTAAAGGAAACTTTAAGACAATCCAGGAATGTAAGACCTTCTAAGTCGGAATGATTAAATATTTTGACACCCACCAGATAGGACTTAACATAGATCTCGTTTTTTTAGCCTATTATAAACCTTAAAATTCTACTGTTTGAATAGATGGGCCTTGAGGTGTTTTCAGAAGGTTAAGTATTTCTCTTTCAGTTTTAAGTCCTTTGGAAATGTGTTTCCAGAATTTGATGCTGAGAAAGGAGAAACTAGCTGCAAGAGTCAATTTCTATTTGATTTCTTTAAATGATGGGAAGTGGAGGGTGAGATATGATCTTGCTGATTTGCTTGTATTCCTTATTGGTAAGTCAATTAGATTAGACATGTAGTTTGGAGATAGGCCGAATATTATTCTGTATACCAATGAGCAAATCTTGAATGCTATGCGGTCCTTGATCGGTAACCAGTGAAGTTTCAGGAGGAGTGGTTTGGCACTGTCAAATCTTGATTTTCAGAATATCAGTCTCGCTGCTGTGTTTTGTGCTGTTTGAAATTTTTTTTAGTATTAGTCCACATGAGCCAGGACCATGGTCTGAATGAGACTGCGAAAGATGCCCTGTGGGAAGTATTGTTTTATATATTTAAGTTTCCACATAATGTGGAACATTTTCTTTGTGGTGTCTTTTGCTTGTGTTTTAAGGCATAGGTCTCGGTCTATGGCTGTCTGCAATTGGAAATAGTGAGTTCTGTGCGTTAATTGGTTTGAATTGTGTAGTGTTGTATGAAGATGAGAGAATCAGGCAGTGTGTCTTATCCCTGGAGGATGCCCAAGATTCCATGATGTTCATGCTGGTTGTGATTTCAGGGTCTATTTCTAATGGGTTGTTTTTGAAAGGGATAAAGATAGTGACTTCATCAGCGTATAGGCATGGGTTAGTTTGTGGGTGGAAAGGGATTTGGCTAGTGGAGTCATCATCAGGTTGAATAGGATGGGCGAAAGTGGTGATCCTTGTGGGACTCCACATTCCAGTTTCAAGGGGAGGAGATTTCTGAATTCGCCTTGACTTGGTATGATCTGGTGGTTAGGAATTCTTTAATCCAAGAGAGTATTTTCCCTTTTATTCCTATTTTGTCAAGGATTCTTAATAAAATTTGGTGATCCACCTTGTTGAATGCACTCGACATGTCAAACTGGAGTAGTAGGATGTTATTGCCTTTTGCTATTTCATGTTTGAATTTGTTCAGTAGAGTGATTAGGAATGTTTCTGTGCTGTGATTGATTCTAAAGCCCGATTGAGATTATAATCAAACATGGTACCGGAAGATTAGAGGGTGACCAATGTAACTCCGATTTTTAATTTTCAGAGGTGAAATTATAGAGAGGTGAGCCTGACGTTGGTGCTGGGCAAAATTGTAGAGACTATTATAAAGAACAAAATTACAGAGTGTATTCAAAAGCATGGATTAATGAGACAAAGCCAACATGGATTTAGTGAAGAGAAATCTTGCCTCACCAATCTACTACATTTCTTTGAAGGGGTGAACAAACATGTGGATAAAGGTGATCCGGTTGATATTATGTATCTGGATTTTCAAAGGCATTTGACAAGGTACCTCATGAAAGACTCCAAAGGAAATTGGAGAGTCATAGGGTAGGAGGTAGTGTTCTACTGTGGATTAAAACTGTTTTAAAGATAGAAAACAGAGTAGGGTTAAATGGTCAGTATTCTCAATGGAGAAGGGTAGATAGTGGTATTCCCCAGAGGTCTGTGCTGGGACCGCTGCTTTTTAACATATTTATAAATGATCTAGAGATGGGAGTAACTAGTGAGGTAATTAAGTTTGCTAACGATACAAAATTATTCAAAGTTGTTAAATCGCAAGAAGATTGTGAAAAATTACATGAGGACCTTGTGAGACTGGGAATCCAAATGGCAGATGACGTTTAATGTGAGCAAGTGAAAAGTGATGCATGTGGGAAAGAGGAACCTGAACTATAGTTATGTGATACAAGGTTCCACATTAGGAGTCACCGACCAGGAAAGGGATCTAGGTGTCATCGTTGATGATAAGTTGAAACCCTCTGGGAGGATTATTTCACTCAGGGCCTCTCCTCTTGGCAGCCTCTACACTCAGGGCCGCCTTCTTCTCTACACTGACTCAGGACATTTAACTCCAGCCAGGTCTGAACCCCACCCCGTGACTCAGCCTCTGACACAGCATGTTAGCACCACCTGCTGTAAGATAGCTTAACTGCACCATCAGTGATGGAGTGCTCCTAAGGACAACTGTTACTGTGCCATTTACTTCCTTACAGGTGCTTCAAGGACATGCAGTAGGAGCCTATTCCATAATGGCTTCTGGATGCCCAGATGCTATTTTATCATAGTAGCATAACTTGGTATGTGTGCTTAACATTTATGCACCTGCAATTACATCAGCCATAGACCTGGTATAATTGCAGGCATGTAAATATGGTAGAGAGTGGGTATCCATACTTTCTTGCATTTATCTGCTATATAAGTTATGCATGCCATTACAGAATAACACTTAGGCACCCTGCTGGCATTTTCACATCTAAGTGCATAACTATTCATATAATTACTAGTATACATTTACACACACAAAGGGTATGAAAATGCAAGTGCATAGTTTATAGAATTGCCCTTTATGGCTCCAGATAGCCTGCAAAGTCAGACCAGAAAGTAAACAAACTAAAAGAGTGCATGGCAGAGAGTCATTTGTATATAGATAGTTATCTACTACTGCTTTTCACTTCTAAAGTGCAACTAGGCATATGCAGAAATGTAAGAGAACTATAAGAGAAACAGTCAGTAGTGTGCTGGAGCGGGCTCTCACGGGCTCGCGAGAGCCGTTTGTTAAGTTTTTAAGAATTTTGGGAGCCGGTTGTTAAAGTAGGCCACCCCATGGCTACTTTAACAACTGACTCCCAAAATGTGGGCTTGGGCCCCCTCCTGAATTCTCTTTTACTTTGCTGGCAGTGATGCTGGCCCCACCAGCCAAGTAAATAGACTGCTGCTGCTCCCAGCTTCTTGTTTCTGACTCTGAGCACCAGGCTGGGACTTTTCATGCAAGCGCAAGAAGGTTCCATCATGCTGCTCAGAGCCAGAAACAAGCAGCAGAGAATGGTGGCAGTCCATTTATTGCCTAGCGTGCCTGCACAAGGGAGGGGAGAGAGAAGCATGTATTTCCCCCCCCCCCCCAAATTTCAGGGCCGGCTATGCCTGGAGAGAGAGTCCGTTGTTAAAAATTTACCAGCACACCCCTGGAAACAGTCCCTGTTCAATATAGGTTATAATCTAATCTGTTTGAACTATAATGCTTGTAAGGGGTAGGCACTGAAATGGTAGTAGAAGCAAAAAAAGGAAGGTTGCATTTTCCAAAAGATCTAGGGCAAAAAGCAGCACTAATGGAAAAGAACAGAGATGACAATTTCAGATTCCTTCTAAACTCCCAACGAGACTAAAAAGGAGGATAACAACAAATAAAGCTCACACTGATAATGGCAGAAACAGAATCTGATGAATCATCATGTAAAGGATTTCCAGAATCATCAGATATTGAAGGATTTGTAGTACAAGAAATGCAGTTGTTAGAATGTCAGGAGCTTGGGGGGGGGGGGGGTCAATTAAAATACCTTATTTATTTATTTATAACATTTATATCCCATATTATCTCAAATGAAGTTTCAGGAGAATTCAGTGTAGGCAGCAACTGTAGCAGAGCTTAGTTACCAATGAACCATGCCGGAAACTGGCTCACATGACCCACTCTATACATCACAATTCTCCTTAAGAATTATACCAATTAGATTGCAGTTGAAAGAAGACAGTTAGCATACAGCTTGCAGCTTTGATTACGTCTAGCACCCCACATCCCTGAAGAAAGAGTTTCTGAAACAGGGATCTCTGTTGGGCATTGATGATGCAGCGCTGAACCCAGATAAGTAGTTTGGATCAATATGGAGGTGCTGTGCAAGACTGCATACATATATATTTTTCCACCGCATTATTGATATATAGTTTGAAAGTGTCTTTAAACAAAAAAAGTTTTTGTAGAGTCTCTAGTACTCCTGGGTGAAGTTTGGGGGGGGGGGGGAAGGGGGCAGTGCCCCCCCAAATGAGTTGCCATCCCATTCTCCAATCCCCTAAGCCGCCGGCAGCCTCTGCAAAAAAGCAGCATGCACTCTGCTTTAGACCTGCCTCCGGAAGCCTTTCTTTCTCCTTCAACTTCCTGTTCCCTCATAGGCAGGAAGCTGTAAAAGAAAGAAGGATGTCCAGGACAGGTCTAAAGCAGCATGTGTACTGCTTTCGTTGAGGCTGCCTGTGGCTTGGGGGATTGGAAGATGGGGGGCAATAACGGGCGCCACCGGAAGACTTCAGTACTGAGGTGGTGGTGGCGGTGGCGGCAATGGGGAGGCCTCAAGGGAGATCGAGAGAGACACACCCCACCCTTTGCCACCTCAAATGAAGCTGTCAAACTACGCCCATGCTAGTACTATTTGCTTAAGTTCACATTTTGTTCAAGAATAGTTGCTTGGTTGCCCCCTTAAGAAAGGTGTGGGTGTGGTTATATAAGAAAAAAACCTTGAATTTTTGAGTTACAGCTTGGTTGCCTTTTAGGAACAACCAAGACTTTCCAGCTGGAATGACTGATCAACCCTTTCTAGACTGGAAGAAACATGGGATTACTTTATTTAAGCATTGTGTTGAGGAACGTGGGATAATAGTTTAATTTAATAATCTGTGTGCTCAATACCAATTGTTTTAGACACATTACCCAAGGAGGCACTCACAGATGATACTTCTGAGAAGGTGGAAGGAACTTTTTTCCTAGGCAGTGCTACGACGCAGAGAGTCTCCATTTTCTACAATGTTTTTCGAGCAGACCTTCCCCCCTTGAATTTCCCAAGGGGAGCAATTGCATGGTCTAGAGACTTGGAGATTGAACTATTACCGGAAATGTTCCAGCTGTTGATTTGTAAGTCATTAGTCAAGTTAACCTCTGCAATACATCAGGAACAGCACTACAAGTTCCTGTTTCGAACTTACTTTTCTCCTAAGAGGGCCTTTAAAGTGGGCTTGGCCCAAACCAGTAAATGTCTTCCGGGCGGTAATGCTGATTTGGTGCATGCTGGATGTGAGTTGGCCCTTACGCGCCTTTGTAAAAGTGCCCCTCATTTAGTTAATTCTGTTATTTACTATACTGTCCCTCATAATAATTACATCAGAGTAGTTCACATTTAAAAGCTTAGTAGAGGTCATTACAAGAGAACAAAACAAGGTGTGCACAGCATTGATAAAAACATGAAATCTGGGTCAGAATAAGGAGCAGGAGAGGAAGGAGTTAGTATTCTGACACTAATGCTTCCTCAAAAGCTGTGGAGAAAAAGAAGGTTTTTATCCCTTGTTTAAACTTGTTATAAGAGGATTCAATTTACAGGGATTTTGATAAGGAACTACAGAGAAGGGGGCCAAATCAAAAAATTACAACGTGGCATATAACTTAATGTTAGATTCATGTTAGAGAAGGTAGGTAACAGAGATTAATAAGGGATCTTGTAGGTCTTGCTGATTTAATGGGAATGAAATGGTTTGAAAGATAAATTGTCATGCTGATAAAAAAAATGTCCTGTAAGCAAAAAGCAAAATTTTTGAAAGGAGATCTATAACTGACAGTTAACCAATGTTTTGCGATCAGCATGGGTGAAACGTGGTCATATTTGTAAGTTAAATGTAGAAGTTTCTAGGCTATATCTTGGATAGATTACATTTTCATAATTCAGGTGAGATAGTATCAGTGAGTGCATTAGTATCCTAATGGCTTTGTCAACAAAGTATGTTTGAATGGCTTAAATTTGTTTAAGGGCAAGAAAGTAAGACCTCATAACCGAAAATATTTGGTGCTTAAAATTTAACTTGGAGTCTAAATGACAGCCTAGAACCTTTGTGTTATTGGCTAAATTAATAGACATGCCTGTAAATGATGGTGACTGAGCAGGGCTTCCCAAATAATCAGATATTCATCCACATGGCCAGGTATTAAGTTGGGTTTAGTATTAATCTAAAGTGTATTAAATAGTTAACATGTGAATTAATGCACACTGTTACTGCACAGATGTGGTATCTGTGACTATGTTGGTATGACAGCACATGCTAATTCACAATTTAACTGAACGTTGTGTTAGAAGGTGGGTTATGGGTGGAGAATAGGCAGGGACTGCCTACTCGAGTTAATACTTGGTACTTACTGCTTGCTGTCATATGTGCAGTTATCATAGGTTCACATACCACTTTCTCAAAGAGGAGCTACTAAGTACATTCCACTAATTGTGAACAGATTTAACGAGCACTAAAGAACATTTCCATGTGGTACCCCTCTACAATTACTACACAGCCTTTGCACTTACAATGCTTTAATATTTGCTTTTAAGATGCTAGTGCAAAAACTTGATGCACTTTAGTAAAAGGGACCTGTGTTACAACTGTTAGGCATGAGATCAAAGGGGAAAAATAAACATTTTTGGGATCTGCATAGTAAAGTAATTGTGCATCATCTATGTTGAAATAGCCATATATTCCAAAGCCTTGTATTAACCTGGCCAGGGAATTGAGAAAAAGACTGAATAATATGTTAGTGGCCAAACTAAAAAAAAAAAATTCTTTTTCTACCATTGTAATATAAGCATTTTATTTTTATAATCAAGTTGTTCTAAGTCTCACTTTTCCACTTTTCCCCTGTTGGTCTTCTTCTAAGACCTTTTCCAGAGTATCCTTTCTATTTACTTATTTTCTCTCCTTCTATCTTTTCCATATCCTCCCCTGTATCTGTCTCTGATTGTTCTGCCTCCCATTTGCATGGAAGCAGGGATTAGGGTTATATAATAGGACTACAAATCCCTGTAGTCTTGTAGTTCCCTGTAATTGGCTCTTTCAGAGAACATGTCCAGTTTCCTGTGTCTTATGGGGCTCTTACTATTGGCCTACCTTGTTCTCTAAGCATGCTGGGCAAATAGCCCCCTTCTCTCTCCATCCAGTCTGTAAAAGTTAGTCTGCAGCATGTTTCCTCTGAGAACTGAGACTGTCTATATTGTGTTTTTGCTGCATGATCCATTCAAGCCATTGTGACTCTATCAAGATTTCACCTGTATCCGCGCATGCGCGGCACGTCACACCTCTCCTGATGTTAGAGGCAGGAACACAGCTGCAGGTGACCGGCGAGCACCGGGCAGGGATCGTCCGACAGCGGCTCTGAGGCACAGTCTGACAGGTCCAATCAGCTGCAGCCGCCACTGCTGCTGTGACCGCAGGCCGGGCTGGGAGCCAGCGCTTCCCTCTGCGAATTTCCTGGGTGGAGGCTCGGCTGCACCCGGCAGGGCTCCGACTGCTTTCTTGACGGTGCTTCTTTTGCCTGTTTTAATGGGCTCAATGGCTTGTAAAAGTATAAACAGCATTACTATTCAGCGTGTTGCTGAAATCCTATCAGCGTCTTTTGCATGGAGAGAGAGAGCTGGTAGAGAACAGCCTCCTAGTTTGCAAGGCAAAAACTCTTGTCTAGTACATCTGAACTGTAAATTAATTTTCCTTGTTTAATTACTGCATTAAAGAAGATTTTGGTTCAAGAGTTCTGAGTGTTCTGATAGCGATGTTCTGTACTCTGGTTTAAATTGACTGTCAAGCCTAGTACAAGTAATACTTTGCAAGGACAGAACATTGACATAGACCTCTCACTTTTTATCTCATTTTTCTCCATCCCTGGCTTTTCTATGTCTATATTCACTCATAGCTACATTTTTCCCTCCTTCTCCATTTGTCTCACTTCCAATTTGCTATGACATAAAACTTTACCTTTCGAAATTTCCCCTTTCATTGTTCTTAGCCCTCCATCTCTCCTTCACTGTGTTGTTCATCCAATCAATCTCCTGTCCCAGCAGCCATTCTTTCTCCTTTATCACACCCTCTCTGGGGGGGGGGGGGGGGGGGGGGAGAGATTCTAGAAACATCTCCACATGTAATTAGTGGCATTTACATATATGTGATTTTATGGCATAGATAGCGGAATGGACTAACTACTAGGGCCATAGCCCTACCAATGTTTTACACAACACAGCACCAACAACTAATGAGCTTGGGTGTGGGGCTAGAGATTGCTTTGTTTGTCTCTTGCATCCAAAAAGTTGTTCTACTGCCCCTGTTCTAAGGGAGTGTGGCCAGGTCCTGGCTTGGGTGTGGCCTGGGTAGGTCAAAATTCTACATGTGCATTCCCCATTTTACAAAGGGTATATATGTTTAGGGGAAAAATGTCCCTGATAGGTTTTGAATGAGCTGAAGGACACACACAGATTTTTAACATATTTTGCTGCTTTAAATGCAGCTTCTCTTGTTTCTCCCTACATCATCACCCCTTATGATTCTCACACACACACCCTCATCACCCCTTTGTTTCTCTCTTTTTTTTCTTTCCTAGTCTTCATGACACTTCTGATTCTTTCTCCTCCACTTCTACTTCTAGTTCCCTGTCTCATTCCCCCAAATCCCCACCTCTGGTTCTGTCATGCTCCCTGTTCCTTCATATCATCTGGCTCTTCTTCATGCATGCCCTCCATCTACAACTCTGCTCTATCTCTACCCCAGTACCTTCTTTAGTTTTCTTTCATCCCCTTCTCCACCTCTGGCTTTCCTCTATAGAGACCTCACCCCCCTTCAACTCTCTCTACAAACTATTGCCCTATTTCCAGCTATTTTTTTCTAAGCCATTCCTAGGGTTTGTTCCCCTACCCTAACCCCCAATACTCCTTTACACATAATCTCTCTACCACATGGTATTCATATATCTCCTGTTCTGGAGGTCAGATGGAGTCTATGGCACCACCCTAAGAATGAGACTGGACAGACTAGATGGTATTTATCCTTGTTTTCTTCTGCCCTAATCTATGCTGCTGCTATGAAGCTAGCAAAAGACTGTACAGATATGAAAATGTGTTGGAGGAATTGGTTCTATATTCTAACTAGTCATTTTCTTATGAACTATGCAAATATGCTTAGACAGTTGTGCATATAAATTCTAATTAATGGCAATTAGTGACAATAATTACTTGTTAATTGGCAATTGTCAGCACTGATTGGCTTGTTAACTAATTAAGTTGCACACAGAAATACAGAATATGCCTGGATTTCCGCACATACAGAATCCTGGGGAAAATGTTTAAACATAGGACCCCACTTTTCCACATGGGATAAACATTCAGCCTACAAGCATTACTCATGCTCTTCCTCAAATGTTGAATATAGTATTCAGTGCAGGAAATGTGAAGAAGGGTGCTATGTTGAGGAGACAGGAGTGGGTTACCATATGGCTCCAGAAAAAGGAGGACGGATTGAGCCAGCCGGGTTTTACTTCCATTGCTTTCAATGGAAAGCAATTGCTTTCAATGGAAGTAATTGAGCCAGCCGGGTTTTACTTCCATTGCTTGGAATGGAAGTAAAACCCGGCTGGCTCAATCCGTCTTCCTTTTTCTGGAGCCATATGGTAACCCTAGCCATGCTAAAATTTAACTCACAACTCACAAAGGTATCACATCAAACATCCCAAAACACATAAAGGTAACTTTTGTTTGGTTAAACATTTTTGAAAAGCTGAACACAGCATCAATGTCAGCATTAAGGTCAGAATACTAAGAGGTAACATTAAAACATTCCAGGAATGTAAGACCTTTGAAGTTAAAACAGTGGTATTCCTAGGTCAGCTGGCACCTGGGGGCAGATCGTTGCTGTGCACCCCCTCCTGAGCATTACCTCCACCCCCCCCATCTTACCTCCTGGGGGAGTTGGGAGCAGTTGCGCAGCTGTTGGCTCTCCTGGTTCTCTGCCCTAGAACAGTAAGTAACTGTTGACCCACTACAATCTGGTTTTCGCCCTCTCCACTCAACCGAAACTACGCTTACTAAAGTCTCCAATGACCTATTACTGGCTAAATCCAGAGGTCAATATTCCATCCTCATTTTTCTTGATCTTTCCGCTGCTTTTGACACTGTCGATCACAGCATACTTCTCGATACCCTGTCCTCACTTGGATTCCAGGGCTCTGTCCTTTCCTGGTTCTCTTCCTACCTCTCCCTCCGCACCTTTAGTGTTCACTCTGGTGGATCCTCTTCTACTTCTATCCCTCTGCCTGTCGGCGTACCTCAGGGTTCTGTTCTTGGTCCCCTCCTCTTTTCTATCTACACTTCTTCCCTTGGTTCATTAATCTCATCCCATGGCTTTTCCTACCATCTCTATGCTGATGACTCCCAAATCTACCTTTCTACCCCTGATATCTCACCTTGCATCCAAACCAAAGTTTCAGCGTGCTTGTCTGACATTGCTGTCTGGATGTCTCAACGCCACCTGAAATTAAATATGACCAAAACCGAGCTTCTCATTTTCCCCCCCAAACCCACCTCCCCGCTCCCCCCGTTTTCTATTTCTGTTGATGGCTCTCTCATTCTCCCTGTCTGCTCAACTCGAAACCTTGGGGTCATCTTTGACTCTTCTCTCTCCTTCTCTGCTCATATCCAGCAGATTGCCAAGACCTGTCGTTTCTTTCTTTACAACATCCATAAAATCCGCCCCTTTCTTTCCGAGCACTCTACCAAAACCCTCATCCACACCCTTGTCACCTCTCGTTTAGACTACTGCAATCTGCTTCTTGCTGGCCTCCCACTTAGTCACCTCTCCCCTCTCCAGTCGGTTCAAAACTCTGCTGCCCGTCTCATCTTCCGCCAGGGTCGCTTTACTCATACTACCCCTCTCCTCAAGACCCTTCACTGGCTCCCTATCCGTTTTCGCATCCTGTTCAAACTTCTTCTACTAACCTATAAATGTACTCATTCTGCTGCTCCCCAGTATCTCTCCACACTCGTCCATCCCTACACCCCTTCCCGTGCACTCCGCTCCATGGATAAATCCTTCTTATCTGTTCCCTTCTCCACTACTGCCAACTCCAGACTTCGCGCCTTCTGTCTCGCTGCACCCTACGCCAGGAATAAACTTCCTGAGCCCCTACGTCTTGCCCCATCCTTGGCCACCTTTAAATCTAGACTGAAAGCCCACCTCTTTAACATTGCTTTTGACTCGTAACCACTTGTAATCATTCGCCTCCACCTACCCTCCTCTCTTCCTTCCCGTTCACATTAATTGATTTGATTTGCTTACTTTATTTATTTTTGTCTATTAGATTGTAAGCTCTTTGAGCAGGGACTGTCTTTCTTCTATGTTTGTGCAGCGCTGCGTATGCCTTGTAGCGCTATAGAAATGCTAAATAGTAGTAGTAGGAGTAGGGAACCAGTGGAGCCGACAGCTACATGGCTGCTCCCTGCAACCCCTTGCAGCATGCACCCAGGGCAGACCACCCCACCCTCGGTACGCCACTGAGTTAAAATACTGAAATATATTGACATGCACCAGACTGGACTTAATAAGGACCTGGATTCCTATCATATTACAAACCATAAAATCATAGTGTTTTGTAACCTTTTGATTACCCATCTCCGTCTCCCCGTTTCTCCTTGTCACTCCTGCCCCTTCTCCACACTACCTCTCCTTTGAGGATGTCACTGGAATACTTTTCATATTTCACTATCCAGCTTATTTTCGAAAGAGAAAAACGCCTATAGTGCGACCTAAATCGGGAGATAGACGTTTGTCTTGCAAAGGCGGACAAATCGGTATAATCGAAAGCCGATTTTGGGCGTTTCCAACTGCACTCCGTCGCGGAAATGAATAAAGTTGATGGGGGCGTGTCGGAGGCGTGGTGGCGGCAGAACTGGGGCGTGGTTATCAGTCGAGGAGAGATGGGCGTCTTTAGCTGATAATCAAAAAAAAGGCGTTTTTACCGCGATTTTGGGTCACTTTTTTTGGACCCTTTTTTTCACGAACAAGTCCCAAAAAAGTGCTCCAACTGCCCAGATGACCACTGGAGGTAATCGGGGATGACCTCCCCGGACTCCCCCAGTGGTCACTAACCCCCTCCCACCAAAAAAACCCCACTTAAAAATTTTTTTTCCAGCCTGTGTGCCAGCCTCAAATGCCGTACCCACCTCCATGACAGCAGAATGTGTTCGACCCTGTCACAGCCTTTCCCTGGGTCAGATGTGGCTCTCGGGTGCAGTACAGGGTCACATCAGCATTGCATTGTGGTGGGTGTAGGGTATTGGGCTCCGTGATTTCATTAGCTTGTGTTACAGTCTCACGATGTTGGTAGTTGGTAGGCTCTTCTCCCATGGTGTTTTTCCCCCTGCTACTGGGTCAGAGTGTGCCCTGTTGTGTTTCCTGTTGTAGTCCATGCGGTAGTGGCCATTTTTGTAAGCCAGTTTTAGTTCCCTTTCCTGTGGTAGCCACGTTACAGAACTTAGTTCTTCCCTTGAATGTGGCTGAAAGAGGGCACTGTACAGCATTCTGCCAGCTCTGACCTACTGCTAATCTCAGTACCAGGGAGACTCGTTGCCAGTGGGGCACAACCTCCGATCTGCAGTTAACTGTGAGTAAACGCGGTTATTCCAATAAAGGACGTTTTCGGAGAGATTAGTCTTTAGGTGTCAACTGGTGTGCCAATGTTATATAGCAGCAACCAGTCCCAGAGGCCTCCATGTATGCAGGTCCCTGGAGCACTTTTAGTGGGTATCGCAGTGCACTTCAGCCAGGTGGCCCCAGGCCCATCTCCCCCACCTGTAACACTTGTGCTGGTAAATGGGAGGCCTCCAAAACCCACTGTACCCACATGTAGGTGCCCCCTTCACCCCTAAGAGCTATGGTAGTGTTGTACATTTGTGGGTAGTGGGTTTTGGGGGAGGGGGGTTGGGAGCTCAGCACCCGTGGTAAGGGAGCTATGCACGTGGGAGCTTTTTCTGAAGTCCACCGCACTGACCTAGGGTGCCCAGTTGGTGTCCTGGCATATCAGGGGGGCTAGTGTACTACCAATCCTGGTCCCTCCCACGTCCAAATGGCTCGGATTAGGACGTTTTTGAGCTGGGCGTTTTTAGTTTCCATTATCGCTAAAAAAAACCAAACGCCCAGCTCAAAAATGTCCATTTTTTCGAAAATAGGGTTCGGCCCGCCTCTTCATGGACCCGTTCTCGTAGGTAAACGCCCATGGAGATAGGCGTTTCCGTTCGATTATGCCCCTCCAAATTTTCTAGCCTCTACAAGGTGTTAACTTAGGCCCTGTATATCCAAAGGCTTGGACCTTGAGCTGCTTGATACCAAGAATCGACTCCAATTCTCAGTTCCATTCTTTATTCATTACAATTGATGACCAGATAAACAACTCAATCAGTTACAGTTGCGCTGAGAAGGATTAGGATTCTGTACATTCAGACTGAGACCATGATCAGCATCTCTCCAGAAGGGATAACTGTCAATGACTGTACTTGAAATACTGAAACACAGCACTCACAGTACCACAGCACAGCATAGCACAGCACAGGTAACCACACACCCACACAGTTAATTCTATGAATTGCTACCCTGAGAGGAAAAAACAAGCAGTAGTTTACTGCCTCAGTATGGAGAGATTCAGGTCTCTCAACACGCTAGGTCTATAACTTAAGCACATCTTTCATCTCTCATTCTCCTCAAGAGAGCAATCGGAGGGAGGGAGGAATTCTGCTCCTCTCAGCATGTCTTGAGGCAAACAGTAACTACAAAGCTGCAAAAGGCATTGAGAGTAAAACACAGGTATTCATAAGGGCTAATCACTAGTGGTGATATGTCATTTAAGTGAGGTGGCCAGTATGAGTGTAGACTTGTTACAAATTTATTCAGGATGATATATCCCAAACTTAAAATTGGTCAAGTTTTGACAGAGTTAACAAGCTTTGTATAGTTTTTTATGAAACAGATGGACCGATACTCAAAACAATTTAAGTGGGTAGTAGAGGCTTATGCCTGCTTAAATCACCTGTGGCTGACTACCTCCCTGAAATTCAGCTGCACTGAAGTGGGCAGTGCTGCTGATTATTGCCTCTGACCGCCTCCAAAAAAAGGATCAGGTCAGGAGCAGTATGAGGGAGGCGTTAGGGAAGAGCCTGGGGTTATGCGGGTGCTGGCAATATTCAGTGCGGGCACCCCCATAGCTAAGCAACAAAATTTAGGACAGCTCAAATGCTGTCCTAACTTTGGTTGGCCTAGCTCTGTTGGTTCCAGCACTGAAAACTGTCTGGGACCTGCATAATTAAAAAAAGTTTCCATTCCCACAAACCCTCCCCCCCAAAGCAGACTGCCACTTCCTTCTTCCCTCCTCTCTCCCCCCAGGCTGCTGCCATGCCAGTCTCAACACCCCCCCCCCCCCAGCCACCAACATCTAAGAAAGACCCCTAGGGCCTACCTGAGGTGCCTGGTGGTCTGTGGGGGTTGTTGGAGACAGGAGCAAAGGTCATTCACTGCTTTCCCTTGTGGCCACTAAAGGAAAATGGCTGCTGTGATCTCTTGTGGCAGCCTCATGGTTCAAAGAGGTACTGTGAGCTGCCGTGAGAGGTTGCAGCAGCCATTGTCCTTTAGCGGCTGCAAGGGGCAGGAATGAATGGCCTTTGCTCCTGCGCTCAACAACTCCCATGGACCACCAGGGGCTTCAAGTAGGCCCCAGGGAGCCTACCTAGATAACGGCAGGCTGGGGGGAGGGGGTTAAGAGTAGCAGTGGCCTGGAGAAAGGGGGAGGGAAGTGACAGCCTGTTTCAAGGGTGGGGGCTACTACTACTACTACTATTTAGCATTTCTAGGGAGGAGAATCTTTAAAAAAGTTATGTGGATCCTGTCAACTGTCTTATGTGGGCTACTGTCCCGACAACTGTCTTATGTGGACCCCAGCTAGAATATCGGCTCTGGACCCACGTAAACTCTGGTGGCCAGGACAGAAATAATTAGTCCCTGATATTTAGTTCAAGTGCTCAGACATGGCCCGGCACTGAATATTGGGGGCTAATTTAGCCGGCGACAGTCAGCATTTTAAAAACCACTGACTGTCGCCAACTGAATATTGGGGGGGAGAGTGTATAATGCCATAAAAATCTAAAAATTTCATCATAAAATATAAAACAAGGCTCAATTAAACAAAAAGTTTTAATAGCTCTCCTAAATCATAGTCAATTATCAATCAATCTACAAGAAGAAGGGACTTTATTCTACACAAAAAAATAACAGAATAAGCATATGCATAAGAATACACATATTCGAGTTGTAAGGATCTAGCAAAGGGAATGAGAAAAAGTTACTGTCCTTGGGAAAGCAAGTAATGACTAATAACATAAATTGGAAGTTTCCTCAAGAAATAACCAAGCGCTGTCCCATGGAAAGTCTTAAATGGTAAAACTAACAGGTTGAAAAGGCAGTGTTTTTCTATAGATAATCAATGCAAAAACAAGCAAATTGGGGTAATATCAGTGGTGTGCTGGAGCCAGCTCGCACCAGCTCGTGAGAGCCGTTTGTTAGTTTTTTTTAACAATTTTGGGAACTGGTTGTTAAAATAGCTACTGTTACAACCGGCTCCCAAAATTTGGGCTCGGGTGACTCGGGTCCCCTCCTGGCATCGGCATCCTCCTCTTCCCCTGTGGCTTGGGCATCTTTTCACCCCACTGCCCCCCCCTCATGCAGCACATCTCTGCTGTTCACTTACACTTGCTCTTTTTGTCCTCCCCCTGCACCTCACTGATTGCCTCTTCTTTTGCAGTGATTAATTTTTTTTAAAGCCGTGCTGGCACTGCTTTAAAACAGGAACAACAGCCTGCTTCAGTCAATCCCGGGGGCCTTCCTTCAGCCCTTGGGGGCAGAAGGAAGGCCCTTGGGATTGCCTGAAGCAGCCTGCTCTTGCTGATGTGTGCCAGCACTGCTTAAAAAAATTAATTGTGGTAGAAGAAGAGGCAAGGAGGCGTGAGGGGAGGACAAAAAGGGAGAGAGCAGAGAGGTGCTACTTCAGGGGGGGAGGGCAATGAGGGAGACAGATACATACTGCATTGTGGGGGGGGGGGGAACAAGGGAGACAGCCAGCCAGGTACTGCATGGAGGGGAGGGGGAAGGAGGGACAGAGATGCTGCATCAAGAGGGGCAGGGATGGAGAGAGGTGCTGCATGGGAGGGGGATAAAGAAGGAGGGAGGTGCTGAAAGGCGGGTAAGGAAGGAGAGAGGTGCTGCATTTGGGGGGTGGGCAATGAGGGAGACAGGTACTGCATGGGGGAAATGGATGGAGAGAGGTGCTGCATGGGAGGGGGGATAAAGAAGGAGGGAGGTGCTGAAAGGGGGGTAAGGAAGGAGAGAGGTGCTGCATTTGGGGGGTGGGCAATGAGGGAGACAGGTACTGCATGGGGGAAATGGAGGGAGAGAGGTGCTACATTGGGGGTAAAGAAGGAAGGACAGAGGTGATGCATTCGGAGGGGTAGGGAGGGATAAAGGTGCTGCATAAGGGGTGGGGCAAGGAGGGACAGACATCAGGAGGGGAGCAAGGAGGTAGAGAGGTGCTGGACAGGGAGGTTAGGTAGGGAAGAAAGAGATTCAGTGAGGGGAATGAGGAAGAGAAGGGGGCACAGAGAAGGAAAGAGATGCTGGACTTGGTGAGGGGATTGGAAGGACAAGAAAGGAGAGAGGGAAAAATGCTGACCCTGCAAAAGAGAGACAGAATAGGAGCGAGGGAAGAGAGATGAACACTTGTTGGACCCCTGGGGAGGGCAGGGGGAGAGAAGAGAGAGGGAGAGATGCTGTCATGTGGCAGGAGGCACAGGGACACAGAAGAATTATATTGGACAGGGCAAGAATAGGAACACAGAGATGGGAGATGCTCAACATGGCGGAAAGACAGGGGCTGATGCTGGGTCAGGTAGATAAGGATGCAGAGAGAAGATGGACATGAAGAGAAAGGAAGTGCCAAATGAACAAGGAGACTCTGACAAAACAGGCATCTGCT
Source organism: Microcaecilia unicolor (assembly GCF_901765095.1). Taxonomy (NCBI): domain Eukaryota; kingdom Metazoa; phylum Chordata; class Amphibia; order Gymnophiona; family Siphonopidae; genus Microcaecilia; species Microcaecilia unicolor. The sequence goes on along the minus strand of NC_044037.1, from coordinate 96,262,839 downwards.
AGAACTGGTTATAGACATGACTGGGGCCCACAAGAAAAACCTCACTTCATTGGCATTCAATCTCCAGAATAGCGGTGGTAAATCTCCAGCTTTGAGATGGGTCACTCTTGGTGTCTCTGAACTCCTTTACCTTGCTGGCAGGGACACCAAGCCCCACCAACCAAATAAATGGACTGCCGTTGCTCCCTGCTTCTTGTTTCTGGTTCTGAGCAGCATGCCAGAACTTCTCATGCGAGAATTCTTAGCATGCTGCTCAGAGCCAGAAACAAGCAGCGGGGAGTGGCAGTAGTCCATTTATTTGGCTGGTGGGACTTGGCATCCTTGCCAGCAAAGGTATGCCTAGCGTGCCCACATGGGGGGAGATGGGAGGGAGAGGAATGCGTTGCACCCCTAGTCCATCTCAGGGGGGCCCCCCCAAATTGCAGGGCTGGCTGTGTCCGGAGAGAGAGCCCATTGCTAAAAATTTCCCAGCACACCACTAGGTAATATGATCTTGAATTTGTCAAAAGCCATGCTGTGGCATTTTGTATGCGCTGTAATCTCTTTAAAATCTTAACTGGTAACCCAAACAATGCATTGCAGTAATATAACCATAATGTCACATAAGAATGCAGGATAAACTCAATGAAGGCAATTTCCAGAAGCCAATTACACAGGTAAATGGGCTATTTGAAAACTGCTCACCTTTCCTGCAGGTAAAAGCACTCATTGATGGTTCTCTGTGTTGCTATCATGAGCTCTTGTTTAGCTTTGACTAGAGCTGCTCTCTGCTGCCTTCCAGAAGCTGTTGTCCTGGAGGACAAGCTAATGGTTGTTGGGTTGGCTTTTCTATGTGGCAAGCAGATTTTTTTTTTTTTTGCTTTCTTTCCTTTTCTTTGATCTCGCCTCCCTCCGTCCTCGCAAGCTCTAACTCCACCCTACTGTGCCATTTTCTCTTTTAGGTACTCTTATTACTCCAATAACTAGCTTTCGATATTTAGGCATCATACTCAATTCCAAACTGACTTTTGAGTCTCTGTTGTCTTCATTATGTAAAACAGGTTTTCTGGTTTTGCGACAGTTGCATGATGTTTGCTCTCTTTTTGATCATAATACTTTTCATTATCTGATTTTGGCACTGTTTATAACCAGGCTTGATTATTATAACAGTTTTTATTTAGGTATGTCTAAAACATCGCTTAAATGACATCAGACATTACAGAATATGGCCATTCGTCTTTTCTGTCATCTTCATAAATCGGATCATGTTACATCTATGCTAAAGTTACATCATTGGTTGCTGGTACAGTTCCGTCTTCAGTATAAAATTATTTTACTGGCTTTTCAAGCTTTCCACCAGAGCACTCCTTCCTACCTGTCTACCTTGACCATTCTCTATTCTCCAGCGTGAGGTTTGAGGTCTCTAAACAATCATCGTATCGTCCTGCCTGGTCCACAGTTGGCACAGATGGAGAGCACAAGACACAGTGCTTTCTTTTTCATTGCACCATGTTTATGGAATTCTATGCCACTGTTTTTGCATAGTGAACCTTCCTTGAGAAAATTTAAGTCTTTGCTAAAAAGCTTGGTTCTTTGAACAGGCTTACCTTTCTGTGTCTCAGTAAAGTTGTGGTAGCACTTGTCTGGTACCAATTATCCTGGAGAATTTATCTTTTTTATCTTCCTACGTTGTATGTTCAAATGCATGTGTTGTGGTTCTTTCCTATTTTTATTGTAGTTCTTGTCTTTTCATGCAATTTTAGTTTTGTAAACTGCTTAGCCATGCTTGTCAGTTCAAACAGTATAGAAAGTCTAAAATAAATAAATAAATAAAACAAATATTTGCTTTTTGCACTCACTTTAATTTAATTTGAGTATTTATTTTCCACGTAAACATGTGCATACTTTTCTTTAGCAGCTTGACTCTCAGAGTCGACTGGTGCCAATTTGAACTTCGCAGCCAAGGGTGCAGGAATGGACACCAGAGATAGACATAGAACATATGAGGGGATGACTCTTTGTGGAGTGGGGTGGGGTGTCTCTTTGTGGAGGATGAAGGGTTGCTCTGAAGAGTGGAGGAGTCATTTCATGGGGTGCTATTTCAGAGCTTCAGGAGTATTTATAAGGGGGTGGTCGGTTCACATGTCACTTACTTCCGAATTCTATATAGCATGCCTAGTGAACCGAGCTGAAATCAGCGTGGATTCTATAACAATGCGCATAACTTAACAAGCTTAATAAGCTAATGAGCAGTGATAACAGCACTTAAGCAATAATGAGCACTAATTGGCACTGATTAGAATTTATTTGTAAAAGTTGCAAAGTGTATTCTGTAATGATATGCACCGAACTTCCAATGTGTGCAGGCAAAAAGGGGCATGGCTATGGGTGGGAAAATGGGCATTTTTATGGGCGTTCCAAAATGTATGCACCTAGTTATAGAATATGGCCCAGTGCTCATAAATCTGCGCTCTGGGATTTACGTCACATTTTCGTTGGTGTAAATGGATGAGCACATTTAGGCACTGAAATATCAACTAAACATGTTCTATAATTGCTGCCTAAATCTAGGCACAGAGTATAGAATACCCTTAGTCGGCCCTTGGTGCACTATTAATTCAATAATTTTTTTAAAAGTTTAACTAGGATTAAAGTTTTCTGCAATAATGGAACAAAATGAAAATGTCTAGGGCTAAAATTAAAATGTTTTTGGCTAGACCTCTTTCAATCATGATTAAGTGACCAAAAGATGCCCTAACTGACCACTGAAGGGATTAAAGCATAACACCCCCCCTTATTCCCCCCGTGGTCACTGACCCCCTCCCAGCCCTTTAAGATGTGACAGTGAAGTACATACCAGGTTCTATGATAGCTTCAGATATAATGGCCATTCCTATTAGAGCAGCAAGCAGGTCCCAGTAGTAGTCTAGAGGTCAGTGCAATGGTCTGTAGAGAAGGAGACCCAGGCCCATACCCCACTCTAACTGGTACACTTGTGGTGGAATGTGTGAACCCTCCAAAAAACAGTAAATACCTACTGTACCTACATATAGGTGACACCAGCTAGCTTGAGAGCTATTGTAGTGGTGTATAGTGAGGTACAGTAGGTATTTTTCTGCTCCTGAAGGACTCACAATACAATATAAAGGGGTTATGGTGAGATGTATACCTGGGACCTTGTATGTAAAGTCCACTTCAGTGCCCCCTAGGCTGCCACACTGCTCTGCTGGGATGTCTGTATGGCCAGTCTACTAAGAATGATGGTTCCCAGACATCCCATAAGAACATAACATAAGAACATAAGAGTAGCCATACTGGTTCAGACCAATGGTCCATCTAGCCCGGTATCCTGTTTTCCAAACAATGGCCAAGCCAGGTCACAAGTACCTTGCAGAAACCCAAATTGTGGCAACACTCCATACTACAAATCCCGGGGCAAGCAGTTGCTTCCCATGTCTGTCTCAATAGCAGACTATGGACTTTTACTCCAGGAATTTGGCCAAACCTTTTTTTAAACCCAGATACACTAACCTCTGTTACCACATCCTCCAGCAAAGAGTTCCAGAGCTTAACTATTCATTCAGTGAAAAAATATTTCCTCCTATGTAACTTCCTTGAGTGTCCCCTAGTCTTTGTACTTTTCAAACGAGTAAAAAAATCGATTTACTTCTCGTTCTACACCACTCAGGATTTTTTAGACCTCAATCATATCTCCCCTCATCCGTCTCTTTTCCAAGCTGAAGAGCCTTAACCTCTTTAGCCTTTCCTCATACGAGTTGAGTTCCATCCCTTTATCATTTTGGCTGCTCTTCTTTGAATCTTTTCTAATTCCGCTATATCCCAATGGCTGCTTTTTGGGCCTTTTTCTCTTGGACGTTTTATTTTCCAAAATGGTCCCAAAAGAAAAGGCCCTGAGCAGAAAACATTTAGAAAAAGGCAATTTTTGAACCAAAATGTTGTTTGTCAGGTTCAAAAATGGCTATGTTCACCATTCAGTTTAGGATGCTTTTAGCAAAATGTCCAAAATTGGACTTAGACGTTTTATGGAAAATGCCCCTCCACGTGTGTATCTCTCAAAACTAGACATGCACATTTGTAATAGCTCTATGGCTGGGGTAAGTGCTCACATCAAAGCACATATGCATGTATATACCCAGTTGTGCTAGTATTCTATAAAGTAGGTACCTATTTTCCTTTATAGAATATGCACCAATTGGGTACTCTCTTGACACCTATATATAAGCACACAGTTATAGTTTATCCCCATTATGGCCTCAATGATCTGGCCTTACTTACTGGCATTGGCTCTAATTGCCTTAGGGCCCTGGGGCCCTTTTACTAAGACTTGTAAGCGTCTACGCATGGCCAACGCACGCCAAAAGGGAGTTACTGCCTGGCTACCCCATGGCTCTTGTGGTAATTTCATTTTTGGCACATGTCCGATATGCACAGCCAAAAAATAATTTTTATTTCGGATGTGCATATCGGACATGCACCAAGTGGCATTTGATACACGTAGGTCATTACCACCCGGTTACTGCGTGAGACCTTGACTGGCGGTAAGGTCGCAGACCCAAAATGGATACGTGGCAATTGTGATTTTGTCGCACATCCATTTTCGGCAAAAATTTAAAAAAAGGCTTTTTTACAGGCGCGCTGAAAAATGGATCGGCGCGTGCCCAAAACCCATGCCTATACTACCGCAAGCCATTTTTCAGTGCACCTTAGTAAAAGGACTCCCCTGTTTACTAAGCAGCTTTATAGGCGCATTAACGTTTTTAATGCGCTTTAACCATGTACGTGCCTACAATATCCCTAAGTGTAGGTGCAGTAAAAACACTAACGCATCTTAGTAAACATGGCTCTTAATCTTGCTGCTTAAGGCAAGACAGGGACCCTCAGTTAAATATCCATAATTTCCCCTTAGTTTGCTGAAAAATCTTTCTCCTCTGCTTCCCTGGTTTAATTATTGTTAAGAAATGCTGAACTTTTCTTTGAGTTCTCTCTGCTGCAGTTTTCCCCTCTGTGGCTGTAGCTCATCCTTGTAGAAAGGAACATGGGAATTGTGGAATTTTACTTTTTTAACAGATTCAAGAGATGAAACTCAGTGTCTCATCATTATTATGATCACTGCATATAAATACCGAATGCCCTCAAGATAAATCATCAGATATAATACATAAAATATCTCCCGGAGAAATATAACTCTATGCACTCATAATGCAGCATGAGACATAACATAAGTTTCTCACTGACCCTGGACCCAGCAATGATATGGTGGACCACACATGGTGTATATTCTTTACTTTGTTTGATTATTAAATGTATATATAGAAAACCGAAAGTTTTCGTGATTTTGTTTAGTTGCACATCTGAAGCCTGAAAAGAGGTTCTTCAAAGGTTTTATCTCAGAGATCCCAAAAATCTGCCTGATCGAGGCCTGGGCTATCAAGAAGAGGATATTCCCTGAGATATAATTACATAGAAAAAAGTAAGTACATCTTTCTACATTTTAATCATTAATTAATACAAGCCAAAATACTGCCACAGAACAGTGCAAACTAGTGTACTATGCTGTTGTATTAGTTAAAGTAGATTTCCGGTACCCTAGAATTTAACCTGGTCCATCACTCTCTGTCATGATCTATACCATCCCAAAGCTGCATTTGGAGAACACAATTATTTCAGATAATACAAGAATCTTGGAGTAGATTTAGTAGAATTTATGAATATATTGAATCTGTGGTTTTCATGGGCAAAAAAGGTAAGGAGAAATAAGATTAATATCTTCTTGAAAGTCATCTGATTTTAGAACAAGATCATGAAAGATGTTATTTAGCTTTTCTTGACTGGGGCACACATTCTAATTTCCTGTAATATCTAGATAAAAATAATCCCGAGGGCAGTTTAAAAAAGAAATATTTTAAGCACACCAAAAGTATGCAAATTTTAAAATCCAGATGACCTCAGTGGATAGGGATCTCAAGAAAAACTAGCTACAAAGTTTAAGGAAACTTTTGATCTGAAAATATTTTGTGCTGTATGTTGGCCATTAGCCAGATGTTCAGAAAGAGTTACACTTTTTACTGGTGCATTATGAAATGTGCATTTTGTTGGACATTCAGTTGCTTCTTATATAACATTTGACATATCTTTAATTTGATCGTTATTTATACTTTTGATAACAAGCTGTAACTGGTTTACAGCAATATATTCTTCCTTCTCACACTGAAGATCGTTGTTTAGTGTTGTAAAGTAAGTGTGGTTCTACAATAGTTTATGAGTGTCTATGAAATATTAGGGTTATAAATTTAGTCAGTGATTTGAATTAAAATAGAGAGATATAAATAATAATAATATTAATCATTCACTTAATTGACACATGGCAGAAAAACATGAGTACAAAGATAAACTGAGCTACAATGTGTAACTCAGAGAGGGTAGAGCAGAGAGTTATAGCCTGTGTGGCACAATATAAAAGTGATTTCTAATGAAGGCTGCAGTGGGATTGTTCCCAGATAAACCCCATTTGTAATGTAAATAGTAAAGTTCAGGATAATTTCAACTAATAATTTTAAAAGATCAATTGTATCATCTTATGGTATCTCTTACAGATCTGAATAGTTCCAGTTTTGCAACATATAATTAGGATAAGATTGTATAGGTAGTCCAGCTGGCTAAATGGGTGTCCAAAGCTGCCCATTTAAAACCACATGAGTGTTTTATATCAGACTTGATGTGCGCTGACCTTTCATTAAATACATGCAACCCTGTCAAAGAAACACATATATTTGGCAACATGTACAACACAATATCTCATTTTATAAAGGAAGACATTCAAAAGAGAAGCATTACTAGGGAGTTTCTACATGTCAGTGGATCTACAAACATTTAGAAAGCGTGTTTCAACAATTATATATGTAAGGGTTATGAAGGGAATGTGCTCAGAAACACAAATTTTTATAAAGAGAGGTAATCCCCCCCCCCACCATAGTTTCTCTAAATCCTAATTCTATGTAAGGCATTTTCCAGAGGTGTTGTGTGACTCCAAGCATGATGGATAAAGTGACTCTGTACACGTGCATTGTCATTTAAAAATAACAGAAATACACCTTTATTCAAAACTTTGCTTAGAACATCCTCTTGAAAGTCTTGCATGTCTCCATGTCTACTATATGTATATGCATACACTTTCTAAATTCACAATTTTCTTTATTTATTAAAAAAATACTTTTCTGACAACCACTAATGGTTCTTGGGAGTTCTAAAAAACTAATATGAAATATTAGTAACATCAAGACATCAACAAACATTAAACCAAATATAGGTAATACATAAATACATAATTACCCCCAAACCTCAACATTAGTTTAACTGGTACAATTAATAAAATTCACCAATTACTAGATCCTAAAACCCCTGAAATGCTTGAGTAAGAATGTCAATCTTGTTTCCTAAAATTTAACATTTCTTTCTACTACTACTACTACTATTTAGCATTTCTATAGCGCTACAAGGCGTAGTTTGGTAGAGTATTTCATGCACTTGGGCCTACTATTAAGAAGGTTAAGCCATGAGCTTCTTCTCTATATGCGTATGTACTGATTTACATATATAAATTGGCCTTTTATGCCTTTTTTTATGGCATGTAAGCCTTGTAAATAAATGCTGTGGCACTATCTGTGCTGTTTAATTTCTATTCAGAGTGAAAATATTTGGGCATCACTAGGTTAAGGTACCTTAAAAATTTAAATCTTGTAGACTTCCTGCTGCAGGGGTATGGATCTCTCATATTCAATGGATGCAAATCAGTGTTTGCCTGATATCTAAAGTGTATGGCATACAGGCATACTTTTGGTCATTTTTATAGCCTGGTTACACAGAAAAGCAGACTGGTATGTGACTCTGGAGGACTGAATTTGCACACTGGTTCCTATGAATTGCTTTATAATTTAAAGCAACTGCTTATTTCTTCAAGAAAATACTACTACTAATCATTTCTATAGTGCTACTAGATGTACACAGCGCTGTACACTCAGAAGCAGAGCCAGGTTGAGCCAGATTGAAGGCGCGGAGGGAGCGAGAGGGGACTTCTGCCGGCGCACATTTTCAGTGCAACACAATGAGAAAAAATAGGGGCCAGCGCCGGCAGAACTCCGTTTGGGGGAGCGGCTGCTCCCCTGGCACCCCACCTAGCTACACCACTGTGTACACTGGACATAAAGAGACAGTCCCTGCTCGACAGAGCTTACAATCTAATTAGGACAGACAAACAGGACAAATAAGAGATAAGGGAATTACTAAGGTGGGAATGATAAAACATGGGTACTGAACAAGTGAGTGAGGGTTAGGAGTTAAAAGCAGCATCAAAAAGGTGGGCACTCAGCCTGGATTTGAAAACAGCCAGAGATGGAGCTTGACATATCAGCTCAGGGAGTCTATTCCAGGCATATGGTGCAGCAAGATAAAAGGAACGAAGTCTGGAGTTAGTGTGGAGGAGAAGGGTGCAGATAAGAGAGATTTACCCAGTGAACGGAGTTCCCAGGGAGGAGTGTAGGGAGAGAAGAGTGGAGAGGTACTGAGGAACTGCAGAGTGAATGCACTTGTAAGTCAATAAGAAAGATAGAGAATTTAATTTAGAAAAGCATACTTCTCTATGGGAAGGGTTATATTTGCTAAATGTCAGTGAAATAATTTTTGAATAAATTGATGAGATTGTTTATGAAATTCCTTTATCTAGCCACAAGGAGAGACTTGCTGACCTGTACATGTATGCACTGGACGAAAGGAGAAACAGGGTTGATATGATACAGACGTTCAAATATTTGAAAAGCATTAATCCACAAACAAACTTTTTCCAGAGACAGGAAGGCGGTAGAACTAGACATGAATTGAAGTTGAAAGGGGGCACACTCAGGAATAATGTCAAGAAGTATGTTTTCACAGAGAGGGTGGTAGATACCTGTAATGCCCTCCTGTGGGAAGTGGTGGAGATGAAAACTTTAATGGAATTCAAAAATGCTTGCGATAAACACAAAAAAAATCCTGTTTAGAAGGAATGACTCCAAAGAAGTTTATCAAAGATTAGGTGGCAACACCAGTAATTAGGAAGCAAAGCCAGTGCTGGGCAGACTTCTATGGTCTGTGCCCTGATCATGGCTGAATAGATTTGGATGGGCTGGAGTATAGCTTTTCAGGGGCTTCAACATTAACTTCAGAAATTTTAGAACAAGGACAGTGCTGGGCAGACTTCTACAGTCTATGCCCTGAAAATGTCAATGACAAATCAAGGTCAGGTATACATATGAAGTATATACCATATGTAATGAGTTTATCTTGTTGGGTAGACTGTAGAGGTCTTTATCTGCTGTCTGCTATTATGTTACTATGTGTGTGGTCCTGCTTTCATGATAGACTATGACCAGGGTAGGCAATTCCAGTCCTCGAGAGTCCCAGGCAGTTCAGGTTTTCAAGAGATCCACAATGAATATGCAGGAGATAGATTTGCATACTAAGGAGTCAGTGCATGCAAATGTATCTCATGCATATTCATTGTGGATATCCTGACAACCTGACTTGCCTGGCACTCTTGAGGACTGGAATTGCCTGCCACTGGACTATGAGGTTCTCCTATGCAAGGAGAAAAGCTGACTTTCTGAATCCAGTGTCACTTCTTAATTTCATTTTCTCTGTCTGCCACAAATACCTTAATATAAAACATAAACATAACTGTAAAACAATGCTCAAAAAGAGCACTTTTGAAATTTGATTTTAAAATATTCCCTGCGCTAAGTAATGTTGCTTCATTGGTAGAGGGAAGCTTTCAAAGTACATATGGGTACAGTCTGTGGGTACTTTTACCTGCAAACTTTACATGTACAATATTTAAAGAATTTATGTTCCTAACTTTGAGTATAATGGGGGACATATTTAGCCTTTGACAGTAAGTGGCTTTTAAACTTCTCAAAGCCATGGGCTGAACAGTGTATGGCATACAGGCATACCTTTTGTCTAAGAAACTGCGGCATGCACAACTCCTGGCATTGAATTTCTGGGTAAGTGTAGTCACTAGGAAGTTAAACGGGCACTGGATGACTTGGTGCATAAAGTTAGGACAGCCTTTTTGATCTCCTAACTATGGGGCCCTTTTACTAAAGGGCATCAGGGCTACCATGCTCCAGCAGCTAGCACATGAGAAAATAGCTACTGATATTCAATGTGGCTGGACATGGCATTTTGCTGACCATTTCAGGCTGAATATTGACCCATTAGTCCTTCAGCCCTAGTAAATTTTCAAAGAGGCCAATTTAGGAACATTGAGGTCAATATTCACAGTTCAGCTTTATTTAATGTACCGCAAATAATAAAATATCTTAAGTTTGCATTCCAAAATTAAATCAAGAGTAAGAGAATTGTTAGAAACAAAAGGTACGATTTTGGCGCATACTGTTTCCCATGCCAGAAAATAAATTTTCTATTTTCTAGCATGCTGGCTCGGTGTATGCATGCCCAGCGGTAATTGGGCAGCCACATGTGTTGACCGATTAGCACCAGATTAGTATGTGAGCCATTACCACCTGCTAAATAGGAGGTGGTAAGGAATCAGGCAGTAAATGGCTGTGCACAGATTTTTGTTTTAGCACATGGCTATTTATGCCTCCATACAAAAAATAGGGGGGGGGGGGGGGGGGGCAATATTCAGACTGTCTAAGTCCCATGGTCGGTGTTAATCCTGGATGTTCAATGCCGGTCCATTTCCTGTGACCGGCATTGACTATCTGGTTTATTTTTGGACTGTTTTAAGATAACTGGCTAAGTCAATGTTCAGATTTAGCTGGTTGTCTTCACACCGGCCAAAGATGTACCAGGTTTTCAAGCGGCCAAATATGGCCACTAAACCTGGTGCATGCACATTCCACATGTCTACATTACAGCAGGCTACTTACTACCACGGCTTAGTAAAAGGACCCCTTAAGGAGCTTACTTAGGGCTTATTTTACAAAGTCGCGCTACCAATTCTCGGTGAGGCAAATGAGAGGAAGCCCATTCAATTCCTATGGGCTTCCTCTCATTTGCCATGCGAGAATCACTAGCATGGCTTTGTAAAAGAAGCCCTTAGCCGGTTAGCGAGCTGAAGTGGAGGAGTGTTACTATGTGAGCGTATCTGAAAGAAAGAAGGAATAACCAAGTAAAGCCCCACTGAACTGGCCGGCTGCTGATATTCAGTGACACTTAACTGAGTAATGCCACTGATTATTACTGCTACACCAGCCATTCTCTAATTGGCTAGGTTAGGAGCGGACTGGAGATGGAGCTTGGGTGGAGCCATTACTTTGCCAGTTAGCAGCAATATTTTTTTGTTACATTTGTACCCCGCACTTTCCCACTCATGGCAGGCTCAATGCGGCTTACATGGGGCAATGGAGGGTTAAGTGACTTACCCAGAGTCACAAGGAGCTGCCTGTGCCTGAAGTGGGAATCAAACTCAGGTCCTCAGGACCAAAGCCGCATTGAGCCTGCCATGAGAGGGAAAGTGCGGGGTACAAATGTAACAAAAAAATATTGCTGCTAACTGACGTCAGAAGAAGGCGGAACACAGCGAAGGGAAGGCTAGAGACGTCGGGAGCGCCACCTCCTTCACTGATGCTGCGCTGCCGGAACCGCCACGGAGGTAGATTTAAAAAGGAAAAAAAAAGAAAAGGGATGTTGGGGGGGGGGGGGGGGGGAGAAGAGGGCGGGAAGTTGAAGAATGGGAGCGGGAGGGCGAGCGAGGTGAGCATGGTGCGGCGGCGCCCCCCAGAGGGAAGTGCCCCCCTGCCATGTTTACCTCGCTTACCGTGTTGGCACGGCCCTGCAAAGGACCCTTGGTCTTTTCCCAGAGTGGCATTACTTATGTACTTATGTAGGATTTGGGTGTTCCCAACACTTGGATGTTTTTTCTGCTATAATGGAACACAGCAAAAACATCCAGGGATATAAGTTGGACATTTTGGTCTAGACCTGTTTTAATAATGAATAAGTCACAAAAAAGTGCCCTAAATGACCACTGGAGAAATCAAAGAATGACCCCCTTACTCTCCGAGTGGTCTATGACCCTCTCCCCACCCCCAGAAATGAATGAAACAGTACATACCAGCCTCTTTGACATCTTTAGATGTTATGGCCAGTTGTATTAGAGCAACAAGCAGGTCTCTGGAGTAGCTAGTGTTTGGTGCAGTGAACTGCAGAGAAGGGGATTCAGGCCTATATCCCACTCTAACTGTTACACTTGTGGTGGAAAGTGTCAGTCCCCCAAAACCTATCAAAAACCTACTGTACCCAAATATAGGTGACCCCTGCAGCAATAAAGGCTATTCTAGTGGTGTACAGTTGGGTACTGTATGTTTTTGGTGGGTTTTAAAGAGCTCACCATACAAGATAAGGGGGTAACAGTGAGAAGTGTACCTGCGACCTATTATCCATTTATGTGAAGTCCACTGCAGTGCCCCTAGAGTGTCCCACTGCTCTGCCGAGATGTCTGTGTGGCCAGTCTACTATGAATGCTGGCTCCTCCTACAGCCCAATGGCTTGATTTTGTGCGTTTTTCACTTGAATGTTTTTTTTAATGGTTCAAAAAGATAGATTTATTTATTTATTTATTGTTCACTTATATCCCACATTTTCCCACTCATGCAGGCACAATGTGGCTTACAAACATTAAATAAAACCTACCATTAAATGCACCATGGGCGTAGTTTGACTGTTTCATTTGGGGGGGGGGGGGCAAAGGATGGGGTGGAGCATATTAGCATATCATTTGTATATATATATATATATATATATATATGCAAATGATATGCTAATATGGAGGAAAGAAGGAAGGAAGGAAGGGAAAAAGAGCTGGCTTTTTTTGGGGGAATAACCATAATGAATATGTATGAGATATCAAGCCAGCTCTTTCTCCCTCCCTTCCTTCTTTCCTCCTTACCCAGCACTCCCTCCATCTTGTAAGGCACTGCCTACCCAACAAAACAGTGTTAGAGATCTGGCCATCTGAATTGATTTATTTTCTCCAGGAGAAAATAAATCAATTCAGATGGCCATATGTCTAACACTGTTTTTGTTGGGTAGGCAGTGCCTTACAAGATGGCCAGATCTCTAACACTTGTAAGTAGTAGACTTAGTAAATATGGACCAATAAAGAACGACAACGTGGATGCAAGCAGCAGGTTTGCTTGCTGTGTTTTGAGTGAATGGCGACGGCTGCGCTGGGGAGTGGAAAAAAATGAGATGGTACCAAATAATGACGTCTTCTTCTTAATCCTTACTGTCTCAGGACTATAGGCTCAGGGCCTCAGGCTCAGTCACTTCCACTCATGTACCGTCTTTGGGACAGGCTTGCAGCGGCAAACTAGCTAGCGCCAGTAAAAGCACCAACAAACAGGCAGGCTCGACTTCGTCCTTCGCTTCCCTGCCCTCTCAGCGTTCCGACCGCCCAAAAGGAAATGACATCAGAGGAAGGCGGGACGCAGAGAGGGCAGGGAAGCGAAGGATGGAGTCGAGCCTGCCTGTTTGTTGGTGCTTTTACTGCGACTTCGGGTGAGAAAGTTGTAAGTCATCGTCAGTCGTTTCGTTTGGGGGGGGGGGCAATGCCCCCCCTTGCCCCCCCAGTCTACGCCCATGAGATGCACTAAGCACAAAATATCTAGAAAATGGTCATGTTCAAAACAAAAAGAAAGTTGTGTTGCAGGTTTGAAAATGGCTATGTTCACCACTTGATTTTTGGACCTTTTCAGCAAAATGTCCAAAGTCGGATTTAGACGTCTTAGCAATCCTTCTTAAATGCATAGGAAGCTGAATATCAGGCATTACGAGAAATATCCTCTGTAAACAACGATATATCAAGTACAATAATAAACATAAACATATGTGGCAGCTGTGTCTTTGAGTAATGAGCCCTACTGTAGATAACAGTAGAAAAAGGCCTATTGCCCTTTCCAGCATCCCCATTTATTCCTGTCCATCTTCCATTCTGCTGAGGATATATTTATCTATTTATTAGAATTTATTTACTGCCTTTCTGAAGAAATTCACCCAAGTCAATGTACAACAAGTATAACCTGGACATAGACAATACATAATTACAACAGTAACATATTAAAATAACAGTACACATTATAATATAGGATGCACTTACAATGTCATTAAAACATCTTAATGGACAGCAAAGAACATATAAAAAGCCAGAGTAACAGGTGGAGTGGAATGGGTAGACGTGAATCACTTGTTTACTCTTTCCAAAAATACTAGGACTAGGGGGCACACAATGAAGCTACAAAATTTAAAACGAATCAGAGAAAATATTTCTTCACTCAACGTGTAATTAAACTCTGGAATTCGTTGCCAGAGAATGTAGCAAAAGCAGTTATCTTAGTGGGGTTTAAAAAAGACTTGGGATGGCTTCCTAAAGGAAAAGTCCATAGACCATTATTAAAATGGACTTGGGGAAAATCCACTGCTTATTTCTAGAATAAGCAGCATAAAATGTTTTGTACTTTTTGGGGATTTTGCCAGGTATTTGTGACCTGGATTGGCCACTGTTGGAAACAGGATGCTGGGTTTGATGGACCTTTGGTCTGTCCCAGTATGGCCATACTTATCCTTATGTACTTATGTGCTTATATAGATGGTAAAGGGTGACTAACTTAAAAATTGCACATGTAGTGAGAAAAGATGCATGCAACTGATCTCAGACAGGGTATGTATGGTAAGCAAGTCCTACTGCAGTATGGACAGCTGATGCTTGTCCATATGTATGTGGCTAGCTAGTTAGTTGCCTCTTCCAGTAAAGGTTTGGGAGAAGAGCCGGGCTTTCCTGAAATACAGATAGTCCCGCATTAGGCAAAGTCTTTCTGGAAGTGTGTTCCAGAATGTGGGGGGTACTGAAAAGGCATATTGGTTGATGTCACATCATGTGATTTCCATTGGAGTGGGTATGGTAAGGAATGCTGTTTAGGAGTACCTTACAGATCTTAGAGGTGCATAGAGAGAGATTCTGTTCTTCAAGTAATCTAGCCCATTTCCTTTAGGCACCTTGAAGATCACCTGTGCAGCTAGTCTGTCCAAGTTAGGACAGCTCAAAAGCAGTTTTAACTTTGGCCAGCCTAGCTATGCAGATCTTGGAACTGAATATCTGCCGGGATCTGTATAACTTTTTTTTTTTTAGCTCCTGGATCCCCCTGAAACCCCCCTCTTTTTTACCTTTCCCCCCCAGTGGGTTGATGGAGGCAGGAGTGAAGGCCACTTGCTCATATTCCTTGTGGCTGCTAAAAGAAAATGGCTGCTGTGATCTTTTCTCTTTGTTGCTTCAAAGAGCAGGAGCAGGTGACAGTTGCTCCTGCTCCCATCAACCCTACTGGACCACCAGAGATATAGGGTAGACCCAGGGGGCCTACTGAGATGAGGGGTTGTGGGGTCATTCCAGAGGAGATGGAAAGAGGTTTGTTACTTGCGGGCTGGAGGAGGGGAAAGAAAGGGTGGGCTTTCGGGGGATCAGGGAGCTAAAAAAAAGTTTTGTGAGTTCCGGCTGATATTCAGCTGGGGCCCACATAACTGTCTTATGTAGGGCCCAACTGAATATCTGCCAGGACTCACATAAGCCTCGGATATTCAGTGCCTGTGACTAGACATAGCCCTGCACTGAATATTGGGGACTAATCTAGCAGTCAATAGTAAGCATTTTAATAAACTCCAACCACCACCGGCTGAATATCGGCCAGTATGTGTATTAGTGGTCAAAAAGTAATCATGGATGGATTTAGATACTTTTGTTTTAATTTTCTTTCTGTTTTGTCTTTTCTTATTCCAACAGCTAATCAAAATGGGAAAAATGAAAAAGGCAAATCACACTGAGGTGTCAGAATTCTATATTCTGGGCTTCTCTGACCTTCCTGAGATGCAGCTTCTTCTTTTTGTTGTGTTTTTGATTATTTATCTGCTGTCTGTGGTGGGGAATTTTCTTATTATTTCTGCAATATGTATTGAACCTCGTTTGCATAGTCCCATGTTCTTCTTCCTCATCAACTTGTCCTTCCTAGAAGTCTGTTATGTGACTGTCACAGTGCCTAAATTGTTAGCAATGCTCATAACACAGAATAAGAACATAGCTTTCATGCAGTGTTTGGCCCAGATGTACCTGTTCCTGTCTTGCACATCTGTAGAGTTCTACATTCTGACCACCATGGCCTATGATCGCTATGTTGCCATCTGCAGTCCCTTGCACTACACTACCATCATGAACAGAAAAGTCTGCATAATTCTAGCCATTATTTCTTGGATGATTGGATTTCTATGTCCAGTTGCTCATGTTACTTTTTTATCACAATCATCTTTCTGTAGCTCCAATGAAATTAACCATTTCTTCTGTGACATGACAGCATTAATGAGCCTGTCATGTTCAGGAAACTATGCCATTGAAACTGCAAATTTTATTGAAGGTCCAATTATGGCTTGTATCCCTTTCATGTTGACAATTACATCATATGTGTACATTATATCTGCAATCCTGAAAATCCGCTCTGCAAAGGGTAGAAGTAAGGCCTTCTCCACCTGTTCTTCTCATATCACAGTGGTCATTTTATTTTGTGGAACCTCCATTGGAATGTACATGACACCCAAGTCTGCCCATTCCATGCACCTTAACAAACTGCTTTCTGTGGTATACATATCTGCAATTCCACTGCTCAACCCTTTAATTTATAGCCTGAGAAACAAAGAATTGAGAAGAACCATCTGGAAAGCAACAAGAAAAGTAGCAACCTATTTTGCTTCCAGAATTAACAAAATGCTGTCCACAACATTTGGTGGTAACACCTCAACAAATAGTGGAAAAGATGTGTAGAGTCTTATGGGAAGTCAGTTCATAGATTATATAGCCGGGCTTGTTCTGCCTCTGCCATATATATAATAGTGCTGTTCTCCATGGACTCTTTTCTAGAAAATTCAGAAGTGCACATGAATTAATGCCCAGAAACAAATTTACATGTGGTACATCAAAATAGTTCTTCAGTGTCTCTGAATATCTTTCTTGCAGTATAGGCTCAATTCATGCCAAACTTTTTGGTATACAACTATGAAGAAAAAACCCCTTATAATTTGTTTGTTTATTTATTTCAATGTATTTACTGCCTTCTTTTGATAAAATATAGCTAAGCCACTCTACAGAAAGAATAAGCTGGACACAGGAAGTTATCAACTACAGCAGCAAAGATTTATTTATTTATTAGGATTTATTTACCGCCTTTTTGAAGGAATTCACTCAAGGTGATATACAGTAAGAATAGATCTAACATGATCAAAGATATAAAGTAATCACTAGGTAGTCATTAAAATCAGTGTTGCTCAAAGTACTTGGTCGAAGTACTTAAGTAAAAATAAAAATAATTGCATTTTTAATATTGAAGTAAAAGTACAGCGAAGAAGACATTAAAAATTTGCAAAAGTGAAAGTAAAGAAGTTGTTGCCTAATATAATACTTTTTGAGTAAAAATAAAAGTACTGTAACTACAATGAATGCAACTATTGTTAACATTTTTAAACCAACAACTGTATTGCTTTACAATTTAATCCACTTTGCTTTTAGTGAAACTAAATTTTGAAAATGATTGTCACTCATGTGAGTGTGCAGTGAGACATTATTAAACCAACACAGCTAAAAAGGTGTTCAACAACTGCACTGGCAGGAAGTGGAGTATTCAATCTGATAAAAGGTCCTTCAGATCAGACCAGGCTGCAGTGCTACTGATATCTTCTGACTGGTCTGCAGGTATTGATCAAGGGAATCTATCTGAAACACTTGACTTCTGTATAGTGAAGAATATTTTATTAACATCATTGTCATTGTCATCTGTATTACAAGTACTGCTGTCTAATTCATCACTTGCATCTTCATCTTCATTATCATCATGCTGTCCAGTTAAAGAGAAGGCTTTCACAATTTGGAATCATTGTCTGTTGTTGTTCTAACAATTTTTCATTTGATGGCAAACTCAAACCCGGCCAAATCCAAGGCATTTGGTCGTGAGAGGGGCCAGCATTCGTAGTGCACTAGTCCCCCTGACATACCAGGACACCAACCGGGTGCCCTAGGGGGCACTGCAGTGGACTTCATTAATAGCTCCCAGGTACATAGCTCCCTTCCCTTGGGAGCTGAGCCCCCCAAATCCCCCCAAAACCCACTCCCTACAACTGTAAACCAATACCATAGCTCTTATGGGTGAAGGGGGGCACATACATGTGGGTACAGTGGGTTTCGGGTGGGTTTTGGAGTGCTCCCATTTACCACCACAAGTGTAACAGGTAGGGGGGATGGGCCTGGGTCCACCTGCCTGAAGTGCACTGCAGTACCCCCTAAAACTGCTCCAGGGACCTGCATACTGCTGTCATGGAGCTGGGTATGACATTTGAGGCTGGCATAGAGGCTGGGAAAATGTGTTTAAAATTTCTTTTTTTGGGTGGGAGGGGGTTGGATATATCTTCCAGGGTACCGGTAGTGCTGCAAAAATCAAAAACGCTCCTGATTGAGTGTTGCAGTCTTGTCTCAGATAAGTGCCTTGAAGATTTCAATTTTTTTAAATATTTAATTTAAATGAATTTGAATTAATTATTAAATTGTTTAAAAGTTAAAAGCATACTTAAAAAAATATTGACAATGAGGGGCATAATCGAACACGAATGCCCATCTCCATGGGCGTCTATGTCCGAAAACGGGTATGTGAAGAGGCAGGACAGACCGTATTATTGAAAAATATGGGCATCCATCTTTTGTTTCGAAAATACGGTTTGGACGGACCAAATGCCATGGATTTGGTCCCTTCTGAGATGGGCGTTTTTTATTTTTAGCGATAATGGAAACTAAAAACGCCCAGCTCAGAAACGTCCCAATCCAAGCCATTTGGTCGTGGGAGGGACAAATGTACAACATTACCATAGCTCTTAGGGGTGAAGGGGGCAACTACATGTGGGTACAGTGGGTTTTAGAGGCCTCCCATTTACCAGCACAAGTGTTACGGGTGAGGGGGATGGGCCTGGGTCTGCCTGCCTGAAGTGCACTGCAGTACCCACTAAAAGTGCTCCAGGGACAGGACTTGTTGCTGGTGTATAGCCTTGGCACAGCAGTTCACACCTGGGAGTAGAGCCTACCAACTACCAACATCGTGAGCATTTAACACAAGCTAGTGGAGTCACGGAGCCCAATACCCTACACCCACCACAATGCATTGCTGAAATGACTCTGCAGTGCCCTTAACAGAAAAGGTATCACACTCACCCGAGACCCACATCAGAACCAGGGAAAGCCTGTCAGAGGATAGAACACATTCTGCTGTCATGGAGGTGGGTACGGCATTTGAGGCTGGCATACAGGCTGGGAAAAAAGTTTGTAAAGTGGGGTTTTTTTTGGTGGTAGGAGGTTAGTGACCACTGGAGGAGTCAGGGGAGGTCATCCCCGATTCCCTCCGGTGGCATCTAGTCAGTTGGAGCACTTTTTTGGGATTTGGACCTGAAAAAAAGGGCCCAAATAAAGTGGACCAAATTCTCGTCAAAAACGCCTTTCTTGTTTTGATTATCAGCTAAAGACGCCCATCTCTCCTCGGCCGATAACCACGCCCCAGCCCCGCCTCCGCCATGCCCCCGTGATTTTTGTTTGTCTCCGTGACGGACTGCAGTTGAGGACGCCAAAAATCAAGTTTCGATTATACCGATTTGGCCGCCCACTGGAAACGGACGCCCATCTCCCGATTTGGGTCGAAATATGGGCGTCTTTCTCTTTCGAAAATAAGCTGGAATATGTTTCATTAAATGACTTTTTTCCAGACTGGTGAAGAAGTATGGCAGGTCATTAGATGTTACTTTAGCCACCGAAGTGCTTTTTCTCCTTATTTTTTCACATTTTTTAGCAATCTTACTGTTACTTGCTAGCTGGGTATAGTGACATTGGCTTAAAACATTAGACAAATTGTGAGTCACGAAATGTGGTATATGTATTTATTTGTCCTTGTACAAAACTGTATTTTGGTCATTTATCATGTAAATTTAAAAACCAGAATCTTTGAACATAGACACTGTAACAATAAGTTTGAAGCGCCGATGGTACGCCATTGTCAGCAGTTGGGACATGCTTTTGAACAGTTGATTTATATTGTGATAGATCAAGTTCAAGTTTGTATGGGGGGGGGGGGGGGATAAGAAATTGCTTTGGCATAAGGAACAGCAATGGCTTTTCCAGCTTAATACTGTAGAGCCTCAGGGGTTAAACAAAAATGTTGAATGGATGGCGTTCTTTTGAGATGATGCTCCTTTAAAATTAAGCTTGAATCCAATTGGTGGAAGCTTAAAGTGGCGCCCATTTGAATCCTGCAGCCATCTTGTGGACTGCGATCATGAAAATATTTCAAAGCATTTCTTCCTGATGCAGCAAGCTCCAGCAAAACAAGACGCTCATTGTAGAAGATTTTGCAGCTTATGTTTTGGCTGGACTATGAATTCGGCAGTAGTGCATGGATGGAAACATCGTTGAAAAATTGATGGAGGATGACAGATGATTTTGATGTCTGTATTCCATTGTCAGATAAGTACTGATTAGTGCACCATTCAGTTTTTTTTTGACTGCTGCAAGATTTTTTTGTAATTTTGTAATCAAGATTGCTTATTCTTAATAGTCAAGCACTTTTTCTCATAGTTTCACTTTGAAAAGTAAGAATTGAGAAACGAGGGTAGATTTTTTAGAACCAATGGTTTTTCTCTATAAGAAAGAGTTTTGTATATTGGTTCTTTTTGTCCCTGTTCACTTGATATAGAGACCAATGATATGATTTTGCTCCATATATAGTTAAGATCTATCCATTGAGGATGCAATCATTCATTATTGAATTACCTCACTAGGTAGCTTTGAGGTCTTGATTATTCAATATGTTTATATTATTTTGAGGAAACTGTGTGATTAACTGTTTGGTATACTGTACAAGCTGGTAATCTATTTGTAGCTTTGTTATAATCTCATTTGTGCCCCAAGCTATATCCAAGTAGTACAGGCCAGGAAGATTTGGATCTGCCTTGAGTGCTTCCAGTTCCTGGAGGAGATCTCCCAATCCCTGTAACTTCTTATTATCTTTTTGTGACCTTTGGGAAACTCCTTATTCTTTTCCTCAGTGCCTTTTGAACAGCTTCTGGGCTGCCGTAGCACTGATGAAGTCTCTCCCACATTTCTTTCAATCTTCAGGAGGGGTCATGCAGATATGCATCTGGTATTTCCTGCACACACTCGGCTGATTCTGTTCCTAACCAGTTTATTATCAGGTTCATTTCTTGGTTCAGAGTAGGCTTCATGACTGCCATGGTCTCCTCAAAGTTAGATTTCCATCTTCTGTACTTTTCAGGGCAGTCATTGAACTGGGTAAGCCCCATACTCACCATCTTTTTGTGAGCCATATAGGTTACAAAATCTCTCACTGAAGTTTCTAGTGTGCTGGCAGTAGGTGCCTGTGACTGGCTATGTACTAGTGTTTGTCTGGAGACAGGCATGGAGTTTGGCTGGGAAGTTCGCTCTTGCTGGGCATAACTGCTCAACTTTTATCTGAGCCCAGCTCCTGGGTAGTGCCAGAGTCTGTGGTTGAAATGCAGCATTTCCCTTGGTGTGCTTTCATGAAGTGAGAGCCAATGCTAGTGCATCTGTTGGCGGGCAAGTGTTTGGATCACTTTGGTGGTGGTTTGCCTTCATGGCGTGCTTTACCGTAGGCTTACTTCTTTCAGGTGAGCGAGATTCTGGTGTGGAAGAACATGCTTGCTCAGAATCTGATGTCTCTTCTGAGTCAGACTGTGACTGTTTACTTTTGTGAGCCAGGGTATGAGCCTTCACATAGCCTGCAGTTCACTGGACAGAGTCTTCTGCGATAATGTGGCTGAGCTGACTCTCCCTGCCATCCTGCCTCATAGTTTCTTCAAGTATTTTAACTTGGGCCTCAATGACATCTACATCTTTTTCCTGATGGAGCATCTTCAAGGTGATGTCTAACTCTGCCTGCTTGCATTCAGCAGTGGCTTTCACCTCTTCTTCTAATTCTGCCTTCTTGTGTGCAGTTGCAGCCACTGCTTTCACCTGTTCCAGTTTATGTTTCTCAAGTACTATAGCATCTTACTGCTTACTATAAAGAATCTTTGATTTTGCAACCACTGCATCCATTTTCAATTTAAGAACAAGAGAGCCTGTAGCAGACCTGCTGGAATGGCTTGTCCTGTGTGATTTCAGAGACCTAGAACTTCTAGATCTTCTACTGCTGTGCCTAGAATTACCAGAGTATTGAGATTGTTTCTCCCCTAGGGGGTCTGTGTGAGGTGCTGTGTTTTTAATTGCTTTTGCCACCATGGCCTGGCATGTAAGGTCTGTTACCTATTGTCTTTCTCATTGGACCAAATTGTCTGATGTGCCTTTCCTGTTTAGAAATTTACACTCTGATTTCTGTTGATACTGGCTATAAGCTATTTGCACTGGTCAGCCTTGATCTCCTTTGAATACTCAAACATTTCTTGCTCTACTTTGAGCCAGAGATTTTCCAAAAGGAAGACATATTTTTCTACTTCAGTTTCATACATCTTTCTGGATTTTTCATACATTTATTCAGTCTTGTGGACCTTGAACCACTTTCACTGCTATGGCTGGCTTGAGCTGTATCTAGTGTGTCAGCATGCTCAGTTACTAGTTTGTCTGACTCAATAGGATTTGACATGTCTTTGTACTAGTAAAATAAAGTGTGTGTGTGTGTATGTGTATGTGTGGGTGTGAGTGTTTGTGGGGGGGAGAGCTCTCTGTTGTTTTGTTGCACACAATACCTAACAACACTGCCCTGCAGAGAGCCATGAAGCCCTAATATGGAAATCTTTTTTTTTATTTTAATCTTCCTTTGAATAGCTTTAAAGGCAGTGGGTGTGTCTCAGGTCTGGGCTCTGCTCAGATAAATACTTAGTTTGCTTATATCTATAGCAAAGGTGGGAGGATTTATTGCACAAATGAATACTTTTACTGATCACTATGGCAGCGGTGAGGCTTACACAGTAATTGCTAACTATGCATCTGCCAGCTAATTAATTATGCAGCCTGTTTGCCCAGCTAACTTGATATTCTTCTGCAATACAATGCTGCCATTATTCCTCTGCTAGCTATAAATGTGCTACTTTGAGAATGTCCAACAAGTCTTTTCACTGTCCCCCTGAGATTTTACTGTAGTATTCAAGTTTTCTGCTACCTACTGAGATATCTACTATAGTGATCAAGTTTTTTACTGTTTTGCTCTATCACTTGACAGGCTCTCTCTCTACCAAGAGCTTAGCATACAGCTTAAACCAGAGTATAGGAACATCACTATGAAGACTCAGAACGCTTGAACCAAAATCTTCTTTAATGCAAATCAAACAAAAGAAAAATTACTTACAGTTCTGAAGTGTTGAACAACAGTTTCTGCCTTGCAGATTGGAGTCTGTCTCTACCAGTTCTATCTCTTACTGCAGAGATAGACTGAGAGCTCTGAGCACTGGCTGAAGAGTGGATGCTGTAAATAATTTAAAACTGATTAAAAACTTATTTTACAATAGCTTGAAGGGGCAGCATGCAATAAAGTACAGCAAGTCACTTACAGTTCTTAGAAATCATGCTGCAGACACTCTCTCTCAACCCCAATGGAGAGAGGAGGGGTGGGCTACTAGCCCAGTCTACAATGAGAGTAGGACCAGCCAATAGGAAAAGTCCTATAAGACATAGGGAACAAGAACATGTGCTCAGGAAGAGCTTATCACAGAGAACTACAAATGACATAAATCTGTAGTCCTATCCAATTTAAAGATACAGGACATGAACTGCTTTAAGCACTGCCCAATATAATATACATAAACAACATGTACCCTGCCTTCATGCAAGTGGGGGCAGAACAATGTTTTTCTCCATGGTCCATAAAGGAAGAGAAAATAAAGAGAGGACCAAAGAGATAACTGTCTTTCTATTTATTTTTTGAGGACAAACAATGTGTAACTAAAAAATGAGGATCTTAGAAGTAATGAAAGTGGAAGGTGATGAAGTTGCTTGGCAAAACTACAAGAAGCTAACTACAAAATAGATTTTTGATATGAAGACAATAGAAGCTTCTACAGTTTCTCTGTGCAGTCAAATTGGATTAGGAGTCATTTGCAAATGGGTGGAAACAATTGCAATTTGCGAGATGTATAAAGCAGGATTCCGAAAGAGCTTATCTGCTACAGCATTTAGAAAGGACAGTCCCTCTAGGAAGATGAATTAAGAAGAGTAATGATGCCAAGCATTAGACACTAAAAGGTTTGATAAGTTATAGGAGAATAGAAGAACTAGGTCATATCAATATTGGCTTGATATCAAGACATTTCCCAAAACCACCATGCAAAAATGAGGGAAAGGCTCTGATGAGAAGTGAACAGCAAAGGAACACATAAAATCAAGCTTTGATAAGAATTTAACTCATGGTCCCTGGTTTATACGGCCAGAGTTCTGGCCACTGAGCTATAGAGCGTACAGTGAGGGTAGTGGTGGTCTCAAGCTTCTCCGATCACTTGATCTAGGTATGGGAATAACTAGTGAGGTAATTAACTTTCCGACAACACAAAGTTATTCAAAGTTGTTAAATCGCAAGAGGATTGTAAAAAATTGCAAGATGACCTTACGAAACTGGGAGACTGAACATCCAAATGGCAGATGACGTTTAATGTGAGCAAGTGCAAAGTGATGCATGTGGGAAAGAGGAACCTGAACTATAGCTATGTGATGCAAGGTTTCATGTTAGGCATTACCGACCAGGAAGAGGATCTAGGAGTCATCATTGATGATACTTTGAAACTATCTGTTCAGTGTGCTGTGGCAGCAAAGAAAGCAAATAGAATGTTAGGCATTATTAGGAAAGGAATGGAAAATAAAAATGAGGATGTTATAATACCTTTGTATTGCTCCATGGTGCGACTGCACTTTGAATACTGTGTGCAATTCTGGTCACCACATCTCAATATGGTGGAATTAGGAAAGGTACAGAGAAGGGCGACAAAAATGATAAAGGGGATGGGACGCCTTCCCTATGAGGAAAGGCTGAAATCGCTTGGGCTCTTCAACTTGGAGAAAAGACGGCTGAGGGGAGATATGATAGAGGTATATAAAGTACTGAGTGGAGTGGAACGGGTAGACATGCATCGCTTTTTTACTCTTTCCAAACATACTAGGACTAGGGGGCACGCAATGAAGTAACAAAGTAGTAAATTTAAAACAAATCGGAAAAATATTTTTTCACTCAACATGTAATTAAACTCTGGAATTCGTTGCCAGAGAATGTGGTAAAAGCAATTAGTTTAGTGGGGTCTAAAAAAGGTTCCATAAAGTCCCACAGATCAATCCAGAGACTTGTGGTTGTGTCCCTCTACCAGCAGGTGGAGATAGAGAGAACCTCCGAGGTTTGCTATATGTGGACCTGTGCAGCCAAGTAAACTTCAGTATTCTCTCTATCTAGCAGATGGAGGGACATCTCTGTGCAGGTCTGGTTTGATCTGGCTACTGGTGTCCTTTGGGCCTAGTTTAGCACAGACAGGGGTTGAGTGGCTGTTTGTAGCTTCTGGTGTACACCTGGTGGTGCCAGGTCCCTCCCGGTCTCCCCCTACCTTTCCTCCATCGCCCAGGGCTGTTGGCCTGATCGGGTGTTTCCTTTCTCTCCTGAAAAAAAAAGGTAAGCCTCTTTTCTTATTTAATCATACGGAGGAGGTAGATGGACTGCCGAGTCAATTTTGGGGCAGGCGTTTGTGGAACATGTCTGTGCCTTCTGAGGCAGCTAAGCTCTGCTCCCAGTGTGGGGGCTGGACAGCAGCATCGGGTGAGTGTGAGTCCTGCCGCCGCAGTCCGCAACGGGTGCTCAGCGCGACGGGGGTTGCCCTCAGGCGTCCGGTGAGTCGGAAGCACAGGGGATAGTTTCCTCGGGGCAGTTAGTGCAGTGCGTATTGGCAGGTGCCATTTTCTCCTCTCAGGCGTGACCCGCTCCGCACGTGGCGGCTGACAGACAGGAGGCGCAGCGCGCTTCTGTGGCACAATCTCTGATGGAGGGAAGCGATTTAGAGGGAGCAGGGGAGTCCCTTTCAGTTCCTTTCCCCCCGGATTTTGTTTTATTGATGCACAATGCCTTTCTTCTGAAGAAGTCAGGAGCTTCTCTTCAGGCAGCCCCATCTCTTTCTCAGCAAACGTCAGTTGCTGCAGCCTCTCAGTCTTTCCTGCCAAAATGTCCCCGGGTGGAGATTTTGGACCCTAAGGAGCTATCTGACAGAGATGGCCTGGTTTCGTCTGCAGGCTCGTCCTCACAATCATTGGATTTAGGAGATGAGGTCACCCTGCCTTCTGAGGAGGGGGATATCCGACGGCTGCCCGCCTTTTTTGCAGGGAACAGCTTTCCTCCCTGATTGTTTGGGTTTTGAGGTTTTGGCCATTTCACCCCCTGAATCGTCAGGGGGAACAGGTCCGGTGCCCTCTATTATGTCTGGTAGCAAATGCCCACCTCGTTCCTTTCATGTGCATGAGGCCATGAAAATCCTTATTTCGGCGCAGTGGGATACACCAGACATTGGGCTTAAAGTTGCTAGAGCTATGTGGTATCTTTACGCGCTGCCTGCTGCTGACTTAGACTTGATGGAGGTCCCTACAGTGGATTCCTTAATCACAGCGGTCACTAAGAAAACCACACTCCCTGTGGAGGGTGGCACGGTGCTGAAGGACCCTCAGGATCGTAAGTTGGAGACTTGCTTGAAGCTGTCCTTTGAAGTGGCGGCCCTTTCCCTGCAAGCCTCAGTTTGTGGCTCTTATCTATCCCCCCTTCAGTCTGTTCAGAACTCTGCTGCACGTCTCATATTCCGCCAGAACCGATATACTCATATCACCCCTCTCCTCAGGTCACTTCACTGGCTTCCGATCAGATACCGCATTCAATTCAAGCTTCTCCTTCTTACCTACAAATGCACTCAGTCTGCTGCCCCTCACTATCTTTCTACCCTCATCTCCCCTTACGTTCCCGCCCGTAACCTCCGTTCACAGGATAAATCCCTCCTCTCAGTACCCTTCTCCACCACCGCCAACTCCAGGCTCCGCTCATTCTGACTCGCCTCACCCTATGCTTGGAACAACCTTCCTGAACCCTTACGCCAAGCCCCCTCCCTGCCCGTCTTCAAGTCTTTGCTTAAAGCCCACCTCTTCAATGCTGCGTTCGGCACCTAAGCCTTACCGTTCAGTGAATCCAGACTGTCCCAATTTGACTGCCCCTATCGGACCGACCATTCACTTGTCTATTAGATTGTAAGCTCTTTGAGCAGGGACTGTCTCTCTTTGTTAAATTGTACAGCGCTGCGTAACCCTAGTAGCGCTCTAGAAATGTTAAGTAGTAGTAGTAGTCTTATGCGGCGCGGGCATGCTTATCGTGGGTACAGAAAGCCTCCTCTCCGGAGGAACTCGTGGCTGTTTTGTCAGCCTTAGAGTCCGGTTTAGCCTTCCTTGTGGATCTCCTTTATGATCTTTTGAGGGCTTCGGTCACTGTGTGTCGTTGGCTGTGGTTGTGGCATTGGGCTGCAGACATGGCCTCTAAGTCATGGCTAAAAAAGCTTCCTTTTAGGGGAAAGCTTTTGTTTGGAACAGGCCTAGAACAGATTGTGAAGGACCTTGGTGACTCCAAGGGCCAGCTCCTCCCGGAGGACAAGTTCAAGTCTGTGCGACCGGCGGGACCTAGACCTAAGTTTAGGGATACCTGGCATTACCACCCAGGTCATAGGACCTCTTTTCAGTTAGCAAGGTTTTCTCAGAGGCCTCAGCCCTTTCGAGGTGACAGGTGAGCTTTCCTCTCTGTAACAGAAACCAGCCTTCAGCCAGATCCACCCAATGATGGGGCCCTGGTTCATCTCCACCCGGTTATTGGGGACAGGCTGTCTCTATTCCTGGTGGAGTGGACCAGGATAACATCCGACGGATGGGTCTTGGAGGTTATCAGAGATAGCTACAAGTTAGAATTGGCTCGTCCTATAGTAGATTGTTTTCTGGAATCTCCTTGCAAATCTCCCGCCAAGGTGCGGGCGGTTCGTCACACCCTCCTCAACTTACAATGACTGGGTGCCGTCCAGCCTGTACCCCCTGCAGAAAGAGGGTGCGGTCGATACTCCATTTATTTTGTGGTGCCAAAAAAGGGCGGTTGTTTGCGACCCGTCCTAGATCTCAAGTGCGTCAACAGGTCCTTATGGG
Organism: Microcaecilia unicolor; assembly: GCF_901765095.1. Classification (NCBI taxonomy): domain Eukaryota; kingdom Metazoa; phylum Chordata; class Amphibia; order Gymnophiona; family Siphonopidae; genus Microcaecilia; species Microcaecilia unicolor. The sequence goes on along the minus strand of NC_044037.1, from coordinate 96,234,560 downwards.
TTCGGCATTTCTTGCATGGAAACCCTCCACTCGGTGATCGCAGCGGTACAGCCAGGGGAGTTTTTGACGTCTTTCGATCTCAAAGAGGCCTATTTACACATTTTAATTTGGCCTCCCCGCAGTGCTCAGTCATCATTTTCAATTCAAAGCGATGCCCTTTGGCCTAGCCACAGTGCCTCGGACCTTTTCCAAGGTCCTCGTCATTGTGGCGGCCTATCTCAGGAAGGAAGGGATTCAGGTCCATCCTTATCTAGATGACTGGCTTGAACAGTCGTCTTCTTTCGAGGAGAGTCGGCGGGCAACCGACAGAGTGGTCAGGTTGCTTTAATCACTTGGTTGGGTGATCAATTTCCCAAAGTGCAACCTAATGCTTTCCTAGATGCTGGAATACTTGGGAGTGTGCTTCGATACCCGAACAGGGATAGTTTTTCTTCCTTCAGCTCGAGCACAGCGGTACAGGATCAGTTGCGAGCTCTGTTCCAAACTTCGAACCTCAGGTTTGGGACTATGTACAAGTTCTAGGTTCCATGGCCTCCACCTTGGATGTCGTAAAGTGGGCCAGAGCTCACATACGCCCCCTGCAGTTGCACCTTCTGAGCCGTTGGTCTCCGCTATTGGAAGATTATGAGGTTTGGGTGCCATGTTCGGCCTGTCTGCACACAATCATGCACTGGTGGTTCATTCAAAAGAATCTGGTGTCGGGCATTCCTCTGGCAACCCCGAAATGGAAGATCGTGACCACAGATGCGTCGCTGTCTGGCTGGGGGGGCTCATTGCCTTCAACAGATGGCCCAGGGCATTTGGACCTCGACGGAGGTGTCATGGTCCATTAATCACTTGGAGTTGTGGGCGATTCGTCTGGCCCTTCGGGAGTTTCTGTCTCTTCTCCACAGTTGCCCAGTTCGAGTTCTTTTGGACAAGGCGACGGCGGTCGCCTACGTGAACCGTCAGGGGGGCACCTGCAGTGCACCACTAGCACGCGAGGTGGCTCTGATCTGCCGTTGGGCAGACACTCATCTCTCTCGCTTGACGGCAGCTCATATAGTGGGGTCACAGAATGTGCAAGTGGACTTTCTCAGTCGCCACCAGTTGGAGCCAGGGAAGTGGACACTCTCCCTTCTGGCCTTTGATCAGAAAACTGCCTGTTGGGGGATGCTGGTGATGGACTTAATGGCCACCAAATTCAATGCGAAGGTTCCCCGTTTCTCCAGCAGGGGAAGAGAGCTGGGCTCGGAAGGCATCAATGCTCTTCTTCAACCTTGGCCTAGGGGCCTGCTCTATGCCTTTCTCCTGTGGCCAATGGTGGGCAGGTTACTGATTCGCATTGCCAGTCATCCCGGTCGAGTGATTCTGGTGGCCACGGATTGGACCAGACATTCCTGGTATGCAGATATGGTCAGGCTCCTGTTCGATCGTCCTGTCCGGCTACCGGCACAGGACGGTCTTCTGCTGCAGGGACCAGTCATGATGGAGGATCCCTCCCCCTTTGGTCTTATGACCTGGCCCTTGAAAGGCCGAAATTGAGAAGGAAAGGGTATCTGGACGCGGTTATCACTACGATGCTGCAGGCTCAGAAAAGATCCACCTCGATAGCTTATGCAGTTCCGAATTGTCAGTGGGTTCGGCTTCAGTATCGGTTATCTTCGCGTTTCTTCAGAAGGGTGTACTGAAATCTCTCTCGTTGAATTCTCTTAAGGTGCAGGTGGCAGCTCTGACATGCTTTAGAGGCTGGCTTCAGGGGGTGTCCATCGCCTCCCACCCGGATGTGGTTCGTTTCTTGAGGGGCGTAAATCGGTTGTGTCTTCCTCACGTGCCAGTTCTGCCATCCTGGAACCTTAATCTAGTTCTCAAAGCACTTCAGCATCCTCCTTTTGAACCCTTATCGGGGATTATGGTTAAGGATCTCACCTTGAAGGCTATTTTCCTAGTTGACATTACTTTGACTCGGAGAATTTCAGAGTTGCAGGCTCTTTCTTGCAGAGACCCCTTCCTGCGTTTTACGGAGTCGGGGGTATCGATTAGGACAGTTCCTTCATTTTTGCCCAAGGTGGTTTCTCGTTTCCACTTGGGGCAGTCCCTGCATTTGCCGGCTTACTGGCTTCCTATCCATTTCCGCATACAGTTCAAACTCCTCTTATTGACCTATAAGTGCATTCACTCTGCAGCTCCTCAGTACCTCTCCACTCTCATCTCTCCCTACATTCCTCCCCGGGAACTCCGTTCACTGGGTAAATCTCTCTTATCTGCACCCTTCTCCTCCACCGCTAACTCCAGACTCCGTTCCTTTTATCTTGCTGCACCATATGCCTGGAATAGACTTCCTGAGCCGGTATGTCAAGCTCCATCTCTGGCCGTCTTCAAATCTAAGCTAAAAGCCCACCTTTTTGATGCTGCTTTTAACTCCTAACCCTTATTCACTTGTTCAGAACCCTTATTTTATCATCCTCACCTTAATATTCCCTTATCCCTTGTTTGTCCTGTTTGTCTATCCTAATTAGATTGTAAGGTCTGTCGAGCAGGGACTGTCTCTTCATATTCAAATGTACAGCGCTGCGTACGTCTAGTAGCGCTATAGAAATGATGAGTAGTAGTAGAAGTAGTAGTAGTACTCTACCAGATAGGTGCAGGTCTCCTTCCCTCCCGACTCAGCTCCCCGACCGGCAGCCCGACTCAGCTCCGTTCCTCCTCCTCCCCCCCGGCAGCCTGAATCAGCTCCATTCCTAGTCCTCCGCTTCCCCCCTCCCCGGAAGCCCGACTCAGCTCCGTTCCTTCCTCCCACAAGCGTTTAACCTTTTTACTGTCCGTGGCAGCGACGTTAGTAAAGAAGAAGGCACTGCAGGCTCGCCTCCAGCTTCTCCTTTCCTCTTCACACAGTGTCCCACCCTCCTGGAAACAGGAAATGCATCATCGGAGAAGGTGGGGCACTGTGTGAAGAGGGAAGGAGAAGCTGGAGGCGAGCCTGCAGTGCCTTCTCCTTTACTAACGTCGCTGCCACGGACAGTAAAAAGGTTAAACGCTTGGGGGGGGGGGGTGCAGGAAAGAATGGAGGGGAGGGCTGTCGGGGAGCTGAGGGAGGGCAGGGAGAATCGCTGGACATGGAGGAGAGGGGAGGGCAGGGGAGAGAACAGATCGCTGGGCATGGATAGAAGGGGAGGGCAAGTGGAGAGAACAGATTGCTGGGCACAGAGAGAAGGGGGCAGGGGAGAGAACAGATCACTGGAGAGGAGGGGAGGGCAGGGGGAAAGAAGAGATCGCTGGGCATGGAGAGAAGGGGAGAGGAGGGGAAGGCAGAGGGAAGAGAACAGATCACTGGACATGGAGGGGAGGGCAGGGGGAGAGAACAGATCACTGGGCATGGAGGGGAGGGCAGGGGGAGAGAACAGATCGCTGGAGAGGAGGGGAGGGCAGGGGGAAAGAAGAGATCGCTAGACATGGAGAGCAGGGGAGAGAAGGGGAGGGCAGGGGGAGAGAAGAGATTGCTGGAGAGGAGGGGACAGCAGGGGAAGAGAACAGATCGCTGGATATGGAGAGAAGGGGAGGGCAGGGGGAAAGAAACAAGATCATTGGAGAGGAGGGGAGGGCAGGGGAGAGAAGAGATCGCTGGACATGGAGAGAAGGGGAGGGCAGGGGGAGAGAAAAGAGATCTTTGGAGAGGAGGGGAGGGCAGGGGAGAGAGGAGAATTGTTGGACATGGATGGATGGAAGGGAGGGAAGTCAAGAAGATGCACATGGGTGGAGGGGAGGGTAGGGAGGAGAAATGCTGGACATGATTGGAGTGGAGGGCAGGGAAGAGAGGAGAAATGTTGGATAAGGATGGAGAGAAGAAAAGACAAAGGAAGGAGATGCACACAGATGGAGTGGAAGGGAGAGAGGAGAAATGATGATCATGGATGGAGGGGAGGGAAGACAGAGGAAGTAGATGCACATGGATGGAGGGGAGGGGTGTGAGGAGAAATGCTGGATATGGATGGAGGGAGAATTGCTGAATTTAAGGGCTGGATTGGAACACTTTGAGGGCAGATGTTGAAACTGGAGAAAGGATAGGGACAGGGCTACAGATGGTAGACAGAATGCATAAGGACACAGAAGGATGGTGGACATGGTGAGAGAAAAAAATATCAAATGGAAAGAAGACAGTGCATAAAACAGAAGACACTGGGACCCAAGCTAATAGAAAAACTAAATGCTCGGACAGCAAAAGTAGAAAACATTTTTTAATTCATTAAATGTTTTAATTTATTAATTGGAATATGTCAGCTTTTGGAAATGTGCATCTGTGATATTTTGCATGGAAGTTTCAATCCAATTTTTCTAGTATTGCTGAATGCTGAGTCTGACTTCTTGAGGTAACTTTCCAGTTTAGCATTTTGCCTTCATATCTATTGTGTCATGTGTTTTTCATGCGTGGTCAAGATGCAGTATTCTGCTAGCGTATAGTATTTGCAGCTCTTTTTGTGTTTTTTTGATTCACTAGGTTGTGTACTGGTGTTTTAGAGCCCGGTGTAATTATAGTGCTGCCTTTCCACGCATAAAGTTGTAGCTGATTTTTTTGTCTACATTTTTATTAGTTTATAATCAGTCTTCAGGGTTCTTGTTTTGGGCCTAGGGACTTGTGTACTATTTTCAATGCTACATTTTTATAAGCTCCATGGCTAGTAAAATGGATGTGGCTAATGTGGGTGTGTGGCTACTATGGGGGCGGAGCCATCGATAGTGACCCCGCCCTTAAGGTTGGCACGGTATGAGTACCAGCACCTTTTTTCCTACAAAAAAAGCACTGAATAAAACATTGCGAGAGAAACATATCTCTATGTACTTCTATAGCAGCCTGAGACACAAAACATAGTTTCTTGCTCAGCTTGCATCCAACAGTGCTAAATGTACTGTACTGAATATGACGTATCTTCTTTCTTCCTCTTGATTTTTGTATGTACAAATGTAACACTGACAATTTTTATGGTTTGTTTGGCACTTGAGAAGCCTGGTAATTCTTTTGAGGTGTTATCTCCAAGGTCTTTGGAATCTCTGTAAATACACCTGCCTGACCCAAGCCTTTGCTATCAAGAAGAAGAGGTTTTTTGCCATCAAATTAAGTAGGGAAATGTGAGTATAACTTTCTGTCTTTACTTTTAAATACAAATTCATAGCAAGCACCATACGGTTATTTTAATAGCTGAATGTAGAGATCTGATATTCTGGAGTCTATTAACTATATTCTCACTTTGGCATGAACCATTTCATCCTATGTAGAAGTATCCAGATTAAATATTTAACCAAATGCTATCAGCATTATCATGTTAAATTCTACTACTCACTGTGTAGTGGCAGCCAAAAAATCAAACAGATTGTTACGAATGATTAGAAAAGGAAAAAGACACTATCACAATGTGTCTGTAACACTCCATGGTACAGTGTGCAAATTTGATAAAGGGATGGAATTTATCTTTTTATGAGGAAAGGCTGAAGAAGTTAGGGTTCTTCAGCTTCGAGAAGAGATGGTTCAGGGGAGATATGATAGAGGTCTATAAATTCCTGAACGGAGTGGAATGGGCAAAAGTGTATCAATGTTTTGCTTTTTCAAATAGTACAAAGACAAGGGAACATGACATTACTAAATAGTACATTTAAAAGAAATAGGAGGAAGTATTTTTTCACGGAATGCATAGTTAAGCTCAGTAAGAGCAGTTAGCATAGCTGAGTTTAAAAAAGGTTTGGCAAATTCCTGGAGGAAAAGTCCATGAATCATTAGGAAGGGAGATCTGGGGAAAGCTACTGCTTTTTTTCTGGGGAAAGCAGCATAGAAACTATCTACTTTGTGACATCCTGCCTAGTACTTGTGACCTGGATTGGCTGCTGTTGGATCTTATGTCCTTATCATCAGACTAAAGTAAATTTAGAAAGCTTTGAAATATGTCTTCATTGGTAGAAAAATTAAGAAGAAATTAAGGTGTTTACTTATTTTATATTTATTTCCAGGGCTTGATATACCGGAAGGAGTCCAGTTAACAATAAAAAGAAGATAATCGGGAGGGTGGGGGGGGGATGGAGACAAACGGAGGGGTGACAAGGTCAAGGAGTAGAGGAATCAAAAGATTCAGAAGCCCTTTTATAAAGCAGTGATAGGGTTACCACATGTGTAGCACGCAACAAGTCAACACTACCACCCAGTTAACACAACCACCTGGCAGTAATTTCAAAGTTGGTGTGTACTGTTTCCTGTGGTAGAAAATACTTGTCTATTTTTTAACGTGGGGGGCTTTTCCGGCAGTAATTGGCAACATGGCCACATTGGAGTGCACTGGATGAGTATCATGTGTGTAGCGCGTGAGCCCTTATCACTTGGTCAATGGGTGGTGGTAAGGGCTCAGGCAGTCAATAGCAATGCTCTATATTTAATTTAGCACATAGCCATTTACTGCACCATTAAAAAAAACATTTTTTACCAGATGTGTAAAAAAATGGCCCGGCGCACACCAAAAACACATGCCCACACTACTGCAGGCCATTTTTTACTGCAGCTTAGTAAAAGGACCCCTCAATGAACAGATGGCTTTTGAGTAGTGTTTTGAACTTTGGATAGGAAGGTTCCATATGAATGTGAGGGGAAAGAAAGTTCCAGAGAGTTCGACCAAGGTAGCTGAAGTTGCTCTCACAACCTTTCTTTTACTGTAATGTTTCTTGAACTACTGTAAGCCACATTGTGCCTGCGCTTGTGGGAAAATGTGGGATAGAAATGCGCTAAATAAATAAAAAATAAATAGTTAAATGGAAGGCAGGGAGGGCTGGACCATAAGTAGGTTAGCACTGCAGGAACGGAAAGAATGTGCTGAGTCATAGGGAATAAGGAGAGAGTTGAGTATGCTGGAGCACAAGGGAAATGCGATTTGAAGACCAGGTAGAGGGCTTTGAATTTAATACAGGTCGATACTGGAAGCCAGTGTTCATAACAAAGGAGAGGAGTAATCTGGTCAAAGTGGTGAGCAGAGTGAAAGAGTTTAACAGCAGTGAACTGGATGAGTTGCAGAAAGGGAGACTGGAATATAAGGAAATATAATAATCAATGTGAGAATTAACAAATGGAAAGGAGAAAGGTGGGGATAAGCTTGGATCGAGTAAAGAGCGCAGGGGCGCTGTTCATACCTGGATGGTAGTGGATCCTCCCTGGTTAAGTCCTGCAACACTTTCTGAATATTGCCACTGAAAACCTGGATAGAACAGTATGGTACCATCTGGGTAGTGCTAACAAGATCCGCTGGTGGAAGTTTGGGTGGGACTGGCAGTTACCAGTTATCAACAACGTTCAGCCTGCCAACCAGCTGTTCTGACTTTATCCAGATAGTTATCTGGGTACTGGTCTGAATATCGCTGGTACCTGGATAAATGCTGGTGGCTGCTTTATTCTAAGATATTCTGCACCAGTATCTGTGTATAGCCTGGCACTGAATATATGGGTATAAAAACCCCAGGCTGTCTGGCATCTAAAAGATCACTAATCACTGCAGATTGAATATTGATCTGTAAGTAAACATCCTCTTGAAGGTGAGTCTAATGTTGGAATTTGATCATATATGATGTTGTTGCTTTTACTAACTTTAATAAAAGCCCTCATTACCAATAGCCCTCATTACCTTGGTAGAAACAAATATCTGAGTTAGTTACAAGTTTATTTAATTTTTGATATATCGCCCTAGGGCAACAGGCCTTCTGAGCAGTTTATGTAACAATAATAAATAAGTGCAGTAGAGGGTTAAAAGTAATTAATTAATTAATTAATAAAAAGAAGCCAGTGGAGGAGGAAATAAGAGGAACTCCATTAATCATAGGAAAGAGAAGGACATGGATGAACAAGAAAAGGCACTAAATGCTGAATATCTCCAAAACCCCAGCCGCACCACAGTACTGCCTCTGTTAGGTCCAGGAGTGGGTAAGTGACCCTTGACAGAGATAAATAGGGACATTAGTGGATATAGGCCTCCTTGAAAAGGAAAGTTTTAAGGGCAGAGTGAAAATCTATATATATGCCTTTTAATGATTTATTTCAATTTGTCTGACATCAAAAATTGGAACGGCTTGATGTTTTCAAGCTTATTCTTTCAAACAAATTGTTAAGGGTACAACATATCAAGCAGGACATACGTTAGATTTGATTTTTGTGTCTGAAAGCTTATTTTGGTCATTGCTTTCTACTCCCAATATTTGGAATTTAGTTTGGTCAGACCATTTTTTGATTGTGTTTGAATTACAAATTAATACCTCTCCAACAGCGGTTATGAACCATCAATTGTGATGGTCAGACCACAATTTGACTTAAAGGATTTGAAGGATTTATGGAGACCTAAATTAACTTTTGCTGATGATCTTGATGCAGATGAGATGTTTAATCAGTGGACTAATTCTCTGAGTAAGGGATCAGATGTACTTGTTCATCAGAAAGCAGTTGTGATTTAAAAAACTAAGGCATCATGTCCCTGGTATACTGCATCTCTAAAATAATTGAAGAGGGATCTGAGATTGATAGACTGTAAATGGTAAAAAACACAAGATACTGGTATTTATGAGTTGCTCCAGTTGAAGCTTCATGAATATAATGCAAAATGTGATGATACTAAGAAGTAATACTATAATGAGAAAATTAAGAATGCTCTGAATATGCCTAGGGAACTGTTTCATACTTTGTTTGGTTAATGGTGTGAAGAAGTTGATTCTAGGTTGTCTCCTGATGATTATGGTAAATGGTTATGTGAGAAACTGAGCATTGATGGGTTATAGAGTGATAATATGGAAGTGGGAAGTTGCATCTAGTGCTTTGTGGAATACGTTTGAATCAGTAAGCGTAGAGAACATTGCATTGGTTATTAAAACAATAACTTCAACTAAAGCTTGTGTTGATCTTTGCTCCTCAATGTTGTTTCGATTACTTACCCCCCTGTTTACTAAGCCGGTGCATGGCAATGCTCACACAGCTCATTCAAAATGAATAGGCTATGTCAGCATTTGCGCACGGCAGCCGCTAGCGCAGCTTAGTAAACGGGGGGGGGGGGGGGGGGGGGGGGGGGGGGGGGGGGGGGGGTGGGTTATTGATTTGGTGATCTTACCTTTGACCAAAATTGTTAACAACTCTCTTCAAGAAGGTAGATTACTGAATTCTTTGAAGCAAGCAACTGTAAAACCATTGCTTAAGAAAGTTTTAGCAGAGTCAGTTTGTACCAGGTAATTGTAGACCAATCTGTATTATCGTTTGTGGCAAAAATCATTGAAAAGTGGTGTTGAACCAGATTTTGGAATTTGTGGAGAATAACCATTTCTTGGATGAATTTCAGTATGGTTTTGGAAAAAAAAAAATCATAGTGTTGAATTGCTTTTACTCTCTGTGATAAATGAGCTGAAATTGTTATTTTTTTGGTCATATTGGATGTAACCTCTGCTTTTCATATGCTTGATCTTAATTTGTTACTTAAAACTCTTTATACCCTAGCTAAAACTGAGACTATATACATCGGGAGGGCTTTGGATTCTTCCTACCATTTGTGTTGACATATCAAGGAGTGACATTTACTGTGAAATCTTGTTTATGGTGGTGTTATGCTTGATTCAAATCTTACAATGCAAAATCAGATTAATCAAAGTAATATCAACATCTTTTTTTCAAGTTTGTCTTTTAATTATGTTAAAAAAATAATGGTGACTGAAGTAGACTTTCAGAAAGTAGTGAAGAGCCCAGTGTGGACTAGAATTAGTTATTACCATTCTATGTATTTGCTGATACCATCTGCCAGAATTCAGGTCCTGCAAATTGTTCAACATGTGGCTGCACGGCTGATCACAGGTGTGTTAAAAACAGCACATATCATCCCTGTGTTAAGATAATTGAACTGGTTTCCAGTTACACAAAGGGTGAATTTTTAAATCTTCCTGTTGGTTTATAAGTATATAAGGGCCCCGTTTACTAAACCGCGCTAGCATTAACCATTATTCCTATGTGAGCAAGTGCAAGGTGATGCATGTGGGAAAAAAGAACCCGAATTATAGCTATGTCATGCAAGGTTCCACGTTAGGAGTTACAGACCAAGAAAGGGATCTGGGTGTCGTCGTCGATAATACACTGAAACCTTCTGCTCAGTGTGCTGCTGCGGCTAGGAAAGCGAATAGAATGTTGGGTATTATTAGGAAAGGTATGGAAAACAGGTGTGAGGATGTTATAATGCTGTTGTATCGCTCCATGGTGCGACAGCACCTTGAGTATTGTGTTCAATTCTGGTTGCCACATCTCAAGAAAGAGATAGTAGAATTGGAAAAGGTGCAGCGAAGGGCGACTAAAATGATAGCGAGGATGGAACAACTTCCCTATGAAGAAAGACTAAGGAGGCTAGGGCTTTTCAGCTTGGAGAAGAGACGGCTGAGGAGAGACATGATAGAGGTATATAAAATAATGAGTGGAGTGGAACAGGTGGATGTGAAGCGTCTGTTCACGCTTTCCAAAAATACTAGTACTAGGGGGCATGCGATGAAACTACAGTGTAGTAAATTTAAAACAAATCGGAGAAAAGTTTTCTTCACCCAACGCATAATTAAACTCTGGAATTCATTGCCGGAGAACGTGGTGAAGGCGGTTAGCTTAGCAGAGTTTAAAAAGGGGTTGGACGGTTTCCTAAAGGACAAGTCCATAAACCACTTCTAAATGGACTTGGGAAAAATCCACAATTCCAGGAATAACGTGTATAGAATGTTTGTACGTTTGGGAAGCTTGCCAGGTGCCCTTGGCCTGGATTGGCCGCTGTTGTGGACAGGATGCTGGGCTCGATGGATCCTTGGTCTTTCCCAGTGTGGCATTACTTATGTACTTATGTACACCTACAAAGCGCATGCTAATTTTGTGCATGCACTAAAAACACTAGCGCACCTTAGTAAACAGGGCCCTAAATGTTGAAGTATCTAGGTACTTCATTGATAAATTGAAAATATGGTCACGAGTGTTGCATTACTGCCTGATAAAAATTGGATTTTCCATCTGTTTCTCCGGAATAAAGATAAACCCTTTCTGGGGTTTAAAATATTATTATTTCCCGATGTCCCCAGCCCTGGCTGACCCCTGGCACCCGATACCTTCGCTCCTGCACCCGATCGGCTGAACGCCTATGGAGGAAATCTCGCACCCATACTGATTTCATTCACTACAAATTCATGTTATCCTCCTTCCAATCCTCCCTATTTCTCGCCAAACAGGACTATTACACCCAATTGACCAATTCCCTCAGCTCTAACCCTCGTCGTCTCTTCGCCACCCTCAATTTCCTCCTCAAAGTGTTCTCCGCTCCCACCCCCCTCACTCTCTCCTCAATCACTGGCTGACTACTTCCGTGACAAGGTTCAGAAGATCAACCTTGAATTCACCACTAAACCCTCCCCTCCTCTTCATCCCATAACCTACTCCCTCAACCAACCAACCCAGGCCTCCTTCTCCTCTTTTCCTGATATCACCGAAGAGGAAACCGCCCATCTCCTCTCCTCCTCGAAATGCACCACCTGTTCCTCAGACCCCATCCCCACCAACTTACTTAACACCATCTCTCCTACTATCACCCCCCCTATCTGTCATATCCTTAACCTCTCTCTTTCCACTGCAACTGTCCCGGACACCTTCAAGCATGCCGTAGTCACACCCCTCCTCAAAAAACCATCACTTGACCCTACCTGTCCCTCCAACTACCGCCCCATTTCCCTCCTACCTTTCCTCTCCAAGATTCTTGAACGCACCGTCCACAGCCGTTGCCTCGATTTTCTCTCCTCTCATGCCATCCTCGATCTGCTTCAATCTGGCTTTTGCCCCCTGCACTCGACAGAAACGGCACTATCTAAAGTCTGCAATGACCTACTCCTCGCCAAATCCAAAGGTCACTACTCCATCCTCATCCTCCTTGACCTATCCGCCGCCTTTGACACTGTCAATCATAACTTACTTCTTGATACTCTGTCCTCCTTTGGATTCCAGGGCTCTGTCCTCTCCTGGTTCTCCTCTTATCTCTCCCATTGTACCTTCAGAGTACACTCTCATGGTTCGTCCTCCTCCCCTATCCCGCTCTCTGTCGGAGTCCCCCAGGGATCTGTCCTTGGACCCCTCCTTTTTTCAATCTACACCTCTTCCCTGGGCTCGCTGATTTCATCTCATGGCTTCCACTACCATCTCTATGCCGACGACACCCAGCTTTATCTCTCCACACCAGACATCACTGCGGAAACCCAGGCCAAAGTATCGACCTGCTTATCTGACATTGCTGCATGGATGTCCAATCGCCACCTGAAACTGAACATGGCCAAGACCGAACTTCTTGTCTTCCCACCCAAACCCACTTCTCCTCTCCCTCCACTCTCTATCTCAGTCGATAACACCCTCATCATCCCCGTCTCATCTGCCCGCAACCTCGGTGTCATCTTCGATTCCTCCCTCTCCTTCTCTGCACATATCCAGCAGATAGCCAAGACCTGTCGCTTCTTCCTCTATAACATTAGCAAAATTCGCCTTTTCCTCTCTGAGCACACCACCCGAACTCTCATCCACTCTCTCATTACCTCTCGCCTTGACTACTGCAACCTACTCCTCACTGGCCTCCCACTTAGCCATCTATCCCCCCTTCAGTCCATTCAGAACTCGGCTGCACGTCTTATCTTCCGCCTGGACCGATATGCTCATATCACCCCTCTCCTCAAGTCACTTCACTGGCTCCCGATCAGGTACCGCATACAGTTCAAGCTTCTCCTACTAACCTACAAATGCACTCGATCTGCAGCCCCTCCTTACCTCTCTACCCTCATCTCCCCTTACGTTCCTACCCGTAACTTCCGCTCTCAAGACAAATCCCTCCTTTCAGTACCCTTCTCCACCACCGCCAACTCCAGGCTCTGCCCTTTCTGCCTCGCCTCACCTCATGCATGGAACAAACTCCCCGAGCCCATAGCCAAGCCCCCTCCCTGCCCATCTTCAAATCACTGCTCAAAGCCCACCTGTTCAATGTCGCCTTCGGCACCTAACCACCACACCTATACTCAGAAATCTAGACTACACCAACTTGACATTTTGTCCTTTAGATTGTAAGCTCCTCTGAGCAGGGACCGTCCTTCTTTGTTAAATTGTACAGCGCTGCGTAACCCTAGTAGCGCTCTAGAAATGTTAAGTAGTAGTAGTAGTAGTAGACAAGGAGACGGAGGAAACAATTCTTGCTTCACAAGCCTGAAATTTTGCACTTGGGGGGTACTTTTTTTTTAACATACCCCTGCAAGTACATAGGCTTGGGGAGAAGAAATATGTATTTACAGAACCAGCACATGTGTCAGCGCTTATAGCCTTGATGAGACTGGAGAAGCGTTAAAGTAATAATTACTCAGCTTAGTAGAGCTTGTGCTATCCTAATACTATTTGAGACTATTTCTTCTTAGATACTCCCAGATTTCCTAAATCTTGGATATCAAATTATGGACTTGAGTGTCATTTATTTTGAAGTGTTAATTTCTTGCTGTGTGAAGTTTATTTTATGGACACTTTTCCAATCAAGAATGATTCTTGTATGAAATTGAATAAATGGAATAAATAAATAAATTTAAAAAAAAGATAAATTGAAAACATGTCATGCCTTGATGGGCATTGCGATTGGAATCTGCTAAGAAATTGTGCGGTCTGTATGCTACAGCATGTAATTATGCTTAGACTTGCAGCACCTGTGTTATGGAACAGGCTCCCTGGCTGCTTAAGATGCTGTGTACATATACAACAGTTCACAAAGTTGTTGAAGACTCATTGTTTCACTAAGGCCTTTTTAGATGAATGGATTCTTTTTATGAGGATTGTGAATATGCAGACAGTTTGATTACTATGAATTTTATTTTGGGGCAGTAATTTTTGATACATTTTAAATATTTACTGTTTGTTATGTGCTTTGTTTGGCAGAGTGAACTAGTTGTTATGGGATATACTTTTATACTAATTATGTATGTGTATTTGTATCCAGCTTTGGTTAAGGTGGGATACACATTTTTAAAATAAATAAATAAATGTGGGCATGAGTCTTAATTGGGGGGGGGGGGGGGTACACATTCCATAGAGTGGGGCTGACCACACAGAAAGCTTTACATTGAACAGCATTATGATGTATTTGCCAAAGGGAGGGAATCTGCAGCAGATTGGTCTATGTCAAGCATAAGGTCCAAGATGGAGTATATGGAGTCAAACAATGTAAAAGATAGGACGGTGATCCCGAATTGAGGAATTTGTAGATCAAAGTCAAGGTTTTAAAGATAATGTGATGTGACACAAGAAGCCAGTGTTCCTCTTTCAAAAAGGGAGTGACATGATCAAATGTCATGATCTTCCCCCCAGAGCATGGCAGAATTCTTCTCACACCCATTCCTAAGAATCCAAAGATCAAAGCCGACGTCATCTCTAACTATCGACCAGTGGCGTCCATTCCACTGATGGTCAAAGTGATGGAAAGCTTGGTGAACACTCAGTTAAGTGTATTCCTAGAGTCCTTTGATATCCTGCACTACTCTCAGTCAGGTTTCCGCGCTCAGTATAGTACTGAAACGGTTCTGGTTACGGCCCTATCTGATTTTAAACGGGAAATTTCTACTGGAAAAAAGTATTACTGATGCAGTTCGATATGTCCAGTGCGTTCGACATGGTGGACCACAACATCTTACTACATCTATTGGACACCTTAGGCATCGGAGGGAACGTGTTGCATTGGTTTCAGGGCTTTCTGTCAACAAGAACATACCAGGTCAAAGGCACTCCAGATCATTCTGCGCCCTGGAAAGCTACTTGTGGGGTCCCCCAAGGTTCGCCTCTTTCACCAACGCTATTCAACATCATGCTGTTTCCCCTTGCAACAGGACTAGCAAAACTAGGCTTGAATCCATTTATCTACGCAGATGATATAACCATCTCTATTCCCTTCCATTCCTCATTGGATGAAATCAAAGATCTGATTGAAGCGAGTTTTTCCATCATGGATCATTGGGCTGAGGTATTTCGGTTTAAGTTAAACAAAGATAAAACTCAGTGTCTGGTGCTCTCGTCCATCCATACCAGATTTTCATCACGCTTGCTTGTCCTTAAAGACCAGACTCTCCCTATTTCAAAGAGCTTAAAACTTCTAGGTGTTGAGCTGGACCCTTACCTTCAACTGGATTTGCAAGTGCGAGCGGTCACCAAGCAGATGTTCTACGCAATGTGGAGACTGCGGCGCATTAGGTTTTGTCTCACCAGAGAGCTCTTCCACACACTTGTTCACTGGTTAGTTCTCTCTCACCTTGACTACTGCAGCGGGATTTACTCAGGCTGCCAGGAGCAACTACTGTGAAAGTTCTAGACTGCCCAGAACACTGCTGCAAGACTCATCCTGGGCAAATCGCGCATGGTTCCCACGCAACCTCTACGTCTCAATTTGCACTGGCTTCCAGTTAGAGAGCGAATCTCTTTCAAGCTCTGCACCTTAACGCATAAAATTATCTACGGTCTAGCTCCGGAATACATGATTCCTCTAATAGACCTTCCACCTAGAAATGCCATCAACACAGCCCGCACCTATCTCGAACTTCATTATCCATCTTGCCGGGGTGTCAAATACAAGCTTCTTTTTGCCTCTACTTTTCACTACTCCAGCCCGAAGACTTGGAATGCTTTACCTCTGAACCTAAAATCTCAATCTGATCATCACCTTTTCAAGAAGATGTTGAAAACGTTCCTTTTTGAAAAAGCTTACTCCATTAGTAATTCAGCTTATTAGTCACCCTAATTGTTGTTAGTGTTCTCTCCTTATTCTGCTGTAAAATTCATGTATTGTACTTTTCTACTTTTGTAATTCATGTAAGCCACATTGTGCCTGCAATTGTGGGAAACTGTGGGGTATAAATGAACCATAAATAAATAAATAAATCTTCTCAAGTTAGTCAAAAGTTTTATGACTGTTTTCTGTACCAGTTGAAGGTGACGTTCTGAGAAGGTTATCCTGTATAGGAGACTATTGCAATAATCCAGAATAGTGATGACAAGGGAGTGAATGAATACACCAAATACTTGTTTAGTGAATAGATGATGAACTGAAGAGATCAACCTAAGCTTGTAAAAACAGCATTGTACGACGGTTGAAATATGGGAGTGATAAGAAAGGGTATAATCAAAAGTGATCCCAAGAATCTGCAAGGTAGGTTGAAATGAGACCGGAGACCCAGCCAAGTTGATAGAAAAATGTTTGTATAAAATTCACTGAACGCACTTGCAAATTTGGGTTCACGCTCCAATTTGCATACACAATTAATTGAATAACAAGCTAATCAGAGTTGATAATTGGCTTGTTAACAAGCAATTATTGGCACTAATTAGATTTAATTGAAATATATGCACATACATTTAGGGGCAGGATCTGTACCTAAATTTTATATGAGAGTTCAAAAATGGGGCATGGAAATGGAAGGGTCTTTGGAGGAAAGGAAGCATTCCTAAAATTTGCATGGGTAGTTATAAAATAATGGGGATATGCATCCAATTTAGGTGTGAAGATTTGCACCTTGTTTCAGTTGGTGCAAATGGCTGTACCTAAAGTTAGGTGTGATTCCTGGGCATAAGCGCTATTCTATAAACTGCACTTAAGTGTGGTTTATGGAATAGCGCTTTTTTCGGTGCTTAATTTTTGGATGTCATATTTAGAATTCACTGATTAATGTTTCAAACTCATAAACTTATAGGGGGCAATATTCAAATGACGGGG